>NC_062217.1:23235766-23929933 GCF_902686445.1 Sciurus carolinensis | reverse complement strand
TAAGTTGAATGATTTGGAAAGAATCAAGGCAAGTTGACTTAATTTGCTTTAAATTAAATGTAGGGGAGATAGGGGGCAAATAATAAAAGTATGGAAGGACTCTACTAAAATTTCTTTTCAATAATCTTTAAGATCTCATGCTGCTTGAAAGAAATTAACTTTGAAATTGTGGATAATGCTTTCTAGGGATGATTATGACAGAAATGGTCCTCATTGGGGTATCACACTCAGAAAAACTTTGGCCATATGTCAAAACATTGTCAGGTGAATTATCATATATGTGCTTTAAGTTAAAAATTTTAGATATTTATATAATATTTATTATCACTGATTCATTTAACACATTTACTGAGTGCCTACTGTTTATCAGTCCACTGTTCTTTGACTTGTGATGAGGATAAATCTTGACCCACTTGTAAATTGAAAATTTCACAAGTTGGAAATACATTTAATACACCCAGCCTTTGGAACCATCTGGCTTAGCCAAATAGCACACTGTGGATCATGGGTTGTGCCCCTCTTGATGGCAATGCTGACCTGGAGCTGTGGCTCTTTGTCACTATCAAGCATTATGAGGGAGGATTGGACCATGTGTTACCAGTCCAGGAAAAGATTCAAATTCAGAATTTGAACACATTTTCTACTGATCATATAGCTTTTGCATCAGTGTAAATTACAAGTCAAACTATCATAAGTTGGGGGTCACCTGCATGGAAGATTCTAGGAATGCAGAAATTAATAAGATCCACAAAATCCCAAGCATTCCAGTGAAAGAGACTGCAGTAATATGCATGTGATGCTTTGTATTTGCATGTAACATTATGCACGTCTATGAACTTGACCAGGTAAGTAGATGACAGGGTGGAGAAGCTGTTTCAGTGGACTTCTCTAATGAGGAAACGTAACAGCAGAGATGTGCATCCAGGGAGGAAGTAGAGGAGCCATGTCAAGATTGGAAGGAGGACACTTCTCGTTAAAGGGCAACTCTGCTCTGGAGAATTGAAAAGGCTGGCAAACAGGTAATGCCCCCACTGAAGTTGGGCAGGTGGCGTGACGTGAGGAACATGCTGCCGATTCCCTTTCATTCTCCCTAAACAAACAAGAGTTTGATTAGGCCTCACTCTTGCTGAAAATGCAAGGATCAACCAATTGCCAATTGCCAGAGGGTTCTAGAGGCCTAGGGTGTAACAGCCACTATCTAGACCTAGGATAACCAGGATGATATAATCTTAGTGCCGAGGTGGGACACTTATGAGACTAACAGAGGTGCTATTAAGATGTAGAGTGGAACAACTGCTACAAACCAAAGCTCCCTTGGGCAAAGTGGAGTTGTTCAGAAAAAAATCTACCATGAAGAAAACTTAGTTCTCTACCTTCTCCTATTATGACCCAGAACTTCTCACTAGCAGGAATCTTTCTAAGACAGTTTATCCTCTCCCTCTACTTTCCCAAGAGCAGACAGAAGAACATCCCTAGATGTTGCTGAGTTGGGGCCACTTGGTAAAGCCACCATAGACTTCAGAGGTAAAGAAGGACCACTGAAGAGATGCAGGCATTGTCCCCCGGTGTGGGGGGGCGGATAGCAGCTACAGATTCTTTGAAGATGAGTGGGCAGAGAGGAGGACGTTCTCACGGTTTGGTGGGGTCGGAACACAGGCCTTATCTCCACACCTACATTTCCCTCAAAGGCCAAGAATATGTTTAGACATTGTAAATGTTTTGCTGAAATATGATATAGGGAAATTTCCAGGACGAAAGATTTGGTTTCCAAGTCTACTTTCTCTTGTTTCCATGCCATGGTGTGGTAATTGACAATATTTTTAGAAGAGGATCTTTGAAAATGAGAAGGCATTTATGACAGCAGAATGATTCATTGACTGTGCCTCTGTGGTGGGTGTCTTGGGGGCTGGGCATGAGGCTACAAAAGACATATTCTGGGACACGTGCGGACCCTGGAGGGGCAGGGCCTGTCAATGTGAAGTGGGCGGGAACTCGGAGCCCTTCAATGGAGATGCAGGCTTGCAGGTAGACCAGGAAGAAGAGGAAGGAGTCTGGCATTTAGATTTAATTGCAGGGTTGGAATGAAGCTGGCACGTCCATCTGCGTGCATGTGTCAGTGAGCTCTGAAGCATATGCAGGATTATGACTCACCCCCTACTAATCCCTGCCTTGTGCTGCCTTAAAGCCCCACTGGAGACATACCACGTGTGTTCGGGCACTAACAGTGAATGCCTCCCAGCTGTGCTCAGCTTCCTCCCTAACCAATGAATGTCCTGATTTTTCCTCCTGCCACCAATTCCAGCATTTTACTCCCAGTAAGAGTTGACCTGCAGAACTGGATGAGGCTTGGAGAAGGATGGACCCTGCCTGATCCTCTAGGCTAAGCAGGTGTGACAGGGAAAGAATTTATGTTTGTTTTTTTTTTAATTCCGGGAAGAAGAAAAGCAGAAATTTTGTAATTGATTCTTAAAGATATGCAAATAATAGTGGTGATGATAATAATTACTAGACACAGGGGCAAACATTTACTGAATATTCTTAAATGCATTTTTTGCTTTCTTCCGAGGTGCTGGGGATTCAAACCCTGGGCCCGTGCACACAATCAGCAAGCGCTCTACAGGCTGAGCTAATTACCCACTTCTTTACTGAATATTCTCAAATGCAGTATTTCAATTAATTCTCCCAATAACCCTCTGGGGTTGGATTCATTATCCCCAAATTTCAGAGGGGAAACAGAGACACAGAGAGGCTGTTATTTGCCTGATATTCATGCTGGGAAGTGGCACCAGTTAGGACTGCCAGCCTCCACAGTTCATGCAGGACAAAAGGACAATGACAAGGGGTCAATTGAGACTATCCTTGTGTTTCCCCACATCCTCTCTTCTCTCTGACTAGTGAGGAAGGAAGAGGCTTGGCCATCCTGAGGAACCATTCTGTTCTCTTTTCTCAGTTTTTCCTTCTGTATGGAATCCTTCCTGTCAAAATTTAATGTGTTCACATTTCCCATGGGGAAAAAATCAGGCCAAACCCTATTCCTTGAGGAACCCACTCCTCTCCCCACCACTGAACTTCTGGCAGGAATTTGAGTTCTCTGGGCCACTTTATAACATGCTGCAATCTTAGTTCTTCCCCCACCACATTCCAAACTCATCAGCAGTTCTGTAACTGAACCCAGTGCCCATTTCTGTCTTTGTCCTACTCACATGAGAAGCAGGTTCAGTCTCTGTTGACTGTGCCCTCCTTGGTAAGACAGTCCCTCTCTTTGGCTTCCCTCAGAGCATGTTCTCTCTTGCTGTGTTATACAGGCTGCCTTGAATTCCTGGGCTCAAGCAATCTTCTTGCCTCAGTCTCCCATCTGAGCCCAGCCACCATCTTCTCTTGATTTTTTTTCTTCTCCTTCTCTACCCATAGTTAGACTTTTAACTTTCTGTGTTTTTTCCTATTTTGTTGATTTCCGTTTTAGTTTTGTTGTTTCCCTACTTCTTGCTTTGGGTTTCTTTTTCTAGTTTTTTTAAGTGTTAAGCTTATTTAGTTGAGAGCTTTCTTCTTTTCTAATTTGAGTGTTCAATGCTATAAATTTCCCTCTTAGCACTGTTTTAGCTGCATCCCACTAATTTCGATATACTGTAAATTCATGTTTGTTCAATTCACAATATCTTCTAATTTCTCTTGGGAATTCTTTTTTGACCCATTGCTGAAATGTGTTATTTACTTGCCAAGTTTGAAGGTTATCCTGTTATCTTTCTGTTATTTTAAATTTAATTTTAGTATATTCGTATTTTGTATGATTTCAATTCTTTTAATTCTATTAAGGTTTGTTTTGTGATTTAGTTTGTAGTCTATCCTGGCAAATGTTCCATTTGCACTTAGAAAAGGGTATAATGTGCTTGTGTGCATGTATGTGTGTATGTGGGTGTAACATCCTATAAGTGTCACTTGGACACAGTTGACGGTATTAGTTTATTTATACGCTTATTGATTTTCAACTAGTTGTACTTATTAGTTAGAAGTGTTGAATACCTTAATTACACTTGTGGATTTATTTCTCCATTTAGTTCTGTCAGCTTTTTCTATTGTATCTTGAAGCCCTGTTTTTAGGTACTTACACATTTAGGATTGTTATATCTTCTTCACTAATTGATCCTTTTATTATTACAGAATGTCCACTTTTATCTTTGATAATTTTCTTTGCTCCAAAGTCTACTTTAGCATCTACCATTATTACTATGGATACTGTTTTTTTATAATCATATCATGTGGCTTCTCTCTCCTTTTTTTTTTGTGGTACTGGGTGTTAAACCCAGGTTCTGCATATGCTAGGCAAGTGTTTTACCACTCACATTCCCAGCTCTTTTAAAATTTTATTTTGAAGCAAGTTCTCCCTAAGTTGCCCAGGCTCTCCTCCAACTTGCAATCTCCCTGCCTCGACCTCCTGAGCAGCTGGGATTACAGCTATGTGCCCACTGTGCCTGGAAATCTCTTTCAATTCTTTAATTTTTACCTATATTATTTTAAATAACAGCATATGGTTGGGTTATATTTGAAAAGAAAACCATTCTGCCAACCTCAGTCTTTTAAATGGCATGTTTAGATTACTTATATTTCATATAATTTGTGCTATTTTTAGGTTTATACCTATTGTTTTTTATTTGTTTTATCTTTATTTCCTTTTCTCCATTCTTATGTTTCTCCTTCCTGACTTTGGGTTTTAGGTTAATGAATTAATTTTTAGTCATTTCACTATATTTCTTTGTAGTTTTTCTGCCTTTATTTATTTATTTATTTATTTATTTATTTTTTGTACTGGGTGTTTGAACTACTCAGGGGCACTCAACCACTGAGCCACATTCCCAGCCCTATTTTGTATTTTATTTAGAGACAGGGTCTCCCTGAGTTGCTTATGCACCTCACTTTTTGCTGAGGCTGGCTTTGAACTCATGATCCTCCTGCCTCAGCCTCCTAAGTTGCTGGGTTTACTGGTGTGTGCCACTGCTCCCGGCAGTTTTTATGTGTTACTCTAGGGATTAGAATAAATACCTCAACTTTTCAGTGTACTTAAAAATCAGTATTTTACCACTTATGCAGAATATAGAATCTTACCATCATTTTGGTATCATTACCCACACAACCTGTACTATTCTTGTCTTACAGCTATATACATGAAAAATCCCCTTCAAACAATGTTATAATTTTTGGCTCTCAACTATAAAACACTACTTAAATACCTCAATAGGGGAAAGGATGCTCTATTCTATTTACCTAACTACTTGTCACTTCTGTTGTGTATCTTTCATTCTGAGGTTCCAGGTTTCCTTCTGGCACTATTTTCCCTGTCTGATCAACTCCTTTAGCAACTCTTCTAGAGCACATTTGCTCACAATTAATTCTCTTACTTTTTCTTCATCTGAAAATGTCTTTATTTTACCTTCTTGTTGAAGGATATTTTCACTGAATATAGAATTCTAGGCTGACAGTTTGTTTCAGTACATTGAAGATAGACCTTTTCCTATTTTTTTTTAAGTGAGAAATCCACTGTCTGTTGAATCAGTTCCCCTCTAGGTAATAAGTTTGTTCAGTGTGAGATCAGCCAACACTGCCTTACCGTTATTGGCTGCTTTTAATCATCATGTATCTTAAATCTAATATGGAGTCTGAAATCTCCAAGCATACTACTTCAGCCAGGTCTTTTATGCTTTGGTCTCACTTCTCACATAGTGAAAATTCTTGTGTTCAATAAAATATCTTTGTGAAAGGGGGCACTTAAGCAGAGTTCTCCTTCTGAACCTATACACGTAATTTCAAAACCATGTTGCCACTCAAGGATCAAATTCCCTTTCACTGCATCCCCTCCATCATTTTTTCTCTCCTCACTGTTCTTCCCCTTCTTGTCACCGAGTGATATTTATTCGAATTATTAAAGACGAGAATCGGCTTGCATGCCTCTTTTCTATCATTAGAAAGTACCTGGCAGGTTAACATTTAGCCCTAGGCCTTATTCTCTGTCTTGATTTTATAGATACAACACCTAAACTCCCTTAGGCAGACATAAAACAACAACCTGTTTTAGCTTTGTTGGGTGAACCGAGACCAGTCTGCAGGAGCCTTCACAAATAGGGCAGCACAAATGTTGGAAGACCTGTCTAGGCCTGAGGGCTGCTGGTCGTGACAGCTGGACATGGTTTTGACAGGCCCTTATAAAACAGAAAAGAGCAGAAAAACAGGCTGTGAGAGTTCATAGGCCACTTAAGTAGGACGTTTCACCTCATTCTTTGTGTAGTTTTTCCCAGGGAGATAGAACAGGTTTTTCCTCCACGGGTCATGTGCTTCACCAGGACACAGGGCAGGTGTGCAGGGAGGGCAAGGAGGTACTGGAACTCACTTTCAGGGTGGTCTTCCTGTGGCGTGACCTGGATGGGTCTGCAGCCATGCCTTCTTTTTAAGGAATGTAGGAAGACTGGCTCCTACGATCATATGTTTCCAAAGTGCTGTGTGTAGAGATATGCTTCTTTCTGCCATTTATTAAATGTCATTACGTGCCAGCCACTGCCCACAGCTCAGACTTCATACTGAAACTGGCTGAGAAATATTGGTGTTTATGAGAATGAAAGCCCTGCTGGTGGGCAGTCTGCATGCCATTCATCTCAGCCTCGCAGGGCCTGGCCCCAAGCTGGGGTACTGCAAGTGCTCAGTATGCACTGAGCCTCCCTCCTTCCTGCAGCCATTCTTGCACCTTCCAGCTTCTGCTCCCCATCCCAATCCCTTTCCTGGCCTCTCTAATACCCTGTGCTTTCTCTGACAGCCAGGTCTTCAGAGGTGCCTCTCTCTTGCGCCACCCTCCTGCATGGCTGGGTTGTGAGCCCTTGACGTTCCGCCATCCTGTCAGACTGGCTCGGACGACATTGTATTTCTTCTCTGCATTTCTCATGACTAGACCATGAATTTAAGAACATCTACTTCGTGTCCAGCACTGGGTAAAGATGAATGAGAAAAAAGCTTTGTCTTTGAGGAACTTCCAGGATATCAGACTAGAGTTGCTTAAAACGTTGGTCTTTTGTTGCCAGGGCAGACAGTAGGAGAAGGAAGGAAAGGGCTGATTGGCTTCAGGAACGCAGAGATCACTGGTTCCCGGATGAGGCAGGCACGGGTCACTGGTACCCGGATGAGGCAGGCGCCAGAACTCACTGGTACCCGGATGAGGCAGTCGCCAGAACTCACTGGTACCCGGATGAGGCAGGCACAGCGGTCACTTGTACCCGGATGAAGGAGGAAGGGGTCTGCAGGGGATGAGGTGTGAGCTGCAGGTGGGACAGGCAGGCAGTGAGGGTGGACGTGCTGACAACGAGCTTGGCATCAAGATGGGAGGATTTTGGGGTTAGCCAGAGGGAGAGAAAGAGTAGTGATCCGTTAAAAACTGTTTCTGCTTTTGTTGTTTAAGAATGGAGAGCTGCCATGTTTAAAAGGTGGTCGAATAAAGATATTGTAGGAGAGAAGGAAGTGTAAAGGAGAGGGGATGGTGGATGGAATGAAGTTACTGTATTAGTGTCCCGTGACTGCTGTAACAAATGACCCCAGAACAACAGATATTTATTCTCTTACACTTCTGAAGGCCATAAGTCTGGAAGAAAGGTGTTGGCAAGGTTGCTTACCCTCTGAAGGCTCTAGAAAGAATCTATTCCTTGTCCCTTCCAGCTTCTGGTGACTCCAGGTGTTCCTTGTCTTGTGGCCACATTATGCCAGTCTCACTTTCTCCTCTCTTGTGTCAAATTCTTCCTTCCCTCTTCTTACAAGGATGCTAATGATGATATTAGGGCTCATCTGGATAATCCAGAATAATGTCCTTATCCCCAGGGTCCTTAACTTAATCACCTGCATTGCTCTTTTCTCCAAATAAGGTCCCATCTATAGTTCCTAGTCATAAGGACTTGAAGCTTTGGGGGCTATTATTTGACCTACTGTTTTGTGGAGAGAGGGAGAGAGGGAGGGTTATGGATTGAGAAACACTGAGTTGGGCAGGGCACTGCTGGAGGAGCAGAAGGCAAGAATGAGTGGAGCTCAGAAAAGTTCAAAAAAGGAGTTTGGGTGGGGAGTGGGAAGGTGGTTGAGGGAACTGGTAGGAAAGGGCTCTCAAGAGTATGAAATAACTTCTGAAAGTATCCAAGAGGTGACTGGAGATGCGAAGAACTGCCAGTCTGTATGGAACCACCTGTGACTGGAGGCCACAGAGGTGCTGTGGCACCAAACCTATGGCTACAGGACATTATCTGATAGGTTAGGCAGCCTGTGTATGTATGTGTGAAATAAGGCAGCAGTTTGATTCTCTTCAAAGTCGGAGTTCAGCAGATTGAGTTTGAAAAGAGGACATCCTTCCATTGGGGATTGGTTCTAGGATCCCCCTTGAATAATAAAATCCACAGATGCTCAAATTAATTATATAAAATAGTGTAGTATTTGAATAGAACCTGTGCACATCCTATCGTGTACTTTAACTCACTCTAATGACTAATGTAATATAGACTATATAAATAGTTGTTATACTGGATTGTTTAGGGAATAATGACAAATATTTTTCTCAAATATTTTTTGCTCCAGGGTTGGCCGAACCTGTGGATGCAGCCCAAGGAGGCCTTTTCATCAGCTGCAGCCTGAGGTATGGCTTGGTTGCACAGATTCAACATTCATCTGTAGAAATGAAAGCTTTGCTCAAGAGGTCTGCTCAGCTTGGTGTGGATAGCTGATGGGGCCCCTGCAGTCAAGGTGAGAAGAAACAAGCCAGGCTGCTGGTCATGGATGGTTGGGGAACCACCCCTTGGGGGCTGATAGACTGGAGAACCATCCTATCATGGCACAGACAGGGGCTTTTCTTCCAACAAACCCACCATGAGCAGGTGAGGTTTCAGGCCCTTGTGGAAAAGTCAGAAACTTCAAATAGGGGAAGACCTGGAAACCTCACACAAGGTAGTACTGATTTAGACAAGAGGACACTTTTGACTTATAATTCAAGACCTGATTTCTCTCAGAAATAAATACAAAGACTTAAGACGCTGACTTTTTAAAGCACATTAGTTTTTATTATTGTATATTTTTGTCTTAGAGTTGCTTAAACTTTCTCAGTGTGGTTCTAATAGTTTGCCAATTCCTCTTTGCTAAATTGACAAAATGGGGTCTCGGGGCAATTTTGTCTTCTTCAGGGCACGTTTGGTCACATCTAATTTCTGCTCCAAAATTAATGATTCCCAAGTACTTTACATTGCTTGCACTTAGTGAATACTTAGATGACATTTATATAGGCACCCAAAATACTTTAAATTACAATGTTAGCGAATAATAAAATAATAGCCTGATAGTCATCCAGATCACCCAGAGGATTTCTGAGGTACAAGAACAGTCTGGCTCAGAAGGGAGTAACCCAGGTGTTCAGCTAAAATGAAGCCACCATGAATAAGAGCATAAGCACAGCATATAATTGCCCTGTCCCTCCAGCTTCGAAGTCATGTGATTCTTGGTGAATTCTTAGAATTTGGGAACATTCTGAGTCACTTCAAACTCTGCAGGCCAAGTGAGGCTTTTTAAAATATTTTTCATGGCACAATTTCAACTTTGCATATTTCTCATCAACATGAACGCTAACCATTCAGTCATCTAGTGTCTTTGGAACACTTTTTGTAGGGCAGACTCTGTCCTGTGTGCTGTAGATTCAGCAGTGAACAAAACAGCATCCCACCCCAGAGACTCTAGTCTGATGGGGAGACTGACAATATGCAAATAATAGATACATGATATGACACCAGGAAAGTTCTGTGAGCAACTATAATGTAGGGAAAATGGGGACAAGGAAGATGAAGGAAGAGGGGCCATTGCAGATTGGGGGCCAGAGGGAGCCATGCAGATATTAGCTGGAGAGCATTTGAGGCAGAGGGAGCAAGTAATAGGAGCACTTGAGACTATTTAGACCATATAGAACTGGGTCTGGCAGTGACATAGAAGGTGACTAAACCCACTGGTTATGGAATCAGACTCAAGTTAAAAACCCGCTCTATCATCTAGTAAATGTGCCTTTGGACAAGTAATTTGTTATTCTTTCCATGTCTGTGATTGTTTATCTGTTGAGTCAGGGTAATAGAGATGCTTGGCTCATGGGGTTGTAGTAGTGCAAAATGTGATACTATCCATAAAACCCTTATCTTTGACTGTAACACATACATGTGTCCAAAAGAAGATGATTGTCACTCTTGCAGCCACCACGGCCATGCACTGCGAAACTATGGTGTTATGCGTGTTATGACATTCACATAACAACGGCATTATCTAAGGGTGCATTTCTTGGAATGTAACTCATTAAGTGACACACGACTATATTATTATTATTATAGTTACCAGGAATAGTAACCCTTTGAGAGCAACATTTGTGTGGTTGCTACTGCCAACGCAGGAAACTTGGGCAGAGTACAAGGCTTGTTTCTGCTGAGAAATGTGTCTAAAATGTAAACATGTCTGTGGTTATTCAAACACATGACTCCTGTTCTTGTGGGCTGGAGGGCCAAGGGCAAGAGAGCTCAGTGCAGAACAGAGTGGAGATCAGAGTGTAAGCAGGACCATGTGAGAGGACTTGCTCTCTGCTCTGTTCCTGGAGGGCCTTCTCTGCTGAGTCTTCAGCTGACAGACTGGGTCCCACCTGAGCCCTGCTGCCCTGGAAGGCAGAGCACACGTGCCGTGTGCACAGCCGCCACGTCCCACACCGCCATTCTGCCCTGATGGCTGTTGATTAACGCAACAGATGCTGCATAGAGCTGGCTGGGACTTTCCTCTCACATATTCTGTATTACTTAATGCCCCAGAGTCTTTGCTCAGCCGAGGAGACCAGAGTCAGGTGCAGCATGGGGAGGAGCACCTGCTGAGTGCAAAGCAGAGAACTGAATTTGGCAAAAGGGAGAACTTGGGTTTTTAGCAATCTGAAATTCTTATCTTATTCCTGTTAGTGATGTACCAGATGTTATAGTTGCCTGACACCTTTCCTGCCTCTCCTGTTAGAATGAGAGCTTCTTGGGAACAGAAACTGTTTTCTTATGTCCCTAGTGCCAAGACCCTAATAGATACTTGCCACATGTGGCACAGATCTGTAATCCCAACAACTCAGGAGGCTGAGGCAGGAGGATTGCAAGTTTGAGGCCAGCCTTGGCACCTTAGTTAGACCCTGACTTAAAATAAAATAAGGGATTGGGATATAGCTCAGTGATAGAGGACCCCTGGGTTTGCTTCCAGTTTTGTAAGGAAAGGAGAAAAACTAAGAGATTCTTAAGAATGAATGAGTGAATAAATGAACGAATGACTCAGATGTTATGAAAGTAATTCACCATAATAATTAGCTTTAATGTAACTCTGTACTAATTTTACACTTTTTTGTTGACAGAACACTTTTGATTAAATTATGACCCTTGACCTTCACTCTTGAGGTTGGTGTTGTTGCTCTTCTTGCAGATGAAGCAACTGAGGCTCAGAGGCTCAGAGGCTATATTTTAAGTCTACTTAGATAATTGCTGGTGGAGTGAAATGCCTGAGTTCCCCCCACTAGACCACACAGTCTTCTGTTAATGAGCAAAGAAGAGCTTTACAAAGATACGCGCTTCATCCAGCCACCTACACACCCACCCACTACCCACCCTCTCATTTATTTATTCACCAGCATTTACAGGGCTCTTTATTTAAACATTTCTTGGTAACAGCACAAGTGAATGGAATGAGCTCAAGTTCTGGAGTCACAGCAGCTCTGGATTCAAGTGTAGGCCTGCTTGGTCCCTAGCTGAATGGCCTTAGGTATGGAAGGCACCCTCCCTGATGCTCAGTTTTGTCACAGATTGCTATGGTTTGGAGATGGTTGGAGTATGTTCTTAAAGGTTCCTGTGTTGTGAGTTTGGTTCCCAGTGTGGTGGATCTGGGAGGCGGTGGAGCCTTTAAGGGGCCTACTAGGAGGTCTTTAGATCATTGGGGATGCCACCCTTGGAAGAGATTAATGTGGTTTTGGAGGGACCCTGGTTAGTTCCTGTGAGAGTGAGTTGTTAGAAATAGTGAGCCTGAACCCTGAATCTTTCTTGCTTGCTGTTTTACCATGTGGTCTCTTTCATACGCACTCCTGTCATAATGCTATCCACCATAAGACCCTCATCAGAGGCCAAGAAGATGGAGCTGCCCAATATTGGACTTTCAGTCTCTAAAACTGTGAGCTAAAAAACATCTTTTCTTTATAAAGTATGCAGCCTCAGTTATTTTATTATAGCAACAGAAAGCAGACTAAGACCCGGTCAAGCAACTATCACAGTCTTCCCTGAAGAGTCAGGTCTCTCACCTCTCAGCTAGGAAGTTGCTAATCTAATATAAAAAAAATTATCGTAGCAAGTATAGTAAATCATCATAGTAAGTATGGCACAGACTGGGATAGAGTCCCACTTCACTTGGAAGGAGGATCAGGGAAGTTTCTGGAGGAATCTTAAATCATTATCTTCAGGCTGAGCCAGGAAAGGAAAACATCATTCCTGAGAGGGGAAACCCATGATCTGGGTTCACTTTTAATGACAGAAAATATTTCTGTTAATGTTTTTCTAAAATCGGTTTCAGATTTTCTTGAGTTACTCAAGAGGGTACAAAAAGCAATGTTACCCTTACACCATCATTTCTTTTCTGCATTTCCCTGGGGTCTCCAGATAGGCTGCTTTCCCTCCCCTAGGAGCTGGGCCACCTCCTTCCCCACTGGTCTGCTTTTATATTCCCTCGAGTCAACTTCTCTCCAGCCAGTCCGCCGCCCCCGCCGGCCCAGCACCACACAGTCCTGCTTTCTGCCACTTGTTTCTCAATTTACTTTGAACATTGCTCTCTTCTTTTCTCTCCTCCTTTTCCCTTATCACTACTGTGCTTCTTGACTTTTGTGCCAGGAAAGCTTGACCTGGACCACCAATATTCTATGTGCAAAAGTAGAGCAAAGATTTTACATGTGGCAAATTGAGGTGGCTGGTAGGTGTGCCGGTGGGTGCTGTGGGTGTGTTGTGTATTTTTACCCAGCGTGGCTCAGCTGGATGATTTTGATGAGCACAGGGAAAGGCCGATTCATGTTATGCTCAAATTGTTCCTTAATATACCACTTGCTTTAAAACAAATCCATGTTTTAAAAACGAGCTCTAGAACAGAACTGACCAGGGCTGGGGGTATAGCTCAGTGGTAAAGCACTTGCCTAGCGTGTGTAAGATACTGGGTTCAATCCTCAGTATTACAAAAACAGCAAAAGTAACCCCAGAACTGATGGTACATGACAACTGTTTTTTTCTCAGAGAAATTCTTTTTACTGAACACCACTCTTCTAATCTGCAAGGTATTATTTATTTTGCTAGACTTTATTCCATCAATGTCTGAATAGGCTTCATCAGTCAGAAAAAAATAGATGTTAAAAAAACTCTTAAAAATAGAAAAGAATCAGCATGAGGAGAAAGAGCATCCTTTCCAGCAGCTGGTAGATGTCTGAGGTTTGTGTAAGTGTGCACGATTGTATACCTTTCTAACATGCCTAAGCCTAATAAGAGGGAGCAGACAGAAGCTTGAAAAATGCTCCTTCACAGCAATGGAACACAGACGAAAGATATTAAACACTGCTTTGATGGCATCTGGGTTACATTCTTTTATATCAGGTTGATTCTTCTATAGTCATGTTCAATTTGGGCCTTGGTGTTACTGCCTCAACAATGCCAGGAGTCCACCCACTGAGGAGAGAATCACAATACCTACTTCCGGTTACTGAGATGAAGAGGTAAAGAAAGCTTTTCTCGCAGTGCTTCTTTAGGGGGAACACCCAGTAAATGGCAGCCATCAGTGCTATGATCCTCTGGGGCTTCTGCTACAGTGACAGGGTTAGGGGAGTGTGTAGCTTTCCCCCAGGAGAATGGGAGTCATCAGGTAGGGCAGCCATGGACAAAGAATGGGATCAAACATGACTGCAGCTCATTCTGTAAAGAACGTGTTCATGGAACCAGCCAGGTCCATTTGCTTGTGTCGCTATGGCTGTCTCTGCACTGCACAGCGGAGCGGAGTGATTGGGACAGAGCCTATGGCCTGCAAAGCCCCAAATACTTATTACTGGTCCTTGTCAGACAAAGGTTGCAGAGTCTGCAAACAGAGAGCAGGCAGAACAGACTTCAAGAGACTAGGGAGGTCAGAACTGCATAGACTGTCCCAAAGAAGAACTCGTTTCCTATACCCTGGGAACCTTTTACCCAGCTGGGCCCATCCCTGGCCCTTCTGGCTGCCTGGGAGCACCAGAGCCCTTCTCTCCAACAGACTGGCTCAAGATTCCTCACCACAGTTTTCTAAGAACCTCTCAAATTACACTGCCTTCCCTCTGTCCTCACTACCCAAATTATGAGGTACCCCTCCAACTCACTTTTCTGACACACATACTCAGTATCTCAGAGATGCCTGAATGAAAAGAAAACTCCTTCCCAGGTGAGCCATCATGGTACACCTGTGCTCACCTGTGGAGACCTGTGTAGCCCTGAAGGCAGAGGGAAGCATAAGGACGTGTGTCAACTTCCCAAGTAGGAAACAAGGAGCACTACAAAGAGGAAACTGAATTACCTTAGAAGACCTTGAATGGAAGTTGGCAAATCCTACACAACTGACTCCATTTAGTCTCCATAATGACTGGTTTTGTGGTTTCTAGCACTGATTAATTTCTGAAGCCATGAGTGCAGATGAGAGAATCACAATTGAATTTCCAGCTGTGATGCTGAAGTTAGTTGAAGAAGTCTATACACAGGATCAGATTCCAGGTTTTTCACAAATACATACCTCAGAAGACCCACATCAAAAAAGGTGGAAACGCATCCAGGATTTAGGATTGCTTCCCTGTGATGCTCCCAGGGCTACGGATAATGAGCCTCGCCCATCCAGGTGAGTATTGGGACTCTGCAACCTGAGGGCACCTTCTGTGCACCAGTCATAGTAACACCCCAGCTGTAGCTCTTTCTGGCCCATCTCCATGGCAAACATATATTCTTTTTGAGGTAAAGTGTCATATTTGTTGTGATGCTTTTATATTTCTTAACCATGTGACATGTATCAAACTGTGCTGCAGTGTTTTTTGAGTCCTACTTTTATTTTTAATATGTCACTGATGTTTATCTCCAACACCCTTTACTCCCATAAGCCCTGTACAGTTTATTGAGTGATTTTTCAGCATGTGATGATTTTTAAGAACACACGTTGTCACAATATAGCAACATCGACTGTATTTAGAAATGGGTTGTCAGTTGCATTACTTAATTAGGGTTAGTCATCTTGCCACGTGGCCCTGAGTGATTCATGAAGTGAGGGGAAGGGGTGGAGAAATGTAAGCCAGTTCCAAGATTAGTTCTTTTCCCTGTGGTACCAAGAATTGAACCCAGGGATTGGTACGTGCTTGGCAGGGCTCTATCACTGAGCACTGCAGACCCCCAGTTTTGAGGAGCCTTGCACATATTCATTTACCTCTCTTTCATCAGTCTCTTTTATTGTGTAAATTTGAGCTATACAAGTGATGTTTTAATATACAGAAACATATTAAAGTGATTGCTACCATGAAGCAAATTAACAATCCAGCAGTTACCTTTTTTATAGTGAGTCTCTTCTCTTTGCAATTTCCAGTGCAGTACAATATTATTGACTACTACCTTCATGCTCTACGTTATATCTCTAGATGTAATCACCTTGTGCAACTGCAACTTTGTACCCTTTGACCCACTTTTCCCCATTTCCCTCATCCATGGTAACCACCACTTTACTCTTTGCTTCTACGTCATGGACTTTTTTCTTTTCATATGAACACATAAATGAGATCATGCAGTATTTTTCTTCTGTGTCTGGCTTATTTCACTTAGCATAATGTTTTCTAAGTTCATCAATGTTATTGCGAATGACTAGATTTCTTTCTTTGCATTGCATATTTGTATCACTGTTTCTTTATCCATTCATTCATTGATGGACTCTTAGGCTATTCCCTATTGTGACTAGTGCTACAGTGAACATGGGAGTGAGCTATCTTTCTTTTACTGACTTTTCATTACAAAAATTTTCCAACCCCCATACAAGTTCCTTCTATTTATTTGTTTATTTACTTATTTACTTATTTGGAGACAGGGTCTTCCTGTGTTGTCCAGTATGGCCTTGAACTCCTGGGCTCAAGCAATCCTTCTGCCTCAGCCTCCTGAATAGCTAGGAATACAGGTATATGGCCACCATGTTGGATTCTTTCTTTCTAAATATTGAAAAATATCTACCTGGACTCCTGATGTGAACTCTGGAAGGGGAAGAGTCAGAGAAAGACACAAAATACAGGTTTGATGTGATGGATATGCTAATACCCTGATTTGATCATTACTCATTGTATACACATGTTGAACTATTACACCGTGTTGCATGAGTATGTTCAATTATGTATCAATAATAGAAAAAATATACCGGGGCATGCATGGAAAACCTGGCCACGGCAGTGAGACCTGCTTCAAACCCAGCAGAGGACTGTGTAAGAAACCACCCTGGAGTGGAGCATGGACCGTGGCAGTCTCCAGAAAGTGCAGATTGTCCAGAGGTATAGACAGGAAAGAGTCTGGATTGCCCCTGGATCCAGCAGGGAAGGTATGCTGGGAGAAGGGTGCACTTGAAATTGCTTTGTCTAATCCAGTAAAGGGCAAGTGAAGCTGTGTGACTACCCAGTGGGTCCTAAAAGGCAATGCTGTTTTCCATTGTGTTGATTGGAACCCACACATTTGGAGCCTGGCCACCCAGTAAGAAGTCTGACTACTGTGAAGCCATAAGGCTCTGGGAAGCTGTGTTACATGGAGAGGCCATGTGTGAGGACTCCAGGAGACCAATCTGGTTGTGTGTGTGTGTGTGCACACGCACCAGACACATGGATAAGTAATCCATTAGATGAGTCCAGGTTCCAGCTGAGTCTTCCAGTAAGAACACAGAACCATGGAGCAAAGACTCCTATCTCCTCTGTACTTTGCCAATATTCTTGACCCCCAGAATCCATACACATCATAAAAGAGTTGGGTTAAGTCACTAAGTTTGGGGCAATTATTATTATTATTGCCTAATGGGAATAGACCCACCACACGTTTATTGAATGAACAAATATTATGTGTGTGCATTAAAAAAAGTGTGGTAGAAATACCTGATAGTTGCATGTCAATTACAGTAAGAAAGCCAGCAAAGAGTACCTTCTCAGCTAAGCGAAGTCATAAAGCAAAGGTTACCCTAGCTTATTTCACCTCTACTCACCCTCCCTCAGTCTTAAGGTCTGAGCCAGGATGGTACCTAGAAAGATGTGTTTCTCCCAAGTGTGTGGTTGGTGGAGCATGTCTTCTCTGCCAGGGAAACTGGCATGACTACCTTGTCAGTATCTTAATTATGTCTTGTTTGCTCTTTGAAATAAGATAACTCATCTGGCTATAAGATGTATCTTCATTATAAGCTATTGACAAATGAAGCAGAATATTTCCTGACTCATATTTCACATAGGGAAGCCATTGGGTAATTTTTTTATGCACTAATACTAACCAGAAAAACTACTATATTAATATTTTCCCTTTCTCCCTTTCCCCCTCCCTCCCTCCATCCCTTCTTCCAGGGCACAAGTGCCTGTTTGTTTTCTGGGTTCCTTGGTTACAGGGAACCCAGTGTAGGTTTACTCCTTTGTGTGGGCATTTCTTCTTGATGCTTGCCAATCTGGTGGTTTTGGGCATCCTAGAGTCACCAGAAAGACCCCGAGGAGTGACCTCCCAGCCTCTGAGGTGCCTGGTCTAGCGTATGGCCAGGCCACATGCACATCCTCCTGTTTAACCCAACAGCCAAGACAGGCCAGTTCAGAGATCAGCATGAGGATTCAGGCTGCCTGGTTTGGGGTAAAATATGAGTTCTTTGGTTTTGGAATTGTCCAGACAAGAGTCTGAATTGGGTTGAAAGTCCTTAATCTCCCAGTTTTTCCTTCTGTAAACCAGAGAGGAATACACCTAGCTCATGAAATTGTTAGGAGGATTGTGTGATAACAGTGAACTTACCGTGTCTCTCGCTTCCCCTTCGGCATTCATGTGTGGAAAAATGATCAGCAAATAAATCATCTTCTTTTTACCCCTTGAAGCAAAGAAGATGACTTCTCTGGGTATCAGATGTGTCCTTATTATAAGCCATTGATAAATGAAACTGAACATTTTTTGTCTTATATTTCACACAGGGAGCCATTAGGTGATTTTTTTTTTTACAGAAAAGCAGTAACTAAAACAGTGAATATATTAATATGGTCCTCCTCTCTGTCCAAATTTAACTTAGCTACTTTCAGATTTGTATTCTGCCACATACATTTTACAATATATATGTACAATTCCTCCCCACTCAAATTCAGTTATGAACATAAATAAATAAATGATTTATTTCAAATAAATCTGAATAAAAAATTGGAACTGTGAGATATATTCTAAGGTCAAAAGTACAACAAAGAAGTCTTAAATTTAATTCAATTCAAAATTGCATTTTTTGTTTGTTCAAGATGATTGAATGTCCACAATTTGGAATAGTTAAGTCTCATATTGTTCCTCACTAAAGAAGTCAGGACTTTTGGAGAAGTAGTGGATTTCAGATCTGGACAAAGTATAAACTGAACTTGATGTAGCATGTGCCAAAAAGCAAGGAAGCTGCCAAAATGGGCTGAATCAAAAAGAGACAGTTAATTTGAAGGATATTCAACTGGCCACATTGCTGATAATTTAAGCATAAAAAAGAAAAAATATGATTGATTATAAATCAAATAATCAATCAATACAAATCCATAAGATTCATGTTTTACCAAGACACAGATTCTGGGTGGGAGGGAAAGAGAGAGGAAGAAGGAGGAGAAAGAAAGAGAATCATTAATAATCACAGAATATGACATACTAATTTCTTTCCCTCTGGAAGTTCATACTTAAAGGGAAATAATTAAGCATTTATGTTGCCTTTTGAGGAGTAAGTGCAGCTCATTCCTAAGTAATGAAAAGCAGATCTTTATAGAAAAATAACAACTAAAATATATTATATAAATAGCAATATATATGTATCTATATCTATCTATCTATCTATCTATCTATCTGGAGTATACAGATTGTGGAAAGAATGACCAAATTAGAAAATTACCATGTTGTAAACTGCAGTGCAATTAATGATTCAGGCAAATATCATAAAGGGATTTTATAAACCAGGAGTTGGCAACTACCATCCCCTGAACACACTTGGCCCACTGATTCTGTATACCTGCGAGTTAAAATGTTTTCTTATCAAATTTTTATATTGTTGAAAAAACACAAAAGGAGCAGTATTTCCTGACATGAAATTTATAATTCAGATCTCAGGGTCCATAGATAAGGTTTTATTGGACCACAGCCATGCTCATTTGTTTACATATTGTCTGTGACTGTAATTTGTTCTACAATGGCAAATTTGAGTGACAGTGAAAAACAATATGGCTCACAAAGGCTAAATAAATTATTTGTATTTAGAACTTTATAAAAATTCTTACTAAAAACCATTTTGTGAAAGGAAGTTGGAGAAGGGAATATTTACATGGTGCCAATGTTTTACCCAATAAGTGACTCACTAATTACAAAAGTAAAAATGCATTTTTGTAATGGAAAGATCTGGCACTCCCCACTTTATTAAGTTGTTGAGCCTTAGCATCACTAATATAAAATTAGCCTTATCTTATGTATACACTGTCTTAAGGCAATATGAAGTCCTTGAATCAGCTTGCAGTATTCTCTCTGAACATGTGTACCCTGAAAATTTTAAACAGCTTTATTGAGGTACAGTTGGTATATAATTTACCTGTGAAACCATCACCACAATTCAGATAATGAACGTACCTATCATCCTCCACAGTTTCACAGTTTACCTTTCTTATCTTGTTGGTCTCTGTTCTATCTCTGTAGGTTAGTTTGTTTTGTGGATTTTAAATAAATGTATTACGTACTGAATATTTGGGTCTCCCCATATTCATATGCTAAAATCCTAATCTCTAATGTGATGGTTTTAGGAGTTGGGACCTGTGGAAGGCAATTAGGTCTTGGAAATGGAGGCCTCATGAGTGGGGCAGGTGCCCTTCTAAGAATAGCTTGTTTCCTCTCTGTTCTCCGCTTTGCAGGGACACAGTGAGAAAGCAACCATCTGCAAATGAGAAAGGGAGCCCTCACCAGAACCCAGCCATGCTGGTGTGTGATCTCAGACTTCCCAACCTTCATAATTATGCAAAATAGATTTCTGCTGTTTAGATCACTCTATGGGCCTCTGTTTTAGCCACATGAGCAGATTGATAAAATGGAGTCATACAATATGTAGATTGTTTTTCGATCTAGCTTCTTCCATTCAGCATAATTATTTTGTGATTCAACCATGTTGTTGCATGTATAAATAGTTTATTCCTTTTCATTGTCGAGTAGATTTCACATACTATGACTTTGTTTCCTACTTATATGTTGATGCTCATATGGCTTGTTTCCAGTTGGAGGTATTAAAAATAGAGCTATTATGGACATTCAAATGCAAGTCTCTGTGTGGTCATATGCTCTCATTTCTCTTCAGTGAGTGCCTAGTAGAATTGTTGTATCATATCATAAGTTTATGTTAAGTATATGCTCACCATACTTGGCACAGTGAGCTTTTAAAATTTTAGGTTTTCTAATAGAAGTGTAGTGGTATTGGTAGTGCTGATGCATTTCACCTAAAGACTTATGTGTTGAACATACTTTTATGTGTTCTTGACCATCTTTACATCTTTGGTGAAGAACATGTTCAAATCTTTTGCCCACTTAAGAAAAAAGTATGTTGTTTGTTTTTATTACTATTAAATTTTGAGAGATTTAAAAGAGCATACTCTAGATACAAGTTCTTTATCCGATATGTTATTTTAAAATATTTTCTCTCAATCTATGATTTGTCCTTTTGTTTTTTTAATGTTTTTTGAAGTTTTATTTTTTTGCAAAGCCTAATTTATCTTTTCTTCTTCTATGGATCATGCTGTCATTGTTATGTCTAACATAACTTTGCCTAACACAAGATGAAAAAATTTTCTCCTGTGTTTTCTTCTAGAAACTTTATAATGTTAGATTTTGCACTTAGGTATATTATTTTGAGTTTATTTTTTCAAATGGTCTGAGGTTTGGACCAAAGTCTTTAAAGAATTTTTTTTTTTTTTTTACATTTGGGCATTCAATTTTCCCAACACCATTTATTGCAAATGCCATCATTTTCATGGATGTACCTTTGCACCTTTGTCAACAATCATGTGTATATGAGTGCTTGTCTTTCTTGAATTTCTATTCAGTTTCAATGATCTATTTGTCTTGATGTAAATGCCACATTGACTTGATAACTGTAGCTTTATGATAATTCCTACAATTAAATAATTTTAGGTCTTCTAATGTTGATCTTTTACAAAGTTGTTTGTGGCTCTTCTTGGTTCTTTGGCTACTCTGTATATTTCAATATGAATTTTAGAATCAACTTGTCAATGTCTACAAAAGAGTATGCTAGACTTTGATTTTGACCACATCAAATCTATATCTATTTGGAAAGAACTGATAGCTTGCCAGTATTGAGTCTTCCAAACCATCAATATGGTACATCTCTCCATTTACTGAGGTCTTCTCTAATTTCTCACAGCAACATTTTGTAGTCATCAGTATATGGGTTATGATTGGCAGAGGTCTAGGATGGCACCTCCTAGAGTTCTAAGATTCTCACCTCCTTGTATTCACACCCTGTGAAATTTTGTTTCCTTTAGTGTGTAAAAAACTATGATATAATGGGATTTCACTTCTTGCAATTAGTTTACTAATGAGTGTATTTTTCAGTGAATAAAACATTATGTTATCTTAAGTGGGCCTGACTTAATTGGGCACCAAAGAAACATTGTCCTGTTGATCTCCAAGAAGATGAAATCTTCCACGGGTTCTCTAACTGCAAGTAGTTGAATTCTGCCTACAATCTGAATGAGCTTTTAAGGGGTCCACAAACATCAGATTGAACCAAAGCTTCCACTGACACTCTGATTTGCAGCCCTGTAAGATCTGAGCAAAGGATCCAGTTAAGCCATGCTAAATTCCTGACCCACAAATACTGTGACTATTTTTGCAACACTCACTCTTGGATATCTTTTGTCAGATTTATCTGTATTTACAATTTTTTTATGCTATTTTGAATGGAGTTGTTTCTTACTTTCATTTTTGGATTGTTCATTGTTAAAATATAGAAATGCAATTGATTTTTCTATGCTTATCATGTATCCTGCAGCCCTGCTGAGCTTGCTTATTAGTTATAATAATTTTCTTTTTAAAATCAGTTTCTTAGGATTTTCTACAACAAGATAATGCTGTCTGTGAAAACTAAAAATGTTATTTACCTCTTTACAATCAGAATATCTTTATTTCTCTTACCTTATTGCTTTGACTAGAATCTTCAGTTCAATATTGAATATACGTGGTAAGAAAGAACTTCTTTGCCTTGTTCCTTATCTTAGGGGAAAGTATTTAGACATTCACTCTTAATTATGATACTGGCCTAGGTTCTTTTTCAGATGCCAGTCATCAGGTTAAGTAAGTTACCTTCAATTTCTAGCTTGATAAGAGTTGTTATGAGAGATGTATGTTGTTTTATAAAAATAAATTTTGCCTCTATGAAGATTATTGGGTATTTTTTGTTCTTTTTTCTTTTAATATGGTAAATTACATTGTTGTATATATACATTAATCTATCAATATGTATATGAAGCTATGATTTTTCTCTAAGTGTGTAATTTTCTACATTCCATAAATTTTGAGATGTTGTATTTTCATTTTCATTCAGTTTAGTTTCATTTTCCTTCCTTCATGTGCACTTGAAACATATGTGTAATACTTCTATTTTGGGTAGTAGTTTTTTTTTTCAAGTCATTTAGATCTGTATTGATATTCTGTTTAGTTGTTATGTGAATTACTGAGAAAGGATTGTTGAATTTTCCAACCAATTATTGAATTATCTATATCTCCCTTGAGTTTTGTCAGTTTTTACTTCATGTATTTTGGGACTCTGTTGTTAGGTACATATGCATTTTTAATTGTTATAGTTTCCTGATGGGTTGATCATATTATCGTTACCAAATTTTGCTCTTTATCTTTATTATTTTGCATGACTTATCTATTTTGTGTGATATTAATATTAAGCTGTTTGCCTGGTATATTTTTTCCTATTCTTTTATTTTTACCACATCTACACTTTTGGGTCTAAAGTACGCTTCTCATAAAAAGCATATAGTTGGGTCTTCCTCTCCCCTCTTCCCACATCAGTTTTACAACCTGCCCTTTGATTGAAATGTTTGTCCACTCTTATTTAATGTGATTATTGAAAGGTGACATTTATGTCTGTCATTTTGTTGTTTTCTGTGTGTCTGTAGAGATACATGGCACATATTTTGCTCTTCTGTTCCTACTTTGCTGCTTTCTTTTGTGTGAAATGAATATTTTCTAAGTATATCATTTAAATACTTGTGTTGATATCTTAAAGTTTATTTTCAGGTTCTTAATTATTGGTGCTCTCAGCTTAAGGTGAACATATAACTTATCTCAACCTACTTCGGGTTAATACTGACTTAATTCTTACAAAATATGGCAACTTTCTTCCAATATAACTGTAATTTCCTTCCCCTTTACTTTGCTTTTATAGTCAGAACCAAATGTGACAGATATTTCCCTGTACCTGATTTCTCTCCTGCCTTTCCTATCTTGAGGGGTCCCTATTGAGTGCTTTCTCTTCCTAACCACTCCCATCTCAGGTTATTCATGAAATTATGAAATCTTGTAGGCTCTGACTCCTTTATATGTTTTCTTTTTTCCATCTAGTTTCATTTCTCTTGTTTATTTTTTTCCACATTTTTATTGGTGCATTGTGGTTGTAGTTAATGAAAGAATTTGTGGTTGTACTTTCATACATGTACACAATATAACAATATAATTAGGTCAATATCACTCCCTAGCACTTCCCCCTCCCACCTTCCAACCCCTGGTCCCTTTCCTCTATTGATATCCCTTTGATTTTTATGAGATCCCTGCCCCCTCCCTTCTTTTTCTTTTTCCTCTCCAGCTTCCCAGTATGAGAAAAACATCTGACCCTTGAGTTTCTGAGTTTGGCTTATATCACTTAACATAATAGTCTTTAATTCCATCCTTTTTCCGGCAAATGACCTAATTTCATTTTTCTTTATGGCTGAATAAAACTCCATTGTGTATACTACATTTTCTTGTCCATTCATCCATTGACTGCCACCTAGGCTGGTTCCATTGTTTGGCAATTGTGAATTGTTTTGTATAAACACGGGTATGCATGTATCTATGTTTTATATTTGTCCCCTCCAACCTCTTCTTTGGTTTAGAGTGGAATCACTAGTTTGCTGCATGACAAAGGTTGTCTTGCTGTAGTCACATCCATCCTCCACATGGTTCCTAGAGTGAACTCCACCTTTACCCACCTTTGCTGAACTTAATGTCCTGAGAGAGCTGAGATTAGGTAGGTATGTCTGACTCAAGGAATGAGTGAACACCCCCACCCCCCAAGTCTATTTATGGCTGTTGAGTTAAGTGAAAGCAGAGAAACTCTCTGTGGAAAATATTTATACAAAATTGGGCTCTATGCACATTCAGGAGTGTTTAGCTGTAAGGCAGAAACTATGATGTAAAGCATGGATAGAGAGATGGGAGTCCACAATGTAAGGAAGGACTCTGAAGCATTTGAGAGAATTTATCTAAGGCCTTTTGCAGAAGAGCAAGAAAGGAGATGGGAGTAGTGTCTTCAGGAATATTCCAAAGCTAGGATTTAAACCTGTGCTGACTCAGCCCTCATGATGAAGTATGTGCTAAGGAGAGAAAAAGACTATGGTTTTTTACCCATGGGTCAGTACCCTAAATCCCAGCACTTACCAACCAAGCAAATTTGATATGGGAGCTGGTCTTATTCTCATTTCTCAGGGTCTGTCAAGCTGTCTGGTCACTGTGAAGTCTGAAGTCCTTCCACAGAGATCTACTACACCTTGCATCTTGGAGACTGTACGTTAGATTTGGACATCACGGAAGGAAAGAGGTAATGGGTGACACCCTGTCATGAACCAATGAAAGACTGCTTTGGGACAGCCAGAAATGAATGGAAGTAAGGATAGGGACTAGTGGTAGAAATGGGAGCTCAGAACCATAGTCGTGTGGGTCTTGAATTCTACAGCACTATGGCCTACTCAGTAGTCACTCTTGGTCTTCTTTGTTAAAGTCTGTTTTGTTCAATCCAACACTGGTGGCAGTGTGCACACAGAAGTTGGGTCCAACCCCAGGGGATCTGTCCTGATTGTTGGAGGCATCATGATACTCTATTTTCCTTTGTTGTCGACTGGTTTACTAATGGGCACATGACCAAGTTATGGTCAATGAATATAGAGGGGGCAAGTCATAGGTTTAATTTTATGCATCATCTTGACTGGACCACAGGGCCAATATATTTGGTCAAACACTGTTTTGGGTATGTCTGTGAGGATATTTTTGGATGAGATTAGCAGTTAAATCAGTAGGCAGAGTAAAGCAGATTTCCTCTGGAATATGGGTGAGCCTCATCCAATCAGATGAAGGCCTGTGTAGAACAAAAAGCCAACATTCTCTGGAGTAAGAAAGAATTCCTTCTGCCCAATGGCCTTCAACTTGGAACGGTGGTTTTTTTTTCCCCCTGCTTTTGCACTTGAACTGAACTATCAGCTCTTTGTGAGTCTTGAAGCTGACAGAATTACACTATCTGCTCTCCTGGTTGTCAGGTCTTCAGACTTGAGCTGGAACTTAACCAGGAGCTTTTCTGGTCTCCAGCTTGCCAACTCGCCTACAGATTCAGGGTCTTGTCAGTCTCGAAAATCTATGTAAGCCAATTCCTTAGAATAAACCTCTATTTATTGGTTCTGTTTATCAAAGAAACCCTGGCTAATACAGGGTGCTTCTGAGATGAAAAGAGCGAGCTTGTGAGGAGAAGCGTCTTTGCTCCTGTATGTGATCCTGTTGTAGAGGCTGGGATGTCTAGAGCTGGGGGGCCTTCTTTTGGTTGTAAGAACGTAAGGTGAGAATGAGAGTTGTGCCTAGGATAGCAAGATAGACAGACAGAAGAGCCTGAGCGACCTTGCTGAGCACTGAACCTCCCACGGCCCAGGCCGGCCCAGGCATCTTGCTGTGTGAGGTAAGACTTCTCCTTGATGTTTAATCCTTGCTACCTAAAGTGTGTCCACAGTGCACATCACTTGTATGATCAATATATGGACCAATTATGTTATCAGTTGGATTTTGCATTTCTAACAAGCTTGTACAAATCTTAGGCCTATTCCTGATCTTTCTAACCAGAGTCATCATTTTAACAAGATTCCTGAGTGGTTTGTGGTTTGAGTTTGAAAAGCATAAACTTGAGTGATTTTTTTAGCTGGGTTTTCTGTTACTTGCGTCAGAGAACACACTAATATAGCTGATCTGGCCTCATTGGATCTACAGACTGAGGTTTGTTAATATGTGGCACATGTAGTTATCTGACATGCAATGCCCTCTTTGTCCAGCTTGTTCCTTTGAACCGTGTCATCTCTCCCTTCCTCCCACTTTTTCATGTGACTAACAAATATCTCCTTTAAGACTCAGTTAAGGCATCACCCCCACCAGGAAGCGTCCCAGAGTTCCTCCATGGTAAGTCAGGTGTTCTGTGTTACATCTTATTTGTATGTTTTCTTACCAGACTCTTCAGTGAGAACCCAAGGGCCTTGAAGAAAGCCTGGTTTTGCTCTTTGTACTTCATGTCTCTCTGCGTCTGGCACATGCAAACAGCTGAACGAGTGTCTTTGACAGACAAAGTGAATATCCCTTTGCCAACCAGCTCCTCCTAATGCCGCCCCCTCTAGGGCTCTGGGCATTGCTTGGAGGCATTGCCCTGGCAGGAAGCCTAGTGTGGGATTAGGGAATTAGGAAGCCTGCTGGCCTGGCAGCTGTCTTTCTTTCCCATCCTGCCCCTGTGCCCCCCAGGGAGCACATGGTTCAGAAGCAGCTGCAGGGGTTCCTCCCTCTCCCTCCTCCTCTCTCTTCCTCTCTATCCCAGGAACAAATGTCACAAAACACCCAACAGCTGAGGAAGAAATGTTTTGGCACAGGAAAGACCCCACAAACTTGGAGCTGGAAATGCTTCTCCAGCCCTCTCCCTAAGCCAGAGCCCGTCTGTGGATGCCACCCAAAGCAGCCTAGGCTCTGGCTGTTGTCATTTTAGAAGTGGGTGGAATGGCAATATAACATAAGAGGGACAGGGGCCATGATGACCTCTACCAGATGGGATGAGAGCCTAAGTGCACTTAATGGCGCTTCCTTACCAAGAAATGATTTAAGATGGGAGATTTCTCCCTTGGTAGATGCTTTGCCATCCATTTGTACACATTGAGGTTTTCAATAAAAGCAGACTGGTTTCAACCTGGGTTAAGTATGGGGCTGTTGCTAGGAGCAGCGTTCCTGCGGTGGATGTGGGAGCCAACTGTCGAGGCCTGACCTAGCGACTCTGCTTTGGAGGCAGAGGTGGGGTGTGTTCCTCATTTCCCAGCCACCGGCAGCATGGGCTGCTTTCCTTATTAGCAGGAGCACTCCAGACTATCTGGCAAGTGCACGTGCTGGAGTGCACTTGGGAAATCAATTCCTGAGCTCAGATGCCTTGCTCCAGCTGGTGCCTGCCCGGCCCAAGGTGCAGATGTGCTAATGGCTTGGTCTGACTAAAAGAACAGAGTGGAGCCAGGATGAGGAAGCAAGAGTGCGTCCCCAGAGATGCCACATGGTACATTCCTTCGGGAGCCAGTGAAAATGGTGAAGCCATGATTAATTCATTTACGTTGCAAATGTTTGCTGAGCAAGCAAGCCCCTTTAATAGGGAACTAGGGTCTGTCATGGCCCTTGAGATTCAGATCTCAAAGATCTACTCCCCGCCTCAGAGCTCCTTATCCACTGGGGGAGAGACTTGCAATTAGGTGGATGCCTCCAATCCAGTGTGGTAAGTGCTGTACTAGAGGCAGTGCAGGACAAGAGGGTAGCAAACAACCCAGACCATGGGTCAGAAAGACATCCCAGAGAAGAGACAGACGAGCTGCATCTCAGAAGGTGTAGGGGAGGACACCAGCATTCACTCAGTACTAATTCTGTGCCAGGAAACCTGCTTTGTTGATGGGGAACCCAGACTCAGGGAGGATCCCTGGTTTGCCTATATGGAGACTGCCAGAGCCTTATCCTGTGCCCGTGCCAACCATCACTCATGACAGTCTTAACATATTTTTCTAACCTCTGTATCAGTTGCTTTGACGTTTGGGCCTTGCAGATAGGGAGGGACTGTCTACCAGGGCGGACTGATGCCTAGAGAAAACAGATCACATGCCCAGGAACCTGCTTGAGCTCACATCCTTTAGGATACTATTTGCTTGCCCTAAACTCTCTGGAATCAGGTACCAAAAAACTCCATAACCCATATTCTCAGAGCTTACCCAAATTAACCCAACCGGCAAATCCCTAGTCAGTTTATCCGGTCTCACCTGTTCCTTCTTGTAGAAACCACAATAAAAACTTCTTCCTATGCTTTCCCCTCTCTCTCTGCCTCTTGACCAACCCTGTTGCTTCCCTGTGTGGCCCAGCATGGTGTGTCCTAACCCCTTCTCTTGGCCTTCATGAGTAACAATATCTTTCCAATGGAAGTTGTTTCCTGATTCATTGGTCTTGCCACATCTGAATAATAATAAAACCTATACTTTAAAATACAGGCAAAGAAGATTGGTGCAACCCCTTTGGAAAGCAGTATGGAGATTCCTAAGAAAATTTGGAATGGAACCATCATTTGACCTGGCTATCCCACTCCTTAGTTTATACCCAAAGGATTTAAAATCAGCATACTACAGTGATGTAGTCATTTCAATGTTTAAAGCAGTTCAATTCACATTAGCCAAACTATGGAACCAACCTAGATGCCCTTCAACAGATGAATAGATAAAGAAAATGTGGTACATATACAGAATGGAATATTACTCAGCCTTAAAGAAGAATGAAATTGTGGCATTTTCAGGTAAATGGATGGAACTAGGGAATATCTTGCTAAGTGAAATAAGCCAGTTCCCAAAATCCAAAGACTGAATGTTTTCTCAGATAAGTGAATGCTGATCCATAGTGGGGGGTGGGTAGGGAAGAATGAAGGAACTTTGGATTTTGCAGAGGGAGTGAGGGAAGGGGTGGGGTGCTGGGGAGGGGAAGGATGGTGGATTGAGACAGATGTTATTACCCATGTGCATGTATGAAAAAATTTTTTGTTAAATAAAATACAGGCAAAGGGAGTAGATGGGGTCATGGGATCAACAGGAGGGAGTCTTGCACATCCCATGAGCTGATGGTAGAACTGTAGCCTGGAGTGTGGGGGCCTGGGAGGGTGGGCAGAGACCACCCTGAGTGGGGCACACGGAGAAGGCAGCCTTACATCCTGAAGGTGCTGAGAGGCTCTTAAAGATGTGAAGCTGATTTATGGTACTATACAATCTGTCCCACAGCAGCCAGGACAGTAGGCAGATGAGAGAGTCAGAGACAGGGCCCTTCGTAGAAATCCTGATGCAACAAGAAGAGAGACTGAACTGGGGCAGGGTCAGTGGGGATGGAGTGGAGGGGACAGATCCGAGGGGCATTGAGAGACACAATGGTCAAAGTTTGGTGACTGGTATAATGAGGAGGTGGAGTGAAAGGGAAGAGGTGGGTTTTGGCAAGTGCTTTAGTTTGTCAAATTGCACTGCCGTAACAAAACAGACAAGACTGGGTAGTTTTTAAAGAACAGAAATTTATTTCTCAAGTTCTGGAGGCTGAGAACTTCAAGATGGAGGCACGAGCATCTGGCAAGGACTGTGTCATCCCATGGTGCAAAGCAAGAGGGTGAGAGAGAGAGAGCAAGAGATCACACTTACAGCTATAAGCCCTTTCCCCAATGGTGGTAAGCCGTTGCTGATGAGGGGCCCTTGTGGCCTCATATCTCTGCTCGTTACTGGAGATGGACTCTTTTGGCACGGAAACAAAAGAAATGAAATTGAGCCAATCTTGTGCGCACACATGGGTAAGGCTTTAACTGGGGCTCAGCTGAAGGGTGACAGCAGTGATTGAGGAGCCTGGCTGCTCCCACAGTGAAAGGAGAGGTAGGCTTCTTATTGGTTTGCTGGAGTGGGATAAAGTCTGGCGGTTTCTCACTGGCCAGGGGCATGGTTCCAAAAGACGTTTCTTCTTGCACAAGACTTGGACCACTGGGTGGTCCTAGTCAACTTGCCCTACAACAACTTGCTGAGTTACTCTTGAAACAGGCACCATCATCCTGTGCAAACTTCCTGGCCTGTGGCTCATAATATCTGGGTCTTATGGCAGGGCTGACGGACTTTGCTTGGGCTTCTGTAGCTGCTGAGAAAGCACAAGGGTACCGTAAAAAACATACACCAGTTAAAAACAAAACAAAACAAAATTAACAAAAAGGAAAACACAAGAAACCAGCTCCAACAGGCAATCATCATGTTGGCATGCAGAACCAAGTAGAATCTGACCCAAAGGTTAGGGCAGCAAAGGGGACAGACATATGAAGACAGAGATGTCAAACCTTTTCATTCCATTCCAGTCACCCATCAGAAATCTTCAGGTCCAAATGTAGAGTCAGCCTCTTCAGAAAAAGTTACCCTGATGTCCCTGAAAACTTACCCAGGTAACCATTATCACCTTAACTCACATCAGCGGTTATCTACAACAAAGCTAGTGGGAGAACAATATTGTATCGCCCAGTTGTGTGATCTTCACAATCAGTGATTTGCAAGTTGGGTAAGAGCAAGTGAAACTAGAGGGATTATTTAGGGTTTTCCCTGGTAACAATCTCATCTTGTGCAGGTGTTCTGCTTCTGTGGTTTTATCAGGCTCTCATGACAGGTCTGTTGAAAAGAGCATCAGGTAGAGAAGCAAAATAACATGGGCAAAGGGTGATAGTTTATTGCATGGGGTTTATTTCATGATCCCAGACTTTTGTCCCCTGACTATCTCACAATCAGGCTTCACCTTCCATCACCCCACATTGGAGATCAAGTTTCCAACTAGTGAACTTCAGGTATGGGACTAGAGTTATATCTGAGGCTCATCCTAAACAGCAATGTTAAACCCATTTATCTTTTGTATTTGGGTATTGCTAAATACTTCTCACGAAAATTCAGTGGAACATCTGGCTGCAAGCAACCATGTAATAGCAACATGTACCTTTAGATGTAAAGGTTTCTACTTAGGGACAACAAAGATGCTCTTTGTCTGAGTGCCTTAAAAAAATGTTAGGATGAATGACTGATCAACGGGTACTGAGTTATAGCTGGATAGGAGCAAGAAGCTCTGGGGTGACAGTAGGGTGACTACAGATAGCAATAATGTACAGTACACAGGATTTTGAATGTTTTCACCATAAAGAAATAATAAATTATAAATATTTTAGGAGATCAATCTGTTTAATCTGATTTAAACATGCAATGTATATATATATGTACCATAACACGGGTACCCATTAATGTGTCCAATTTTTATGTATCAATTCAAATTTAAAATATTAAAAATCACCATCATCCACATCAAAGAACCTGGGAAATCTTATGTTTAGAAGTGAAAGAACTGTGACAAGGAATTTGAAATGAGTTCCATCTTGAAATCTGAGATTGACTGGGCAGACATTCAATATTCCAGAACCATAAACATTCAAAGTTCAAACAGGCCCAAAATGACTGACACAAAGAAGAAAGCTTCTGTATGCTGCTTGAGGACCAGGGAACGGTGTGGACACTAAAGACTGACATTCTGTTCTGGAATGGTTCGGAGAGGGACGTGGGAATTGTGGGCCCTGGCGTGGGGATTAGGTGTGGGGTGGCCTGAGAGGTGACCTCCAGCCCTGGCAGCCTGAGGGCAGCGGTGCATCAGACCTGAAAGTCTAAAATGTGTGTGTGAATGAGATTTTATTGAAATGACAAAGGTGCTGCTTTTGCAGTGCCTCAAATGTGAGGCGCTTGAGGGAGAAAATCCTGGAGAAAATGGTTTGAGCCTCATTCCTGGCATGTTTCCAGCCTACAAGGTTACCAGACATGCACTAAGGACCCTCAGATACTTTGAGGCAGTCAGAATTATGTGAAGGATCCATGCCACAGCTTTAAAGCCAAAGCTGTAGGCAGTCGGGGCTGATCACCGTGGACGGTGTGCGGGTGCATGAACCTTGGAGCAGAGCACCTGTCTTCCGTTACTTCATGGTTTTCTGTTTACTTGAAGGTCTTTTCTACAGGCAATGTCCATTTCAGCACCTCAGGGGGAGCCCTGAGTAGTGTCTCCAAAGCAGAGCCGAGGTCCCCTGCATTCAGGCTTCTTGAGACCCTGAAGAGCAGGTACTATTATTGCAGGATCATGCACTAGTATAGTATAGCATAGCATAGCACAGCACAGCACAGCACAATATTACATAACACAGTATATCACATTCAGAGTAGCACAGCAGTACGGTATTGTAGAGTATGTCCTAGTACAATATAGTACAGTGTAGTGTAAAGAACACCATGGCTTTACAGTATGGCAGAGCATATAGTACAGTACAGTATGGTATGGCATAGCATGGTAAGTTCCGCATGGTGGAGCGTAGTAGAGTAGAGTCAGCACCATGTGGTATAGTACAGAACAGTGCAGCACAGTGCAGAATAGTACAGTACAGTCTGGTGCAGTGAGGTGCCTGTACTGCTGGCCAGTTGAAGTGAATTCTTGGTGTTTCTGAGAGAAACCTGGCACACAAACTTGTTTTAGTGTTTGAAGAAATTATCAAACCCATTCTTTTTCAGTAAAAGTGGATAAGACAAAAATGGGGGATTTTCTGCTATCAGACCCCCTCTTGCATGGTGGGAGTTCTCTCTTTTCTCTCTTAATTAAATCCTACTGTGTTTACTTTTCCCTTCCATGACAGTCCATGGATTTTATTCTTCAAAAATTTGCAAGACAAGAACCCAAAAGAAATTTGGCAAAGCAGAGAATCTAGGCTCATCTAAAAACTCCAATTTCATCTTGGTGGCCCAGATGGGGATCTTAGGAAGAAGTGGTTGGATTTCTTTGTCTGAATCCCTCAGATTCATTTTCACCGGTTGTGTCTGGAGAATATTCTTCTGGAAAGGCATTCCTTGTTGCAGAAACCGACGGAAGACCCTGACTTGCCATTCAGGGAGCATTGCATACCACAAAACAATTGCATAAAAAAAGAAAAGCATAATTTAAAATTTCGCAACCAGGGATCAAAGAGTTTCTGCTCAAACTGATTGGATTAAGAGATGTTTAAGATTAAGAGGCTTCTGGGAGTGTCATTGAGAGTGTTTCCAGAAATGATTGGCATGTGGGACAGCAAATTAAGGGGGAGATCCCCCCTAAAGGTGGATAGCACAGTCCCAGTAGGTTGGGGGTCTGGATGGAATAAAAATGTGGAAGAATGAAGAATCTGATGCAGACACAAGTTCTTTTCTTCCTGTATGGTGCTTCCATTGCTGCAAGGTCACCTGAGGACACTAAACTCCAGCTCCTTTACTCTCCCAAAGCAGACTTAAGGAGTTTCCAAGCCATGGGTCCCAGACTGGGGTGACATCATTGGTCCTTCTTCTCTGAATTGAGCAGCTGCTGGTTCCTCCAGCTCTCTAGTTTGTAGCCAGCCATTGTGGGACTCTCCATCTTGTGAGCCTGTAAGCAAATCTAATGAATCCCCTGGTTAGGAACATCTGTATCTCCGTATCCTGTTCCCCAACATGAACCTGTGGCCTCATAGGAAGTACCTTATGATCAGTTAACATAGGAAGAGAAGATGAGGGCCTGGTTTACAGGTGGTTCTGCACAATATGCAGGTATCATTCTAAAATGGACAGTAGCAGCATTACTTCTCCTCTCTGGGACATCTCTGAAGGACATTGGTGAAGTGGGCAGAAACTTGGGTAGTGCACGTGGTTGTTCATTTTGCTTGGAAGTAAAATGGCCATATGTGCATTCATATACTAGTTCATGTGCTGTAACCAGTGACTTGGCTCTGTGTTCAGAGATCTAGAAAGAACAGGATTGTGAAATTGATGACAAAGACCTTTTGGAAGAGGTATGTGAAAATATTTGTGTTCTATGTAAATGCTCACCAAAAGGTGACCTCTGTAGAGGAGAACTTTAATAATCAAGTGGATGGGATGACCCATTAGTAGTCAACCTTTTGCCCCAGCCATCTCTGTCATTGTCCAGTGGTTCATGAGCAAAGGGGATGGAGGTCACGCATGAGCTCCACTCACAAAGGCTGACTTAGCTGTGCCCACTGCTGAGTGCCCAGTCGGCCAGCAGCAGCCCTTTATATGGCGTCACTCCCGGGGTGATCAGCCCACCAGTGACCTGGCAGCAGGTTGATTATATTGGACCTCTTCCATCATGGAAGGGGCAGCAGATTGTCTTTACTGGAATAGATCCTTATTGTGGGGATGAATTTGCTTTCCTTTCACATAACTTATGCCCAAACCACCATCCGTTAATTTACAGAACGTCTTATCCACCGTCATGTGTTCCACACAACATTGCTTCTGACCAGCAACTGAATTAGAACAAATTATATTCCATGCTTTTATAATTATGTCAAAATGAATCCTAATGTTATGTATGACCAAAAAGAACCAATAAAAATCTATTGCAAAAGAAAAGACAAAAATGTCCATAAAGTGAAAAAAACCCACTGAGGAACAACACTTGTCATACAATGGCAGAGGAAAGGTCACCATTCTTCCTCTATAAAGCTCGTGCAAATGGATAAGGATAAAACCTAGATTATGGTGGGGAAAGGCTGCTCCGAAAATAGACAAAGAAATGCCAGTGACTTGGCTTTCTAGCTTTGCTGGCAGGTAGGATACTGGTACATGCCTGTCGGCATGTGGCCCAGCTCCATCTACTAAGACACAGGGTGATTCTTAGACCTTGGGGGAAACACAGCAGAGATCAGGACTGGGAAAACACCCCCATCTTTCCCTCTTGCCTCTATAGAGGGCTGTGTAAGGGGCCAGTGCTTGGAGGACCGCAGCAGAGTGTCACCATGAGGAACATAAAAGTCACAGAGAAGTTGACCAGAACCCTGAAGTCATAAATGCTCTGAATCAAGCTTCAGGTGACCTACTTCTAGACTGTTTGTGAAGTGAGATTTATTACAAGCTCATGCTGCTAAAGCCACTCTCAGGTATTCCGTTACTTGGGATAAATTTTTCCTAACTGATACAAGATAATTTCCAGAAGAGGAAAAGACAGTGAATAAAGATCCGAGTAATGTTTAGTCTCACAGGTAGTTGAAGAAGTAGTTGCAAACCACAACAGTGCTAACTTTATTTGATTTTCAAATTTGAAGTCCTACAATGTATAACTGTGGTAAGAGGGCTCTTTTGTACACATTTGATGAGAGAGCTAATTGGTACAATGTGTCTATGTGAGGTTTTAAAAGGCCTTACCTTTGATTCACTATTCTACTCCCAACAAATAATCAGAGGAGCAGACAAAGATTTATTTACTGTGTACTTGACATCTCCACATAGAAAATCTTATAGGCCATATTAGTTTCCTGTTGATGTTATAACAAAATATCACAAACTAGTGGTTTAAAAACAACATGTTTTATCATATGGTTCTGGAGGTCAGAAGTTTCAAAGTCAAACTGTTAGCAGGGCTGGTTCCTCTGGACACTCCATGGGAGAGAATCTGGTTGTTTTTTGTTTGTTTGTTCTTGTTCTTGTTTTTGTTTTACCTTTTCCAGTTTCTAGGATACCCTCATTCCTTGACCGGTGGCACCTTCCTCCCATCTCTCCAACCTCTGCTTCCATTACATCTCCTTCTCTGACGCTTTTTCCTGCCTCCCTCTTATAAGGACCCTGCAATTACGTGGAGCTCACCTGGGCAAACAACCTCCCATCTCAAGGATCTTAGTTTGTTCACATCTGCAAAGTCCCCTTTGCCATGTAAGGCAACAGATTCACAGGTTCTGGGGAGCAGAATGGGGACATTTTGGGTGGCCTGCTGACTACCACAAGGGTTCATAGAAAACATGTCCAAAACATCTTTCCTCTTTTCCTCTCCTCCCCAAACACTGTTTCCCATTTCCCTCAGATGTCTGTAGCATCATCATCCACCCGGTTGTCCAGCCAAGCAACTTGTCCAGTTGTCCAGTCAAGCAGCTCCTCTGTCCCCTCCCATATCCTGTACTGAATGTCTACTATATGTCAGACACTGTTTTAGGCTCAGAAAACAGATGAACAGATATATGGGGTCTCTGTTTGAAATGCAAACAAACAAAATATCACTATTATTGATGCTCTTTAAACTACAATCTGATATTTAGACTGGTCAGAAGTTACTCTAAATTTGGTGGTCAGAGCAGACCTCTTTGAGATTGTGCTGTTTGATCTGGGATTTGATAAGAAATTGATTATGCATAAGTGTCATGGTTTAGATGTTAGGTGCCTCCCAAAAATTCATGTATGAGACAATGGAGGAAGGTTTAGAGATGAAATGTTTAGGTTATGAGAGCCTTAACCCAATCAGTGAATTAATCTCCTGATAGGGATTAACTGGGTGGTAACTAAAGGCAGGTAGGGTGTGGCTGACAGAGTCAGGTCATTGGGGAGTGCCGTTGAGGCTCATATTTTGTCCTCCTTGAGTGCCTTTGAGGTTTATATTTTGCCCTTTGTCTCTGCTTCCTGGTGTGACGTCTTGAGCTGCTTTCCTCTACTACACTCTTCTGCCATGATGTTCAGCTTCACCTTGAGCCCCGAGGAATGGAGCTGGCTGAATTAGGACTGTATCTCTGAAACTGTGAGCCCTCGGAATAAAACTTTTCCTTTCTAAATTTGTTCTTGCAAGGTCTTTTGGTTACAGCAGTGAAAAAGTGGACTAAAACAATAAGTCTTATGGCAGTGTGATTTGGGTGGGGGAAATAGCCTGGGCAAAGTCTCTAAGGCAGAAGAAGCTCGTGCTGTTCAAATAACAGGAAGAGGGTGGACGTGGCCAGAGCAGTGATATCATGGGGAAGAGGGAGAGAAGGCTGGAGGGGAAGGTAGGAGCCAGGCCTCCTATGGTCCAGTTGACCAGAGCAAGGACTGCAAGGTAACCTTCAGAATCTAAACTTCAATCTCCTGCCTCCAGTAACCTGCATACTGTTAGCCTGACCAACCATTGTCTCTCACCTGGACTGTTGGAATTGTCTTCTGCCTGCTCTTCCTCCTCCTTTTTTGCCTCCTCTGAGCCATTTTTTAACTAACAACCAAAGTGATCTCTTTTAAAGAGGATGCATTACTTTGGTGTATTCAACATCTATTCCAGCCTCCTCTCCATGTACCTTTCCTTCCTGCAGAAGCTGGAAAGCTGAGGACTGTACTTCCTGGACTCCATGCAACTTGGGTCTTCTTAGGCTCTGCTAAAGTCAGATGTCCTCATGGACAATGTGAATCACTGCAGAATAAGGCAGGGGAGAGATGGCATGACATAGGCGCCCACCTCTTGCAGGTGTGGGTCTGGTGGGTGTGACTAGAAGGTGCGAGTCTGGAAGGTGGAGGTCTAGCAGGTGCAGCTGCATGTGCTGCTGTGGTCCTTAGATGCCTGGTTGCTGCCTCTGTAGTCTGCAGGTGCAGTTCACCTTGCTGATCCCAGAGCTCTGACAGAAGCAGATGGGCTCCGTGGTAATGTTCTAGGAACGTCCCCCTTGAGGCCCATCCACAACCTGCTGCTCAGCCCATCCAGTGATTTGTAAGCAGGTAATTACCCATATTAGATTCCTTTCTGCTTAAAAGAACAAGAGTGGTTCCTACCATCTTTTGTTGGACTCTCAATACAAAAACCCACCCTGATCATATTGCCTCCTGACTCTTTGACAAATGACTGAAACCCAACATCTTTATCATACCCATAATGCCCTGGTGACTCAGACCCCTTGTCCTCCTCCCTGGAGAATACTCTGCTCTCCTTTGCTGGTGACAGCCTAATGGCATTTCCTCAGAGGAACCTCCTCCTTTGGCTACTGAGACAAAGCACCATGGGCTGGGCAAGAGAGTTCTGGGGGAAGGGTCTGTTTGGGCCTCACTCCTTGGCTTGAAGATGACCATCTTTATGACCACAGTGTTCTGCCTCTGTGTCTCTGTTTCCAAATTTCCCCTTTTAGTAAAGATAGTGGTCATAGTGGATCAGGTACCCAGCCTCATCATCTCTCATGTCAACTAATCATATTGGCAATGACCCTATTTCCAAATTCCAATTCCATTCTGGGTTATTGAGGGTTAGGACTTCAACATGAATTTGACAGGGGGTGTAATCAGCTCACTTACAATAGTCAGGTCCCCAACTTATTGCCTCTTGTCACTATACTTCATTATTAGAGCAGTCAACTTGGTGTGTGATGAGACACTTGCTGGTGGGTTGTTCCCTCCAACTAGACCCAAAATACTACTTAACAGTTCTTTAGGCATTCTTTAATCCCGTCAATTTAACCCTGAAAATTAACCACCATGCATGTCACTACCCATTCTTTTCATCCCACAGGGCTTCAGACTAAGCAATTTAGGGTCTGATCAAAGTTCCCAAGGTACAGGAAGGGGACTGGCCCTTTGCCCAGGGGAGAATGAGTGGGATCCAGACTCCTGGAGTAGGTGGTGCTTGTGGCTCCTGTCTTTCCTCTGCCATGGAGACCAAGCTTACTGTTCAAGGGTGCCTATGTGGTTGGATGAGCCGTTTGTGGAGTCCTCTTTGGGTGGTAGCTGTCACAAGAGCATCAGAAAACTGCCTGTGCTTAGTGAATTTAGTATTCTATCACTTTTGTAGAATTCTGGCTTCCAAAGGTTGCTTTACCATCATTCAAAGCTGTGGCCAAATATGTGAAATTGTAGGATAGCAAAGAATAGAAAATAAGTTTCTTTTAAGTGGCATTAGTATTGGTATGGGTGTGTGTGCCTGCAAGTGAGAGAGAGAGAGAGAGAGAGACAGACAGACTGTGTGCTTTATGAACAATTAAGTACATTTTGATCTCCCTGTTGGTTGTAAGGATGTAGTCTTTGTCTTCAAAATTTCTGAATAATTAGTGTGTCTTCAAATTTTCTGAATAGTTAATAGACATTATTTTTGTTTGGGGAGTAAAAATTTATGTCTTTGAGAATTGTAATATATCTGACACGTCAGAATTATATTTGAGGTATCTGATGAAAAATAGAGATTCCTATATTCTGTAAATATCTTTTGCCCCTTGGAATTTGGAATAACAAGAAGTCCCGGTTTTAATACATTTTCCAGACTTTTTTTACTTGAATGAACATTTCTTTGCTCATTCTATTTTCTAGCCTCCTCTCTGGAAACAGACAGGAGGAACATCCAGGGACGCACTTCCAGGGAATAGTGAATTCTACTACACCCAAGGTGAGCAAGGAAGATGGGCTTCTCGCTGCAGGAGAACAAATTGCTATGAGGACATGTGAAACTGTAGTCTAAAATTGGGAGTTATTTTAAAAAATCCATCTGAAGTTATCTTTAAAAGTGATTTCAGTGCTTTGCGTTATAGAATATTCTAGAAGATAATCTGTCAGTGGTGTGGTACTCAGCACAGTTTGCATTCATTTAACATCCACTCTGCTCACATTCTTTCAAGGCAGTGTGCAAAATTTAACAGCTGATAGATAATGAGAAGGGTCTCTGGGGACCATTATTCCTGTCCACAGTGCATTTACCACTGGTGTTTATTGACTTCACCTTTGAAACTAAGCAAGACACAAATCACATCCTTTCATGTTGGAACCAGGAGATTTGTTTCCAGCAATAACACATTATTTTCACAGAGATAAAGACTTAGATGGAACAAATGAAAAGGAGATATGAAGGACTTGCACTTGAAGGCTTGATCTTGAATTATCTTTGTTGAAGTGGTATGTTGTTTTCTCTGTTGAGTGTCAGGGCAGCAGAAAGGAGGAAACTGTGTCTCTCAGAGTCACTTCACAGTTGACCATGTGCTCATCTCTGGTGCAAGAAATAGTTCAGCACTTTCCTACGCAATCTGCCACTTGAGCTGGGGTACTCAACAAAGTGAGAACCTGCCTGGCAAACTTGTGGGCTGCTCTGTCACTTGCATCTTATTCACTTAGAAATGTTTGTGTTTCTAGAATTTTTTTTTTTATTTTATTTTTTCTGAAAGAGTTCGAAGGAGCAGAAGCAGATTGAGGCTGGTGTTATCCAGCTCCTTCTCCACTGGGTTCATTGTTCTGTTGTTATGTTATTGTTGGTTTATTTATTTATTTATTTTTTTGGCACTGGGGTTGAGCCCAGAGGCATTCGACCACTGAACTGCATTGTCAGCCCTTTTTATTTTGAGATGGGGTCTTGCTAAGTTGCTGAAGCTGGCCTCAAACTTGAGATCCTCCCACCTCAGCCTCCAGAGTGGCTGGGATTATAGGAATGTGCCATGGTGCCTGGCTCTGTTGTATTTTTTAACTTATTTGTCTTCCCATGAAAGAGGACATTCTGGTAGGCACACACTTGGGTAGCAGACCCTCAACCCACAGTTCCTGATGAATACACTCATGAAGAAGTCCATAAATAATCCCTGGGGTGGAGCTGTGCTTGCCCTGTAGAGTCCCCTGTCTTCCTGCCAAGCCCAGCCACTACTTGGTGATGGTGGGGTATCATGGTGACTTCTCAAGCCCTTATGGTTCAGCGCTTCCTGCAGGATGGGTCCTGGCATTGTTTTTCCTGTTTGGGGGAGGTTATTCTTGCTTCTTTAACCACATAGTGAATTCTTTTGTGTCAGACATCATGGCATGTACCTATTTCATGGGAGAAGCAGAAAAACCAAGAAACAAGCTGTCTGTAGCAGGAATGAGAGGAGGGAAGGGTGCAGGCAGGCAAAGCTGATTCAGGACATACTGTGCACAAGGTTCAGGGCTAAGGCTTTCCATACGCATTATTTGAATTTACCCCTGCCTCCTCCCATCCCCAAAGACTAAAAGGTAGTTATTATTATACTCTTTTCACATACAGAAAACCCAAATCACAGAGACACTGTCTGTCTCACCCTGAGGCAAATTATGTGTCTTGACTTCTCCAGTCTAGAGTAAGTTATGCTGAGTCAGGAGCACTAGGTACTGGGAGACTGAATGAATCTACCCGTAGGTGTGGATGTCATCAAAGATACATCACAGTTGTCGACTTGGAGAGAGCAGTAACTCCTGAAAGAATTTTCATGTCTAGGCAAAGTGCTTTACATACGTTACCTGATGTAACACACACACACACACACACACACACACACACACACACGAGTCAGTGTGAGGGAGTTGCAAGTATCATCCCCATTTCACAGGTGGTGAAATTAAGGATGAAGATACAACACAACGAAGACAATCTTGAGAAGTTGGAGGACTCACGCTTCTGATTTCAAAACTTACTAACAGAACAATGTGGTATAAGTTTAAAGACAAATAGACCCATGGAATAGAGAGCTCAAAAATAACCCCTCATGTGTAGATTTCAGCAAGGGTGCAATGACCATTCAGTGGGGAAAGGACAGTCTTTTCAAGTGGTGCTGGAAGAATTGGATATGTGCATGCCAGAGAGTGAAGTTGTACCCTTACCCAACATCACATATAAACTCAAAGAATATAATAAAATCATGTTATGTGCATATATGAATATACCACAGGGAATTTCACCTTTATGTATATGTAGAAAGTTAAATAAATAAATGAGCAAAAGGAAGGTCAGGAGAGTAGAAGGAGACTAGAGGGAGGGAAGGAAGAGGGAAAGGTGGGAGATCGGGACTGTAGGGAAATTCCATGCATGTGGGATTTTGTCTAGATGAACCTAACTACTATGTATAACTATAATGCTCTAAACTTCTTAAAAACTTTTTTTGAATTAAGAAGTTAATTCAAAACCAATCCAAGACATAAACATAAAAAAAACTAGTACCAGAAACTTCTTAGAAGAAAACAGAAGCTTCATAACAACTAGATCTGGTGACAATTCTTAGAGGTGACACCAAAGGCACAGACAACAAGAGAAAAAAATAGATAAACTGGACTTTGCAGAGATTAAAAACCTTTGTACATTGAAAGACACTACCAACAGAGTAAAAGGCAACCCAAAGAATGGGAGAAAATATGTGCAAATTGTGTATCTGGTAAGGGATTGAAATATAGCATTTATAGAGAACTGAAACTCTGCAACAGAAACACTAATTCCAAAATGAGCAAGGACCCATGTAGATGTTTTTCCAAAGAAGATAGAGGGTCAGTAAGCACAGGAAAAGAGGCTCAACATCACTCATTATCAATGAAATGCAAATCAAAACTACAATAAGGTACTATCTCATACCCATTGGGATGGCTGTTACCAAAATAAATAAATAGTAACGAGAGCTGGTGAGGATGCAGAGAAATGAGAACCCTGTGCACAGACATTAACACACCCATATTACTAGCAGCATTATTCACAATAGCTAAAGCGTGGAAGCAACTCGAATGTCCACCAATGAATGGATAAGCAAAATCTGATATATGTGCATAACGAAATATTATTCAGGTTTGAAAAAGAAGGTAATTCTGACACATGCTACAATGTAGCTGAATCTTGAACGCCTTATGCTAAGTGGAATGAACCAATAGCAAAAAGACAAATGCTACATGATTCCACTTATCTGAGGAACTTAGGGCAATCAAATCCATAGGGACAGGAAGTAGAATGGTGGTGGCCAGGGGCTGGAGGGAACAAGGGGTCACTATTGAATATATGGTTCCAGTTTTGCAAGGTGGAAGAAATTCTGGGGATGGACAGTGTGATGGTTGTAGAATAAAGTGAATGTAATTATTGCAACTGAACTGTACTCTTAAAAATGGGCAACATGGTAACTTTCATGCAATGTGTATTTTACCAAATAAAAACAACTGGGGCAAAACCCAGATACTACGCAGTTTGCTCTAGGTCATGCCACTAGTTATGATGGAGCTAGGTAGCAGTTAGAATGGCTTATTTCAGATTCCAAAGCTCTGCAACAAACACCTCCCAGTCTGTCTGTGTAACTGAGCCTGATCATGTGAATATTTGAATATCTGGACACTGGGCTGTCTGTGTATTTGTGTGTGTGTGTGTGTGTGTGTGTGTGTATGTGGGGAGGGGTGGGAGGCAGGAGGGTATTTAGCTATCACAACTTCGGGCTTTGCTACATGCAGAGGGAGAGCAGGGGTCTGGAGCAGCCGCGACGGAAGCCCTAGGTGACAATTGTGATGGACCTGGGCTCAGCACTATCCTGTGTGCACCTTCCACCTGGGACATTGGCGCATCACAGAGGGGACATCCTCCCCACCACAGTCTCCTCTCTGCTGCCCAAACATGGTGCCCCTGCGCCCCACAGAACAAATGAGAAAGATATTAGGCTCTTGCTGGGAAAATTAAACAAATGAGATAGAATAAATCCCTCAGGATGCCTGGAAAATTCCTCGGTCTAATTAGAAATCTTAAGGATGCTAACAGAGCAGGCACGAAGTTCACGAATGTGGTGAAATCTCTTTTGATCTCTATTTAAGATCCTTGATTTGCAGATACTGATGCTGGTTGGGCACAAGTAGCTTATAAATACTAACGTGTCACATCTCCACTTTGCGTCAGGCATGGTGAGGAGCCTGTTCTTTGTACTTCCCCTCATCTCCCTTCGTCCTCATGCAGTGATGTAGACTTCTGAGCCTTCTTTGGTTCAACTCTTCCTTGGATTCCATGACATTCTGGAATAAATTAAGCTTTTCTTTGGCTTACACCAGCTCTAATGCTGTTCTGTTCTTTTCAACCCAGAATTACCACTGAGGTGATTACACCCATTTTACAGATGGTGAAACAGAATTTCAGGGAAGTTAAATGATATGCCCAAAGCTAGAAAATGGTAGCATCAGGATTTGACCCCAGGTCTGTTTGACATCAAAATTGGTCATCTCTGTCATGTTGCCTCCTGAATGCTCTCCCAGGTAGGTGGAGGTGCAGGATATGGTCAGGTAGGCAAATGTTGCCACTGCCCTAAATGGAAGAGGCAGCTCCTTGGCAGGGGCCTGAGGGTAGTGACTGGACCTATCCAGATAGGCTAGCCAGGGAGTGCGGGTGCAAGAGGGCCTCCCAGGGAAGAGCTCGCCTGAGTGCCATAGGGATGTGAGGGAGCAGGAGGAGCCAGCAAGGAGAGTGTGGTGCTGGTTGACAGCGGGAGGCAGGGGCCTGAGGAGGCAAGGGGGACACTCAGGGTTGACCTTGTGTACCCAGGAACAGTAGACCAGGAACTCAGGCTGGGACAAGACGTAGCTTATCCGGCACAGGTGAAGTCTAGGTAACCCTGCCACTCCTATGGAGGCGCCCATGAAATTTTGGAGCTTAGCAGAAGGGTCTGGACCGGAGATGAGAATTTTAGAGTTATGGGAACTGAAGCCATGTGAGAAAAAATGAGATCAGCTGGGTTGAAAAGAGGACAAGACGACAAGTCTGGGTAGGGCCTGATGTGTGATTCTAGAGTGGAGATGACCCTGAAGGACTGTGAGCAGTAGAAGGATTCAGGAAGAGGCCTTGGTTCATGACTGGGGTCGGGGAGGGTGCCATGTCCGCTTGGGCCTGGCTGTGCCCTTTCTCCCACCATTAACCTTTCCAGCAGTAACTGCCTCCTACAGCTCTCATTCCCCCTGCATGGCCTCTTCCAGTGAGTCTTCTAAGCTCCACTGATGTCACTCTGGGTCGCTCTGCTATGCGTCTCTCAGGAGCAGCCAGGTGGCCCACCCGTTGATCTCCCATAAGAGATTCAGATCAGTCATTCCTTGGCTCCTTCATTTTTGACACAGGCCTGGCCATTCTCCAAACGGAGACACCTGCCGTATTTGTTAAAAAACAAACAAGAAAACCAAACCAAAACTAAAAATCACACACACACACAAAAACAGGACAAGAGTGGCAGATCCCTAAGGCAATTATAATACAGAATGACAAAACCAGGAGCGAGAACATTTCGGGAGGAGAAAAGACAGTTTTCTGTGGTGAAGCTCTGCACAGAAGTAGAGACGTCATTGACGTAACATATGAGAAATCTAGGAACATGTGGACATTTTCATTTATAAGAACTTGAGAGGGGGTTCACAAAAATTACTGGGCCTATCACCCAGGAAAGTACTAGAAGTGTAATTATTTGCTTGTACGTCTGCAGCTCTAGTAATATTTGTGAGCTCTAGATATCTAGCAGATAGTGTATTTAAGGAAACTATTTGTTTAGCCTACAACAACAGCAATAATATTAGCAAGGCTTTGTTGACTCTTCTGTGTTGCCGGTACTGTTCTAAGAGCACTTGGATCTATGAGATAGATAGATTGATGTTCCCACATTTTAAACTTGAGGACAGGAACACAGAGAGGCTAAGTAAGCATCCAAGGTTACATGGTAGGTAAGTGGCTGAGCAGGAACACAAACACAAGCCCTGGCACTTGGCACATGGTGGGTGCTTAATAAAATGTTTGCTGAATGAATGGTTGACTGAACAAACACCTTCATGTCCAAATCGTAGTGCCTGTGCCTCTCCTACAGAACCTCATCCTGCTAAGGCTTAGTTCAAAGATTGCTTCTTCTGTGACCACCTCCTCTTCTGCCCTAAGCACTTTGGGTCTTAGCCGGAATGCCTGTTGTACTTTCAGTGAGCAAGGCAATTATTTCATCTGAGAGTAAGGATGGGAATCTCTTTGCATCCCTTTTTGTGCTTTGGGCTAGTAGGTGCTTAATAAATACTGTTGACTCAACCTAAGCTGAAGTTGTGATAGGAGCCAAGATGTTTACTGGAAGAAATTAAGAACTGCCAGGACCCAAAGATATCAGAAATGGGCCAAAGAAGTAAGGCTCCCTGATGTCTGATGAGCAGCAGAGAAGAGCAGAGACTGTGTCAGATAGGTTAGATGTTGGTTGAAAGGTCATAAGTGGTTGGTCTTACACTGTTCCAAGTTCTTTACAAATACGAATTCATTCTTTAGTCCTCATTAAAACTCTATCATCAGCATCATCAGAATTTTTCCCATTTTACAGATGACAAAGCTGATGTTCAGAGAGGTTGAGTGACATGTCCAAATCCACACAGCAGTAAGTGGCAGAACTGGGCAGGGGAGCTCAAGGAGCTCATTCTGGCTTTGGAGTCCCTACCCATAATTGCAATACTTTCACAGAGAGACAGTCTATCTTCCGAATTTGTACTTTCCTTTTTATTGTAGCTGATAATGAAATGTGAACTCAAAGCCTTTGAGGTCTCCATAGCTCCACAGAGAGTAGTCTTTTGTGAACAAATTTCCAGGATCAGATGGCACAGGGAGAGGGGGAGATGACCCACTGGTGCCCCTGGACTCTCAGACCCTGCAGTGCATTGTGGGCACGTGTAAAGATGCTGGCTCCTGGGTCTGGTGTCATTTCTGGGCATTGGGTATCATGAGTTCTCAGAAAAGAGAGGGTGGGCTCTGTCACTGACCCTGCCAGGGACTTGCTCAGTATATTTTCTCTGAAGAGGCAAGGCGTGAAGGAAGAGAGGAAAACAGGCTGAGCCCAGACACGTAATATGAAGAGGAAAATGGGAGAGAAAAACCTGCATTTCAAAGGTCTCTTCAGAATATTTCAGTGTTGAGCTAAAGCGATCTTAAAATCTAAGCATTTCGTTTGATCAGCATTTGGTTGAATAATATCCTTTTCCCTAATCCTTTCTGGAATTCTCGAGGTCACATCAGGGCACGATGGAGCCATGGCAACAGGAAGCCACTCATCTGGGACACGCCCTATAAGATGCAGTATGTTTTCGTCAGTCAGTGCACTTGCCAAGCCACACAGGGATCTTCATCCAAAGCACAGAGAAGCTGTGATGTTGGGAGGGGCTCAGCCACCAACCATGGGGTCCCTTTGTGCTTTTGCTCCCTGCTGGGCCTCCCTGTTGCCACCACCTTTGCCACCAGATGAACTCAACAGGTCTGTGATTGTGAGCAAATTGAACTTCTTTAATCCTCATTTAAAATGGCAATAACTGTACTGCCTGCCCTCCCTGAGTTGGGAAAATTGAGAAGACACAATGTACTTCTCACAGGGCCAGCTGCTAGCCATGACCAGTACAGGTGGTGACAATAGTGACAATAAATACAATCATGAGGTCCTGGTGCTTGCTGTACCAGGAGCCTGAAAAATGGGAAAACAAAATTCAGCAGGTGTCTGAACTTCACAATGTAGTGGTTAACTGTGTATTCTTGGATTTGGGCCATGGACCTACAGGTTAGCTGCTGTCACATGTGGAACAGAACAGAAGCAGTGGAGTTTGCTGAAATCCTTTGATGTACTCAGCACAGTCCTTCGAGTAGGAGACCCGGCTGAATAAGGGTCGAATTTGGTGCTCAAGCCAATGACAGGTGAAGCATTCATAGCTAGAAGGCAGACACTGTGTATCTGGGGAACTTGAACTTTCCCAGCAGCAAGCACAGCCCTGAGTGTACAGGAGACCTTCAAGAGATACTTGCTGATGATACAGTGAGGCTGGGCATCCCTGGTTGCAAAAGGCAGTCTCCCACAATTTAATTTTCTTGGCTTTTTAAGTCTCAAAAACCCTACCTATCAAACCATATGGTTTTTCTAACTTAGCAATTTTTTTTTTTTCTGATTTCTAGTATAGTCTAGGTTTAAGAGAGGAAAAGGGAAAAGGTTGAGAAGAGAAGGTATAATTCCTACAGGACTTTAGGCCCATTAGACCGTTGGTGTACCAATGGGGATTGGCTTCTTCCACATCGGAGCCACACCTTCTCTGAGTGCCCTGAGCTTTCCTGAATTTTGGCTCAGGGAAGCTATTAATCAGCCAGGTGTGTGTAGAGGTAGGACCGGGAAGGGCGCGCATACACACACACACACACACACACACACACACACACACACACACAAACCTTGCTTCCCAGAGAATAGGTTGTCTTAACCTGCCATCTGCTGGCTAACTTGGTAGTTACATGTGTGTTATACGTTTGTATCCTAACTTGCAGATACACAGTGTCCACAATGGTTTTGAATGTCAAAATCATTTCCCACTTTCATGTCTAGTCATTCCCTTCCCTAGATCCTGAAGACTAGAAGGACTTGCCTTTTCCTTGAAGCCTGTGACAGGGAACATCTTCGCACTTTTTCCTTTTTATTTTTTTTGGCACTTCAATACTTGTTATTCAGTTTCCAACTCATTTCCTGGCCAACATTCAGCTGTGCCACTTCTCTCTACTGGTTGCCACCCTCCGGAACAGGGCACAGTATTTCAATGATCTAAGACCTAAATATAACGCTCCCTGCAGACCCTAGAGCCAACTTGGTTTCTTGCCAGTGATTAGACTCCTTCAGGGACGGCATTTACAGAAAGGCTTCCTGGAACCTCATGCTGTCTTCCACATTCTTGGAGTTGTGGCTACGTCCTTGTTTGAAACGGATCCTAGCAGAACCTTTGAAGATGGTGGAAGGGTCATATCCCGTGTGTAGGGAGGTGGGTCCATTGATTTCCTGTGTAGTCGCATGGATGCCTGAACATCCCCATCTTTACAGTCATTTAGTGGGACAAGTTCACATAATCATTTAAAAAGAGGAGGAGAGAAGTATGAGATCCATCCAAGTACTAGTCCTCATTTACTTAAATGAAAAGAATAAACCCAGCCTCTTACACTGATATGGATGAACATCATACAAATAAGATTGGGTGAAAAAGCCTCAGACCCATAAGGGCCCCTGCTGTGTGAATCCCTCTGTATAAAGTTCAAAACCAGACAACATGGATCTGCAGTTCTAGAAGGAGTTTGGACAGTACTACTTTTTCTGGTTGAGTGGTGGGGTGCAGTGGCCTGGGCCCAGGAAATAGTGTGAGGGATGGTAGGGAACTAGAAATTCTGTGTATTGTCCTCTGGATGTTGGTTACATGGATGTCTGTAAATATCAAAGTTCTCTTAACATTTATGTACACTAGTATCCAAATCACACCAAAACTTTAAAAAAGAAAGAAAGAAACAAAACAGTCATCATGATCATGAAGAAGCACCATGGATGGATGGTTTGCCAGGGACAAAGGACAGATTGACAGCAGGGTCAGTTCCATAGTCCATACTTCTATTGGGAAGGACACTGGGCAAATCCCACATGCTCAAGTGCTGGGGCTTGAGGTTGGGTGGTTGGGAGGAGGGGAGGAGGTAGGAGTTATCCAGAGATCTCATTCTAGTCTTTTAATTTTAAAATTAATTATAATTCCCCCACTGCACAGATGCAGATGACCACAATCTGCAGTGGCAGCATATGGCTGCCTTCCTGGCTCTAAGGGATTCTGTGTCCATGGTAGTCAGATTTGCTGGAGGGCTCTCACTGCCCGGAAATACCTTGATCCTCATTCTGAGTGGGGCCACTCAGATCCGGAGGTCCTCTGAGACTGACAACTTAGCTTCTGACTGATTGAATATGGATTGAGCTCAGCTTGGAGAAAACTGACTCCAGGAATTTTTGGTTCTCAGATTTCCATTTTCCAGGAAGCAGAGGACCTTGCAGCTGCTATGAAGCTGAGCTGGCTGGAGGGCCAAACAGGCCAAGTTAGGTAAGGAGGACGCTGATTACAAAGTCATTTGTCACCCGCAGATGGGTAATGTAAACGTTCGTTCATCAGCATGCTGGCCACAGAACTCTGCCGGTGCAGAAGTTATGAGCTTTTTATTGGTGCTTCAGGGTGACATTCGGAACGGCCGCGGGGCTTACTCATTTCTGGTTATCAGCAAGCTGTAATGTTTCACCTGCCAGTGGACGATCAGAGATAAACTTGGGCTAGCTTCAGACTGAGTGGCGCCTGTGACATATTTCATATGTTGTAGATTTTCTTTTCTTTCTTTCTTTCTTTTTTTTTTTCATTGTAGGATGGTACATTATTTTTTGACCTGGGAATATTCGTACAAGACTGAAAAAAGTATCCCCCAAACCTAAGGGTGTGAGAATCCTACAGACATGTTGCTCTTCTCCTCTCTGTATTTGAGGATAAGAAGTGGCAAAAATGCAAGATGGACAGTCCAGTATTTGGGGGAACATGTATCCTGGGAGAATAGAACAAGAAGGGCTTTCCTACTACCATCAGTTTCTCAGATATGTTATGGGGGCATCTCCGCAAAATCTTCTGGTCCTTAGTATGTTTGGAATGGAGGTAAAGAACCCCAAAGACTGTTCACCTGTAGAATTCTCCCATTTGATTTCAATAGTCAACTCTGTCTCTTGAACACCTACTATTAAATTTGTTGTTGTGAGGAGTGTGCCTGGGGTGACCTCAAAGGGGAGGAGTGCTGCCTTCAAGTAGGACTTTGAAGTCAGGTTACTGACAGATCTGTGGGAACCTCAACTTTCCGATGCCATTAACAATACCATTTAGAACTCTGTAGACAGTCAACATCCCTTTCTCTTTGCCCTCCCTAAAAAATTTGTCTGAAAATCTTCATTCCCTTTCCCCACCAGATGCCAGGCAGTATCTGGGTGGCCCCCATGGAGTGCAGACTTTCTCCAGGTATTGGCATGTCTGGGAGGTGTGGGGAAAAACCACCTACTCGCATTTCCTTTGTGTCAACAGCACCAGACCATTTCCTGATGGTATTTCTGCTGCTTTGGTGACTTAAAAACCAGATTCCACAGCAGTCTTTCTGCATTGTAGAAGATCTCAGTACTTGGAGAGTTTTGGGTTCCACCATTTTATTCAAGATGGCAGGAGGTACCACCATCCAAGGCTCAGATTGACATTGTATAATGGTGCTTCAGATGTGAGCAGAACCATTTAACTCTTTCAAAAAATGGATGTAGAACAAATGTGTGAACACGAAATGCCATTTGTTAGGTTGAAAGATTCAATAAAATATGTTTTGTGAAAACCAGCAGATTAAAAAGGGTAAAAAGTGCACCTTATTCTGCTGGAACATGGCTGTGCATCATTCTGCCAGTCAGGGACAAGAGCTGCTTGTGACATGACCACCTGCTAGCCCCAGAGTCCTTTTGTCACCCTTGAAGGGTTTTGACTCTCAGAAGCACAGGTAACACGGTCACGCGATGCCCAGGTAGATGTGGGAACAGATGGCCGAACTGCTTTTTACCTCTGCAGTTCTAGCTAAATCCTGGAGGCTGAGTTATGCAGAGAAACATCTTTGGGAAAAACACCCAGGAGGTGCAATAAAACACTTCTGGGTCTATGTGTATTCTGTTTATTTAGCAGTTTGCGAGGTGAAAAGCACATCAGAGTAAATCACTTTTGTTTCAGATTTTTGTCTTGCTCAATTTTATTACTATCGTTGGGCTTTAGAACACACAGATCTTATTCCTTGAACACAATTTAGGTGATAAATTGAGTGGAGATCTTGCCAGAAAACAATGATTCTTATGAATTGATTGCCGATCACCAACCACTGTTACTGGATTTGCCATTCCTATCACCAAAACCCCTTCCTAGAAAGGACTCTGTTGTATGCCACCCTGCAAAACAACGGCAGGTGTTGGCAGCAATGACCAGGGCAGCCCCACCAGATGACACCCACTGGAGGGAGAATTGCCATTGACTCAGTGGGTGACAGGCCTCACCCAGGAACCGGAACTCAGGACACTTGAGTTCTGATCCTTTCTTTCTTAGAGCCCACCTGGTCTGCCCTTCTCAGTTCACCAATTGCTCCCATTTCCAAAATCTCTACAAGAAATTATAGCTTAGGTGACTTCTAGGGAGAAGACAAGAAGACGGGTTAGGGGGCTGGAGTCGCCCACCTTTGTGTTTGTTTTGTCCTCTTCCCAAGTTCCTGGGTTGAAATGTGGGAGCAGGGACTAGGACTGGGGTGGTGAGGAGTTAACCAGGAAAGTTCTAGAAATCTGTCTTCCTAACTGGATGGTTGACTGCAGAGATGAAAAATTGACAAACCAAGTTTGGGAAATGGGCTAATGGGTCATAACTTTCTCCATGGAGTACACTCAGAGGCTGCTCCCTGCCTTGCTCATGGCTCTGCAGGGGACAGCTGGATGATTGGCTTCTGAGCACTGGCTGGGAGAGGAACCCTGAGTTTCTGAGCTCATTCATCCCAGGGTGAGCAAATGCCCACTGCTTTGGGTCAGGAAGAGATTATCTCCAAGCCTTGCTGAGCTCTGCTTCCTTACTCCCTGCCACCTCTTGGAACGAGTACTGGATCACAGTTACTGTATTCTGAAAGGGGCTTTAGGACTAGCGTGGTTTATCAGTGAGTAGTGTTTGACCATCAGTGCCAGGTCAGCAGGTGGAGCAGTGGCTGAGACTCACCCTCCCTGGAGAAGAACATGTCACTTGAGTTCTTTCGCTCAATTGTGCTTTATTACAGTCCCCACTGCTGATGTGGATATTGACCCCACCTGTAGCCAAGAGACTGGGAGGAACTTCCACTGGCAGGAGGGTGGGGCAGTCAGGCATGCCACATCATGGCCACACTGGGACATAGCCCTGGCCATTGGTAAGAACTGCAGGCTTCCTGTGCCAGGGCTGGGCCACCAAGCCCTGTGTGTAAAAGCTGGCACTTGTGCTGGGTAAAGAAAGACCTTGAAATTTCACTTCAAACAAAGGCAGATTTGAATCTGTTTTTTCAAACTCATTGAAGGAGGAGAAACACCCTGTCATAAAGCTCTGTTCCTTGCTTTCTCTGCAGATCTAGCATCAAAATCCAACCCTTTGGAAGCAGTAGAGACCCATACACAATTTTTGAATTTTAAATCTCTATTGCTAGGATATTCAAGCATGAATAAGCATATTCAAATCTGGCACTGCAGCCTCAAGGGTTTTTCACCATTGTGTACATAGAAGGCTAAAACATCTTTCCTGAGCCCTCTGAGCTCAGAAATCTTCCAGGGAGAGTAGTGACTGTCCCCACTGATTGTCACACCCTGTTTAATGAACATCCTTTTAATGTGATCATCCAGCTGCTTCCTACCCCTGGCAAGCTAAAGGTCATAAAGATGCAGGTTCTCTTTGAGTTATTCAAGTGTCAAGCATAATTTAGATGAAACATAATAACATGAAAATTAAAGTCGCCTGTTAACTCATCCTCTAGAGTTAGCCACTGCTCCCAGTTTGATCATTTATCTTCCCTCTCACTCTCTCTCTTTTTGGGGGGAGGGGATGCCAGGGATTGAACCCAGGGGTGCTTAACCACTGAGCCACACCCCCATTCTTATTTTGCACTTTATTTAGAAACAGGATCTCACTGAGTTGCTTAGCGGCTCCCTTTTTGCTGAGGCTGGCTTTGAACTCATGATCCTCCTGCCTCAGCCTCCGGAGCCGCTGAGATTAGAGGTGTGTGCCACCACAAATGGCCTCTCTCTTTTTCCTGTGCACACACTTTAATGTTTTGACAGCCAGCAAAGACCCAGAGAGAGATGACATGCCAGGCCATTCAGAAGGGCAATTTAAACAACTATGGCATGATTTGCAAACTTTAGTGCTCATAAGAATCACCTGGAGAGAGCTTGTAAAACACATTCCTAGACCTGATGCTCAGGAATTCTACATTCCACACGTGTTAAGACTGGCCTGGAAGCACAGGCTGGGCCCCAACACCCTCTCCAGCCTCCTGGACTGCAGCTTCTGGAGGAAGAGGCTTATGTGAGACTCCATGTGAACCTTCAATGACGAGTACATCTAGACAGGAGGAAGGGAAGGGGGTCCTAGCTAATCGTGTGAAGCCAGCAAACCCTCCGAGGTCATGGTCTCCCCAGGAAGGTGCAGTGAATGGGTGGCTGTGGGTGCTGGCACTGCCCTGTGCTGGCTACCTGGCCTTGATGGAGCTGCTTCCTTGAGAGCCAGGTTCCTCAGGTGAGTGGTGGGCAACATGACAGCCCCTTCTCCACAGGCTCATGGTGGGGATCATGACAAGATGAGTGCTCGCGGTAACCTGACTTGACTCGGCCCACAGTAAGTCCTCTGGGAGTCAAATGCTCAGTGAAGAGTCGTGTGTGGTGTGGACACTGAAAGCAGGCGGCCTGTGATGTTCTGTTCACCACTTGAAGAGTTCCAGAAAGTACCGAATGGTCCCTCTCTCAGGGATCTGTGGTGATAATGACATGAAGTAAGCCACATAAAATGTCTAGTACAGAATGAGTATCCATTATCCAAAATGCTCGGTACCAGAAGTATTTCCGATTTGGGATATTTTTTGAATTTGGGGATATTTGCACACACAAAACGAGATGTCTTGAGATAGAATCCAAGTCTAAATCAGACCTCCATTTATGTTTCATAGACACCTTGTTCACATAGTTGGAAGGTAATTTTATACAACATTTTAAATAGTTTTGTGCATGAAATTAAGTTTCCTGGTGTGGGATTCCTACTTGTGGTATCTTGTTGATGCTCAATATGTTTTGAATTTTGGAGTATTTCAGATTTTTGGATTACAGATACTTAACCTATGTAAATTTAGTTCAGATTGATTATGTGATCAGTAAACACAAATCACTCTTTTAACTCTTTAATGGCTTTTCTCTATTCCCCAACAGCTGCAGAATCTGATAATGATCTTTTGATTTTTTGCGTTTATTATTTTTTGTTAAAAATTCCAGCATGCACAAATGCAGGGAGAGTTGTCCAAGGAGTGCTCATACACCCATGGCCCTGATTCAGCAAGTCACAAGTCTCTGCCACCAACCACCTTTCTGTGGCTACAGCTGGGCTCAGGTCTGGCTTGGAGATGTCAGGGGAGGTGGGTAGCTCTTAGCAGTAGTTGTTAGAAAGTTGAAGCATACATAATGGAGGTAGCAGGGCCTGAGGACAGTGTGAACTATAGGGGGACTTTGGGAGGCTCCCAGGGATCAAAACATGAACCTGAGCTCAAAGCAAACCAACCCAGAAGGACTTTTCAATATACATTAGACTGAGCAATAACCACACACTGAGTGAGAAATGTTTTCTCTCCCTATCAACTTTAGTTCTCAATCAAATGATAACAGCCAGGATGATCCTTGGCCCCACCTCCTCCCTGTTTACCTTCCCCTGGGCTTGGCAGGTATCCCCAGGCCCAGGCGGAAAGGGGGCGATTTGTCATCTCTAGGTACACGATCTCTGTGAGATCCAGCCCTGCCTACTTCTGGGTCTTTTCTGCTTCCTTAGGGGCAGGACCAGTAAAGACTGCCATTGGGACCTGATTTTGCCAGTTATTGACCCAACAAAACAAGGTTTTTCAAGTGATGGCATGTCACTGGGTCTTCTTATTTGAACCATGATGTGGGTGAGGTGAGGAGTGGAGGGGCTTAGCCTGATTTCTCAAAACCAAGAAAGAAGGATGCTGCAGTTGATGGGCACATTCCTGGATTCACCATGTCCTGACAAGTTGGAGGAAGTGAGACAGTGGGTACAGCGGTGCCCAGAGCCGGGTTTGGGGGTCTCAGCCAATTTGTCATGGTGTGATTCATTTCTCCACCTACGAAAAAGGATGTACTAATCCTGCCTAGCTGGTCAGATAAGCTGAATCTATACTTTTATCCAAAGAAACCAGAAGCAGGCACCGACCTACTGAAGGAGATATTTCCCCTTTCCAGTCCCACAACCACCAGCAAAAGGAAATTCCCAGGTAATTCATAAGCTTTCACATTTTCTATGCTATACCATGACATCCAGTGAAAATGAAGTGAGTATTAAATATTATTTAGTACTTCATTTATAGATGAGAGAGAGAGAGAGAGAGAGAGAGAGAGAGAGAGAGAGAGAGAGAGAGAATATTAGAAACATAGAGAATGGTTGGCCAAAGTGACCAGTATCTGGGGCCTCCTTCTTGGAGGGCAGCAGAACTGTCAGAAAAACTCAGGGCTACTCATCTCCTCCAGGCCATCAGGGTGGGAACTGAATTCATTTCCGTCCTGCCCTCCTTGCCAGAGCCTCTAGATTCTTGTGTCACATAGCACACATTATTAGTAATGAACACTCCCCCCTCCCCAGATGTCCTTGGCAGGAGGAAGAGCTTGGGCGATATCTTTAAATAAGCATAAGAATCATGTTACCTGCAGCATCTTAGGACTTTACATAAACTCACAATATGCAGGACAACCCTGTAAAATGGGAACTATTGTCATCCCCATTTTATAGAGAAGGAAACTGAGGCCCAGCAAGTCTCATGCCTGCCTGGGATCACACATCTAGTGGCCACCTTGCCCTCACATCTGAATCCCCTTTCTCCTACCCTCCATGGCTGCTGTGGGGCTCTGTGGACTGCAGTCTACATGGAGATTTCTCACTCTTCCCGAAGCTACTGATGATAGTAATTCTAGTAGACTTGCCAGTACTCTCCCTCCTGTCCTTTCTGTCCCCTGGGTGTTGCTGTCCTAGGCTCTTATCACCCTGTGACACTTGATCCTGTCTGGCAGACAGGCTCAGGGCTCCAGGAGGAAGCAGATGCCACACCTGCCTTTGCAGGGGCCAGTGATACAGGGCTTGGAGTCCCCAAGCCCAATAAAGAGCTAAGGACCAGAAATCTGGAGTTGCTAATAAGGTTCAGGAGAGACAACCTCATCCCCTGAACTTCAGAAAGGATTTCTTGAGGGATGATAAGAAACAATCAGGGAAATGATGAGCAACAGTAGTCTAAGGAGGGTGGGGACCTTTCTAGATTTGAACAGCTGCTCCCTGGCAGCCCCAACCAAAGCAAACGGTGAGTTCCTGCTGTCCCATGGGATGATTACCTGGGTGGAAAACTGTTCTCGCACTGGGCACTGATTAGAGAGGTCTTCCTGGGAACCCAGGCTCCCCCATGTTGACCAATTGTGCAGAACATGCAGCCGAAGACGGGGCCCACATGTGGAGGCTGAGGCATGACTACACGCCCCTGCAAAGGCTGGGAGGGTCTGGTTCATTCCTCAGCTTCTGGCCTGATCCCTGACTTGCTCCTGTTATTCTGGCCCAGGCAGTAGGTGGGTTCCGAGGGACAGTTAACATGACTGGGGACTGAGAGCTTGTGGACCCCACCAAGTGAGAATAGACCGTGAAGTGTGTGGGCGCATTGATGGTTAGGGTGAGTAAGCTTAACAGGTACATACTGAGCATCTGTCGTAGCAAAGAGCAGTACTAGGCACGGGCTAGGAACCTGGACAGGAGCTTCCACAGGGAGGAGGAGGCCATTCTGCAGACTCCTTGTGTGAGGAGGCTGGAGGTGGACTGGGTGATCCGAGGGGCTGGAGCCCCTGTATACAGGGTTTTGATCATCTGTCTTCTCCAGCTCTTGCTGCCTGGGAGCCCTGGTGACACACGGAGTAGAGTGGGAAAGCCAATGGGCAGTGACATCACCCCCTAGGGCACGCAGCCTCTTCCTGTGGGACCACATCCCTGCAGTGACTCCAATTTCCTGTCATGGCTGAAGAGGGGGGCAAGGCAGTGGCCTGCCCTGTTCCTGAAAGGCATTTACAACAGGTATCACGTAGTTTGGATAGGTCAGTTCCTCTACAGAAAGAATGTTTTTGTTGTTGTTGTTTTGTTGTATTTTCAACAGCAGCAAAACCACTTGAGCTTTGAAAAACCTGTGATTTTGGTAACTGGGGAAGAGGCCTTACTATTCTTTTGTTGTTCTAAGAATTCTTTTGCAGAGCCCGTACTGAAGGGCAGACCAGAGCCCTTAGACCTTGGCTAGTGAGTGGTTGTGGGTGCACCTCCCTAGTAGATACACCCCCATATGTCACTGCCTCCTTGTCACCAGGAGGGTGAGCCAGGCCCAGGCTCCCTCCCTGGAATCACAGGCCTGTGGGGAGCAGAAGATCACAGGGTTGCAGGTGTTTCCACAAAAGCGGTGTGCAGTTTCCTGGACGAGAGTCCTGGTCACCTTCGGCCCAGAGTTTGCACAGCAGGTCAGAAGAGCCCCCAACTCCCTCTTGAGAGGAGAGTGTGCTGATGCACACAGATCCAGGGCATCTGAAGAGCCGTGAAACCTGGGCAAGGGGAAGCGTCTACTCGTCTCTACCGTAAATGGTTCATGGACAGGTTGAGTGGTCTTTTCTTTCCAGAATGTAAGTAGGATCAAGTTATTCTGCCCAATCCATCCTCTGTAATAGTTCCCCTCACCTGCCCCGGCACTGGGGATTGAACCTAGGGCTGCTTTACCACTGAGATACATGCCAAGCTCTTTGTATTTTTTGTTTTGAGACAGGGTCTCACTGAGTCGCTTAGGCCTCATGAAGTTGCTGAGACTGGCCTTGATTTGTGATCCTTCTACCTCAGCCTCCTGAGTTATCAGGATTACAGGCATGTACCACCACAGCTGGCGTCCTCTATAATAATCTTAAATAAAAACAACAACAACAAAAACCTTCTTCCCCAAAGTCTCCAAATGACTCCTTATTGTCTTCCATGTAAAGTCCCAACGCACTGTGTGGACCATTCTTGGTCCCGCAGCTTCCTGAACCATCCACCCTACATGCCTTCCTTCTTACACTCTGGGCTCCAACAAAATGCAGAACCTGCTCCACACTCAGCCCTCCCTCTGCAGGCATGCCCTCTCTTTCCATGTACAAAATGATGGGTCAGGGTCCAGTTCAAACGACATCTGCTCCAAGGAGTCTTCCCTGTCAACTAAAAGAAGGGATTCTCTTTAACTCAGACCCCGTGGTGGCACTGCCTGGTCCCACCCAGCCTTATGTAATAATATTCCCTGTGCACAGCTCATGCTCCTTGAGTGCAGGGGTACTTGTCTGCTTCATTGTTAAATCCAAGGTGGTTTGGGAAGAATGGCTCCTTTTTTACAGAGGACAACACTGGTGCAGCAGTTTGCCCAGTCACTCAGCTGGTCAGATCTAGAACTCAGGTCTGAGAACTCAGACTGGCTTCTCCCCGACACCCATTTGCAGGGTTCCCTGGAGCCATGTGACTGACACTCTTTGACTTAGAGTCAGTACAAAGATGCCATGAGCCTTTGCATGTTCTGTACTCGGCACGCTCAGAAACTCTGCTGTTCACGACCTTCAGGGAAAGGGGGCTCCAAGGGCACTTTAACTAGTTCATCTGAGTGAGCTCAGATGAGGGACATGAGGAACAAGAAAGAGCGAGATGGAGGTGTTAGTCCTTTCTCCAGATTTTTACCATCATTATCTCCCATTTCAATGGGTTATGGAGAGGTCTCGATGTTATTAGGATTTACATACATGCAATGTGCAAAACACTTGTATGCATTTTAATCCTTATTATGCTGATTTTCACAAAACAGAGGAAATAATACCATGAGTCCCATGTAACCATCACCCAGCTATGACAGGCACCAGATGACTTGTAGTTTCCCATAGTTTGGGTTCTGCTAATTGCAGCACTGGATGACATTGGATATTTTGTTCCTAGTCTTGTACATCCTATAAAGTACTAGTTATACGTAGAATCTTGATTTGAGTTGATTTTTTTTTTCTTGTCACAAGTACTTACTTTATAGGTAGTGGTGTAATTACCCTCAGGGCATGCAATACTGTGGATCTAAAGTATGACATATTTAAAAGTAGACCAGTGTCACCATCCAGTCCAGATTGTACTTATCTGTATGAATTATCCATCAACTTTGAAGTGAAAAAAAAGGTAGATCAGTTTTTAACAATCAATTGAATATTTCAATATAGCTAGTAGAGAGGATGATAAAAGTCTGAAGTGAGAGATACGCCAATCTCTTTGATCTTATCATTACATAGTGTTTACATGTATTGAAATGTCTCTCTGCACCCTACAAGTAGGTACAATTACTATGTGTCAATCTAGTACACACACACCAGTGCATCAATGTTGTCCTACACATTTGAAAAACATGAAAACCAATTTACCCCATAGACACTTACTGGAAGTGGAAGTGGTTTACTCTAAGTGTTGTCTTGATAGAATTTGGGAGATGAATTAGATAACAAAAGAATAGAAGCACATTGCCTGGTGATGGGCCTACTGGAGTAAGAAATTCTAGGACTGGGTACTTGTCTAAGCTCAACACTGCTACCTGCTCACTCAGTACAGGATGTCAATATCTGGTAACATCCTGTTTAAGTATCATGTGATGGATATGCTATAAGAATCAGGACCAGTTTTTTTTTTTTTTTTTTCTTAAGGAATCATGCTTAAATCCTCTTCTATAAGAATTTGGAAAGTGGTGGTAGCTTCCACAGTAGGTAGAAATGATACTTCAGTTGAGAGGGGGTGGCAAGGTTGAGGATATGGAATGACAGATTGAAAATGTGAGTTGGAACTTTGTTGGTGGATGAGAAGACATTGTGTAGCCAAATGGAAGGTGAAGGAAACAGGGTTGGATTAGCAGCTCATGGCACCATCTTGACTGTAGACAGCCATGTGACCATGGATGAATCACTCTTTGTTCCTTCCTATCTGTGAGTTGAGGTCATTCCTTTGGTCCCCAGCTGACATGGGACTTCCTAGAACACGGAAAGGCTTTAGAGATCCTTCATCTTGTAATCTTTATTATCATTATTATTTCCTCTATGTTGGCCTTGCCACCCTTTGAGAGAATTCTTTTAAACTCTGTGCTAAGACCACAAGAGACACAAAGCAGGGGCTTGGCAACCTCGTGTGTACAAACTGAGGCAGGAGTTCTGAGTTGGAAGTTGTTTCGAAATTTCAGAAGAAAGTTGCTGGAGAATTTCATTGCAAGAGACAAAAGTCCAAAAAGAATCAGAAAGCCGATCGTCCAGCTGGAAATCCTTTTCCTAGTTTTCCTGGAGCACAGCGGCCCTCGGTGTCTCAGGGCCTGCCAGGCGATAAAGATAAGCACTCTGCCTTGTCTTCTTGGAAAGACTTATCTCAGGTTTGGGGAAGACACCCCCTTTGTATTTTCACCTCAAGTTTTACCAGGTCTCTCTCTCTCTGGGGTTGTGATGTCAAACGGCCTGTTACCATGAGGGAGGCCCAGGCTGTTTGGTCCCTGAAAAGCGTGTACCCCACTGGGGCCAGAAGTGTTTGCCAGGAGTCGGTGCCAGGCAGGGCCCCTCCCCAGGCCCTCTGCACTTGAGATAGGTTCAGGGGAACTTTCTCATTATCACTCTGACCTCCAGGGTCCCCTCGCTGCCTGTTAATCATTACCCAGACAGGGCCCTATCCCTCAGTTCTCTGGCTTGTTTTTGCCGCTGCTGGGTTTATTACTGGCCAAGGGGCCTTGGCTGTGTTTGGATTGCTGCTGACAGGCGGCCAACTGGCTCCAGTTCAGCCCTCGCTGATGCAGGAGTCTTAGGACACCGGAGCTTCCGGCTTGTTTCTGCTCCCTTCCCCAGATTGCTGAGAAGCTCTAGCACCGAGCACCCCACGTCTCCACCAGGAGAACGTCCTGAAGGGAATCTGGGGCACAGGAGGCCCAGAGCCCAAGCAAAATAACCTCATAGTTGGAAGGACAAAAGAGGCCAGCATGAGTGATGGCCTCACTACTTGAGGACTCTTTCCCTAGACCTGACAACTGGGCTGGCTGTACATCCTGCTCTGAGGTCATCTCTGCTTCATGATTTCCTCCTCCTCCTCTCTCTAGTGCCCACATAGGAGCTGAAATAAACCAGAGATGTCCAACGCATACCTTGGAAAAGCCAGATGTCTTACCCCAGAAGCATCCCCTATCTTTTTCTTGAGGGGTGTTGACAGGGTGTACTGGGGAATTGAACTCAGGGGCACTTTACTACTGAGCTACATCCCCAGTTCTTTTTATTTTAAATTTTGAGACAGAGTTTTGCTAAGTTGCTGAGACTGGCCTCGATCTTGGGATTCTCTTGCCTTAGCCTCTCAAATTCCTGGGATTACAGGCATGTACTACCATGCCTACCTTACTTTGCTTTTTTGATAACTGTAGAAAAGTTCTTAGTAATTAAATAAGATTAAGGAAGGTTGTAGGTCATTGAACCAAATGATACCCCTTGAAGTACTCAGGTTTCTCAAGAAAGCCCTGGCCCTGACAAGTCCCTGTGCAGAATGTGCAGTGTCCACTTGCCCAGCTGCTTCTCCAGCCCTCTGAGCCTCATCTCATCTCATGTCTGTTTCCACAGGGACCCTGTCCCAGGGTCCACTTTCCCACCTTCTCCCCTGATGGACCAAGTTCTAGACCCTGCCTTTCCAGTCTTCTTATCCAGATTGCTCCTCCTCTTCCTCTGGACTGGGCTACAGAGGATCATTGTGTGCTGAGGGTCCCTTAATGCCCTGCACCCCTCCACATGAACACCCACAGCTCAGGGCTGGGGGCTGCCCTGTACCAGTCTGACATTTGTTTTGTTCTGAATTAATTCTGTGTTCTCCTTGAAGTTACCTCTTCCAGGTTGGGGCTTGGTTTCCCTTTCCTTTATGAGACTTGGGATAGTGCAGGTTCTTTTCCAAAGACAGGGATGACATTGAATTCGAAGTAGTGTCTCACCCTATTTGTGTCTCTAGGAAAGTCAGGGTTGGATAGGGGTTACTGTTTGCAGAAGATAAGAGAATAGTGATTCTCCTCTCCAGCCTGACCTGAGGAGAGGTTGGTGGGAAGGAAGGGTGGGTGGGTGAGAATGTTTAGATATAGAATACATCAAAAGAACTTTCCCCATCTCTACTCCCAAGTTCCTTTGGAGCGCAGGTCTCTGGTGTATGTAGGGAAGAGAATACCCCCGAGAGATGGATCCCCAGAACTTGTGTGTGGGCTGCTCATCTGAAGCCCTCTCCTCTGCCTTTCTTCCTGGGTTTGCTTTCTGAGCTTCTGAGACAAGGGGAATCTGTCCTCACAAATGCTGCTGCTTCCTTCCTTTTATTACATAGCAGACAGCATCAGTTTCCTCTGTGATTTCTTTTTATTACCCTCCATTTTTATTAATCCTGTAGCTATCGGTGATAACGATCTCATAAAAAAATAACTGGGTGAAATATTGCTGGGAGGCTCATCTGGTTGCATTAAATGAGGTCTCTTTGCTCCCGAGAGTAAGGGAGTGCTGGGTACAAGTGCAGGGGCTCATTAATACGTCGGCATAGCCTCAGATATTTATGGTCCATGTCCTGTGACAGTGCTTCATGGCAGTGCAAGTTCAGATAAAGTCTATCTGTGACCCATACACTTTGACAGTGGGAGGGCTCAGATTTAGCTATGGCCGATGGGGAGGAACCAGAGGAGATGCATCTGCAGAGATGCTGTGAATCCTGTTTTCAGAGAAATCCGAGCAAATTAGGCTGAGAAATTCATCAGGCCAACCACACCTGAGACAGCCTAGAAAAGGGGAAATAGCACCTCCCTAGCCACTAGGAGTCTGCCTGGGAAGCCCCAATTTTTCCTTGGAACCCGCCAGAACATACCTTTCCTTTTACAGATACTGAATGGTCTTTCTTTGTTGTCAGCTTCCCTCCCTCTGGCAACCAGTATCTCTGCTGCCTGCCTCAGCCACACTGCATAGACCTTCAAGAGAGGAGAGGGTTTCCTGACTCCAGGAGTGTGGCAGTCTTCACCACCAGTCAGAGCATAGGTCTGAAGCTTCCTTGGTCCTATGGCAGCTGAAAATGAGGGACAGTTTGGCTTTGGCTTCCTCCATGTTTGTGTCTACTGCCTGCTCCATTGACTGGTTTGAATCTGATATGGGACTCAAGAATACAAACTGTATTAAAGTGGCCTTAGTTGGGCACAGTGGCACATGCCTGTGATCCCTGTGATGTGGGAGGCAGAGACAGGAGGATTACAAGTTTGAGACCAGCCTCAACAACTTAGTGAGACTCACAGTAACTTAGTGAGACCCTGTCTTAACTAAAAAAACCAAAAGGGATGGGGATGTAGCTCAATGGTAGAGAATCTCTGGTTCAATCCCCAGTAACTGAAAAGTAAATGAATAAACAATTGAACGAATGAATAAAGTGGCCTTAACTGCTTTGACTTTGCTTGCAGGCTACTGTCACAGGGCATCAAAATGAAAGTCCACAGAATGCCACAACCTGATCGCTTGTCTTTTGAAGTTTTATTTCATTGTTTGGCGGTGCTGCAGATGGGGCCCAGAGCCTTGCGCGTGCTAGGCAAGTGCTCCTCCCCTGAACTGCATCCCTGACCTCACTTTTCTTAATGCTGAATTCTGAAGTATTAAGGGATCCCAGGTAGAAAGCTCTGTTAAATTGTTTCTTTTTCTCTTTCTTCCATTACCCCCTTTTTCTTGTCCTCAGTTTACGGTCATATATTTTTCTACAGAGGCACCCTTTCTGTTGGACATTTCCTCATTTTTCATTTAACAAGTAGGGAGGCCTTTGCAATTTCTCTTGGAGTGAGGAAGTCTTGAATTAGAACACAGTTGGACATTCACATATCATATTGGGAATTGGCTGGTCTCTTGGTCTCTGGTCTGATGGATGCTCAGTGATTGGATGTGACAGGAAGAGCCAGCCCAATATGAATGTAATGGGGAATGTGTTCTGCTTGCTGCCTGGGGAGCTGAGGAGGCTCCCTGAGACAGAGACATGGAGGTGCAGATGAATCCCCCCAGCCTCCAGTAGCACCCACTGGGGAAGAAGGAGCTGGAGCTGGAGTTGGTGATTGTTCTCATGCACTTGTTGAATGCATTACCTGGCAGTTCTTGCTCGTGGGCTTGGAAGCTGAGGACAGTGAGTGACCAGCCCCAGGCTAGTGACCCCAAACCCTCCAGCCTCCAGTCAACCCTGCCCAGGGCCAGACACTTGCCCCACACCATTGCATTCCATGTGCTTTTGCAAACAGTCCCTGCTGGCAAGCCACATCACATTTATGACCCTCTCGCTGGGAGCTGTGATATTTTTAAGAGCCATTGGCCTGCAATTTAGTAACATGTTATTGTTTTCTCTCTCCGCATTTATCTCCCCCTTTCTCAAGTAAAAGTCAATACAAACATCCCATTTTCAGACTCTTGGCTTGCCTAACTCAGAGAGAAAAAGAAATTTGCTGACCCCACCCTAGTCCAGTCCATCTCCCAACCCATTATGACCCCACAGAAATTCTTACACTGTAGCTTCTCCATGATGCTGTGCTGTGTCCTGATGGCTCTTCCTGGGCAGCCTGACTACTGAGCATCAGACCAGGGAACATGAACCACTATTCCCAATGTGAGTGTGTGAATCAGGCTGTGCTATAATTCAAGTCCTGTTCACCCCATGAAAAGTTCCATAAAGACTCTCCCACTTTTCGTTAAACAGAATCTGAGCATGTGCCGCCATTCCTCTATATCTGCAGGGGATTGGCTCTCAGGACCCACACAGAACCCACAACCAGTGAATGTTACAGTTCCCTCTGTAGGGTGGCGTAGTATTTGCCAACTCCTGAACACACTAGAATCATCTCTAGGTGACTTAGGACACCTAGCGCAATAGTCGATATACTGTGTTTTTTTTAGGGAATAATGACAAGAAAAAAGTGTACATATTCCACACAGATGCCTTTTTTTTGTGATTATTTTCAATCCTTGGCTGATTGAATCAGCCAATGAAGAACTTTGAATACAGAGGGGAAAAACCGTACTAAAACTACAGGTGCATGTATGTGACTTATAATGGCTAAAGCTGTAAACAAACTGCATGCACATTAGTAGTAGAATGGGCAAATAGATTGTAATATACAGTCACACAGGGGCACACTATTCAGCAACAGGAAGGAAAGGACTAAAACCACGTGTAACCCCATGCATTGTGTCGAAGGAGAGAAGCCACACACAGAAGAGGGCTTGCTCTATGATCCTCTTTATACGAACTTCAAAAACTGGCAAAACTCATCTGTGGCTTTTGGTGGTTACTACTTGGGCAAGAAGGGGTGTCTGGGGTGCTGGCCATGCTTTGTTTTTCATGTGGATTCAGGTTACATAGGCAGGTTCACTTGATGGGAATTTTTCAAGCTGTATGCTTGTGATTCTTGTATTTTTCTATATGTATTATATGCTCCCCTGCGCAAAAAAAAAAAAAAAAAAAAAAAAAAAGTTTTTCTGGAAATAACTATCCTTTCAGCCTCCAAGTTTGCTCTGGTTTTGATGCCATGTAGGAATTTGTCACTTCAAGCAATTATGTGTCACCTAAACAACCTATTTCTTCAACTGTTTCCTGGGACTTTTCTCTTGCCTGCCCACTGAGGACTTCCGGGACTCTGTCTTGGTTTTTCACAGCATCTTCCAAAGCACTTCGCAGCAGCAATTGGCATGATGAACCTGAAAGACAAGGTTATTTCTTTTCTTCCTTTATTGTTTGGAGCCAAGGGGCAGGAAATAGACAGCAGGGTGCTCATCCTGATGGTGTGCTGGGCTCTTTCCTACAAAGGGTGCCCTCTCACTCATCCTGCATCAGACTGGTTGTTCTGATGGTGGGGGAAATGGAGGCTTAGGAGAATCACGGCTTGTCCCACTCTCAGGAAGAGTGACCCCGAGTCTCTGTTCATGACATTACTTTGTAAAGTTGGAACTTTTCCAGGGAGACAGGAGTTGTCTATGAGGTGATGTCTGAGCACAAACATTTTAGGGATCTGGTTTTGACCTTGACAGCACAACTTTGAGGGAAGACAGGCACAAAGGGAACAAGGAAGAGAGGAAAAGGATGGAGAGGGTGGGCCATCTATGAGAAGATGTCCGGGAGGAAAGAGTACAGATGGAGTCCACCGCATGGAGCCAAGAGCACCTCCCCCGCAGTCGCCACTGCCCTCTGGGCTCTCTCCTGTGCCCTGTCTCACTCCCTAAGCTGATGCCCCAGGAGGAGTTCTCAGCCTGAGCACCCTGGCTGCATGGGGCAGCCCACTCCCCTTTCCTGCGGCTTCTCTGCCGCCACCCCTGCAGAGCACAGCATCCTCAGCATCCAGACATCTGTCTGTCACTGCTTCCTCAGGCTCCTGACTGCATAGCCCCTACTTCTAAGAAATTGTCTCTAAAAGCTGCCTTCTTATACAACCAACCCTCCCGTACACATCAGCCATGGATCCAGTTTTCACGAGTGCGAATGCATGGCTTCTCCTCTCCCCTGGGAAGTGTATTTTGGTTGTATGAGGAGGTGCTGCAAGTAGCGCTCAGACGTCACCCCTTGACCTTCAAGCTGCACTTTCATCTCAGCAACATGAGTCAACACACCTGACCCTGGTGTCCTGTCCTCCCCCAGGGTCAGGGGCCAGGTGTGGAGTCCTGCTCCATCCCTGTGACCACTCCCAGCCATGGTTAGAGGACAGAGGTCTGGCACATCAGGCCCTTGCGGGGCAGGCTCTGGTCAAGGCTGCAGTGTGGGGACCCTCCCCTGAACTTCAGCTCCCTGTCACTCACTTTGCACCAGATTTGTGCCTGGGAAGAGGATGATATGGCTTCGTCACAGGGAGTGGAAGTAAAGATCTGGGGTACAACCCACACCCGCCCCAAGATGGGTTCCCCTGGTTATGCATTAACAGGGGATCAGCCTTGTGGCAGGCCAGGGCTGCAATCGAAAACCAAACAGGCAAGTTTATAGCCAGCAGCCTCCCAATAAATTACTTCTCCTGCCAAAAATGTGCCCTCTCCCCTTTTTAATGTCACCTTGTCACAAAGCTGAAATGACAGGTGAGCAAACAGCAAGGATGACAAGTGAGAAACCCTGCTCTTTAGCAGGTCTACCAAGCTCCCCTCCACCAACCTGACCTGGGCTGCATTATCGCCTGGGAACAGTCCGTGCAGATAACCGGGAACCACCAAGGTGGACTGGTCCAGGGCCGAGGGAGACAAGAGACTCAGGACCAGGAGAGAGGAAGAGGTGTCCAGGTGGCCATGGGCAATATGGAAATATGCCTCATTGGCCTCAACCTCCATGGTGATTGGTCTTCTGAGTTTCTTGCTTTATGATGTTGAGAAGCAATGGCAGGAGTAGTTGTCTTTATGGGCTCCAGTGGACTCCGGGGGTGCCAAGGGTATTTGGACAGTTTAAGCCTCCCAAGACACATGGGCTATAGCCACGAACACTGAACACAAGGTGCGAGCTGAGTCCCAAGACCACTCACATCAGGACAGGTACCTGAGGCTATGGGCCCTCCTCTAGCTTACCACTGCTTTCAGAATTCTGGGTAGTGAGATGAGGGAAAAATATATCAAGACCTAAAATAAAACCCAGTAGGCCATGCCAATCCATTCTCAGGCAGAATGCACGCACATGGAGACCAATACCTGTCGGTACCTCTCCCCTCCCCGTCTACTGGACTCATCGCTTTGTTCTCCTCTCTCTCCCTCTCTCATTCCCTACTTTCCTTTTCTCCTTCTTTGTATGTAAGTATCTGTTAAGCACAAACCATGAGCAAGACTCTGCAGGAGCAGCAGACAATACAGAGAAAGGCAAGCATGGTCCCTGCTCCGGGCAGCTCCCAGCTGAATTGGGAAGGAAACAGGTGTAAAGGGCTGCCCCTGACCCACAGCCTCTGTGGGAACTGGGGAAGGCCACCCTCCGGGCAGACATAGCTCAAGGACCCAAGGTTGGGGAAACAAAAGTCATTTTTGCAACAAGTAGGAAGGGGTGCCCTTGCTCAGAGGAGAAGGAGCTTCTGTTCTGAGACAGAAGCTGAGTTTGAGCAGCGGCACGTGGGCAGTTGACTGGGTGTCCCCTTAGGACACAGGGAGGGGAACTGCTGCCCTTTTTCCTAGAGGGCAGATGGTGGCAGCCTAGTGTGTCTGAAGGAATCAGGATAGCACATCTAAACTTTTTTTTTTTTTTAAAGTTGTGATAAAATCCACATAAGGTAAAACTTACTATCTTAGTTCTTTTAATGTACAGTTCAAAGGCATCAAGGATGTTTCCATTGCTGTGCAACTATTACCACCATCCTTCTCTGGACCCCTCTCATCTCGTAAAACTGAAACTGTACCCTCTACACCATAATTACCCATACCTCACACCCTTCACCCCAGCTTCTGGCAAATGCCATTCTCCTTTCTGTCTCTATTGATTTAACCACTCTAGATACCTGTAGAAGAAGGACTCACGTAGTATTCGTGTTTTTGTGACTGACTTAATTCACTTAGCATAATGTTCTCAAATTTATTTCATGTTGTAGCATGTGTCAGAATTTCCTTCCTTTTTAAGGAATAATATTCCATTCCAGTGTAGGCACGTACTACATTTTGTTTATCTATTCATCCATCAGTGGATGCTCGGGTTGCTTCTACTCTTGGCTATTACGACTAATGATGCTAAGTACACGGATGTGCACGTACCCAACACCCAGAGATTTAAACTATTTGAAAGCCCACACACTATGACTGAGGATGGGCTCCTGTGTGGGCAGGAAAGGGAGACAGAGGATGCCAAGCCCTCTGGGTACCACCCTGGGACTTGGTGCTGAGCCATACACAGAAACGTGTGAGTGATGTGGGGGAGACAGCGGAGGAATGATGTGGCTTGGCCTCTCGAGTCAAATGCTGGCTGGCCCTTGCCTGTCCTCATCCCTGGTGTGAAGAAGAACAAGCCATAACTTCATGGAAATTGTGCTAGCCTTGGCCTGGGGTAGTCGGACTGAAGTCTTATTGCCCTTAACTAGGGGTTCCCTGCTGCTACAGTTTGGATCTTGAATAATCCCCAAAGGCTCATGTGTTGAAGGGTTGGTCCCAACTTGTGGTGCTATCGGAAGGTGGTGGAGACAAGTGAGAGGAAGTCAGGTCATGGAGTGCATGCCCTTGAAGTGAATATGGGGACCCAGTCCCTTCCTGTTTCTCTGTCTTACTTCCTGGCTGCAACGAGATGAGCAGCCTCCTGTGCTACATGTTCCCACCCTGATGTACTGCGTTGCCACAGGCCCAAAATGACAGGGACAAGCAACCAAAGGCTAAAACCTCTGAAACCATGAGCCAAATTAATCTTCCCTCCTAAAAAGTTGTTTATCTCGGGCATTTTGTCAAAGCAATGGAAAGCTGCTTAACATATCTATATTCTCATTTTGCTGGGACATCCTAGCACCTGCATGGGTCCAAATCAGTCAGATCCAAAGCTTGAAACTCCAGAGATGAGATTCAGGGACAGGTTCCTTGATCTCATCAACCATGCTCTGAAACCCCGGACATTGCGAGAATCAGCTGCTTTGCCTATAAAACGGGAATAATAAACCAGGCATGGTGGCACACACCTGTAATCTCAGTGATTGAAGAGGCTGAGGCAGGAGAATCACTGGTTCAAGGACCGCCTCAACAACTTAGTGCGACCCTCAGAAACTAAGCAAAACCCTGTCTCCAAATAAAAAATAAAAAGAATTGGGATTTAACTCAGTGGTAAAGCTCCCCTGGGTTCAATCCCAATGACTGAAGGAAGAAAAAAAGTGCAGGGGATAATGACCATATCCACTTCGTGTGTGTTTTATGATCACAAAATGTGCAGCCCTACAAGAACGAGAATTGTTCTTTTTAAGAGATCTAGGTTGAAATCTAAGTATGGATGAGAGGAAGCAGAAGAAGCAGGAAATGCCAAGCTTGAGGGCACAAGCTAGGTTTTACACAGAGTCTGTGGATGTGGAGAACACATGAGAGTCACTGGTTATTTATTCTGAGCATTAATAAACAAAAATGCTTGCAACATGGATTAGCAAAGACGGTATTGTTCAACACTTCTAAGGTTGCATGTGCATCAGCTCGTCTAATCCAATAGTTTTAGGATCCTCAATTTATAGATGAGAAAACTAGGGCTCAGAGTTTGATGCTCAAAGCAGTGTGAGAGTTGGCTGGCAATTCAGGGCAGAGACAGAAGTTGTGCTCTTGACCGCCATGCTTCACCTCTCTTGACTTGAAGAAAATGCTGGGTGGCCTCCTGTCACAGGTGGAACCGGAGCTGGGGTGTCTGTTGCATAGGAGTTGCTGTCCCTGAAGCTGCTACTCATTATCTCCCACATAGCCCTCCCTGAAAGGCCAGGTCTCCCCTTTCCCAAGGGATACAGTTCTTGGCACCAAAATCCAGCGGCCTAGAGACCACAGTGACAAACATAAAATAGTCCTGGAGTGGGGTTTCCTGAAGATGCTGCTTCCTTTGGCTGAAGTTTCCCTGAAATTCCAACTGTGGTCTCATTTTACAGATTCACACGGGTACACTTTTGAGATGAAACTAAATGACATGGTCTCATAACCAAGGAGGTCTCATGTCTATTGATTGAATAAATGAATTTCTGCCTTTTTTGATGATTTTTTTTCCAAACCAGTGTTGGTTGACACTATGAGCAACATTTTGGGAGGTCTTAGATGCAGCCAGCTGTACATCCTTGGTCCCCAGTGACAACTGAGCCTCATCTCTGCTTATTCTACTTGTCCAGACGCTCTTATCCCCTGTGGCTGGAGCATTGAAGCTCACTGGATCTCAGTTGTCCGTGGAGTCCACCCCACCTGCCCATGAGCTCACATGCTGGGCATTGTACTGGGCAAGTGCATGACCTAATGGTGGGGTGTGAGGGCCTCCAGGTCCCAATCCTCTGTTATACTCCCTGGACCCCCATTCTCATTAGCTCCAGGTGCCCAGTGGATACTGGGCAGGTGCCTTACAAGGTTAGTCAAATAGTGAAGGCCTCTACCCTCCAAACACAGAAAAATTACCACAGGAAAACAGAGGGCACACACACACACAGCTCAAGGGCAGATGTGCAAAGGTTTGTAACAATGTATTTAAAGCAATGAGACAGTGTGAAGAACAGGGGTAAGGGGATAGAAAGGGAGAGAGATGCGTATTCCACAGGTGGTTCCTGGAGGATTGGGGGCATTGGCTCCTTGGAGATACATGGGAGAGAGTCTTCCTACAGAGTTGTCGCTCTGCCTGGGAGCTTCACTCATTAGGCTGCCCTGAGTCCTTTTTCTTTACTTGGTTACACTTGGCTGAGTCAGGACAGATGAAAGACCTGGATGTGATCTCCCCCCAGTTATATTATTCTTTGGCTTTATTGCCTTTTGTCATCTTGAATGCAAGGTACTAAATAAAGGTGTGTCTGCCTGGTGCCTAAGTTTCCTCTGCTTTTCTCTGTCAGTTCAAGTGTGCTTTGTGCTGTTTACCTTTGCGTGAGTGCTGTGCATGCCTGTAACGTCTTCCTTCCTTCCTTCCTTCCTTCCTTCCTTCCTTCCTTCCTTCCCTCCCCTCCTTCCTTCCTTCCCTCCCCTCCTTCCTTCCTTCCCTCCCCTCCTTCCTTCCTTCCCTCCCCTCCTTCCTTCCTTCCCTCCCTTCCTTCCTTCCTTCCTTCCTTCCTTCCTTTCCTTCCTTCCTTCCTTCCTTCCTTCCTTCCTTCCTTCCTTCCTCCCTCCCTCCCTCCCTTCCTTCCTTCCTTCCTCCCTTCCTCCCTCCCTCCCTCCCTTCCTCCCTCCCTTCCTCCCTCCCTTCCTCCCTTCCTTCCTTTCTTTTTCTTTCATGTAGTCATCATTCAACAAAAATTATAGTGAGCTGCTTCCTTCTGTAGTATGTGAGCGAACAGCATTCTCTGCATGGAAGCATATTAAATATTTTCCTGAAACATTTCTGGTTATACTCTGTACTTTGCTCTCTTACTCAGGAATTTTTTTTTTGTTACTGGAGATGGAGTGCACAGGTGCTTAACCACTAAGCCTCATCCTCAGCCCCTTTAATTTATTTTTTAGATCGGAAATTCTTTTTTAATTTTAAGTTTTTAAAAAATTATTTTGGGACAGAGTTTCACTAAGTTGCTTAGGGCCTTCTTTAGTGCTGAGTCTGGCCTTGAACTTGTGATCCTCCTGCTTCAGCCTCTTGAGCTGCTGGGATTACAGGCGTGCACCATGGTGTCTGATTCTTATTCCAGGCTTTCTTGCCTTCTTCCTTTCCTTTTCTTCTAAGACCTCTGGGTTAAGCTGCTCAATTCCTCTGACACTTGCTCAGAAAGTCCAACTAAAAATATTCCCCGACTGTGGAGGAATAGGTAGGATTCTGTCTACTTCTTCTAAACTCCAAGAGCTCCAACTGATTTCCCCAGAAAATAAAACAGAAGTTAAAATCCGAGTTGTATTTTATGATGGATTACTAAAATCTTATTCCTGCTTCTCTATTTAAGTTCAATTATAGAATACGAGTTTACTTTGGGGCATCAAGTGACTCATTATTTCTCTGGGACTGTATTTTTATCCTCACCCTTGTCCCAGCTCTTTGTCCTGCCTGGGGCCCTCTGTGCCCATATCAATGCTGAGAATTTGGGGCAGGGGGAGGGGAGGTGCTTTCTGAATATGGGGTAAGAATCCAAACACATTCTGCTAATCTCAGGGTTTGGTGAAACTCTTTGCTCAGAAACTTTATGGCCAGTGGGAATTGATGGTTTGTGTTTGCTCTTCAAATAAAGCAACCTTGGAGGTAGAAAAGGGCATTTTCTGTGAGCTGCTGACTTCTGAAATCTTGAGCCCTCTTCCTTATCAGGCCCGTTTATTACAGGTTTCATAAATGTTTTATGAGGGACTGGTAAGGCACTGCTGACTAGGGGTGGTGGCAGCTGTCTCCAACTTTCCACATTGTTGACAAGATCAAAGGACAGATTTACCACCTGATAAGATAGGGTGGATAAGATAGGGCAGATCCCAAACTGACTTCTTGCCTCCATGCACTTAGGCAAACAAAATTGGTTTAATCTGTTGCTTTTTTCCTCCCTCACTGGGAATCTTTTGTCATTTGTAGAACCAACTGGACCTTCCCGGAAATTCTGGTTCCCAGAATTCTGATTAATTCTCCATGTCGACAGTTTTGGATTTTTAAAAAAATGTATATTTTAAAAATACAAAAGTTTTTATGTCTTTAATGATGTCAAAGAGATAAAGATTTTAAAGACTGAAAAATATCTGAGCACTTTGCTCCCACTCTGTGCAGACAAATGACACCAATTTTGATGTATGTGCAATGAGAAAAAGGAAAAACGAGTTCATGAAAATAATTTATGGCCAAATAAATCATCTCTAGAACGTTTATGTTTTCTGGTAGAGGAATTGTATTGACTTTTTTCCAACCATTGTTGACTTTTTACTACAATTGCTTTAACAATCTTTGACAATGTTCTTTTAATTTGTCTCATTATTATTGAACATTGAAAACTTCTCTGGCCAACAGAAAGCTCTTTAAAAATTATTATTTTTTTTCTTTTTAAAGAGACAAAGGGAAAGATTCTCTCCTGAGTTAAAAGAAGTTTCCAGAAATGCCGCACTTTGCTCGGCTCTCTCTAGAACTCACCTGATTTCCTTCTACTCCTTGCTGCCTGCTGGGATTGCACAAGTCGAAAGGACCCTGAGGCATCTGTCTATTTCAGGACTGGCTTTGAGAACATCAGGAATGTTCTCACAATAGTAAGGCAGGCGTCCAGGTAACTCATGACAGCTGTTTTGCCCTTAGCGAAACATTAAGGGTCAACTTTATGATCCACATTGTCCTAGAAAGATTGTAGGACACTGGGGAAACCTGTAAAACAGTTCTTCTTACCTTGACATTGTTTCCTCCACTCAAATCTCCCTTCTCCCCATCCTGAACACCTGCCCATTCCCTGATTTTTCTCTGCCGTAACACTCTCCTCTGTCCCCTACCCGACTCAGCAAGGCTGACTCCCTATCCCTCCACTTTAAGATGCGCTTGCTCTGTGTCCCCAGGCCTCTTGGAAAGTCAGTTGATGCACCAGTCCCCATGAAGGGGGGACTGAGAGATAACACTCATTTATTATACACTTAGTCTTTCCCTCAAATTTCCAGTTTTGCAGGGGATTGAGTGGTAGTGGTGATGTTTCAGCCATTAGTCAGGGATATGCCACGTGCTCCCCATTGGGAATAATCAGGACTCTTGCGTATGAAACCCGCTTGTCTTCCTGGCCATCTCTCTGGTCTCATGCTCTAGCACCTGGATCCAGGCACAGGTGCACAGATAGTGATGCTCTGGACTTAGAAATGGACCTCTTTCCCAGTTCTAGGCATGGGCCCAGGACCTGGGCTCCATCTTCTAACTTGCATTTAGGAGGACAGAAGCATGCCTTTTTCTGTAAACCATTCTTTCCTAGGGTTATCCTGAGGACTCGAGGATCAATCCTGGATGGGATCAGGTTTGGATACTTTCATAGAGGAAAAGACACCTGGAAAAATCTTTGAGAAAAAAGATAAAAAGGAAAAAGTGTTTTGTAAAGATTTGTGTTGAAGTTCAGAGCAAGCAATATGTGCCTGGAAGGTAGATTAAATTTCTAATCATGGGGCAACTCCTTCCTGAAGACTTCTTTTAAATTAACCCTCAAAATATTCCCACTGGGGCCCAGCCCCTCTGCTCTAGTCCTTGTAGTTAAGGGAGATCTTTAAAGACAGCTCTGGGGCACCTCATCGCCTTGGCAACATGTACAAGGTATGTAAAAGACTGTATATATCTGTTTAAAAATTCAGGTTCCAGGTCCACAATAAGTTGGAGTGTCTCGGGAGTCTGCGTTTGGTCTGAATGTCCCAGGTGGTTTAGATATACAACACTGACTGACACGGTGGGAAAGCTGAACTGGTAGAATGAACAACTGTGATCAGGTTTGGGGGGCGCCTCCTAGTCTCCTGTCTGCCTCTAGTCTGCAGCCTGACTTTGGATAGTCACCTTGCCTTCATGAGTTATACGATACACGAGGCATACATAGCCCTATTCCTCTAACCCCAACACCAACTTCAAAATGCAGGCAGTATACATACTGTTTAATTGTTTTGTTTTGTTCAGAGCTGGGGTGCACCAGAGCTCTGAGAAGGATTGTATCCACAGGGAGCCTCTGGAAACAGCACCATATTTGCTTTGGAACACACCGTGGTCTGAGTTCCAAGCAGTTGAAGTCAGGAAGCATCGAAGATTTTGATTTGTGTTCCAGATAGAGAAAACCTGAGACTGACACCACTCCGAGGGTACTGGGGAGAATTACTAGGCCTGACATCAAAATGTTAGTGGATTTGAAAGACATAGAGCTCCTTAAATGATAGCACTTGTTCCTTTCAGGCATGTTGAGCTCAGAAACAGAACATTGGGCCTGAGACACCATCAATGTGGCTGTGCAGCTGGCCAGAGATGTTCCAGGAGGCAGAGTTTCCAGGGGCAAATGTTCCAGCAGCTCCTTTCTCTTCCTCCCTGAAAAGCGTACAGCATAGTTTCCCGTGAGGACCCTTGGAATGTCGCTGACCCTGGTGGTAGGAAGTGGGTGGCACATGGTGTGGGTGGCCCAGTACCTCTTCCTATGGAAAGGCCACTGAAGGCCTCCCAGACCTGTCCTAGCCCGGCGGAAGCTGGCCCTCAGGTGGGGAGCCGTGGCTGCTGATCAGCGGAGCGTATTCCAGTTCAGTCCTCACAGGGCCAGCTGCTCATGGTTCAATCCGTGGAAGCTGGGTTTGGGATTGGGGCTGGGAGGGGAGTGTGCCCAAGAAGGCCAAGAAAGGGAATTTTATTATCTGTGGAATTGTTTCCGAACCATTATCAGCTCAGATTATTGGCCACAAATTTTCATCCGAAATCAGAGAGTAATAGGCTTTTACAGTGCAGTAAAAAGCATATTAGCTGGTCCTGCGGTTGTTCTCACCTCCAATTTACTCCACTGTTTTATCAATATTGCCATAATTTGACACTTGTGAATAGAGGAAGATTGTAAAGTGTCCGTAGATCCTGTAAACCATACTAAATAGAGATTAGTATTACTACTAAGTTTAAACCCTAGTAAAAGATAATTAAGTTGATGGATGTGGCTGTAAATCTCCCTTTTATCAAGTGCCTGCTCTCGTGCGAGCACTCTCTAGCCTTATTATTTTACAGCATCATTAATGCCCTGGCAGTATCAGCATCTTAAGTGGATGCTGCTGTTTGTCCAATGAGGAGACAATAAGATGTGCCAGTCGGTCACAAAATCTGCACAGGATCTCACTTCCCTTCCTTCTGCTTCATGGCATTACACGGCCATGATGAGTGTGCATGCTGGGATGGCCAGTGTCCAGTAGCAGGCACAGGTCACCCAAGGGAGTCCCCCAGCACATGGCCCAGTCTCGTCCTCAGCTTTCTGTAGGGGACCCCGGGAGCCTAAAGGTCGCCATTTCTGGTGATCTGGCATGCGATGCCTTTTAGACCCTATGGAGCTTTGTTTTCTTTGTTTGTTTTGCTGCCACCAATAGTGCTGCTTCTGGAAAAAATGAAACTGTTAAACCACAATTCAGAGGAGGCAGCAGAACACAGGCATGTTCTTAAGAGGTGGTTACTTCAGTGCCTCACTAAAATGGGGCATCCCAGGACTGCAGCCTGTGTCTGAATGGCCCAATCCTAGCAAAGAGATCCCCGTCACACACAGGTCAGCAGGAGCATTTTCTGCCCTTGATGAGGGTGGGCGTTGCTTGGCATGGGGAGTGGAGCCGTGGGGGCTGCCCCTCTCAGAGGATGTGTCCCTGGGGCCGTATGCTACGGAATTGCTGGTGCAGGGCTCCCATCTCCAAACCACCCTTCCCACATGTCCACCAGTCGATCCAAGTGTTGGTCGAGGGTAAAACCAAAGAAGACCAAGGAGTGCTGCCCAGGGGCTTGGGACTAACTTCCAGACGGGGGCAGAGCTTGTAAACCTTGAGTCCATGTGTCTTCCCCAAACTGGCTCATCCTCCATCTGGTCTCTTCTCTCCAAGGCCACTGGAAGAAGTGGCATCTGCTATTTGCTGCCAATCCATTTTCCTTGCATGACAGTTGGCAACCACATGCATGGCTTAAGAGCCTGCAGGTAGGTGGCAGTGGGGGGTCATTATGTCTCTGTCCTTGCCCTGGGTCTAGCTGCCCACAGTGGAGATGCATATGCCACCAAAGTCAGAAGGTGGTTTCTTTAGGTGGTTTCTTTCTCAACCTTCAAGAGGCCCAATTTAGCCTCAAGAAGGGATTTATTTAGATGACTTGAACTCCCAGTTGATCAGCACCCCATTATTTATGAAATACAAGGCCTGGAGGCTAATGTTTTTTCTCATACCTGCTCCTGACCTTGACTGAGACCTTGAATTGGGTCTCTAGGTAACTAGGCTCAGAGCCTTTGGGCTGGCCTGGTTGATGAGGCCAAGTTCTCAGGCTGCTGGGCGAGCCTTGCTCTTTGACTGGCCTTGACTGGAAACTGGAACATGGAGAACAAGGAAATAGCCCCACAGAGGAGTCATCTGGGAGAGACAGGATTTGGCTCCAGCAGATAAACAGCCCCGCTTTTATTGCCTGAAGCTGAGCGATATGTACTTGGGTTGGAATTAGCAGGCTGAAAGTTCAAGTGATAAGCAGCTTCTCAGGGCACGCAGATCAGCAGGACCAGCTCAGGGGCTTGTTGGGAGGCCCTGGTTGGGGCCTGTCACCTTTTGAACTTTCATACTGCTTGGCAGACTCAGGGCCAACTCCATGGCCCGTTTCACCATCTCCAGCAGCAGGAAAGTGAGCAGCCCTTTCCTCTGCCTCAGTGCACTAGGGTGGTGGGCTCCTGATTCCAAGCCACACTGGGCCACTAGGGAGGAGGGTCAGGTCCAGTTGTGTGCTGAACCTCAGGGCTCCAGAGTCTTTCTAGGTCCCTAGGCTTGCCTGCAGGGAGTTCAAAATTGTGAATCATGCCTCTCTTTATGGGGTCACAGGAGAAAATTAATCTCAGGAGCACTTGCAATTGCATGCTGTGCTTGTTAAAAATGTGCTTCTTGGGCTCCTTCCCAGGTCTACCAAGTGGAGGGAGTGTGCAGAGACATTTACACGCTCATGGTGGGAGCTGTGGGCCTGAGACCTGGCCCTGTTGTATAGAAATCGAGAGCTCTACTCTTGAAAGTGAAGAATCCCTCTGTCTTACATGGTGCGGAATCTATGAACTCCTTCTGTAAGTGTTTATTAAACACCTTTGTGCCAGGCACTCTCCAGGCTCCAGGGGGCAGCTGTGACTGTCTCAGGCTTTGCCCTCCTGGAGGCTCCCGGGAAGTGGAGCAGACAGACGAATGGGGCCTGGTGTGCAGAATGTAGCTGCACAGACAGCCAGGGCCCTGCCAGGGTCAGACGGGCACTCGGTGCAGCCCCGTTTCCTCTGATTCTGTGGTGAAGTGTGCACACGTGTGCATGTGTGTGAGTTGGGGGTGTCACGGACTCACAGACGCATCATTCTTGTTCCAGACCGGTCCCACTTCTGACCTTCTGGGCTTTCACCTTGGAAATTTTCTTAATTAGGAAAATTCTGCCCCGAAGGAAAAATATCTGAAAAACTGTTTTTTTTTTTTTTTTTTTTTTTTTTTTTCCCTCTCAGGGGATATTTTTAAAATTAAATGACAGTGGGCCACATTTGCCATGTTCCTTAAAGGTGTCACCTTTGATTCTATTCCAGAAACAAAGAACAAAGAAAATTGAGAAAAGGAAAATAACAGCAACCATGAACAAAACCTCTAGTGCTGTAGCCCAAGTCAGATCCTCAAAATGATGTGGGCTGAGGCCAACTGTAAAACGCTCTCAGTTGCTTAAAGCTAATAAACTCGACTATCTTGAAGAGCAAACACCGTATTGTTTTGCCAACTATTAGATTTTTACTACTCTCCAATAAAGTGAGCACTTTATTCCTTTCAAATAATATTCCGATCATTGTTTCCTGAAGATTAGCAATTGAAAGAGATGTCAACAGTTTTCACTCTTTAAATTAAGTATAATAGGCTTTTATAGCACAGTATAAAGATATCAAGGAGAAAAGCTGCAATCACAACCGCTCGATTTTTCTTTTATCTGTCACTACAGCCCCAATTTGACACTTGTGATCAGAGGAAGCTTGTAAAGGGTCAGCAGACCCCATAAAGCCGGTGACACTTAGATTAGTCTTACAGCTCATTTTAGGCACCCTAAAGTGATCATTTAATTAACTAATGGGGTTGTAAGCACAAAGGTTTATCTAATTAGCGTTCTTCTCCTTCACTCCTGGTTATTCCAGCGCAGTGTTTACATATTAGCACCAGCCTGATCCAGGACAGAGGAGGAGAGAAGCGTTTGTATGGGAGCTCCTGGCCTCTGCCTCAGCTTCTGTTCGGGGTTTTTCTGTGGAATTGTGACAGCACCATTCCTAGAGGGAAGCAGGGCAGTTTATTACAGCTCTTTTTATTATTATTATTAATTATTATTTTTTTTACAGACTGCGTTTTGATTCATTGTACACAAATGGGCTACAACTTTTCGTTTCTGTGGTCGTGCATGATGTAGATTCTGTGAACACCTCCTCTTCATGCATTTGACGTACATTGTCCAGGAACATTTTTACATTGCAGGTGGCGATGTTGCCGTGCATGGGTGCACGTGTGTGCATGAGGGGTGTGCATGCGAGTCTGATGGTGGATTCTGGAGGGAGCTATCTCTGTGTGGTGGCTTTACTTCTGTGTGGATGGACCCACTTTTCAGGTTTGGGGGGGCAACACCTGTGTGCACAGCTCACCTGCCACAGAATGGTAGCTCGAGGGATGGAGAGTCAGGAGCCTTCTCACAGCTTGGGTCCCTTGGGGCCTGCCTCCAGGGGAAAGCGAAATCCCCCCCTAGAAAGGTTACCCTGCCTCACAGGGCTCTCCTCTTTTCTTCAGGACCCAGGGGGCCAAGGAGCCTGGAGGGGTCAGTGATGGCTCTGGGGCTTAAAGACCACTTGGGGAGTCACCCCCATGCTTCCAGAGGGTGAGCTGGGTGGCAGGATCGTGTTCACTGGGGCACAGAGCTGCTCAGAGAACAGTCTGGAATGAACGAAAGCCCTCTAGCTGCTGAGTCACTCCCTAGAAGTCACTGCTGGGTTTCTGCCAGGGGACTGTGGTGGGTAGACACAACCTGAGGACAGGCTCTTCTCCAAGGTCCAGTAGCAAAGGATGCTTTCTTCACTTTTTGAGTCAAAAACCACTATCCAGATTTGAGTTTTGGTGACTCCCAGACTCACTGGAGTGGCTCTCAGCTCTGTGGATCTGGCAGCCCAGCAAGCCGGAGGCCAGAGGAGCCCAAGAGAAGCCCAGCCAGCAGAGGGCAGAGAGGAGTCGCTGCAGGCTGGGACTTTGTGCCCACCCTTCCAAAAAGCCTCTCCATTGTTTTTGCTTCAGTGTGGAAAGACCATCCCATTTGAGAGCTTTTCCATGTTCACTCAAAAAATGTTTTTGAAAACTTGTAAAACAAAGTTATATTTTAACGGATAAGATAATATAACAAAATTTACCATTTTAACTGCTTTTATGTGTGCAGTTTTGTGGCATTAAGTACATTCACATTATTGTGCAACCCTCACCAACATCAGTCTCCAGATCTCTTCATCTTGCAAAACTGAAACTGCCTGTTCTCTTTAAACATTAACTCCCCTCCCCCTCCCACTAGCTCCTGGCAACCACCACCCTCCCTACTCTCTGCTTCTATAAGTCTGACCTCATTTACGTGGAATCATACAGTAATTTCCTAGTTTTGCATCTGGCTTATTTCCACACAATGTCTTCAAGGTTCATCTGTGTTGTAGGATGGGTCAGAATTTCCTTCCCTATATGGGCTGAATTCTGGACCATGGTGCGTAGTTACCACATTTTGTTATTTGTTCATCTGTCGAAGGACATGGGTTGATTCCTTCTTTGGCTGCTCTGAATTTTGCTGTTATGAACATGAGTTTAGGACTGTAGTAATTCCTCCTTATCTGCAGGGTATACATTACAAGGCCCCCTGTGGATGTTTGAAACAGAACCCTAGGTATTACTTGAACACAAGCACTGTGATGCCTCAACATCTGATAACCAAACGGCTACTAAGTGAGTAACAGGAGTAATAGGCAGGTAGTGTATACGGAGTAGATATGCTGGACAAAGGGGTGATTTACACCCTGGACAGGAATGGAGCAGGATGGCCCACGTCATCACACTACCTAGAATGACTCACTATTAAAAACCTATGATTAATTGATTTCTGAAACTTTCCAATTCATATTTTCAGACCATAGTTAACCACACAAAGACTGTGGTAAAGTCCTTTCTTTCACTTTTTAGGGTATATATTGAGAAGTGCAATTGCTGGATCATTTCATGTTTAATGAAATGGTAATTTCATGTTTAGTTTTTTTGAGGAACTACTATATTATTTTTCCTAGTACCTGCACCATTTTACAGTATCATCAGTTATGTATGTGGATTTTAGTTTTTCCACATTTCTTATCAACATTTATTCTTTCTTTTTTCTTTAAAATAATAGCCATCCTAAAGGCTATGAACTGTGAAATGGTATCTCATTATGGTTTTGATTTGCATTGGGAAATGAGTAATTTTTTTTCATTATTTAGAGAATATTTTATTGCTTTCTGTAATGACAACCATATAGATAATAGCTTACATATTTAAGACAGTGTGTTACTTCTGGACAAATGCAAAAAAATTAACATTTTTAGACCAATATGGCTGTTAATTTCTGTACAAGGCCAACTCAAATTGGTAAACTTTTCTGAAGTTGACAGAACAGCTAAAGTTTCCAAAAATTCACATTACATATATGTAATATATGTAAATATATATATATAAATATTTATATTAAAATATTTATCAATAGCAGCAACAGCTTTTAAGGTTCTATAGTTATCTGATAGAGACATCCATCAGACTCCATTAAAAAAATGGGGGGGGAAAGGTTAAAAAAAATCCAAAAACAAACATGAGAAAATAGCAAAGTTCTATTACTTTTGTGAAATTTGGCATCATTTTTTTTTTTTATTAACTTCCAATCTTCATTTGAAAAGAAAACATTCTAGAGCACAACATCATTAAAACCAGCTCTGATAAGACATCACTATTATATATCATAAAGCAAGTACAAAAGATTTTACATTCACAATGTAAATTGTACAATACAATTAAAAAGGCATTATTAGAGACTTGATTCTACTTTTCGAGCAGAGGGACCAAAGGATGGTATGACACAGGTCTATGAAGAAATTTACCTCCTCAGGTGGGATTTCCTTTCATTAGTGGCAGAGTTCCAAGTACTCACTCTCTTCATGAACATCAGCTAAATATAAATACAGTTAAAAAAAAAAAAGCCAGGAAAAACCCCAAGCCCAAAACCAAAATAACTGTCATTCTAAGTGAGATGGAATCTCAGTGTAGTTTTGATTGACATTTCTCTAATTGCTAATGATGTTTAACATTTTTTCCTGTATTTATTAACCATTGGTCTAATTCATTTTCCCAATTATTAGTTGGGTTATTTGGTTTTTGAGTATAAGTTGTTTGAGTTCTCTATATAGCCTACATATTAATCCTCTGGCAGAAGAATAGCTAGCAAAGATTTTCTTCCATTCTATAGGCTCTCTCTTCACATTCTTAATTTTTTTTTTTTTTGCTCTGTAGAAGCTTTTTAATTTGATGCCATCGCATTTATGAACTCAACTTTAAGGATCCTATTGATAAATTCATTGTCTGTGTCTGTATGTTGGAGTGGTGACTCTTTTTTTTTTTCTAAGGGTTCCATAGTTTCTGGTCTAATTCCTGGTCTTTGATCCATTTTGAGTGGATTTGTGTAAAGAGACAAGGATCTAGTCATTCTTCTACTTATAGATAGACAATTTTCCCAGAATCATTTGTACAGAAAGCTGCCTTTTCTCTGGGATATGTTTTGGGCACCTTTGTCAAGAATCAGATGACTGTAACTCTGTGGGTTTGTCTCTGTGTCTTCCACCCTGTACCGTTGGTCTGTCTTTCAGTTCTTATGACAGTACCATGCAGATTTTGTTAGTATTGTTCTGTAGGAGAATTTGAAGTCAGGTGTTGTGATGCCTCCAGCATTGCTTTTTTGGCTTAGAATTGCTTTGGCTATTCTGGGTCTTTTATTCTTCCAAATGAATTTTTAGGACTGTTTTCTTCTAGTTCTGTTAAGTAAGCCATTGGTATTTTGATGGGAATTGTATTGAATCTGCATATTGCTTTGGGTAGTATTGCCTGGGAAATGGGTAACTTTAAAAATTCCCCAGGAGGTGCCAGAAAACACTGAAGGGAGAACCATTGGGTTAACTGAGCATGTCTCCCGTGCTGGGCACTAAGTACCTAATGTGTGTTCACTCAGTTGCTCCCAACAACAGCTCTGTGAAGTAAGAAGCATACTCTTTCCCTCAGATGAGAAAATTAAGCTCACAAGGTGAAGAGCTGTCAGCTGGTTTGTGGTGCCAAGGTTCAAGTGCAGGGGGGCCCGGAAGTCCTGCTCCCTCAGCACCTTGCTGCTCAGCCTGGGCTTGCATGTTCTCCCCTGGGGGCACTTCCACCTCAGGAGGAGAAAGTGTTTGGGGCACCAGGATAACAGCAATTCTCCTGGGATCACGTGGTCCCAAAACAGTATTAAAAAGCAATGTTTACTTTCATTCTTGAACATTTTTTTCACATCACATTTTTAGTAAGGTTTAATAAATAAGTGTTGTTTAATTCTGACTAGTCATCGGTGTTTCCATTTAACTAACAGTTTCATAGTTATTTTATAATAATTCAAAAAAACCTGGAGTCTATGTATTTTCTAGGGAAGAGAATCTAGAATTCATTTCATTTATACCTTGAGTAACAGCCTAGCACAAGGCTGTGTGTTAGAATTTGAGTGTGGCAATAGTGCCATCTTGTGGACAATTGAAGCATGGCAGCTCATACCAATGAGAATTAACCCAAAGTAAGATTAAGAATTTATCCATTTCTGGTCAAGAGCAGGTGAAATCCTGTTCCTTTTGTCACTTGCAGACTTTCCTGCTCAGAGATTGTGGCAGGAGCCATAAAATGAGAAATTACACCCCATTTACGTATGATCTATCAAAATGTATAAGTGCATTCTACTGTCATGTTCAACTAATTACAACAAGTAAAAAAATTTAAAAAAGAACATCCATTTATGATCTCACAGTTTCTGTATCAAAAGTTCATGTAGCCCATCCTCCCTCTCCTTTCCTTCCTTCTTTTTCTCCTCCTCTTTCCTTTTCTTGATAACTACTTTATTCAGATAAGGTTCCCGTGACAGAGAATTTACTTAAAGTGTGTGAGTGGAGTTCAGTTAGTATAATCACAGAGCTGTGCGCCATCATCATAATCGACTTTAGAATATTCTCACCATCCCCCAAAGAAAGCAGATACTCTTTAGCTGTCACCTCTCAACCTTTCCATCTCTCCAAGGCCCTGCAAGCCCACTATCCTACTTTTGGCCTCTATGGCTTTACCAATTGTGAACTTTTCATTTAAAGATGGGAATCCACTCATCTGTTCACTGCTGTGCTCCTGTGCCCTAAAGACGGAGAGCCACCTAGAGATGGTTGGTCTGTATCTGCTGAGTGAGCGCGTGAAAAAGTGCATTATAGGAATCAGGAGAGAGATTGCTGGGGTCATTAAGACTGGGGGAGAGGTGGGACCAAAATGCAGATAGAATCAGAGTGGAACTTGGTAGGAGGAGGGAAAGAAGTGAGGGTGGTGGCTCCTGCCACATCATCATTTGATACCTCACAGGTGGGTACTCTACCGGGCATTTCAGGATTGAGGCTTTTTCTTTTTTTCTCTCCATTGCTGGGGATGGAACCTGGAGTGTCATACATGGCAAGTGCCCTAATTCTGAGCTGCACCCCCAGCCCAGGACTGAGCTCTTGAGCGGCAACGATTTCATTGCCTCTGGAGCCAGGGCTTTCCTCTACAAGGGCAGCAACTCCCTGTTGCAGCCACATGTTATCCTTATCTATCATGGAGACTCCAGCACGTAGACTCTGTTGATGATAGAGCACAGGGTGGAGAGTGGAGGGCTCCTTGCACTCTGTCCTGTTGTGACAGAGTCCAGGCCTGCTCTGAGCCCTACTCAGGTCTTTCTGAATCATCCAATAAATTGGTCATGGCGACCCCCCAAGAGTGGTATGTGTTGTTTCTACCACCCAAGAAAGCCTGTTAACTGCTGAGCCTCTTTCCTGATGGTAGGAGGTACTTGTTGACGGTACTTGTTTCTTTTTCTTGGAGGAGGTGACCCAGTACACCCACGTCCAGCAAACCCTGAAAACATTCACCAATGTCACATTCTTCTGAGTCTTTTTAGAGTTTATCTTGTACCCTGTAGTATAGTTTTGTCTTATCAGGGATTCCAGAGTACCTGGCATTTCCTGGTCCCTAGTCTAATTACATGATGTTATAGATGTACCCGAGCAGTGTGGCGTTGTTCTGTGGATGGTCCACTTGGTCAAGTTCTCTTCAGACCATATGTTATTTCAGACAATAGAGAATTCGCCTAGCCTGGGTAGGGCTGTGTGTGGGAACTGCTGTGTATTCCACATGAATGCATCTGCTTCCTATTCTCTTCCTTCTGGGGACTGAAAAGAATGTATTCTCCAGACTGAAAGCCATGTGTCAATTTCCTGAGCTTGTGTCGATTTTTCCAGTAAACTTATCACATCTAGTATATCAGCTGCAATTGAGTCCGCATGGGGTTAAGTTTGCTACAGTCCCAATGATCCTTCTGATTTTTACAGGGACCTAGACGGCTGAATTAAATGGGGGCGCTGGCTACCAGAAGTTGGATTGCTATGCAGTCAAGTGCAGAGATGTGAATGAACACCTGCAGAGTGTGCATATTAATTTTCTATTGCATCTGTAACACTTTGCCATGAATTTAGCAGCTTAAAAGATCCTACAATTTGTACAATCAGAAAAATGAGAAATTACACTCCATGTATGCATGATCTATCAAAATGTATAAATGCATTCTACTGTCATGTTCAACTAATTAGAACAAATATAAAAAATTTAAAAAAATCCATTTATGATCTCACAGTTTCTGTAGATCAAAAGTCCAGGTACAATGTGGCTCAGCCAGGGCCTCTACTCTCATAGGCTGAAATCAAATTTTGGGAGGGCTGCATTCCTTTCTGGAGACTTTGGGAATGAATCTGCTTCCAAGCATATGTAGTCCCTGGAAACTGTGGAACTGAGGTCCCTGTTTCCTTCTTTGCTACTAGAGGCTGCTGAGATTCCTTCTAATGATTTTCATGTGACCCCCTCTGGTAACGGGGTGAGGTGGGGGTAGAGGTCAAGACCACCTCATGCTTTCAAGCTCTCTGACTTCCTTTTTCCTTTTCTGCCTCATCATTTTGATTCAAGCCAGAGACATTCTTTGCTTAATTTAAGGTCTCCTGTGCTTAGATTGTGCCCACAGAGGTAATCCAGGATCATCTTTTATTTGAGGTCTGTAACTTTAGTTACATCAAATGACAAACAAACAAACAAAAGAACCCAAAAACCAAAATACCTCACAAAACTTTAGTTACATCATGTAATGCAGTATATTCATAGGGTCCAAGTATTTGGGTGTGGGCATGTTTGGCCGTCCATTATTCTGTTTATCACAGTGCGTGATGTTTTTTCTCTGTTCATTTGCCTTAGGGCATAGAATATGTTACAGCAGAAAAAAAATGAGAGATGTTTCCCTGACCTTGAGTTGCAGGGTTCTCATCTTTGATGGAGGATTTCTGTACTTTGACAATACAATACATTTTGGAGTTTGCAAGTCTTCCCATTCCTGAGTCACTTCTGCAAGGGAAGAGACATTTCCAAATTTAGGAAGAGTCAATCTAAAAGAAAAAGTATCATGCACAGATACAGTGGGAGTCCCAAGAAAGAGACCACCTCTTTCTTGACTACCACCTCCTGGACTGATCCCTGTTTTGGGAAGGAATGTGAGAAATTCCAGGTAACTTTGGATGCCATCTGCATCCCTCCCCTGGGAGGAAACCTGAGAATAGCAAAACCTTGGAGAAGAAACAGTGACCAAGTGTCTATATTTGAGTAGACAAATCCACGTGGTTCCATGAAACATATGTCTCTGTAACAGTAGATTGAGCCTAGAAGACCAGAAAGTGATGCAAAAGTAGCCGAGAGAGCAAATGGAGGGACCAGTGACCAAGGCCACAAAGGAAAATGGACATCTTAGCACGTGGCAGAATGAGGCCTTACCCTCAGTGCCATGACTTAATACAAGGAAAGTCCTCACTCTCAAACGTAGAAGCAATCTCGTGGACAAAAGGACAGAAATCATGAGCTGAATGGGATTCTATTTCTGCTCTTCATGGACTGGCAACTTAAAATGGAATGTAAGTTAAATTTTAGAAAAATAAGTAAAGTTATAAATATTGCACACTTTTTTTTAATCTTGAGATTTGCATCTATAACATCTTTTTGGGAGAGCAAGTTTTGGGAAAGTTGGAGTTTACTGGAAAGGAACTTTGAAATCAGGTGTGACAAGGACAATTTTATCTACCTTAACAATTGGCAGGAAGATTTTTTTTATTGGTTCTTTTTAGTTCTACGTGACAATAGAATCCATTTTGATATAATTATACAGGCATGGACTCTATTTTATTATAATTAGGATACTGGTCTTGTGGATGTACATGATGGTTAAGATTAAATGTGGTATATTCATATATGCACATAGGAGAGATATATCTGGTTCATTCCACTGTCTTTCCTTTTCCAAGGAACAGGGAATGACATTTATTGTTACTTGTATTCTTGAATTCTGACTGGAATGAGGTGAAATCTCAGCGTAGTTTCAATTTGCATTTCTCTAATTGCTGGAGATAGTGAACATTTTTTCATGTATTTGTTGACCATTGTATTTCTTCTTTTGAGAAGTGTCTGCTTGGTACCTTTGCGCTTCCCTTCATTCCCTTTTGTCTAATCCATTGAACTTCTGTTCTCCCCCCACCTCACCCTTATTGTGGGTTAGTGTCCACATATCAGTGAAAACATACAACCTTTGGTTTTTTGGGATTGACTTATTTTGCTTAGCATGATACACTCCAGATCCATCTTTTTACTGGCAAATATCATAGTCATTCTTCTTCATGGCTGAGTAATACTCTATTGTGTATATGTACCAAATTTTCTTTAGTCATTCATCTGTTGAAGGGCACCTAGTTTGGCTTCATAGCTTAGCTATTGTGAATCATGTTGCTATGTACATTGATGTGGCTGCATCACTGCAATATATTGATTTTGATTTTAAATCCTTTGGATATATACTGAGGAGTGGGATAGCTGGGTCAAATGGTGGTTCCATTCCTAGTTTTTTGAGCAATCTTCATCCTGCTTTCCATAGTGGTTGCACCAATTTGCATTCCCACCTACAATGTATGAGTGTATCTTTCTCCCCACATTCTCACCAACATTTATTGTTACTTGTATTCTTGAAATCTGACTGGAATGAGGTGAAATCTCAGTGTAGTTTCAATTTGCATTTCTCTAATTGCTGGAGACTTTGAACATTTTTTCATGTATTTGTTGACCATTGTATTTCTTCTTTTGAGAAGTGTCTTCTTAGTTCCTTTGCCCATTTGTTGATTGGGTTATTTGTTTTCTTGATGTTAAGTTTTGAGTTCTTTGTATACCCTGGAAATTAACACCCTATCTGAGGTGCAGGTAAAGATTTTTCTCCCATTCTGTAGGCTCGCATTTGATTGTTTCCTTTGCTGTGAAGAAGTTTTTGGTTTGATTCCATCCCATTTATTGATTTTTGATTTTACTTTTTGCACTTCAGAAACCTTAATAGGATGTCAGTTCCTGAGCTGACGTGTTGGAGAGTTGGGCCAACATTTTCTTCTAATAGATGCGGGGTTTCTGGTCTAATTCTTAGGTCTTTGATCACTTTAAATTGAGTTTTGTGTAGGGTGAAAGATAGGGGTTGAATCTCATTCTATTACCCGTGGGTTTCCAGTTTTCCCAGCACCATTTGTTGCTCTTTCCTCTAGTGTATGTTTATGGTGTTTTTGTCTAGTATGAAAAAACTGTATTTATGTGGGTTTGTTTCTGTGTCTTCTATTCCATTGGTCCAACAGGAAGATTCTTTTTTTAATTAATTTAAAACATTTGTTCTAATTAGTTACACATGACAGAATGCATTTATGTATTTTGATAAATCGCACATAAATGGAGTATACTTTCTCATTTTTCTGATTGTGTATGTTGTAGGATCACATCAGTCATGCAGTCATACACGTACATGAGGTAATAATGTCTGTTTCACTCTACTGTCCTTCCTACTCCCATACCCCTTCCCCTCCCTTCACTTCCCTGTATCTAATATAAAGTAACTCTATTCTTCCCTATTTCCCCACTTATTGTGAATTAGCATTCGCATAGCAAAGAAAACATTTGACCTTTGGTTTTTTGGGTTTGGCTTATTCCTCTTACAGGAAGATTCTTGAAGTAATTATCTTTGTTCAAAAAATTGATGACTTTCTAGGGATTAAAACAGTCTAAATAACAAAGACAGAACCAGTTCTAAATAAGAAAGTAAGAGGAATTTTAGCTTTAATCCTAAAGTGATAAGGTAGCAAGAAGAGAGGACATGGTGAGGAAATGGAGGGACAGAGGTCAGGGTCCCATGTGGTAAGCAGTGGCTGGTGGGAATTCCCCAGGGACAGTGGCAGCCAAAGGACATCTCTGAATAGGTATTTAGTGGAACATTTCCCATTTCTGTGATATAATTCTTTCTGCAAACTTATTCACCTCGAACACAAGTGAAGTCAATTTCTGGACAGTGCTTTGCAGGAAGCATTTTTTTGGGAATAGAGGGAAGATCTTGGTTCTCATCTAGGTTAACATGGTGTGTGACAGTCAATGGAAGCTGGACCCCTGGGTGACAGGGCAGCCAGAACGAGAGCCACCAGAAGCTCACAGAAATGCTAAGGAGGACTCTGGGCAACCGCAGAACACGGAGTTGGGGTTTGTGTCCATCTTATCTAGGTCTCAAGTGTCAAGAAGTCTCCACCTGCCATTTGGGTCACATGGGTTAGACAGCACCATGTTGGAGGTTTTGGAAACTAAGGTTCAGAATCTTAAAGTGTGTTCCATATACTGCAGAAGGCTCTGGAAGTTCTGCAGAAAAATGACCAGATGAAATCGGCATTTCTGGGGGACAGAAGTGGAGTGGTAGGACGTTGACCAGAAGAATAACAAAGCACGGTTCTATGACCATGTTCTGTGAGGGACTGCCAACCCTGGGGGCTGTGATTTCCAGTGAGAGGGACCCTGTCTGGACAAGGCAGAGAACACATTAGGACTAGTAGATGTTGGCCAGTGGGTCTTTTGAGGACAGGGTTACTTCTAATCTCTAGTGCTCACTGCAGGCCCTGGCACACAGTAATGATTCAGCAAAGGGGCTAAATAATTAATGAATAATCGCTGAATTATTATTTAGAATGTGTGCTACCTAGAGCGATACCAATTGCTGTTACGAATAACCCCCAACTGTCATGGCTCAGAAATGGTGGAAGCTTATTTCTGATTCATGAATTTCAAAATTGGTGCAGGGCTGCCCTGTGAGTGACTTTGGTTTCCCATAGTTCCCTCTCCTTTCCTGCTTGAATCTCTCAAGAACTGTAGAATGTGCTTGGAACATGGTATACTGAGAAGGGTAGTGACTGCTTGAAACAGCCTGGACTTTGTTGCCTCTCTCCTCTGGAAACAGGATGTCCCTCAAGCCTTTTAGCTCAGTGAGTCCTGTTGCCCCTTAGGTATATAACCCGGGTGAGCTGCCTTTTCGGGGTCCCTGGGCTGTGGTGCGTGAGTGAGGCATGGACATTTGAAACTGTCTGTTCCAACCGGCTTTCTTGAGCAGTGGGGGCCTGGATCAGAATGATCCGAGATTTCTTTTGTCCCTTGAAGCCTATCTGTACATAATAAATCCATCTCATGCAATGTGTGTGGGGGGCCTTCTGTCTCAGAAGTGTTGTGACCCTGTGCAATGAAGCTGCTCCACAGTCGCTGTTCCACATCAGAGCAAGGTCTCCTCTAGGCAGTGATGGAGGGCCTAGCGTCCTTCCATCTGGGGGCTCCCCTCTCTTCCACATGTGGTTTTAATGCTTTTCTGTATTAGCTGGTGGAAGGAGAAAGAGCAAAGGGACCCAAACACAGGAAGGTTTTATGGGCTGGGTGGGCTCACCACTTCTGCTCACATTTCATTGGCTGGGACTTGGTCACGTGACCATAGCTAGCCAGAAGGGAGGCTGGGAGACATAATCTAGTATGCGTCCATGGGAAAGAAAAGGGTTTGGTGGACAAGGGGGCAGTTCCTGTTTCGGAATGACGTGGGACCTCTGACTGAACAGGCTCCATCAGATCTGTGACTGATGTTGCTCACAGAGCAAGTGGCTTTTGTTAGCTAAGGGTTGTACTTGCCTGAGTCCCGGGGCCCATTCCTGAGGTGCACATTCCTGGAAAGGTATGTCCTGAGTGCCTCTTCTTCCTTCCTTCCTTCCTTCCTTCCTTCCTGCCCTCGTCCCTCCCTCCCTCCCTCCCTTCCTTCCTTCCCTCCTCTCTCCCTCCCTCCCTTCCTTCCTTCCCTCCCTCCATCCCTCCCTTTCTTCCTTCCTTCCCACATCTGCATTGCTAAACCTCGTTGGTTACCTATGCAAAGGATTTTTCTCCTTGTTAGAATGAACGTCATGCATTGCAAGTGTGATTTGTTAATGAAAATGTGACAAATCTTCATCACAGAGTTTTTTTTTCTTTTTGATGTTGCTGCTATTTATGTCACCCACAATTTATGATCCCCAAATTTATCATGGTCCTTCTTTCCTACCCACATCTGCCAAGCGATCCCCTCAATCCCTCTCCAAACTTTTCCACTCAGTCCTGTGTAGGGCTCCCCATCGAAAAGGCCCCTCTCCCCACAAATCCGGCAACCCCCCCATCAAGCATTCCCAGACGTGGGGCAAAACACAGGCCCACTCCTTCAAGGGCCAGGCCCCGCAGAGTGCTGTCTGGGATAATCTCCGGGAGCTAAGCCTCCGGGAGCTCCAATAACCTTTAGCACTTGCTGTCTTTTTTTTGAGTACATTTCAATGTTATGGGTCCCTTTAGGCAGAACTGTTGGAGAAAGAATTCCTTCCTCCAGATCAGATGTAAATTCCTGCCTGAAGGAATGTGACTTAGAAGGCGAGGAATGTGCTACATGTCAACCCCGTGTCTCCCATTAGCTGGATGTCTTTGTGCAGTGCACAGACTGCACAACTACATCAGTCTTGCAAGCCACTGCAGCCCCAGGCCCCTGATCTGGAAAAATATTGACATTTCCTACCTCCCAACAGTCTATGCATGACTTGAAGACCACCCCCTCCCCACAACCAGGACCCATGATGGAGGCTACCTCATGGTAGAGTCTGATTTGCACTTGTGTTAGTTACCATGGGGCCTCTCTGCAGCTGGCCACTGACCTCTCTCCAAGCCTTATCCCTCTTGTCTGCCTAACACTGGGCCACTGCAACTCTGTAGCTCCCTTCTGGGCTGGAATCTGTCTCTAAGGACAGAGGAGGCTTGCTCTGCAAATGCATTTTGGAGTTCCAGGCTTAGCTTGGCCTTGACTTATCTTTTGTGCAACACCAGATATAGTTGCTGGAGTAGGTAGCTGGACTTGAGGGAGTTGGATTAGGAAAAAAACAGGGCTCCCTCCATTCTGAGTGACAAAAGATCACTCCACCTCAGGTGACAGAGACAAAAAACCAAACAAACAAATGAAAACAAAATAAATCACCTCTTACAAACACGCCTCCTTCTAGGCAGATACTACCTTCTTAAATTAGAAGAACCAGCATAACCCACTTAAGGGACTTGCCAATTTCAAAACTCGTGTAGGGCCCTGGAATATGGTCATTTGGGGCACCCCAGTTTATTGTAATTTACATGATAGCTTTAGATCCCCATGGGTTTTGCTTGGATTTATTGCAAACTTTCCAACAAGGCAAGTCAGTGAGGGAGCACTGAGTCATGGTGGGAAGCCCACAATAACCACCAAATACATAATGCATGAGGAGAGAGGTTCCCAACCAAATATACAAACTCTCACATGCGGAAACCCAGAACTTTCCTCTCTTGGAGGCCATCAGCTTCTCAACTCTGAGCGTTACTTCCATTTCCTGGAATAAACCCCTATGCTTGTCTCACTGTTTCTGGACCAAAATCTGTCTTTTGGGCAGACAAGAACCCAGGAAACCTCCACCTGGTAACCACAGGGCCTTGTCTATAACACGGCTACTCTTCTTTTTTTATTATTTTTTATTTTTTTTATTGTAAACAAATGGGATACATGTTGTTTCTCTGTTTGTACATGGCGTAAAGGCATACCATTTGTGTAATCATAAATTTACATAGGGTAATGTTTGATTCATTCTGTTATTTTTTCCCTTCCCCCCACCCCTCCCACCCCTCTTTTCCCTCTATACAGTCCTTCCTTCCTCCATTCTTGCCCCCCTCCCTAAACCTAACTCTAACCCTAACACTAACCCCTCCCACCCCCCATTATGTGTCATCATCCACTTATTAGCGAGATCATTCTTCCTTTGGTTTTTTGAGATTCGCTTATCTCACCTAGCATGATATTCTCCAATTTCATCCATTTGCCTGCAAATGCCATAATTTTATCATTCTTTATGGCTGAGTAATATTCCATTGTATATATATACCACAGTTTCTTTATCCATTCATCAATTGAAGGACATCTAGGTTGGTTCCACAATCTGGCTATTGTGAATAACACTGCTACTCTTAATGCCTGCCAGCCAGTGTTTTCTTTGAGCCTCACCTGTAATGCATTGCACCCCGACAGCAAGGTTCTGAGGGAGGTATAGGCAGATCAACGTTCACAAAAATCACAGTAACACGTCCCAGAATCCAGTCTCAGAAATCCTGGTGTCAAAGATCAGTTCCTAACTGCTCTCCACGACCACAGAATTGTGGTCTGTTGATACTGAGCCTTGCAAGATGAGTATTTTCTTTTCTTTTCTTTCTTTCTTTCTTTTTTTTAAGATGAGTATTTTCTTTCTTTAGGAGTTGAGTGGGGAATCTGAAATGGAAGAGAAGAAATGTCAGTCATAACTGTTCCCTTAATCCAGGAAGAACTGGAATCAGGTGTTTGCCCTGTTACTTTTTAAAAACGTGATTTTGGGCAAGTTATTTAACTTCTCCCTGTCCCAGCCATGCCTGTCTGTAAAATGGGAATACTAATGTAGCTGTCTGATATGGTGGTTGTGAGGAATCAGTCGAAAATCCATGTCAACTACACAGCGTAAGTCACGGCACAGAGTAGAGAGTCGGTAATTGCTGCTTCTGCTGATGTTGCGTTACTGTATTGTATAACCACCTGCCACTGGAGTCACCTCCTCATCCCTCTGCTCTGAGCCTACTGGTGTTTTGGGGATGATGGATGACTTGCCCGTCTATGGAGGGTGGATTCATTGACCCAAGCTAATGGAAAGATTCCAGAAAGAGACAAGCAGTTCCTATCACTACTACATTTTCAAAGAACACAATTTTACTAGAAATTCCTGTAAGCTTCCAAAATGTCTCTTGCCCACTCGGCTGTGCTGACCTTTCTCCTCAAGGTTGTGTTACTCTGAATTCTTCTTTATAATGGTGGTGAGCACGAGACTGAATGGATGCCCACAGATTTTGGTGAAGAAGCTCATTAAAGCACAAACTCCATCACCATCTCTGAAAAGTGATATTCATGGACATTCCCTAAATCCATTTTCAACTCAGGCTCAGATGCTGAGCAGAGAACAGTTACCACACATCACCACTAGAGGGTGCAAGAACCCACCTCTTAATGCCTTGGATACCCAGCTGATGGAGTGCCAGGTTTTAAGATCTTTCTGAGAAAAGCAGGTATCATGATCCCTGGAGAGCCACAGGGGATTGTTTCCAGGATCCACCCACCAACCATGGAGTCCCAAGTCGGAAGATGCTCCAGTCCCTGATATATACAATGGCATAGTATTTTCATATAACCTATGTATGTTCCCCCTGACCCACACTTTAAATTCTCTCTAGATTACTTGTGATATCTAATACAGTGCAAATGCCATGTAAATAATTGTTTCACTGTATTGTTTAGGGAATAATGACAAGGCAGTTCTGTACAGATGTGTCTTTCTCCTCGAATATTTTGAGTTTGTTTGAATCTGTGAATGCAGACCCTGAAGATACAAGAGCAGACTGTAAACACCAGGATAGAGCCTTTCACTTTAACCCAGTATAATTTAAAAGCTTGTAACTTGGTGATCTTCTTATCATCCTTCAATTGTTAACATTACTGTACTCTGCCCTTCATGGAAAGGATTGGGGAATAGATTGAGAAACAATTATTAGTGACCAATAATTAATGACTGCCTGTGGAGCAATGAGATGAGCAGCTTTTATTAATTACTTCTGATGTACAACAACCCTGTAAGGGATGTGGCTTCAATTCTTTTCTTTTTTCTTTGTTACTCTTAACTAAATTTCTTTTACAATATAAAAGGGTTAATATAGAGTGAGGGAAAGAACAGTGAGAGTAGAATGGATATACCCTCACAGTTATCACCAGGTTTAACCATCACTAGCCATATTTGCTTCATCTACTTGTTTTTGCCTGAAGAATTTTAAGGTATGGTTGTCACTCAGTAGGTATCTTAGGAAATGACTTTTCCCACTTAATTATGATTCCATATTATAACAAGGGAAATTAACCATGATTCTCTAATATCATCCAATACCCAAACCATAATTCCTTCAAGTAGTTATGTAATGACATTTCCCACATAATTACAAAACCGTTATCATAATGAGTTAAATTAACCATGATTCCCTAAAATCATCCAATATCCAATCCATATTCATATTTCTTAGCTGTCCCCAAAATATCTTTCACAGATGGTTTATTACAACCAGAATCCAAGCAAGAATTCCTCTTAGCTATATCTCTTAGGTCTCTTTCAATTTAGGACAGTTCTCCTTGCACCCACCCTGACCCCTCTTTTTAAAAAAATGACATTGATTTTGGGTGTGTGTGTGCTGGGGATGGAACCCAGAGTCTTGGGTTGCTAGGCAAGCTCTACCATTGAGCTGACCCCTGTTCAACACTGACTTTGAACAGATGCAGTCATTCAGTCAGTAAAAGGTTGCACATTAGGTTGACTGACTTTTTTCTTGTTTTGTATGTTCCTCCATACTTCATATTCCTGTAACCTGTATGTTAGATCTGTGAGCCTTTTTGGACTCAGGTTAATTATGTATCTATTTTGTCAACACTTCATGGGTGGCTCTGTGTCTGCCATATTGTGTCATATCAAGCAGCTATGATCACTGGGTTAAGAGGAGGACCACCAAGCCTCTCTTGCATAAAGTTACACTTTCTCCTTTGTGATGAGCGAGTGAACTGCAGGCTGGTGCTTTGGTACCTTGTGAATATCCAGTTTCCCACCAACTGTTCATTGTATAGTGTTACCAGTCATAATAATCATTGCTGCAATGAACCATTTCATTAGAAATTGTCAAATTTTTAAACTGTCAGTCCTTCTATATTTATTCAGTGATATTCTTCCCTAACATAGAGCTTTCCTTCATCAATTGGGCTCTGTAGTTACTACTCTGAAGTACAATTCCTGCTAAAAAGGTCACAATAACTTTTTAATTTCCTTTTAATTGCCAATGCTCAGGAGAAGGAGAAGCCTTTAACAGAGGCAAATACTTTTTTTTGTTGTTGTTTTCACTTATTTTTAGTCTCCTTCCCTCCCTCATTGTAATGGACTCATGAATTTTTTGTGGTCAGTGCATTTCAATCAATAGTAATCACTATTCCTTTTGATAGTCAGATTATGTCAATTGTGGCCAATAAAGGCCTCTTCAGAACTAGCTGTTGTAAAACATGATTGTTTCATGAGTTGAACTTGATTGCTCAAGGAGTTGAACCAGTTGGTATCATACTAGGGGCCAGGAGGAGAAAGAAAATACCTAGAGAGTTTGGAATGTGCTACTAGAGGAGAAATCAGAACTCAACTAACTCAGGGTCCTTGGGTGAAGCCAAAGAACAGGATTGTGAAGTGGCCAAAAGCAGAGGCCAGAGAATGGTGGGTGAGAAGGTGTGGAATGGGAGGGGACCTGCCCCTTCCCATTATGTGTGGCAACCAATCTTGGACTGGAAATGAGGGATGGACCAAGGGATTCAGAAAAGGATACGTCTTGCACAATGAGGATAGCTGATAGTTTGGGGATCAGAACACTTAGAAAATGCAAAAACCAAGGCTAGGCGAGAGTGATAGACAGGGCAGAGTGCTACCATCAAGCCTGGAAGTCGGACTTTTCAATGTTATATTTTCTCAATGAAAATATTTAGGGGGTGATGCAAACAGGCGTGTGATAAATAACTAACCGATATCTGATAATGAGTAACTAACTTTTATTTAAAGGTCAGTCCTACCAGTGTTCTTTCCAGATGTATTATAAAAATGTGGGAATGACAGGAGGGTTGTCCTGAGGTGGCCTCTTCCATCTCCCTGTTTTTGGAAGGCTAATGAGAATCTTCTTTTATTTTTAAATATTCACAAGAAAATTTCCACAATAGCTTGTTCCATTGTCCTTCTTTAACACTAGGAATGTCTCCCTGATATCTAATTTTGGACTCTTAGTGTTCAGTTTATAGTTCACATTTTGTTCCATCCTTCTACTTTCAAATTTTCTTCATCCTTATGTTTAAGGAGTATCTCTTACAAACAGCATACGTTATTTCTTTTTAAATCCATTCTGAGAACATTGATCTTGACTTGAATATCTTTAATCCATTTACATTTATTATTTTGCCAGCATATTTTTTGTTTAAATCTACCATGTTACTATTTGTTATCAATTGGTTATTTCTATTCTTTGCTCCTTTTCTTTCTTTCTTGTTTTCTAACTTCTTGGTTTTGCTCCTCTGTTAACTTGTTCGATATATGCCCTCTTACTACTTTTTCTTTTATTCTAGAGATTACATTATATGACCTTGACTAACTACAGGCCAAGTATAATCAGTCCTTTTACCACTTCCTGGGGAATTTAAGGATATTAGGACATTTCAAGTCATTTTCTCTTGCTGTAGTATGGTGCTATGTAGCTTCTCTTAATATATTTAAAACTATGATATTTTAGCATGATTATTGCCTACTCATCAGTATTAATTTATGTACTATTAATTTATGTACAGTGTCCATTAGTTCTTCCTGTACTTCATGCTGAGATCATTTTTTTTTTCTTTCTAAAGAACATTCATTGGTATGTGTATGTGTGCTGACAGCGAATTTTCCCAGGTTTTGTTGACTGGATATGTTTTTAGTTCACTTTAATTTCTGAACAATATTTTTGGTAGGCATGGGCTGTTGTCATTTGTTTTCATTCTCTACTTTGAAGATTTGATTTCATGTCTTTTGGCTTCTGGGTTTCTGATGGAAGTTAGTGATCAGACTTATTAGTGCTCCTTTGGTGGGAACATATGCTTCTCCCACAGGTTTCTTTCAAGATTTTCTCTATTTTCTGTTTTTAACACTTTTACTCTAATATGCCTAGTTTTGGTTTTCATTATATCTCACCTGCATGGGGTTCCTTTTTTGAATTTGTGTTTTGATGCCTTTAATCTGTTTTAAACATCTCTTGAGGTATTACTTCTTCATTAATTTCCCCCTCTTCTTCTGGGATACCACTTGACATACTTGACACTTAATTTTTTCTTTGTTCAGTGTTTCTCTTAGGTTTTCTTCTGTGTTCTCTGTTTTTTTTTTTTTCCTCTCCATGCTTCCATTTGAATATTTCACTTGGTATTTTGACAGATTTTCTCTTCATGACTAATCACTTCTGAATCCATTTATTGAACTCTAATTATAGTTATTGTTTTCATCCATTTGGTTTCTTAAAAAAATACTTTTCAGTTTGTCATTGCCATTTTCCATGTTATAATTAAACTCCTTGAATAGTTTATTCTCAGTTACTAAAGACCTATATCTGATAACCCTGAAGTCGGTTTCCATGGTCTCATTGTGTGGAATGTGGCATCTGTGACTCTGTCCCCCTGGGGTTTAGGCCATCTTTCAGACAACTGCACCCACAGGCCTTTCTGCTTATGCCATTTCAAGTGATTTAGGCCTCCACTGATTCCTTTGGATGCCATCGTCAGATGTTTTTCTAGTAGTTTTATTTTAAATGCTGGTTGTCATTTTGATTTAATGAATCTTTGCTGAGGACAGACTTGAAGGACAGAGCAGTTCAAACTTTGCCCAATAGCAAAGTGACTATGGTGGACATTTGTTATTTTTGTTCTGCAGCAGAAATTCTCAAAGCCCTACTTCGTCTGGGGAAATAGTCATGAAGGCTTAGGATACACTTAGCACAAATGGGACCCAAGTCAATGCTTCCTCCCAACACTTTGCTTCTGGAATAATTGAGGTAGAGACAGGGGGACCCATGGGTCCTTCTGCTCATGGGTTTCATGCAAGTCGCAGTGGTGGTGGAAGGGGCTGCGCTGCATCTGGCAGGTCCAGCAGGATAACTGCTGTGCCATAGTGTGAACTTGGCTGTCGTGGTAGCTACTTGGCTTCCCATGGTTTTGGCCACACTCAGCCTTCTCTTTGATTTTGTAGTTGCCCAATTCCCTTCCAACAAACTCCTGTTCTATATAAGATTATGAGAGTGGGATTTTTTTTTTTTTGACAACCACAAATCCTGACTAACATATTGCACCATGCAGTTGAGAACTCAAGGTACCAGGTGGCTCCTCCACTCTGCTGAAAGTTCCACTGAGAGATGACCTGTGTTTCAGACCCAGGAACTCAGAGTGGTCAGCCTCCTCACTTGGGGGTGTTACACTAGAATGCTGAAAATGCCTCGGCGTACTCATTAATTTATGTAAAATTTTCCTGGAAAAGTAAAATAATAATTTAGACTCCTTATCATGCTTAAAGGATTCATTAGGGAAAGAAAAATGATGAACAAATTAAAGAGAGAACAGTGTGTAGATGTGGTTGACACGGATGAGACTGGGCCTTGACTGGCAATGCCTAGCCTGGTGGGCTGGGGACTGTGGCCTGAGTGGCCATGGAGGAAACAGTGCTGGACTTCTCTCCCAAACACTCCCTTGGGAGTGTTCCATGGGTCTTTTCTAATGTCTTTGTGGAGATCACCGGGTGGGGCAACCAGGCTGTGGCTCAGTTCCCGACTGATCCTGGTCCTTAGCTGCTCCAACTGCACCTGCATGATTACCCAAAAAGAGTGGGGACTATTGGACCCTGTGATGTCATCTCAGGGTGCTTCTGTCCTTCTTCTTTGTACAGACTTCATATTCTAGGAGGGCAAAGGTGAGTCCTTTCATCTCTCATCCTGTGCACACAGTAGGTTTCAATAAATGTTCCTTAACAGTGATGTGCTTGGCTGATTTCTTCTGCTTTCTGCCAACTCTTACTCCCAATCTGCTATGTGAGAAGATGGATTTGAGTAGAAAGGTACCTCCAGAGTCCAAGTGTTGCTTCCAACCGAAGTGCTGGGTTGGGGTAGGAGGGAGAGAGGACTTGGCAGGAAGACAGGTAAGCCTGGCCTTTTTTCTTTTTAAAAGGCCAATTCCTGACTTGAGGATTCTACACACATACCAGTTGCAGCCCCTTGCTGATCCGTAGGCTAAGGATGTACTTTCAGGATGCCGGTGAATGTTTTCATCAGTGCCTAAGATCTTTGCCCCATGCCTTCCACATGCACACTGGGGGTGTTTTCCAACCTGGACCCCAGGACTGAATAGGCTTCTTATTCAACTTTGCCATTCAGGTACCATTAATACTATAGAAGATTGCACCTAAACAAACATTGGCCTATCTGGTCCTCTTACCCACGCTCTTACCCAGGATGTTATTTAAAGTGTTAAGTTGGAGCAAATAATGTCACCATTCAAAGTTCTTCCATGATTTCCAGTCACCCTTGGGGTTTCCTCCCAGGTTGCACCAGCTGGCTTGTACATCTCTGCATTTCTTGCCTTTAGTCTTCTTGCTCGGAGCACTCTAAGGGCCTCCTTCCTGCTTTTAGAACACTCCAAACTTCAGAACCTTTACATTGCCTTTCTCTTTACCTGGAACTCTTCTCCAGGCCATTTCATATTTTGTTCCTTCTTGTTACTCAGGTCTCAACTCAAATGTCACCTTCTCCCTGACCACCCCATCTAATTTGGCTATCCCTCCCTCCAATTGTTGTTTATTCCTTTGCCCATTTTTTTCTTTACAGCATACATCCTTTCTTAAAATTATCTTATTTTTTTTATGCCTAGAACCATGGATTGTGCATAAGAGTTTCTTGGTAAAGTTTTGCTGAATAAATAAATGAAGGAATGGATGGGTAGACAGTATTTATTAGCTATAAGTGCATTTTAAAAAACATGAATGTAAATTTTGCACCTTATGTTTGTATACTATAACACTAGTTTAAATAATTTAAAGTACTTTAACATATAATGAACTGAATTAATTATTAAATACATGAATAAATTGATTATTGAATAAATGAATGAGTGAACGAATAAAGAGTTGAAGCTTCAGGGAAATGTATCATTTTTATCCTGTGGCATCTTGCACCTCCTGGCAAAATGTTGGGTACACAGACCTCAGAAAATCACAGTCTTGTGAATTTGAAGAGAACGTGATGCTCTTTACTCCTTATGGAAAGACAGAAATTCCTCAGAGTCACAGCATGTTCTCAAAGACAAAAGAAGCAAGACTTTCCTATTTTTCTTCTTGGGAATTTCATGCCTCTCTGTTGGTTCAAATGACTGACATCTGACTAGGGTCATGGTCATTGACATCATAAACCAGGTTTCCCACAGAACAGAAGGAACAGAGATTCTGTCCCTATAAGAGCATATCTGGTTCAATTTCTCCCTCTCTTCCTACCTAAGCAAGTCTGAAGGAGGCCCTTTAATGGTCTCTGCCACAGTGCATCTTTCTGGCCAGGTCTCCATTCCCTGAACTGAACTATCCACCTTTGACTCACTTTCAAGAAAATTACACTTCCCAGGATGATTCCCTCTTTTACCCAATAGCCTTTGGGTAGTACCTCTTCCCCTCAGTGTGTGTTCAAGAAATTCTACATAGGTTACTGACTTAGTTAAATAGCATCAAACAGGGAAAATGCTGGGAAAAAAGTCACAACTTGTGTCTTTAATCAACTGGAAATGTCCCCTCTCCTTTCAGTTAGATGAAATCTTTCTCAATTTATGACCTCTTATTTATAGATTTTTATATCTCCTTGGGAACTGATTCTGCAATTCTCCAATCTGTAGTCTCAATTTTCCAGTTCTTCATAGGTGTTTTGTGAGCAGGGGTACTGATAGTCTGTGTTCTGGATGACTTTTGGATGTTTGTATAGAGAATAAACTTAAAAGACAGAATAAATGTCTCTCTCCAGGACACAAGGCATATTTGTTTCCTGAGCAGTGTAATACAGATAATGTTTCCTCCCAGAGCAAACAGCAGGTTTGTTAGTAGCTTCCTGATAACAATGGGGGTTTCCTAAGCACAGGGTATCTGGGCTTCAGTGAAGATCCACAGTGTGCTCACCATTGTCTGCACTCTCCCTATGAACTTGAGGGAGAAGGAGGTATGTTAAATGCATGCTCTTGCTGTGCATTGTATTCCATTGCCTCTGACCCAACAGTCTTGTGTCTTCTGCCAGCATCCATGAAACCATGAGGTGCACTTGTTAACTGGACAGCAGGATAAAAATCTCAGGCCCTTTACAGTTCTTGACACTCATCTGATGGTCTATACTGCCATGGTTTGAGTGTGTCCCTGTGAAGTTAAGTCCTCAGTGCATCAGCACTGGGAGATGGGACATAGTGGGAGGTGTTTGGGTTGTCAGATGAAGTCCTCATGTGAATTAATACCTTTCTCCCATGAAGGTCCTTGCTCTTAAGAGACTTGATTAATTACCATGAGGAACATTGCTATAAAGTAAATCTGTCCCTCATGTTTTGTCTCTTTTGCACCTACCTACTTCTTTGCCATGAGTCAAAGCAACCTGAGGCCCTCACCACTTATGTCTACCTGATCTTGGAATTCCCAGCCTCCAGAACCATGAGCTAAGATAAACTTTTTAAAAAATAAATCATCTAATCTCTGGTATTCTGTTATAGCAATAGAAAACAGACTAAGACAATACCCTATAAGTTAACTTTAAATACATATTACTGGTACACTTTGTTCATTAAACTGTACTGAATTTCAAGTGTCTGGTCCTCAAAGATAGGCAGGTTTGCATTCTCCAAGTTTTCTGATAAATATGGGGCACCTGGTGAGTGCCCCCAACTTCTTGTTGGTAGGTCATTATTTGGGTGCTCTGTAGTTGGGAATGTGTCTCTATTACTTTTTTTCTGGACCACCAGTGAATATGGGCTCCACAGTGGTGGTGGGTCTCCCAGTTCACGGGGGTCTCCACCATTCCCCTCATACCCACCGCTGGGTGAGACAGAAACTGTGAGGCAGGAGGGTAGGAGGGTTCAGGAGCAGATCCAAATGAATTGACCAGGAGCCCTAGAGTAAGAGACAATGAGGCCAGTGCTTAAGCATCCCAACCCCAAACAAAGGCTGAGTTTAGATTCTGGAAAGCCTCTTTGCTTGGGAAACAGAGCCCGCTGCTCTGGGTATCAAGAAAGGAGACATGATATCTAGGCCATGTCTGGCTCAATTCCAAGCTTATCCCTTGGCAGGATACACAGAGAAGCAGTGACCCAGAAATGAACCCACACAAGGAAACCACCAACCCATCTCTGAATCAGAATTTGGCAGCTTTTCATTATATTATGCTCTGTGGTGCTATAGACAAAAGAGACACTAACCATGATTTTGTCTAAAAAACAAAACAAAGCAACACAATTGGTACTAAATATAACTCCTGCAAACTGAGAGAGCCTGGCTAGTGAGGCGGATGGGGCTGGTGTCTGGAAGCAAGCAGTTCCAAAGTGTGGGTCTTGGCTCTGCCGCCTGTGAGCAGAGAAGGCCCCCCACGTCCTTACCTGTAAAAAGGGGGATCAGAACAATGACACTGGTCCTGGGGTCCACTGTCGTCAGGGCCATGAGGGAGGAGTGTGTGACACAGTTGGTTGTGCCCTGCAGGAGGCTTAGGTGAATGGGTGTGTGTGTGTGTGGGTCATTCCTCAGGAGCCTCCAGGGGACACAGAAAAGGTCCCTTCCCTAAATATCTTTTCCTTTAAAGGAGAGCCCTTTTATACCTGCCAGAGCAGGATCCGTGCTTCTCGGCTCTGAGTCATGATAATATTATTAATAGTGAAAGCAGTGCTTTAGCAGGGGTACATGATGATCCAGATGTTTCACACGTACAGAATGCTATTTCTAATCCCGAATCAGTATGACAGTGATAATATTTATAACAACTCTGGGCTATTCTAACATTTTAAATAAGGTAACTGGTTCTCAAGAAACTAGCAATGCATTTCTGAGTTCACGTGGTGAGCTTAGAGTGAGGAGGCCCACCCAGGTATGTCTGTCTGTACCTGTAGCAGACAAGGAACCCAGGGTCCTGGGATAGTTCTGCAGCAGCACAGAGTGATGCACCATGAAGAGACATGTGGCCTTTCTTTGGCAGCACACCTAGCCTGTATACCTAAATGTGTTATGGTGGGAAGCCTTTTCACTCATGTTGTCTGTTTAATCCTCATTTTCACATTATATGAAAAAGATGGTGTGGCAGCATTAAGCCTGCTGGGAGATGCAGGGGCTGGCTGAGCATATCTTCCTGGGTGGGGTCCCTGATGTGGCAAGGTGCTTGGTAGCATTTCTGGTCCACGTGGATGGGAGGATAGATGTGATTGTGGACATGGGGGAGTGGGGTGACCAGAGTCCAGAGGAGGATGGTCTGGACCATGTGGCCATAGTGAACACTTTATTTTGCCAGAGTTGTACTGTGGGCCAGAACAGTCCTGCCTCTCTCCCTCCAGCTTGGCCCTGGACTGGTGGCATCATTGCATAATGGGCTCTATAACAGAGCAGGTCTAGAGTCCAGGCTCAGAGAAGATAGGTCAGAAGCCTGAGGGCCCGGGGTCATTCTGGAACAGGACCCCAGAAGCAGAAACCTCTGATGCAATCATTTCCATTCCTTAGAGGTTGTAGAATTGCACGTGGCTCACAGAAAAACCTAAAAAATGTCTGAGGGTCACCACGGTCAATCGCCCATTCCTTAGGCTCTCAGAGTCCACAGCAACCAGACTGGGTGGTCTGATGCATTTGGATGGCAGCTTGGGCAGTAGTGATCCTGAGTTGGTATAGACCCCGGTAGGATGCCCCTCTGCCACAGCAGATGGCTCTCTTACCTCCTGTAAGCTTCTTCTAAAAATGAAGGTAGTACCATCCACCTCATAGGGTTATTGGAGACAAAACCCCTAACACTGATATTGAGTCCTCTCTGCACATTAGAACTGAGATAAATGTGTTTTATGCACGCTACCATTTAATTCAAATGCTTTTTTCTCCTTTTACAGATGGAGAGCCCCAGCCTTCTAGAGGTTACCTTGCCATTCTTAACTTGCCACTCTTTTGAGTTGCCCAGCTGGGAAGGGGAGAAGCTGAGACTCCTTGTCAGCCTGGGCCTAGAGCTGTGCTGTCAATCATGGCACCCACCTCCCCTTGGCATCCATTTGGTTCCGAGGGATTGTTGTATTCATTCATTCCAGGGCTAACCCAGAGGTGGGGAGCTCATTTGGCCTCCAGGCAATGAAGACAACCCAGATGGTACTGCTCTGGGACTTAGATGGATGCAGGTTTCTCTGCTGGGTACCTGGCTTGCTCATGTCTCCTTTCTTCAAGAACTCCTGCTGGGAGCCATTGAGGGCACAGGGTTTAGGAGATATATCCTTGAGTCAGGCGGCACCCTCATTTTGCTGTAAAAGTTTGAACAGCAGACCCACAAAAATAATACAGATTGTGAATTGTAAAATCCTCCCCTGATCCATGGCTGGGTGTCCTCTGCAAACCAGGCTCACTTCCTTGGCACCGAAGGGACTTACTCTATCCCCTTCCTCCCCTGCACAGGTTACTTCACAGGTCACAAGGACCGTGCCTGGAGTTGGACTGGAAAGACACATCCCCTTCGCAGAGAACAGGCCTCTTGCTCAGGCGGGCATGACTCCGCCTCCAGGCAGCAATGCACTGGATTCATTTCATGGGGCACCTCTGAACAGCAGTGGCTGGTGGAGCACCAAGTTCATGAGGTCCCTCCTGCTGAGATAGATTAGTCTTGTCTGCAGTGGATAGAAAAAGCAGGCTACGTGAATTGGGGAAGATGCAGGTTTGGCCTTTTGTGACTGAGACTCAGAATAACAGTGGCCAAAACAATGAAGAAGTATATGCTTTCTCTCAGAAAAGCTCCAGCTGGTCTGGTGACTGCTCTGCGGAGCTCTCAGAACCAAGATGTCTCAATCTTGCTGCCTGGAGTTCCCTGGGCATTGTTCTTGAGTACATGATCTGATGCATTGCCAGGGATGCTTGCAAAAAGCTATGATGCCTTTGAAAGAAAACAGGGTTTGGTGGCTACTTTGGTTTGAATGGGTCCCTCAGAGTTCATGTGTGGAAAACTGAACCTCCATTGTGACGGTGTTGGAAGGTGGAACTTTAAGACAGTTGCAGAACACATTCTTGACATTCATATCTAAGGAAAGATGATAAACAGATATAGTTCCAGAACAGTTTGTTTAATTGCAACCCTGTGCGCATGAAAGTTTTGATAATAGGAATTAGAATCTTTTCTGGATCTTAGGCAGCAAAGTGGTAAAAGGTGAAAACAGAAGTTATGGATAAGATGCATTTAAATTTATTTTATGTTCACCCAGTTGGGACAGGAGGGTGAGAAGAGGAGAACACTTCTATTTCAGGGATTTGAATATATAGCTCCAAAGTTCAGTCTTTTTTTCCCCCCATCGTGCACTATCTTTTTTATTTTTATTTTTATTTTTATAGACGGCATTTGGATTCATTTTACACAAATGGGGTACCCTTTTCATTTCTATGGTTGTATACAACGTAGATTCACACCATTCACGTAATCATACATGTACACAGGGTAATGATGTCTGTCTCATTCCACCATCTTTCTTACCCCTGCCCCTTTCCCCCCTCATTTCCCTCTATGTAATCTAAAGTTTCTCTATTCTTCTCTTACCCCTCTACCCCCGTACCCCCATTATGTATCATCATTCACTTAACAGAAAAATCATCTGGCCTTTGGTTTTTTGGGATTGACTTATTTCACTTAGCATGATATTCTCCAATTCCATCCATTTACCTGCAAATTCTGTAATTTTATTCTTCTTTATGGCTGAATACTATTTCATTGTTTATATATACCACAGTTTCTTTACCCATTATCTACTGAAGGACATCTAAGATGGTTCCACAATCTAGCTATTGTGAATTGAGCTGCTATAAACATTGATGTGGCTGCATTACTATAGTATGCTAATTTTAAGTCCTTTGGGTATAAACTGAGGAGAAGGATAACTGGGTCGAAAGGTGGGTCCATTCCAAGTTTTCTGAGGCATGTCCATACTGCCTTCCAGAGTGGCTGCACCAATTTGCAACTCCACCAGCAAGGTACAAGTGTGCCTTTTTCTCCATATCCTCGCCAACACCTATTATTGCTTGTGTTCTTGATAATAGCTATTCTAATTGGAGTAAGATGAAATCTTAGGGTGGTTTTAATTTGCATCTAATTACTAGATATGTTGAACACTTTTTCATATATTTGTTAATTGCCTATATATCTTCTCCTGTGAAGTGTCTGCCCAGTTCCTTAGCCTATTTATTGATTGGGTTCTTTGAATTTTTGGGTAAAGTTTTTTAAGTTCTTTATAAATTTTGGAGATTAGTGCTCTATCTGAAGTGCATGTGGAAAAGATTTTCTCCCACTCTGTAGGCTCACATTATTGATTGTATTCTTTACTGAGAAAAGGCTTTTTAGTTTGAATCCATCCCATTTATTGATCCTTGCTTTCATTTCTTGTGCTTTAGGAGTCTTGTTAAGGAAGTCTGGTCCTAAGCCAATGTGATGAAGATTTGGGCATACTTTTTCTTGTATTTTTTGCAGGGTCTCTGGTCTAATTCCCATGTCCTTGATCCATTTTGAGTTGAGATTTTACAGGGTGAGAGATAGAGGTTACATGCATGTGGATTTCCAGTTTTCCCAGCACCCTTTGTTGAAGAGGCTATCTTTTCTCCATTGTATGTTTTTGGCACCTTTGTCTAAGTATGAGAAAACTGTATTTATGTGGATTTGTCTCCGTGTCTTCTATTCTGTACCATTGGTCTACCTGTCTATTTTGGTGCCAATACCATGCCATTTTTGTTACTATTGCTCTGTAGTATAGTTTAAGGTCTGGTATTGTGATACCCCTTGCTTCACTTTCCTGCTAAGGATTGCTTTGACTATTCTGGATCTCTTATTCTTCCAGATGAATTTCATGATTGCTTTCTCTATTTCTACAAGGAACATCATTGGAATTTTAATTGGAATTGCATTGAATCTGTATAGCACTTTTGGTAGTATGGCCATTTTGACAATATTAATTCTGCCTATCCAAGAACATGGGAGATCTTTCCATTTTCTAAGGTTTTCTTTAATTTCTTTCTTTAGAGTTCTGTAGTTCTCATTGTAGAGGTCTTTCACCTCTTTTGTTAGATTGATTCCCAAGTATTTTTTCTTTTTGCAACTATTGTGAATGGAGTGGTCTTCTTAATTTCTCTTTCAGAGGATTAATCATTTATGAACAGAAATGCAACAGATTTATGCATATTGATTTTATATCCTGCTACTTTACTAAACTTATTTATCAGTTCTAGAAGTTTTCTGGTGGAGCTTTTTGGATACTCTAAATATAGAATCATGTCATCAGCAAATAGTGATAGCTTGAGTTCTTCTTTTCCTATTTGTATCCCTTTAATTTCTTTGGTCTGTCTGATTGCTCTGGCTAGTGTTTCAAGGATGATGTTGAATAGAAGTGGTGAAAGAGGGCATCCCTGTCTCATTCCAGTTTTTAGAGGGAATGCTTTCAGTTTTTCTCCATTTAGAATGATGTTAGCTGTAGGCTTAGCATATATAGCCTTTAGAGTGTTGAGGTATGTTCCTACTATCCCTATTTTTCCTAGTGTTTTGAGCATGAAGAGGTGCTGTATTTTATCAAATGCTTTTTCAGCATCTATTGAAATAATCATATGATTCTTGACTTTAAGTCTATTGATGTGGTGAATTACATTTATTGATTTCTGGATGTTGAACCAATCTTGCATCCCTGGGATAAACCTCACTTGATCATGGTGCACTATCTTTTTAACATGTTTTTGTATGAGATTTGCCAGAACTTTTAAAAAGATTTTTGTGTCTGTGTTCATCAGGGATATTGGTCTAAAGTTTTCTTTCTTCGATGTGTCTTTGTCTGGTTTTGGTATCAGAGTGATACTAGCTTCATAGAATGATTTTAGAAGGGTTCCCTCCTTTTCTACTTCGTGGAATACTTTGAGGAGTATTGGTATTAGTTCTTTGAAGGTCTTGTAGAACTTGGCTGAGAATCCATCTGGTCCTGGGCTTTTCTTGGTTGGTAGGCTTTTGATGGCTTCTTCTATTTCATTGTTTGAAATTGATCTGTTTAAATTGTGTATATCCTCCTGATTCAGTTTGGGAGATCATATGTCTCTAAAAATTTGTCAATGTTTGAGATTTTCTATTTTTTTAGAGTACAGATTTTCAAAGTGGCTTTTAATTATGTTATGTATTTCAATGGTATCTGTTGTGATCTTACCTTTTTCATCATGAATTCTAGTAATTTGAGTTTTCTCTCTCCTTCTCTTCATTAGTGTGGTTAAGTGTTGATCAATATTGTTTAGTTTTTCAAAGAATAAACTTTTTATTTTGTCAATTTTTTGAATTATTTCTTTTGTTTCAATTTCTTTGATTTCAGCTCTGATTTTAATTATTTCCTGTCTTTTACTACTTCTGGTGTTGATCTGTTCTTTTTGTAGGACTTTGAGATGTAATGTTGGGTCATTTAGTTGTTGACTTTTTATTCTTTTAATATATAGCTCAATGCAATGAATTTTCCTCTTAGTACTGCTTTTATAGTGTCCCAGAGATTTTGATAAATTGTATCATTTTTTTCATTTACCTCTGAGAAATTTTTTGTCTCCTCCCTCATATCTTCTCCTTTGATTGGTTTTTCCTTTAAGGTAGTTCCTCCCTTTGCTGACCTACATTGTTGTTTTTCATTTCCTCCTCATGGAATATTTTGCTGAGAATGTTCTGTAGTGCAGGATTTCTATTTGTAAATTCTTTTAACTCTTGTTTATCATGGAAGATATCTTCTGTTATCATTACATCATTCAATAACATATTATTTAGTCTCTAGGTGTTGGAGTAATTTCTATTTTTTATTTTATCATTGATTTCTAATTTCATTCCATTATGATCAGATAGAATATAAGGTAGTATCTCTATTTTTTGGTATTTACTAAGAGCAGCTTTGTGGCATAACATATGGTCTGTTTTAGAGAAGGATCTATGAGCTGCCAAGAAGAGTGTATTTGCTCGATGATGGATGAAATACTCTATATATGTCTATTAAGTCTAACTCATTGATTGTATCATTTAATTCTATAATTTCTTAGTTCACTTTTTGTTTGGTAGATCTATCCATGATGAGAGCAGTGTGTTAAAGTCACCCAGTATTATTGAGTTGTGGTCTATTTGTTCCCTGGAATTTAGAAGGATTTGTTTGATATACACAGATGCGCCATTGTTTGGGGCATAAATATTTATGATCATTATGTCTTGCTGATTTATGTTTCCCTTAAACAGTATGAAATGTCCTTCTTTATCCCTTCTAACTAACTTAAGCTTGAAGTTCACTTTGTCTGAGATGAGGAAGGAGATCCTTGCTTTTTTACTGAGTTCATGTGCATAGTATGTTTTTGCCCATCCTTTCTCCTTTAGTCTGTTGATGTCTTTTTGTATGAAATGAGTCTCTTGAAGGCAGCATATTGTTGGGTCTTTATTTTTAATCCAATCTGACAGTCTATGTCTTTTGATTAATGAGTTTAGGTCATTAACATTCAGAGTTATTATGAGATAAGATTTGTATTCCAGGTCATTTTGACTTTTTTTTTTTTTTTTTTTGTGGTTCTGGGGATTGAACCCAGGGCCTTTTATTTTTTGTTTTTAACTTAACTTGGTTTCTCCTTTGATTGGTTTTTCCTTAGGTAGTTCCTCCCTTTGCTGATCTACATTGTTGTTTTTCATTTCCTCCTCATGGAATATTTTGCTGAGAATGTTCTGTAGTGCAGAATTTCTATTTGTAAATTCTTTTAATTCTTGTTTATCATGGAAGTATTTTGTCATCAAATCTGAAGGTTAGTTTTGCTGGGTATAGGGTTCTTGGTTGGCATCCATGTTCTTTCAGAGCTTGAAATATGTTGTTCCAAGCCCTTCTAGCTTTTAGGGTCTGGGCTGAGAAATCTGCTAATATATTTATTTCCCCCTATATGTAATCTGACACTTTTCTCTTGCAACCTTTAAAATCTTATCTTTATTTTTCATTTTAGGCATTTTCATTATAATGTGCCTTGGTGTGAATCTGTTGTACTTTTGTGAATTTTGTGTTCTGTAAGCCTCTTGTATTTTATTTTTCATTTTATTCTTCAGGTTTGGGAAATTTTGATATTAATTCATTGAATAGTTTCTTCATTCCTTTGGTTTGTATCTCTGTGCCTTCCTCAATCTGAGTAATTCTTAAATTTGGTCTTTTCATGATCTTCCATAGTTCTTAGAGAGTTCATTCATGATTTCTTACCATCTTCTCAGTTTGGCTAACTTTATTTTTAAGATTAACTATTTTGTCTTCACTGTCTGAGATTCTGTCTTCCAAGTGATCTATTCTGTTTGTGATGCTTTCTACTGAGTTTTTAATTTGGTTTCTTTTTTCTTCATTTCAAGGATTTCTGTTCTTTTTTTTCCAGAATTTATATTCTTTATTGAAATAAACTTTTGCTTCCTTCATTAGCTCTTTTAACTGTTTATTGGAGTAATTATTCATTGCCTGCATTTGCTTTCTCATCTCATCCTTTGCTTCATGGATCATTTTAATTATGTACGTTCTGAATTCCTTTTCTGACATTTCTACTGCCATGCTGTCATTGAATTCTATTAATATAGCATCTTGGTTTGTTTGGAACACTCTCTTCCCTTGTTTTTCATGTTGTTTCCTGTATCTTCCCCTCTAGTAGTGAGGATCTGAGGTATTGCAGTTTACCCACCTACCCCCATAGGCTTATTGTGACCCTGCACGTTTCCAATACCTCTCCTGAAAAAAAATTTTCCAGTCTCCAGCACGCATCTCAGGATGGGAATTGCCCCACCTAAAGATGGTGGTTTCCCCTTTAGGGATAATCCAAAATGGCTGCACCGCTTCTGAACAGTTCATAGATGGAGAGCCACAGCACGGGAGCTGGGTCCACTCGGGGCAAGGGCAGGCTGAATTCCTGAAGTGGCACATATCCTTCTGTGTTCTGACCCTGAACTTCTTCAGGAAAGGTTACAATGGAGACTGCAAGTACTTTGGGGTCTTATAGGCCTAATTATAAATTCTAATTATGCAACTTGCTACCTACTTGAGCAAATGGCAATGGGTTGCTCTCTTTTATCTTATGGTCCCTGTTGATCTGTGGGAGGATTCAATGAAATTTAAGGGCTTGGTCTCACTTTGTATAAAGTAAGTGTTCAGCTAACAACTACTGCTATTTCCACAGAAAAAATTCCTGAACTCAATTTTTTATGTCCTCTGCATGTTCAGGAACCTGCAGTAGGATTCTGGGTTCCTAAGAAGAAAAACAAAGAGTTCATGGTAAATCCCTCTGGTTCTGAGAAAAATTGACTCATGCTTATTAATTGGTAGTATATATTTGTTGTTCTGAACATTTAAAAAATTAAGATTCATAAATAAGAACATGAAAAGATGTTCAACATCATTAATCATTAGAAAAAATGAAATTAAACCACATCGAGATCTCACTGCAATTTACTGGAATGGCAAAAATAAAAAACAATGACATCAAATGCTGGTGAAGATATAGAAAAACTGAATCTCTTAGACATTGCTGATGAGAATGTAAAATAGTATAATTACTCAGAGAAAGTTTGTCAGCATCTTTTAAAACTAAAAATGAACTTAAAATGTGACCCAGAAATTATAGTCTTCATTTCAGAGAAATGAAAACTTATGTAATGAATAGCATGTACACGGACATTTATAGCAGCTTCTCTTGTTTTTAATGACCCTGAGAGTTTTGAGGAGTCCTGGTCAGTGTTTTCTAAGATGCCCCTCTAATAGAATTTGTTCTTATTTTTCCTTGTGATTAGGTCGGAGTTATGGGTTTGGGAGATGAAAATCACAGCGATAAAATACCATTATTATCACATCATAGCAAGGGTAGACACATGATTCATCAGGTTCATGTTGACCTTGATCACCTGGCTAAGATAACGTCTCAGTCCTTTTGTGTTGGTATAACAAAATATCTTAGGCTGGGTTATTTATAAGAACAAAATACATTCCTTACAGTTCTGGAGACTGAGAAGTCCAAGATCAAGGAGCCAGCGGATGCAGTATCTGGTGAGAGTGGCTATCTGCTTCCAAGATGGCACTGTTGCTAGGCAGTGCCACAAGGCAGTGCTAGGCACTCACAAGGCAGAAGGGCAAAGGCAAAAGGCAGGGGGCACTCCTTTCCACCTCCTTCATAGGAGAACGAATCTCTTTTGGAGAGAGAGCCATCAAAGACCTATCTCCTAATACCATCACCTTGGGGTTAAGTTCCACACTGGAGATTGAATTCAGGGTTTCATGCATACTAGGCAAACATTCTACCGCTGAGCTACATCCCTGCTAGGGATGGACAAACTGAGACTCAGAAAGATAGAGTAACCTGCGCAAGGTCACTCAGGTAGCGATGGGTCAGGAAACACTACAGAGCTTATGTTCTTCCCACAGTGTCCCACTGCTCCTTAAATGATCAGCATGGCCCCATTGAAGAATTTCATGAAATCCCAGACATAGTCATTACATTGTTCATTTTCTGTTGCCAATAATATCATAGACCAAGTGAGGTATAAAGAAAAGAGGTTATTTTGGCTCATGATTCTGAAGGTAAGTGATTGAGGGGCTGCATCTAGTGATGACCTTCATGTTGGCAGGGTATCACACAGTAAGACACAGGGAATGCATACTGTGTGTATCTTCTGGTCTTCCTTTTTCTTTCTTTCTTCTTAAAAAAATTTTTATTGGCTCTTTTTAGTTTTAAATGAAGTAGAATTCATTTTGATATAATTGTACAAGCATGGGATATATCTTTTTCTAGTTAGGACCTCATTTTTATGTATGTACATGGTGATGGATTCATTGATGGGGGATCTACCTTCGTGAATTTATCTAATCTGTTTTTATCACAAAGTTCCCACCTCTAAACCTCATACTCTAATTAAGTTTTCATCTCCCTAATACCTCACAATGGGGATTAAATTTTAACACAAAAAACTTGAGGGATACACAACGTATCCAAACAATAGCAACCATAATTCCTTGTTTTTTCTCTGAACACTCTTTGCTTTGTGGAGTGATTAATGAATAAAGATTCAGTTTATTTAGTGAGGAAAATCTCTGGAACATTTTCAAGTAGGAGATGGAAAAAGGGATGGTTGCCATTACAGGCTACCTAGTAGAATTTGCACAACAAACCAAGTTGGCAAAATAAATTGCATATTGACCCTGATGACCCATTCTTGCTCTGAAGGCAGACATGACTAATTGATACCAAATCTTGCCTGCTAACCTCTTGGTGAGCATTATGGTTCACCATCACTACTAAATCTCAGCACTGACCTGGAGGTGGAAACCCCCTTTGCCTTCCCAGCTATGGGCACTGTACGCTTCACTTATGTTTTCAACATTTGAAACACAAGATGGGAGCTCATGTGGGCTGGTGATTGCATTTATAGTTGATGCTATGGTCACAATACAATATTATCTCTCTAGATTTTAATTAGGATGTGTATTAACAATCATATTCCTTTTTTAAACATTTTATTTATTTATTTATTTATATATTTTTAGATGTTGATAGACCTTTATTTTTTTTTCATTCATTTATATGCGGTGCTGAGAATCAAACCCAGTGCCTCACACATGCTAGGCAAGCACTGTACCACTGAGCCACAATCCCAGCCCCAACAATCATATTCTTGAAGTGATATGCTCATTCTAGGAGAACCGGCAAGCATGGTGGAGCTGTGGAATGTCTGGGGTCACAGTGTCCTCCATGTCTTTGTGCTATTTCTGGGCAAAACTCCATGGCAGCATGCCAGAGGGTTTGAGGCCAGCCACCCATGGGAGGTGACATTACAGCTCATCCTTGGTAGAAGCCGTGCAGTTGCAAAAGTCGTGTCTGAAGATAAAGTTTTGTGTTACCCCAGATTGTGATTCAGGACTTGCCACAACACAAGCAAAAAGCTTAGGAAAAATCCAGAAAATTAGACTGTGATCCCTGGTATACCTACTGACCTCTACCAGGCACAGGGGATTCCTGAAATTAAGAAATCTGGGGCATAAATCATAGTTAGTACACATTCTTCTGAAATAGAAAGTTGAGTTACTAGAGACTAGTATTTATGGGAATTTGTCAACCTTGATAAAAGTTTTAAAAAAATCATTACACCATAGCACTCCTTAGGGGCTCACAAATTGTATATTAGCTTAACTTACACATACACGGATGTTTTCATTTGTTTTTATGTTCCTCCAGTGGGTTCCCACATCTGAAGACTGAGAGGCCACCTGGCCCTATGTGAACGTAAACTCAGAGACCATCCACTTTGCCGTGTGAATGGGTGTGAGAATGTTTCCACACAGGTAAGGACAGAGTGATGTCTGGGACCTTACCGTGTCCCTTTCTTTTCTTTCATTCCTTAGGATGTCATCACTTCTGTACCACTTTCCTCTGATTCCTTAGGAGGTAAAGAAGGGGTAGCCATCCCTGTCCACCACACACAGAAGGCTTCTGGGGCAGAAGAGGCCTCCACTTATTCTCTTGATCAACTGTAGCAAAGATGCAGGTAAATGGAACATGGCCCTGTTTCTCTCCACTCTCTCTTTGGGAAAGTTTGGTCCACCTGTATCTTAGTCCATTTACTTGCTAGAAAAAAATAGCTTAGACCAGGTGACTTAAGCAAATGGAAATGTATTGTTCACAGTCTCAGAGGTCAGGAGGCCCAAGATCAAGGTGCTGGTGGATTTAGTACCCAGTGAGGGTCTGCTTTCTGGTTTGTAGATAGCACCTGCTGGCTGTGTGCTTACGTGGTGGAAGGGACGAGGAAGCTCTCTTTGATAAGCGCTCCAGTCCTATTCATGAGAACTTCACCTTCATGACTAATGACCTCCAAAGCTCCATCTTTTAACACTGTCACTTTGTATATTTGGATTTCAAGATATGAAGTTTGAGAGGACACAGGTATTCAGACCATAGAAACCTAGGACTGAAAAAATTTCCCTGACATATTAAGTAAATTTTGAGGATACTAAGTTAGGCTTGTTAACATTGTATGAAAAGAAAAGCCCGGTTCACCTTTGATGCTGAAGATTTAGTGGAAGATTCCGAGAACCCGAGTGGTACAGGAAGTCAGTCCTGAGCTGTTCTATGCTGCTGGGTTTACCCATTTTCCAGACTTGTTTGATCCTTAATATCCACCCTAAAGGTCATGCTCATGAAAGTGGGGGAGGGCGAGTGGAAGTGCCGGGGAGTGGTAATGGCTAAACTGTATCGTTATAGTGTGTGCATGTACAGATAGCTAATGACAAATCCCAACATTGTGTACAACTGTAATGCACCAATTAAAAAATGTGGAGAAAAAGTCGCCACTTTCTTCAAAGGAGACCCTGGGCCAGGCAGGTATTTTTGGCTTCGTGAGCTTCTCACCTGTAGGCCAGCATGAGTACTCCAAAAAGTGCAGTGGTAACGCAGGAGGCTTTGGAGTCAGACAATTTTGGCTTAAATTTACCTCCAGCCCTGTTTGTCTGGATGCCCTTGGACAAGTCACCAGCTCTTTCTAAGCTTGTTTTCTTCCCTGAAAAAGAAGGGTATGGGGCTGGGGACATAGCTCTGTTGGTAGAGTGCTTGCCTTGCAAGCACAAGACCCTGGGTTCAATCTCCAGCACTGAAAAAAAAAAAAAAAAAAAAAAAAGAAGGGTATGGCTATATATGCCAATTAGTACTGAGGTTCAGTGAATTATAGAAGCTCCACAGGGGATTCATCCACAGGGGATTCATCCTGAGACCCCCAGAGGCTGCCTGAAACTGCAGATGGTACCAAAGCTTATACGTACCATTGTTTCCCTATACAGGCCTATGATAAAGTTCAATTTACACTTAAGGCACCATATGAGATTAACTACCATAACTAATAATAAATTTAAAAATACCAATATGCAGTAATAAAATACTGTATGTGAATGTCATCTCTCTCTCTTAAAAGAATCAAGACTAATATTAATATTCCTGGGCTGTGGTTGACTGTGGACAACAACCTGTGGATAGCAAACCAGTGGATAACAGAGACACTAACAGGTAGTACAAATTGTGTAAGTAGTAGCTGTTATGGTTTAGATATGTGCTGTCCCCCAAAAGCTCACGTGTGAGACAATGCAAGAAGGTTTAGAGGAGAAATGATTGGGTTATCAGATCCTTAACCCAATTAGTGAATTAATCCCCTGATAGGGATTAATTAAGTGGTAACTAAAGGCAGGTAGGGTGTGGCTGGAGGAGGTGGGCATTGGGAGTGTCCCTTTAGGGTATATATTTTGCCTCTGGTGACTGGAGTCTCTGTGCTTCCTCATGTGATGTCCTGAGCTGCTTTCCGCCACCACACTCTCCCTCCATGATGTTCTCCCTCACCTCAAGTCCCAGAGAATGGAGTCAGCCATCTATGGACTAAGATCTCTGAAACTGTGAGTCCCCAAATAAACTTTTCCTCCTCTAATTGTTCTTGTCAGGCCTTTTGGTGGCAGCAGTGAAAAAGCTGACTAAAACAGTAGCTATCATTCCTACTTTTAAATGTGTAAAAGCCCAGGCTCACCCACTCCAGGGCGTGAGCCACAGGGGCAGGGTAGGTATCACCCAAGGAATGAGGCAGCAGGTGATGTAGCAGGGGGAGCCTGGAATAGCATCCTTCTGTGAAACAAGGTAGGCTCAGCATGTCCTCTGTCTCTCTCTTGCAGAGAGACCAGCAGCCTAAGAGTCCTCGTGCTGTAGTGGTGATAGCATTAGAGAAAGGGAGCATTTGGACGGCGGAGCATGCGGTGCGGCCACCCAGGCTGCGCGGGCCCCACGGCAGGAGCAGATGTTCACACAGAAATTCACAGCAACCAGCAAGCAAGATCTTGAGCTTTTTGATTTTAGAAAAGGAAAAAAAAAAAAAAAAAAAAAAACCTGACTTAATTAATAGATATGTGTTAATACTTGGTTTTGTTTCTGGGTGGAGGAAAATAATCATAGTGGTGTTTTACATTGTGGACCTAAAGAACTCATTTTATCCTATGGAAAAAACCCCACGTGCAAAATGAAAATGTATCCACGTGACTGTGCTGCCTCTCCTGTGATGGAGTCTTTCCTGGACGACGGTGTGGCCCGCATAGGTTTGACTCTTGCCCTGTCACAAACCACCCCACATCTTATGGGTCATTATCGGCCAAAAGGATGTGCGTGGTGCATTTTGTTGAGCGGTGGTTGGTAGAACTTGGCCTTTTCCTGTGATCTGCCCACCTGCTGCTGTGTTTCCAATCCTGCAGCAGGCAGAGGAGGGAAAGGCCAGTCGGGGATTTGAGACTAAACTCAGATCTGGAAGAGGAACTAGGTCTCTTCCTGCCACCTCTTTCCTCCTACACTATTTCGGAAGCTGGAAAACACAAAAACACAGTGTGTCAAGTTCAAATCTGTGTCTGCCTTGTTAGATCAAGCCTGGGAAGCCGACAGATAAAAGTGCTATTTTGAGATGCAAGATCAGGCTGAAGTGAAGAGGCCCCCGTTTGGTCCAGTTTGCTTTGGACTTTTCCTCAGGCAGGATAGCAGCCATAGCCACAGGGACCACTCCCTGCTGTGTCCTGCTGTCCTCCCTCATCCTTCTACCAGGCCCGGGAGCACACCTGGAAGGACAAGTTGTTCCACAAAACACGAAGCATGTGCTTCGGGGGTCTGGGATGGATGAAAGCTGATGTCCACCGTCTAATTGGGAGTGAGTCTCAGTCAGGAGAGAGGACACCTGGGATGGTGAGGACACTGGCCTCAATGGGTCCAGTGTGAGAAACTCAAGAGACATGCACTAGGGCTCCGCAGGGGTTGCCCATGCTGACCACTGAGCTCTGCAAGACTCCTGCCCATGGTCCTGGTCAGGTGAGTTTCTGAAGCTCTCACAGGCTTACTGGGTTTGTGCCATGATAGCAAAGGATAGCAAAGGGCAAGAGGAAACTGCTCAAATGCATAATGTTAGATAGGTCCAGGCTCAGAGGCCTCTCAGGGATGTGATTTTCCCCTGCAGAAGTCAGTTAATGATCTTCGCACATGAAGCTGAATAGCCTTTGTTATTCTGCTAAGTCACTGCCTGTATCTAGAGGTGACTATGTTCAAGACCCAGAGGACAATCCCGGGCTGTTGGGGAGATAGCCTCAGATAATTTTGAAAACTGTGTCTTGTGCACTGACTCAGGGCCCCCAACTGCAGAAAGGCTTCTAAGTCTCCAGCTGAGCCCTTCCCCTCCCTTTAAACCCAGAAGCCCATTCTTCACTTATTTTCTGCATCTGCAGGTATAAAACAGGACTGGTCCCCTCTTGGTATTAAAAAGGTCGCCTCAGCATGGTGTTGGAGGGAGTACCCAGGTAGTAAATAAGGTCTTTCATCACAGATAATGAATAATGAATGTTATTCAGTGCTAAAATGATGGCAATTCTTCACCTGTCAGAAGAAAAGGGCACAGAAAAGAGGGATTTAAAAATAGCAGCAGCTCACACAGTGTGATGTGGCAGCTGGGAGCCTGAGACCCACCATCAGGAAGCCAAGCCGCAAGGATGAGCTTCACTCTCAGAGGAGCTCCTCTCCAGGGTTCCTTGGCTGGGACCATCCTCTATGGGGTCTGGAGAACCAGAAGGGGTTTCTCCCTGGGACTGTGACCTTGAGACAAGGCCTTGCTCTCTTGCTTCTCTTTGGATATTTAGCTTGCAATGCATCTTCATTTGGTTCTTACACTGAAGAAATACTCAGACAGGGCTCCTTCACACACATCATTGTGGGTATCTCTGGCTTTCCACCTCCCATGACTCTCTCAGAGGTGATCTAGAGGAAAAAGGGAAAAAAGAACACCAGAGAAGTGTAAATCAAAACAACACCGAGATACAATCTCACCTCAGTCAGTATGGCTATTATCACACAACAACTGCAACAACAACAACAACTACAACAACAAGAAACCAGAAAATAATAAATGCTGGCGAGGAAGTGGAGCAAAAGGAATCATCACATGCTTGTGGGAACGTAAGTTTGTATGGACATTATGGAGAACGTTATAGAGGTTCCTCAAAAAACTACCAACAGATCTACTGTATCATCCAGCTCTCCCACTGGGGTTTATCAGTTTCTCCCTACATGATCCTGGCAATGAAACTGGCATCTTGGAGCCTTAGCTTTGCTTTCTGTCTTTGGAGGATGTGAACACTTCCCCCATAGCAATTTAGTGAGATATTCTGTATAAATTGCTTGTTTGACGATCTCAATTAATACAATGTTCCCCCCTTCCAGAATATTCCATACCCCTGTCTCTGTTCTTACAGTCCTCATCTCTACCTGAACTTACCTTCTTTGTTGGTTTTCATCTTCAGCATCTCTCTTAGATGGCTATCAGCTCAGGGGGACCGTGGCTGCTCCTCTTGTTCCCCACTGTGACCTACTGACTGGGATGGTACCCAATGCCTGGTAATTGCTCTCTTTTTATTGAATAGTAAGGTTCTTCCTAAATAACTATTGGTTTTACGAAAACAAAGGTGGGAACTAGGGCTGGGGTTGTGGCTCAGTGGGGGAGCACTTGCCTGGCCTATATGAGGCACTGGTTCGATTCTCAGCACCACATAGAAATAAGTAAAATACAGGTCCAATGACAATTTAAAAAATATTAAAAAAAATCAAAAAGAAATGAATTCCATTAGTGCTCAGGCTGCTGGATGGCAGACAAAAGGGTATTTATTATTAAGATTTATACTGTAGTATAATTTCATAGTTATTCCCTTTCATGAACAATTCCACTTCCCACCCCTGTCCGTACACCTGCCTACCCAACCCCTGCAAGCAGAGGCTCTCTAGTCCCTCGGCAGGCCAGTATTCCCTTCTGTGAAACTGCATTTGGGCTGCAGTGGTGAGAATCAAGGTGGCTGGCACTTAAACTTCCACTGATGGGGCCAAACCTCTTTCCCTGGATTCTGTTTTCAGAGAGCAAAAGAATGTGATCGTCCTGTGTCGTGTAGATCACTGTGTCAGCAGCGTATCTGGTCATTAGGGTAGATTAGAATGGAGACTCCAGAGCAGAACCAAGAGTGTTGATCAAAGAGATACAGACTCTGGTCCATGTGAGGCCCTGCTTTCTTTCACCTGAATCCTGTCCGTTTGGGCCTATTGCACTTCATTATTTTGCCACCTCAGAGCCTTCTTGTCAAGTCCTCCTAGTGGGGGCCCCAGTCAGCAGCAGGCCTCTCTCTTACAAGAAGCATCACTCAGTGCTCCTGGGCCAGGGGGTAAAAGGATCAAAGCTGGGTTAAATGTTCCCATTCCAAGAATTCCAAATGGTTTACTGTTGGGAGCAAAGTGTTCCAGGGAGGAGAGGTCGGTCGATGATTGTGCAAGCTGACATTGACACAACAAGACACTAATTAACACCTGCCGATAGGGCTGGTAACTGTGATTTCTACAAATTAAACCAAATTTACACCTTCCATATCTGAGAATCTTGTTTCATTAAGGTGTAGTGAAGAACAGATGATCTCTGACTCTGCTACATGCCAGCCACAGCTACCCCTGTGGCTCCCTCGAGTGCAGTTATGAAGTGGATACACCCTTCACCCCTTCTTGAGGTCTTCGGCTCACTGTAGTAGGCTTCCCGTTTGTGTCCAGAGCCATTGAGTTTCCAGGGAAAGCAAGGTTTCTCCTTGGAGCCACAAATATTGACCTGTAACAGCCTCATAACAAGGACCTCCCTGTCTGGAGAAGAAGGTAAAACAGAGAACCACACGTTAAACACTTCCATCTTCAACTTTGTCCTGCCAGGATGCCAACGATTCTCTATGCTCAACTACCAAGGATAGTTGGAGTCATTACAAAATGGCTTTCTGTAGCAACTAGCACAGTTATCAGGCCCAGATGAGAACCAAAAATCCAAAATTGATAGAAATGATTGAAAGTTCCATGAGTTTCAAGTAATTTTTAAAAAATTTCTTAAGAAAATTAAGGTAACACAGTGTGCTTACATTATCCAGTGATGGCTTTGCTGTTTTCAGTCCTGCAGCCTAAATTGTGGATTTAAGCTCTGTGCCCGTCCTTCAGGTAGTTGGTGACTGATAAAAAGTAGATGTATTGAATGAATCTATCAGAGCTGGGATGCTGAGGCTTAATACTGTTAACATGGTAATATTCTCCAAATGGATCTTCAGATTCAAAATTACAGCTGGATTTTCCTGCAGAAATTGAAAACTGGACCTAAAATTTATATGGGACCTGAATACCAAAACAATCTTTTTTACTTCGTATTAAGGATTGAACCCTGGGGTGCTTAACCACTGAGCCATATCCCCAGCCTTTTTTATTTTGTGACAGGATCTCTCTAAGTTGCTTAAGGGCCTTACTAAGTTGCTAAGGCTGTCTTTCAACTTGCAATTCTCCTTCCTCAGCCTCCTGAGCAGCTGGAATTACGGGCATGTAACAGCCCCAAAACATTCTTGAAGAACAAAGTTGGAGGACTTATACTTTTTAAATTCAAAACTTACTATCAAGCTATAATAATTAAGACAATGCAGTATTGGTGTATGATAGACAGATCAATGGACTGGAATTGAGAGTCCAGAAATAAGTCCTTATATTTATGGTCAATTTATTTTTAACAAAGATGTCCAGACAAGTCATTAGGGAAAGAATAGTCTTTTCAACCAAGGGGGTGGAAACAATTGGCTATCCATATGCAGAAGAATGAAGGTGCCTCTCTCTGACACAAAAATTAACTCAAAATAGATGATAGACCTAAAGGTTAGAGCAGAAACTATCAAACACTTAGAAGAAAACACAAGAGTAAATCTTCAAAACCTTATGTCAGGCATTGTTTCTTAAATATGACACAAAAGCACAAGTGATGAAAGAATTAGATAAATTGGACTTCATCACATAAAAATCACTTTCATTTCAAACTGTACAATCAAGGAAGTGAAAAAAATTACCACAGCCTCAGAGAAAGTATTTGCAAATAACTTATCTCATAAGGGACTTTTATTAAGAATGTAAAAAGCATGACTTGTGATGTTTAATTTTGGGTCTCACTTTGGACAGGCGTTGCCTGGAGAACTGGGAAATCACACTTCCGGGTGTGTCTGTAGGGTGTTTCCAGAGAAGATTGGATGCGGGTTGACAAACTGAGTGGGGAAGACCCCCGCTCAATACGGACAGCACCATCCAATGACTGGGAACCCTAATGCATTGAAAGAGTTGAAGGAAAGGGAAGCCCACTCTCTGGCTCTTGTTCTCCACTCCTGAGCCGGAAATTTTTCTGCTGTTGTTGTGCATTGACACCTAGACCCTAGATTCTTTAGCCTTTGAATACAGACTTGCAATTACAGCTCTTTGGTGGGGACTGGGGACTTCCAAACTTTTGTCCTCCAACTTGGGCTACATATTCCGAATTTTCTGGCTTTTTGGATGGTGCAGCTACTGGGTTCCCTGCATGCAGTCACTGTGGAAATTTTCGACCTCTGTGATCATGTGAGCCAATCTAATAAATACCCTCTTATAATTATATATGGTTCTCCAGAGAACCATAATACACAACTCAATAACAAGAAGATACATTTTTATCTTTAAAATCTCTTTAAAATTACTTGCTACTCTAAAAATGGGCAAAGAATATGAGCAGACATTTTTCCAAAGAAGATACATGAACAAGGTCAATACACACATGAAAAGATGGCATTAACAATGAAAATATTAATTTTTAGGAGAATATTAATAAAAAATGAGATACTTCACAGTCCTTGGGATGGTTATAGTAAAAAACACAGACATTGAACAGTTGGTGGAGGATGTGAAACAATTGGAATCCTCACACATTGCTACTGGGAATGTGAAATGGTGTGACTACTTGGGAAAATAGCAGTACCTTAAAAAGCTAAATAGAGTTGCTCTATGATGTCCATATGAAAGCATCTCATCTAATCGCCCACAGAATTATTTTAAATTATATTTTAATAAGAAAAAATCCTGGTGTGTCATACATAATCTAAAGGTAATAAATGGTGGATTGATTGAGATGGTGACTTCATGTTATTGCATTCACTAATGAGTACAATCAGCTAGCCCTGGGGATCTTTTCAAATTGTGCCACAGAAGTTTCTGGCTCAGATCACTTGACAAAAACTAATAAAGATTGAAACTTGACAAAGAATATACTTTAATATTCATTATTTTTCATGAGGCTAAAATATGAATCTTGAGTTATTTGATAGCTTTCTCTCAAATCCTGGATTTCTTATTTAAGATTTATTTTTTCCCCCTATTTCATTAGAAACCCTGATGCTCAGTTCCGTGGTTTTCTTCATTACTGTTGCCATTTCAGTTATCTGGTCAATGAGGGCTTGTTTTACCTTAAAATGCTGCTTGTTAAACTTCTTTGTTAACCTAAGGTCATCCTTGCTAGCCATCACTCACCTTGACATTTGCTCTCAATTCTTGCTCATTATTAGTTCCAAGGCTGACTGAGGGATGTTTGAAGTTCCTCATGCTCCGTCTGATCTCCTGCTTTGCTTTGGGTCAGTGTCTGGATGTCATTACTAAGTTTTTGATTTTTTTCCCTAATACTCTGATCACTTCCTCTCCTCTTGAGAGCTGTGATTTGCTCATTAAGATATTTTGCTTCATTCTCATGGTCTCTTGATCTTCCAGTAAGAGGTCTAGCATCAGCGTGGATCTTCTCCATTGCACAGTTCATTTTCTGGTCTCCATTATTGTCAGCCAACAGCTAAAAAGACTTTTGAGAATTTTTTTTTTTTTTTTTTTTGGGAGGACACCATGCACTTCCTGCTCTTTAGTGAAGAATAACGAGAGTTGGTGAGAATGTAGAGAAGTTGGAGTTCTCATAATTGTAGATGGGAATATAAAATGGTGCAGTCTTTTGGAAAATGATTGGCAGTTCCTCAAAATACCAATGGAGTTACCCTTTTATGTCAAGTCTGAAGAGCTTGATCAGCCTTATGTCCTTGCCCACTAAGGGTGCAGGGACAGACAGCAGCAGGTTGCAGAAGTCTTTTCCATGAGGGAAAAGGGAGGTGTCAAGAGGACCCACTTCCCAAGACTCACTGGGGCTGGTTGAATCCCATTACTGTTCTCCTTCCCTTTCCTTCAGTTCAACATTCTTATGCTCAAGGCCAATACTAAAGGAGAGAATTATAACAACTCTAGTTTTTCGGATATTTAATGGTTTTTATTTGAAATTATAGAATTGAGCATTAGTCTGGACCAAAAATAGTTAGGAATGCTCCACGTAGGCAGATTATATTTGTATCCAGAGAAAAGGAAGTGACATTCAGAAAAGGGAAGTGAGATCAAGACAACCTGAATGGTTGCAGCTCTATCTTATTAAATATGGTTTGAATAGTTTCCTGCTTGTGACTGGCCAAGACTTTGTTACAAGAGTAGCTTATAGACAGCTCACTGTGTACAGAGCTCCTTAAGGCAAACTTAAACTATGTGCGGAGGTAGCTTTAGGCCAAAGTTAATTGCATTAAACACAATATATGTCTTTCAACACTTAGAATTAAGTGATTCCCAATGCAAACAGTATTTGCAGAAAGTGAATCCCTAAGGGAAAAAAACCAAAAAAACAAAACAACAACAACAACAAAAACACCACAAAACCCAGGAGTGTGATTCTTCCCTGAAGCAGAACAGTTTTTGGTTTCAGTTTGGTGAAGGTTGCATTTCTCATTATAGGATGGAACTTGATCACATCCCCATCATTTTGGTCCACTTGGTTACTTTGGTTGTGGGTGTGGTGAGGGAGTTATCATGGAGTATCCCAAATTGTGCAACTTCCCTCCCAGAAGGCAAAGGCCCCAGGTGAAGATGCGTGGGGATGCTGGCGGTTCTCAGGTGGAAGGTTCTTGAATGCTTTCAGCATTTCTGACAGTGCTTCAGATATCAGGATGTCTGATTGGCAGAGTGGAAAATCCTTTCTGACAGACCAAAGCTCTGCGTGCAGGCACCCAAGGCATCAGTTTTTAACTGTGTGAGGACTCCCCTAACGTCCATCTTTCATACTCTAACTCTCTCTAGACCTACGCTTTGATTGGAGACCCAAGGATTGATTTTCCTCACTTCTGCTTCCATTAAATTATAAATACTCTTTATACAGAATGCTGATAGGGTGAATTAGAGTGCTTTTAAGAAAACTAAACACATTAAGCCTTCATCCTTAGTTCTTAAATCAGGGATTCTCAATACAGGTTACAGATAGCCTTTGTCACACAATTACTTCAGGAGTTTGCTGGGTGCACCTAGGCCCCACTCAGACTTACTGCCTCCAAATCTATAGGCACGGAGGTGGGGATTTTGCATTTAAAATAAACTTTATTTTGCACAAGAGCATAAAAACTTCTAATTCCTAGCAAATCTGATTCCATAATCTTAAATCCCAGAGAATTTAACTACCCATTAGGTTTTTACTGTATGTCTTGAGGAAAGAATGATTGATTCATGAAAATCTCATTGTACTAAATGAGGACTTTAGGGATTGTCCAATTTGTTCCCACCATAGAATTGCTTTACTATAGTTATGGGGCTTTTAAATAGGATTTTATTTACAAAATAATTCTATAATCCCAGCAAATGGGGAGACCGAGGTGGAGGATGGCAAGTTCAAGTCTAGTTGAAGACCCTATTTCAAAATAAAAAACAAAAAGGGCTAGGTGTGTAGCTCAGTGGTAGAATGCCTCTGGATTCTATCTCTAGTACTGCATGTGTGCATGCGCGTGCACACACAGACACACACAGGAAAATGATTCATACTTTAAGAACCCACAGATTGCATCATTTAAGGTCTATCTTTCTAGTACAAGGAATATCCATCTTTCACTCCCTTCTCCCATCCTTTGGCCACCATCTATGATGTGCTTAATTACTTCTAAGTCAGTGCTTCTCGATCTTTGCTGAACATTGAAGTCACTAGGAAAAATGCTCAGGACACAACCTACACCAACTGCATTTGAATTTCAGGGGCGGTACCCAAATACCAGCACGGGGCCCTCCACTGAGTTGAACTGGGGTTTGGTAGAAGAGGGAGGATTCCAGGAATATAGGGGTTGAAGTCAGTGGGACCAGGCAGGGAACTAGAGAATGCAGTGGGCTGGTTTGGTTTGGAAGGAAAATCCTTTTTCCTGAGGCTCAGTACAAATTCTTCACTGAAGACTTATTGATTTTGGACTATACAAGTAGGAGGTCCTTTATAATACAACTCAAAAGGTACAGAGACATTTTTAGTATAAAGGCACATAAGAGTTGTACGAGAAGTCACTCTTGAAGGTATAAAAGAGTCTATTGTCCCATAGGTGCTTAATACTGACGCCCAAGCAGTGAGGGTTAACTTTGTTCTCTCTTCCACTGAGATGATTCTAAGCCTTCCAACTCTGTTCACAGAAATCAAAGAATCCGTGGCTAAGACTAAGAGCAGCAGTGGCAGCAGGTGATGATGACCTATGGGCTTGACGGGGAGGGGAGCAAGTGATCATAGGGAATGTGCTCCATCTTGGTTGGGGTCCCACTTAGGAGTATGCAGAAAAGCCACATCATGGTGAATTCTGCATGAGTCACACGGTGAATAAATAAATCCACAAACTAAAATGTGAGCCCAGGACCTGGATGATCCTGGGGGCTAAACTCCTTAACATCTGCCATTGAGCAAAGCTGGTGGGAGAGCTAGAAGTTGGAGTGAAGACCCAGCTGACTTAAAATTCCCTGAGTGCTATTCCTACTTACTCTGCAGCAGTGAACACAGATGGCAAGTTTCAGTTGATAGAAATGACAAGATGACAGGAATGCATCTGGGTCACTTCAATCAGACAGTTAATCAGCTGTCCAGGCAGATGCTGCATGAAGGTGAATATTGCTTAACTGCACAATTTATTTTAAATTACAGTCACACTCTCTTTCTAAGAGAGAGAGAACAGTATAATGAAATTAAATTCAATAGTGTTAAGGAGGAATGTCTAAGGATGAGCAACATGCTAACAAAGCTCTGGGGAGAGAAATAATTTAATTCCTGATGAGTCCTTTCTCCCCTTGAAGAGGTCAGTGTGTGGACAAAGAATAAATAGGCAGCTTCTACGTGGAGAGTCAATATCACTGATTCAGATTTCAAGCCCCATCCCTAGTTTCTACAATAGTTCAGGTATGGTTTCTGTGTATCCCCCAAGGCGTTATGTGTTGGGACTTGGTTCCCAGGGAAGAGATACAGACACAACACCTTTATTTTGATGTGGTACTGAAGATTGAACCCAGTGCCTCACACGTGCTAGGCAAGTGCTCTACCACTCAACCACAACCCCAGCCCTCCAGAGAGATGATATGGGAGGTGGTGGGAGCTTTAGGAGGTGGAGCCTAGTAGAAGATCACCAGTTTGGTCCCTTCCCACAGTCTGGCTTCCTGTTTTGCAGTGTGATGTCTCCTTGACACACTTGCTCACACCATGATGCCATTCGCCATGAGGACATATAGTCAGGAGGCCCTCATTAGAGCTGACACCATCTTGTTTGGACCTTTAGCCATGAGCTAAAGAAACCTTTTTTCTTTACAAGTTACACAGCCCAGGTATTTTGTTATGGTAACCAAAATGGACTAATGTAGTTTCAGATACCAACAATGTCTTGTCTTCTGATTTCTTGTTGGAAGAATCATCATGTTCAGAACCCTCTGCAGTGGTGAGTTTCTTCAAGGGACAAGTACAATTGAAATGTCAGGTCAGTTGAGTTATGCTAAAGTTCCCAAGGTTTTTTTTTTTATTTTTCATGTTTCATAACAATTATAATTTTTACATTGCTACAGAAACAATGAAATCTTGACTTTAGTTTCTCAACCTAAAAATCTGTTTTCCTGCATTTTCAATGGTTTTATTTCACATATTTTTGCCAGTTTAGAAAAGCTTACTTTGGGAAGTTACCCTTGTTATCCAACTTCACAACATACCCTTAGTGCTGTACTTACATAGTAACAATATTGATAGAGTTAATTTCTGGGGATAGGGACCTGGCATGCAAATACATAGGTATGCCATCCTTGACCACACTTTGTTCACAGGATTGATCAAATGCCCAGTTATGTAATTTTGTTCCTACACCAGTGGTTGAGTGCCTTGAGAGAACAATGAGAATGTATCTTAGATGAGGAATATCACAGAAAAGAGCTTCCAAGTCCAGCTTCCACAACTCTGAGCATCAGTTGGGCTTTGTAGGTGAGCCCTCTTGTTCTGAGCCACCCTGAATGCTGCGAGTGAGTGGAAAGGATGCAGATGTGAGAGTGGCAGCAGGCCCAGGTGACACTGGATGCTGGGGTGAGGGGCACTGCTGGATTACTCAGAGCCCGAATTTGAGCCCCTGTCCCATTCAAATAACTGGGGTCTTGGACAAGTTTCAGTTGGCAAACTGAGAGCAATGCTCCACTTGGGTCCAGATTATCCCGCTCCCCCGCTGCAGGATATATGAAGTACAGTATGGCACCTCTATCTGTCCTGCCTGAAAGGCACCTGCCCTGCCATTCCGCAGGGAGAGCCAAGTGAGGAGTGGTGCAGAAGCTCTCTTTTTTTTTTAGTGTGAATGTGTTCTTTATTGTTTGACATGAGAGGTATTTTCCTGGCTGCTAACCAAAATGTGGCCCAGCCAAGACACCAACCTCAGGGAGCACCACTGAGGGTCCAGAGACAGCACGTGGTGAGCAGCACCCTGGCCCGCAGGAATGCGTCCTTCCAGCTCAGTGCAGCGGCATGACTGCTCTCCTTCTCAGCAAGACACGCCCTACACAGGCCCGCTCGTCTCTTCTCTTTCTGAAGACAGTGATGAAGTTGGATCCTCCCCAACAACTCCCCTCAGCTCCTCCTAGGTCAGCACTTAGGCTTTGGTCGACAATGCTCCAGAAAAGTCGACTTGTGTACTGAAATGAAATTGGTGGACTTTTTCCTACTCCAGGACCAATTTTTTTTTTTTTTTTTTTGATGGTACCAGGTATTGAATCTAAAGGTGCTCTACCACTGAGCTGCAACCCCATCCCCATCCCTTTTTAGTTATTTTTTATTTTAGTCATGCTGTTGCTGAGGCTGGTCTTGAACTTGCAATCCTTCTGCCTCAGCATCCAGAGTAGCCAGGATCACAGGCCTGGCCACTGTACCCGCTCTACACACATTCATTTGTACAGCTTCTCTCCAGGTGATCCCCAAAGCAAAATGCCCATCACTGCTCTTGGAGAAGGATGCCCTACCGTCATCACGTCAGCACACGCTTCTCTAGTCTGCCTTGTCTGGAATGTGAGTAAGGGTAGGGCTGCCGCGAGCGCAGTCCCACGCCGATGGCAGGTGAAGAACTGCTCCCCGCTATGTGCTATCTGATGGACAACAAACGGCGAGTGCTGGCCCAGAGTGAGGCCGCTCCGCTGACACCTGTAGGCCCCCTCTCCAGCATGGGTCTTCTGGTGCTTCCTGAGGTCGTTCTTGCGGATGAAGGCCTTCCCACACTGGCACCCGTAGGGCTTCTCCCCAGTGTGGATCCTCTGGTGCACGATGAGGGCAGAGCTGTGGCTGAAGGACTTTCCACAGTCCTGACATTCGTAAGGCTTCTCTCCAGTGTGTCCTCTGATGTGAGAAGAGGTGTGAGCTGCGGCCAAAACACTTCCCACAGTCCTTGCACTCGAAAGGTTTGAGTCCAGTGTGGATCCGGGGGTGCACCACCAGGTGGGACCTCTGGCTGTAGGACTTGCCACACTCGCTGCACTCCTAGGGCCGCACTCGGACGTGAATCCTCTGGTGCAGGATGAGGTGTGTGCTCTGTCGGAAGGCCTTCCCACATTCAGGGCACTCGTAGGGCTTCTCTCCTGTGTGCGTCCTCTGGTGCCGAATGAGCCTGGAGCTGTGGACAAAGGACTTCCCACACTGACCACATGTGTACAGTTTGTCCCCAGTGTGCGTCCTCTGGTGGGTGACCAGGTGGGAGAACCAGCTGAAGGACTTTCCACACTCTCTACACTCATAGGGTTCCTCACCAATGTGAGTATTCTGATGCCCAATGAGGTGGCAACTCTGGCTGAAGGACTTTCCACACTCCTTACATTCAAAGGGCTTCTCTCCAGTGTGAATGAGCTGGTGCCTGGTCAGGTTGGAGTGCCAGCTGAAAAACTTCCCACACTCCTTACACTCATAGGGCTTCTTCCTGTGTGAGCCTGGAGACATGCGGAGGGACACCCCAGGAGCCAGAGGTTCGCTGCCAGCAGGGCACTTGCAGGGCTCGCTCCCCGTGAGAGTTCTCGCAAACTCAATCAGGTGGATGTTTTTGCAGAAAGCCTGGCCACACTCGCCACTGCCCCCCATGCAGTGTTCCTGATGTCCCCTAAATGCCAAGTCGTGTTTCACGCTTCTGCCATCTGAGCCCCTTTTGTGGAAATACTCTCTCAGCACCAGCTGAGCAGGAAGGAGGCAGCTGCCCTCGTACTTACCACTCTCACAGACCCTGCCTGGAGAAAAGACTTTCTTTGGGGTGAAGGCCACTTGCCTCAAATGTCTCTCTGGGTTCTCCTGATATTTGCCCAATTGGTCTTCACGTTTCCACACATCTTCTAGTGACAGATACCAGAGATCATTCCTTGCCATTCCTTCCACTTTAATGCCAAAGTTTTTTTTTTTTTGTTTTTTTTTTGTTTTTTTTTTTTTTTATCTTTAGAAATACTCTTACTGGAAACTGGTGACTTAATTTCAACTGTAGTCTCCAAATCTGGGTGTGCCTCTTAGTGAGGTGCCCTCTCCACCAGCCAGGGCTCTTCCCCTTTCTCCAACTGCAGAATCACCTCTGGTTTAGGAACCTGGTGCTCCAGGGACGCCAGGTTCCTGTAGTTCTCCAGTGTCACGTCTTTGTACACAACCTGCTGAGCTGCGTCTAGTAGCTGCCACTCCTCCCTTGTGAAGTCCACAAGCATATCCTTGAAGGTCACCAGTGTCTGGGACCAGGCAGGCAGCAACACAGCCTCCATACCCTCCTTGTTCTTAGCAACACTTTCCTGAGCAACAGGGGAGTCCTATTTACCACTGCAGGCTCTGCACTCCTTGGTACCCATCCAGATCTCCATTTGGTCTCACCTTTCTCCCTGAAGATGTTCTTCAATGTTGGTGGTAATGGGGTCCTACAGCGGTAAATTCTTGCAGCACTTGCTGTGACGTCTTTACAATACCTTCTACCTGCCGATGTCCAGCAATACTTCTCTCCTGTTTTGGCTGCAGTAGCATAATGAATCTTAACCTCAGAAGCTCTTTGGAATTGTTTGCGAATGCTAACAGAGTGCCTGTAGTCACACTCCAATGAAAGCGTCATGAGTCAGTAGGCTGGAAATGAGCTGCTGAGGAAAGAGATTAAGGGCCCCAATCAGGGGCCTTAGCCTCAGTTCCACTGTCATGGTCATCTGGCTGTTGTCCCTGGTGGGGGCCACCTGCCTGTAGTTATACTCTCAGGTCCTCACCTGGAACTATCTAGTGAAATCCCATGAGCTCTGCTTCCTTTTAAGTTCCATGCATTAGAGGAATCTCAACATTCATCTAGAAGCAGAGCTTGCAAAGCAAACTGTGAGAGTGCCTCCATTTACATCCCTGCACCCATTTCCAGCCCCTTCCTCATTTTGAGACCCTCTCTCTAGAACCACAACCTTTGTAAGCATCCTGTGCAAATAAATGTCAATGACAAGCAGCAGCTTTGCCAGAGCAGCCTCCCTTCTGGGGTCACGCTGGGTTAAGTTAGCTCTTCTTCTCAGGGTGCATCTCACTCTCCCTTGGGTTATCACCACACCTCTGGCTGCATGTCAGAGTTCCCTCTTGACAATGATAAGGACCCTAGATACTGAAGAGGCAGCAGCAGCTGTTCCACTGCATGGAGGAGAAAGTGATCAAGAGGCCATTGCCTAAATAGACTTTGCCTGCCTTCTTGGGTCTAGGACTTCTGTGGTCAGAGTATTTGTGTGTCCCCGAATGTTGAAACTCTAATCTCAGTGGGGTGGTATTAGAAGGTGGGACCTTTGGGAGGATATTTTGGCTGGTGTTGGAGCTCACATTAATGACATTAGTGCCTTTTCAAAGGAGAACCAGAGAGCCTGCTAGTGCTTTTCCAGTATTGAGGACACAGTGAGAAGACAACTGCCTACGAACCAGGAAGCAGGCTCTCACCAACGTGCAATCTGCTGGCATCTTGATCTTGACTTCCTAGCCTTCAGGACCATGAGAAATAAAGTTTTGGTTTTTCAAGTCCCTAGTCTATGAGACTTTGTTATAGCAGCCTACTGTAGTTTGAATGTGTCCCCAAAGTTTATGAATTGGAAACTTAATCCCAATGCAACAGGATGGACAGTCAGGACCTTTAAGAGGGTGATTGGGTCATGAGTGTTCTTGCCCTCATAGATGGATTAATGTCATTATCACAGAATGGGTTAGTTATCTGGAGAGTGGCTTCCTGAAAAAAGAATGGGTTTGGTCATGCCCTAAGGCCTTGCCAGATGTGGACCCCTCCGTCTTGGACTTCCCAGTCTTCAGAGGTGAAAGAAACACGTCTCTGTTGTTTATAAATCATCCAGTCTCAGGTATTCTGTGGGCAGCACAAAAGGACCAAGACCTAGCTCTATGGACTAAGACAAGGACCTAGAAGTGGTAGCACTGCCATTTCGACTGCTAAATCATCGCTTAGAAGTCGTTTGTGTAGTGGGAAGTGTGTGTGTGTTCACTATATTAAACTCATGGAGTTTTGATGCTAAATAAATCAGTTGTTTTCCGGTGGCTCCTCGCTTGTTGAATCCTTGGAATTTATTGGTAGTGGGCCAGGGGATGAAAGGAGGGGTGCATATCACTTTGAAGTAAGAAATCATTATACATTTTGATTCTCTCATTAGACATTCTTCAGTCCATAAAGAAACAGTAGTCTTGAAAGCCAGATTTCAGTAATAGACACAGGTTTTATATTAAAAAAAATCTTCCCTTTATATAATAAGGTCAAATCTTGGCTGTGTAGCATGGAGTAATGATGAGGAAATGAGTGTGTCTCCTATCCCAAGTTTCAGCTGTAACAATTTTCAGTTATTACAATTCTACCTTGTCTGGGCTTGTAAACTTTACTTTCAGTTTTGTGACTCTGTATGTCTCTTGTACCTCATCTTTAAGTTGACTTTAGCCATTGAAATTGCACATACAGATCTCTAAGATTATAATTATAAAAAAGGAATTTTGTAAATGAATCATGTTATTGACTCTCTAGAGAAAAAATGTAATTTTTTTCCTATCATAATCATAATTCCTCTCAAAGAAGAACCATCCAAGCATCAAGAGGTCTATTTTATCTGTCAGCAACTACTACTTTATATTACACATTATTCTCCATCTTTGAGTCCTTTTCTACTTGACAGGCATGCATCTGTGAGCAATCTTGTTTGTACAATTTGTGTACAGTAAAGAAAACAAACCATAAATGTGCACTAAGATGTTTATGTTTTACCACTACCCATATTACGATTTTGAGTATTTTCATCACCAAGAAAGTACCCTTGGGTCCCTTCTGGATCAATACTTTTGCTTCACCTCCTCAGGCAGTTATTGAGATTTGTTTCAGCAAAGATTAGTTTAGCCTGTTCTAGAATTTCACATAAAGGGAATTGTTATGCTTAACCCAATCAGTGTGTTAATCCCCTGATAGGGATTAACTGGGTGGTAACTGAAGGCTGGTAGGGTGTGGTAGAGGAGGTGGGTCACTGGGGGCATGCCTTTGGAGTAGATATTTTGTCCTTGGCAAGTGCAGTCTGCTTTTTGGTGGCCATGTCCTGACCTGCTTTCCTCTGCTGCATGTTTCTGCCATGAAGTTCTGCCTTACCTTGAGTCCCAATGAATGGCAATCTATGGGCTGAGACCTCTGAAACTGTGTTCCCCTAAATAAAATTTTCCTTCTCTAATTGTTCTTGTCAGGTGCTTTGGTTACAGTAGTGAAAAAGTTGATTAAAACAGGAATCACTCAGTTATACTCTATATTTGACTTTTTTCCTTTAACCTATCAACAACATGGATTATTCCATATTGTTGCATATATTAGTAGTTTATACTTTTTCAGTGGACATGTAGTAAGAAGTTTATCAATTCTGCTATTGGTGGGCATTTGGATTGTTTCCAAGATTTGATGGTTACAAATGAGCTTGCTGTGAATGAAGTTCTTGCCCGTGTATTTTTGTCAGCATTTCTTGGATATATAGTAGATGCTGTCAGTTTTCCTAAGTGGTTGAGTCATTCAGGCTCCCCCCGACCCACCTTCCCAGCAATGGGTGAGAGTCACAATTGGTCCACATTCTTGCCAACTCTTGTTGTCAGTTCTTTCAATCATAAGAATTCCAGTGTGTATTTTGTTGTGGACCTAATTTGCATTTCCCTGATAAGTAAAGATGTTAAGTATTTTTTCATATGTGTATTGGCCACTTGGATATCCTTTGCTCGATAGTTTGAATAGAATTACAATTCCAGGATTAAATAACTTTCAGAATATGAAGGAATTGATTTGTTGTCATTGACAAATGATTGCAGATCTTTTTATTCTTGTTTTTATGTAAGTCACTTGCTTTTATCCCTCTGGAAGTTATCTTAAATTTCTGTCTATTGTTGGAATCTGTAGTTTTACCAGAAGGTAAGTATGGGTTTTGTTTTTCATTAAAAGTGCTTTATTCTCAGTGGGTCCATTCAATTTAAATACTCCAGTAGTTTTTCAGTCAAGAACATTTCCTTTCTTGCCTATTTGACTATTTCATCACTTCTATTTTCTCAAGTGGAAATGACCATTAGGCAGATGCTTTTCTTTTTTATCCCATGTCTTTATCCTTCTGCTTTATGTCCTGGGAGACTTCCTTGATTTTATGTTTTCAAATTAAATGCAATGAATTTTGTCTTCTGAGATCCTTAGAGGATAGATCTACAGCCTTCCTTATGGGTGGAATAACAGAGGATTAGAGGGTCTACAACTCACATGTCCCCCTTGGTCATTTCAGGTAACAAAGGGAAACAATAAAACCCAAGACCAAAAGGGGTGGTTACTTAGTCAAGGTTATACAGCTGTGAGTAGCAGAGTCAAGGTTAGAGCTCCCAATGATTTTTCCACTACGTCATATAGAATGGCCCCAGGTGGGGAGATACCTTTAGCAGGTCCTTCATGGTGCCACTAGATTCATCATGTAGTCCTTATCTATTTCCTGCAGAAAACCTCTTTTGTGAGCTCACCATCCACCTGCTCCTTCCACGTTCCCCTGTAACATGCATCTCCGACACCACCATAAATTAGCAGGCATGCTAGGTGCTGGCTTGTTTCTTGACATGGCTGCCAGGTGTCTTCATTTTTCAGTAACGCTGCAGGCACTCTCACATTCTGATTCTTCTGCGGCATCATGCTCATTCCATTAAGGAGGTGGAAGATATCTTTAGGGCTTCCAAGGGATCCTGCAGAGAGGGACATGATTTAATCATTTCTGGAATACCAACCAACTAGTAAAGTGCAGGGGCATGGCAGCACCAATGTCTCTTTACTGAGGAGGAGGATTTCCCATTCATCTGAACTGGGTATCATATACATATTGTTTTCTTTAAGACCACCTCTTCAACTCTGAAATCCATATGGTAAAATTGACTGAAAGCCATTTGGTTTTGGGGACATAGGATTCTTCTCTTGTTATCTCTGGATCTTCAAGAAATTGGCATTACTGTTTTGACTCTCATAAGAAGAGTGTCATTTCCATGGAACCTGGGATGAGGAGACGGGTAGGAACAGATCTCTATTGTGTCAGGTATGGTAGGGTGAAATGAGATCAGAAGATAAAATTTCAATTATAGGTCATTTTAAAAGTTGAGTTTCCTTCTCTTTCCCCTTCCTCATCCACAAAAGCCATTAACTATCAGCTTAGTAATTCCTCCCTCACTCTCTGAGTGGTGGGTCACATAGAAAAGTTTTGCCATAAATTAAATGAAAATGCCTCTAGTGATCCATCTACAGAGACTGTTGCAGAAGGAAAGGCTGTTAAATTTTAGAACCTTTCATTTTCTTCTTAAAGAGCAAGCTGGGGTTGGAGGGAGTAATAAATATAGCTTTTTCCATATCTTTGACTCAATGAGCCACAATAAAAAGGTTGAAAGCTCACTCTAATTAAGCATTTACACAGTCTCTACTCAATATTCATTCAGATCTTTCCCTTTATAGTAAGGTAAAACTTTCATTTCTGCAGGGCAGAAGGCTCTAGGGGCCCCGCTGTTCTGTGTGAAAACAGAAGCCAGTCTCTGGCCTGCTCAGGACCCTGTGTCCACTCTCGCATGTTGGAGACTGGCTCTGGCCTGTTGTCTGACAAGTTTAGCCACCTAACCCTGTTCCCATCCTGCCAAGCACCCTGGTTGCCTGCAAGACAACCAGGTAAGAGGCCAGAGCTGCAAAACAGTCATGTGTATTTCTAACGAGAATAGGAACCCCTTTTATTCTAACTCTGATGGAGCCTGGAGGGAGGTGGGAGAGGGGGCGGTGACCAGGTTTTCTATTTTCAGTTCCTTCAGTTAAAATGCAGGTGGGAGTTTCCAAAATGACACATGCAAATTCAATCAAGAAAGAATTTCTGAGTGCCAGCAATAGCAATCTCTGTCATCTCACCCTTGAGTTCTCCCTTGATGAATAAATAACAGTTCAGGATTTATTCACCCCCTCTCCCTGCCCTCTTCCTTTTATCACTCTCATCTGATGGCCTCACCACAATGGAGTTCATAGAATAAACAGTTGGGACCTCTCTCCAGATCCGTGCTGCTATTCCGACTCTCTGTACTTCCTCCCTTCTCCCTCCTAGACAGAGGATGTAGATTTTCTCTCACTAACACTGATTCCTTGCCTGCCTCTGGCCCTCAGTCCCTTCTGCTTTCTCTGGGACTTGGGTCCTGACACTCCTCTTCCTTTTCCTCCCTCAGCTTCCTCTTCATTACTGCCATCCTGTCTGTCTGCATTTAAGCACAACTCAACTTAAGTCCTCTAAGTTCCGCTTGGGTCACCAGCCTAGTCCACCTAGGAAGGAGATGTTAACAGTAACACCACTAGGATTTGCTGGCCAGATATACTGCTGGTGGATATTAGCACTTTCCAATTGCTATAGTTTGGCTGTTATATATTTCCCAAGGGCCTATGTGTTGAAAGCTAGGCCCTAGGGTTGTGCAACTGGAGATGGTGGAATCTTTAGAATGTGGAGCCATGGGAGAGATCCTTAGGTCAGTGGGGGCAAGTCCTTGAAGGGGACTGTGGGAGCCAGATTCCTTGTCTCTTTTTGTTTCCTGTTTGAATGGTTTTAGTCTATCTCTTGCTCCTGCCATGATGTGCTGCATTGCTACAGGCCCAAAGCATCAGGCATGAATCCATCGTGAATTGGAACCTCCAAAACTGTGAGCCAAAATGATACCTTTTCTTCTTGATTATCTCAGGGTTTTTTATTTTAAATAGCAATAAAAAGCTGACTAACACACCAGTGCTGGCTTCTAATTGCCTCTGACAAAATCTCAAAGGCAACTTTATACACATCTTGAACAACAAGGTAAAATTTTACAACTTGGCTCAAATATTGGTTTTATAGACATTTATAGTTGAATCAGTTAATTCCTTATATTACCTCAAATTATTTTATACTTCCATAAACATGGGGATTTTGTGTGTTCACTGTTATATTTCCATGCTTAGGTCAGCCTGTGTCCCCATGAGTAACCAACATTTATTTTAAATTTAACTGAATTATAAGTGAACACCAAAATTGTCAACACAGGAGAAACAAACCTTAAAAACCCAGTTCATCACAAAATATTAAAAATTGTTGAGAGCTGGGATTGTGGCTTAGTGGTAGAGGGCTTGCCTAGCATGTGTGAGGCACTGGGTTCGATTCTCAGCACCACATAAATAAATAAAGGCATTGTGTCCATCTACAACTAAAAATATTTTTTAAAAATGTTGAAATGAAGTAAAAGGCACCCAGTTGTTCCTCCAAATATTCTTCCTATTTTTCTGTAACCTTGAAATTAAAAAAAAAGTTAATGGGGGAAATGTCCATCTAAAATAAGGTCTTTTAGAGTTGTTTTGCACAGTTAAAGTTAATAGTCCAGTAAAAGAATTTCAAATCTTTCCTAATTCTCCAAAAAATTATCTTCATCCTTTTATTCATCATGTGGGAAGTAAAAACTGAGCCACAAAATTAATTTTTATATCTTTTTTTTTCTGCAGAAAATTGATATTTCCTCTTCACAAATTTAGGGAGTACATGGCTGCTGTCCTACGAATGATACGTCAAGCAAAGTTTCCCCTGCCAGTCCCCATTGGTGGGTGGACAGAGACCACAAAAGTTAAAATTCCACCCTTAGGGTCCTAGGATAATCTCTCAAAAGGGGATTATCTGAGTCTGACATCCTAGGTTTCATACCTGCCCAAATTCCTGTAGAATCAGACTCCTCATTGGGCTTAACAGAGCTGTGTTTGACCTTGATTTGTTTTAATCAGCTTGGAGAGATTTCTTAAGTTCATGTCAGACACCCTTTTCATCAATAGGAAAGAATGTCAAACATGGTCAGTCGTGTATGTCAGCCTATGTTGTATGATGGGTACTCCAGAAAACTCAAGATGTGTTTTGACACAGATTCCAGTTTTCTTTTTACTTTCTCAGATGTAGTTTTATAAAAAGGAAGATTTTAAATGGGATTCATTCATCAGTGGCAAAGCATCTCAAATGAATATAGCTAATAAAAATCACAAAACCGAACAAACTTAGTTTACTTTCATTCCCCACAGTCCAATTCTGAGCCTATGAAAAAAATAGTTTTTAATCCATGAACTTCCTCACAGGCACAAGCCATTTCCAGACTTCTTGGTTCATTGGTTCTCATAGATCCTTTACATCCCAGCACCACCTCCTCCCAGGAATCTAGAGTTACTCTTTTTTTTTTTTTTATTGTAAACAAATGGGATACATGTTGTTTCTCTGTCTGTACATGGCGTAAAGGCATACCATTTGTGTAATCATAAATTTACATAGGGTAATGTTGTTTGATTCATTCTGCCATTTTTTCCCTTCCCCCCCTCCCCTCCCACCCTTCCCCTCCATCTATACAGTCCTTCCTTCCTCCATTCCTGCCCCCCTCCCTAAACCCAACTCCAACCCCAACACTAACCCTTCCCACCCCCCATTATGTGTCATCATCCACTTATTAGCGATATCATTCTTCCTTTGGTTTTTTGAGATTGGCTTATCTCACTTAGCATGATATTCTCCAGTTTCATCCATTTGCCTGCAAATGCCATAATTTTATCGTTCTTTATGGCTGAGTAATATTCCATTGTATATATATACCACATTTTCTTTATCCATTCATCAATTGAAGGACATCTAGGTTGGTTCCACAATCTGGCTATTGTGAACTGAGCAGCTATGAACATTGATGTGGCTGTATATCTGTAATATGATGATTTTAAGTCCTTTGGGTATAGGCCAAGGAGTGGGATAGCTGGGTCAAATGGTGTTTCCATTCCAAGTTTTCTAAGGAATCTCTACACTGCTTTCCAGAGTGGCTGCACTAATTTGCAGCCCCACCAGCAATGTAAGAGTGTACCTTTCTCCCCACATCCTCGCCAACACCTGTTGTTGCTTGTATTCTTGATAATTGCCATTCTAATTGGGGTGAGATGGAATCTTAGGGTGGTTTTGATTTGCATTTCTCTTATTACTAGAGATGTTGAACATTTTTCCATATGTTTGTTGATTGCTTGTAGATCTTCTTCTGTGAAGTGTCTATTCATTTCCTTAGCCCATTTGTCAGTTGGATTATTTACATTCTTGGTGTAGAGTTTTTTGAGTTCTTTATAGATTCTGGAGATTAGCGCTCTATCTGAAGTATGATTGGCAAAGATTTTCTCCCACTCTGTAGGCTCTTTCTTTGCATTGCTGATAGTTTCCTTTGCTGAGAGAAAGCTTTTTAGTTTGAATCTATCCCAGTTATTAATTCTTGCTTTTATTTCTTGTGCTATGGGAGTCCTGTTGAGGAAGTCTGGTCCTAAGCCGACATGTTGAAGCTCTGGACCTACTTTTTCTTCTATAAGATGCAAGGTCTCTGGTCTGATTCCGAGATCCTTAATCCATTTTGAGTTTAGTTTCGTGCATGGTGAGAGATATAGGTTTAGTTTCATTCTGTTGCATATGGATTTCCAATTCTCCCAGCACCATTTGTTGAAGAGGCTATCATTTCTCCATTGCATATTTTTGGCACCTTTGTCTAGTATGAGAAAATTGTATTTATTTGGGTTTGTGTCCGTGTCCTCTATTCTGTACCATTGATCCACCTTTCTATTTTGGTACCAATACCATGCCGTTTTTGTTACTATTGCTTTGTAGTAGAGTTGAAGATCTGGTATTGCGATACCCCCTGCTTCACTCTTTCTGCCAAGGATTGCTTTAGCTATTCTGGGTTTTTTATTCTTCCAGATGAATTTCATAATTGCTTGCTCTATTTCTGTAAGGTACATCATTGGGATTTTAATTGGAATTGCATTGAATCTGTATAGCACTTTTGGTAGTATGGCCATTTTGACAATATTAATTCTTCCTATCCAAGAATATGGGAGATCTTTCCATCTTCTAAGGTTTTCTTGAATTTCTTTCTTTAGTGTTCTGTAGTTCTCATTGTAGAGGTCTTTCACCTCTTTCGTGAGATTGATTCCCAAATACTTTATTTTTTTCGAAGCTATTGTGAATGGGGTAGTTTTCCTGATTTCTCTTTCTGAAGATTCATCGCTTATGTATAAAAATGCCTGAGATTTATGTGCATTGATCTTATATCCCACTACTTTACTGAATTCACTTATGAGATCTAAAAGTTTTCTGGTGGAATTTCCTGGTTCCTCTAAGTATACCATCATATCATCAGCAAATAGGGATAGTTTGAGTTCTTCTTTTCCTATTCGTATCCCTTTAATTTCTTTGGTCTGTCTAATTGCTCTGGCTAGAGTTTCAAGGACGATATTGAATAGAAGTGGTGAAAGAGGGCATCCCTGCCTTGTTCCAGTTTTTAGAGGGAATGCTTTCAGTTTTTCACCATTTAGAATGATATTGGCCATGGACTTAGCATAGATGGCCTTTACAATGTTAAGGAATGTTCCCACTATCCCTATTTTTTCTAGTGTTTTGAGCATGAAGGGGTGCTGTATTTTATCAAATGCTTTTTCTGTATCTATCGAAATAATCATGTGATTCTTGACTTTAAGTCTATTGATATGGTGAATGACATTTATTGATTTCCTGATGTTGAACCAACCTTGCATCCCTGGGATGAAACCCACTTGATCATGGTGCACTATCTTTTTAATATGTTTTTGTATGCGATTTGCTAAAATTTTGTTTAGAATTTTTGCGTCGATGTTCATTAAGGATATTGGTCTGAAATTTTCTTTCCTCGATGTGTCTCTGTCTGGTTTAGGAATCAGGGTAATATTGGCTTCATAGAATGAGTTTGGGAGAGTTCCCTCCTCTTCTATTTTCTGGAATACTTTGAGAAGTATTGGAATGAGTTCTTCTTTAAAAGTTTTGTAGAACTCGGCTGAGAACCCATCTGGTCCTGGACTTTTCTTTGTTGGAAGGATTTTGATGACTTCTTCTATTTCATTACTTGAAATTCGTCTATTTAAATTGTGTATGTCCTCCTCGTTCAGTTTAGGCAATTCATATGTCTCTAGAAACCTGTTGATGTCTTCGAAATTTTCTATTTTGTTGGAGTATAGATTTTCAAAATAGCTTCTAATTATGTTTTGTATTTCAGTCGTGTCTGTTGTGATATTTCCTTGTTCATTCCGAATTTTAGTGATTTGGGTTTTCTCTTGTCTTCTCTTTGTTAGTGTGGCTAAAGGTTTATCAATTTTGTTTATTTTTTCGAAGAACCAACTATTTATTTTGTCAATTTTTTGTATTGTTTCTTTCGTTTCAATTTCGTTGATTTCAGCTCTGAGTTTAACTATTTCCTGTCTTCTACTACTTTTGGTGTTGGTCTGTTCTTCTTTTTCTAGGGCTTTGAGCTGTAGTGTTAGGTCATTTATTTTTTGAGTTTTACTTCTTTTATTAAATGCGCTCCATGAAATAAATCTTCCTCTAAGTCCCGCTTTCATAGTGTCCCAGAGATTTTGATATGATGTTTCTTTGTTCTCGTTTACCTCTAAGAATTTTTTAATTTCCTTCCTAATATCTTCTGTTATCCATTCATCATATAGTAGCATATTGTTTAATCTCCAGGTGTTGGAGTAGTTTCTGTTTTTTACTCTTTCATTAATTTGTAACTTCAATCCATTATGATCTGATAGAATACAAGGTAGTGTCTCTATCTTCTTGTATTTGCTGACATTAGCTTTGTGGCATAATATATGGTCTATTTTAGAGAAGGATCCATGTGCTGCTGAGAAGAAAGTGTATTCGCTCTTGGTTGGATGGTATATTCTATAAATGTCTGTTAAGTCTAAATTATTGATTGTGTTATTGAGATCTATGGTTTCTTTGTTCAATTTTTGTTTGGAAGATCTGTCCAGTGGTGAAAGAGGCGTGTTAAAATCACCTAGTATTATTGTGTTATGGTCTATTTGGTTTCTAAAATTGAGAAGGATTTGTTTAACATACATGGATGAGCCACTGTTTGGGGCATAGATGTTTATGATTGTTATATCTTGCTGATTTATGCTTCCCTTAAGCAGTATGAAATGTCCTTCTTTATCCCTTCTAACTAACATTGGCTTGAAGTCCACATTATCTGAAATGAGGATGGATACTCCAGCTTTTTTGCTCAGCCCATGTGCATGGTATGTTTTTCCCCATCCTTTCACCTTTAGTCTATGGGTATCTCTTTCTATGAGGTGAGTCTCTTGCAGGCAACATATTGTTGGATCTTTCTTTTTAATCCAATCTGCCAGTCTATGTCTTTTGATTGATGAATTCAGGCCATTAACATTCAGGGTTATTATTGAGATATGATTTGTATTCCCAGTCATTTGGTTCATATTTAAAATTTTTGACACATCTTGGTTCCTCCTTTATTTGACAGTTCCTTTAGGATAATTCCTCCCTTTGCTGATTTGCTTCTTTGTTTTTTATCTCTTCCTCATGAAATATCTTGCTGAGAATGTTCTGTAATGCTGGCTTTCTTTTTGTAAATTCTTTTAGCTTTTGTTTATCATGGAATGATTTTATTTCATCGTCAAATTTGAAAGTAAGTTTTGCTGGGTATAAGATTCTTGGTTGGCATCCATTTTCTTTCAGAGCTTGAAAAATGTTGTTCCAGGCCCTTCTAGCTTTTAGGGTCTGGATTGAAAAATCTGCTGATATCCGTATTGGCTTCCCCCTGAATGTAATTTGGTTCTTTTCTCTCACAGCCTTTAAAATTCTGTCTTTATTTTGTATGTTAGGTATTTTCATTATAATGTGCCTTGGTGTGGGTCTGTTGTAATTTTGTGTATTTGGAGTCCTATAAGCCTCTTGGACTTGATTTTCCATTTCATTCTTCAGATTTGGGAAATTTTCTGATATTATTTCTTCAAATAGATTGTTCATTCCTTTGGTTTGTTTCTCTAAGCCTTCCTCAATCCCAATAATTCTCAAATTTGGCCTTTTCATGATATCCCATAGTTCTTGGAGATTCTGTTCATGATTTCTCACCATCTTCTCTGTTTGTTCAAGTTTGTTTTCGAGGTTAAATATTTTGTCTTCAATATCTGAAGTTCTGTCTTCCAGCTGTTCTATCCTATTGGTTATGCTTTCTATGGAGTTCTTAATTTGGTTTATTGTTTCCTTCATTTCAAGGATTTCTGTTTGGTTTTTTTTTCAATATCTCTAACTCTTTATTGAAATGATCTTTTGCTTCCTGAATTTGCTCTGTTAACTGTCGATTGGTGAGATCGTTCAATGCCTGCATTTGCTCTTTCATCTCATCGTTTGCTTCCCTAATCATTTTAATTATGTACATTCTGAACTCCCTTTCTGTCATTTCTTCTGCCATGCTGTCGTTGGATTTTATTGATGTAACATCTAGATTTATTTGGGGCATTTTCTTCCCTTGTTTTCTCATATTGTTCAGGAATCAGTGGGTCATTAAGATATTGCAGATTTCCTCTATCAACTTATAATGTCCCTGAAGATTGCTAGTATATCTCCTCTTATCCTTCAGTAGCCTGAAATTTTGGAGGAGGTTGATAATGCAGAGCTCCACGAAGAAGCTGCCTCTCTAGGTGTGGTAACCCTCAGGTGGCATATATTCCCTGCTAGTGGTCAGAGGTGCCTCCACTTGTTGACCAATGGTCATCCAATGGGGAACTAGGCTGCGGGCTGAGGCAAGGCCTGTTTGTGCCTATGTCTCTGGCTTTACCGTCCCTGTGGGAAAACCTCCCCCGGCCGGGAAGAGTCACTCGGTGGGGACGTCTCACTGGTCAGTTGCCCTCCTAGAGGTTCCCCTCAATCTACAACTACCACCTGGGCTGGGATGTCTTCCTCTGCAACGATCCCAGGTGCCTGGACCTACGTCCTGGGCCTGGGAGCCTCACCCTTTGCAGGCGAGTCTCCTTAGGCTGCCTCTCCCAGAGAATCTGCCCGCCGCCCTGGAAACTTCGCTCCGCCTCTAGGTGTGTCTCTGTGCGGCTCTTCTAGCAAGAAGCCACCTAGCTCCTGGGACCCTGCTCTGCACCAATCGCCTGGCTATGCAGCCCCTCCTCTGAGCCACCACCTGGAGCCCCGTACAATAGCTCCGAGACCCAGAGACCTGCCACACCCCTCCTCCTCCGGACAGCCGCCCGGTTTCCGACGCAGTCACTAGGAGTCCAAGCAACTCACTTTGGGTCTCCTCCTCCCGCCAACCACCCGTAGCCCTAGGCAGTCACTCCAAGTCCAAGTGACCTGCCTTGTTCCTCCTCCTCCTCCTTGGGGTAGCCCCCCGGGTGTTCAGGAGCGGTGGCTCCGAGACCAGGTGACTCACCACGCTCCTCCTCCAGGCAGGCCACCGGTGTTCAGGAGCGGTCGCTTTTAGTCCAATCAACTCACCACTCGCCTCCTCCTCTGGCAACCGCCTGTGGTTCTGATGCAGTCACTCCCAGACTAAGCGTCCCACCGCTCTCCTCCTCCAGGCAGGCCACCAGTGTTCTGGAGCAGCTGCTCCGAGTTCAAACAGCTCGTCACGCAGCTCCTCCTCTGGCAACCGCCCATGGCTCTGATGCAGTCACTCCCAGGTCAAGCAACACGCCGCGCTCCTCCTCCTCCGGGCAACCTCCCGGCACTCAGGAGCGCTCGCTCTGAGTTCAAACAGTTCACCACGCAGCTCCTCCTCTGGCAACCGCCCGTGGCTCTGATGCAGTCACTCCTAGACCAAGCGTCCCGCCGCGCTCCTCCTCTTCCTCCGGGCAACCCCCCGGTGTTCAGAAGCGGTTGTTCTGGGTCCAAACAGCTCGCCACGCAGCTCCTCCCCAGGCAGCCGCCCGGAGCCCCAGCGGCTGCTCGAGTCCAAGCGCTATGCTGAGCCGCCTCCTCTACGATGATCCCAGTTGTCTGAGTTCACTGCTCCAGTGGGGGGAGGGGCGTCTCGCCGAGCAACTCCACTTCACAAATTCCCTGCGTTCTGGGGCTACCTCCCCATTCGGGACGCCTCCCCAACAGGAGAGAATCACCCGGCAGCTTTGAGTTGGTCCCAAGTCTCTCACTATCTCCTCTTTTGAATCTTGCGTCCTGGAGCAGCGTGAAATGCAGCCGCCCTCTAGTCCGCCATCTTGGCCCGCCTCCTAGAGTTACTTTTAAGTTAACCTGTCCAGCACAGCAAGGCTTTGAGTGGAAGGTGCAGAAGTAGACAAGTCACTTTGAGGTGCAGTCCTGAGGCAGGCTCAGTATGAAATCACAGTTGGGACAGGTGATCAAGGAACTCTGGGAGAGAGGCCTCTAGGGGGCAAAGTCATGACCAGGGATCAAGGGACAAAGTCTATTCTCAGACTTAGATTCTCCTGTAATTTCTTACTTGACAGTTTCATCTTGGGACCTGCAAGTTCTAACACCATTTCCAACTGTATTAAATCTAAGACCTCAGCCTGGTGCTCATATTCCTCTACACAGCACCTAACCTTTCCACTTCTTCTTCTGGTCTACTTGCTCTGGCCAAGCCCAGCTACTCTCCATCCTGATATGCTTTGCCTTGTGCACCCCTTTTCCCTTCTCCTGTCATTTCTCCCTCTACTACCAAGGCTTTCAGATTCTCTGTTCACCACCTCCACCCACTGTACTGGTACAAAACTCAACTGGGGAAATCTTCATCAATAGTCCCATCTCACTATAGAGACCTTTATTCTATCTACCTCCAGCACTTACATGTTGAGAGCAACTATTTTGTTTCATTGATGTTCTGTTTTAGTTTTCCATGAGATGGCACAAATTTTATTTTCCCAGTTTGGTGAAGGTGATGGTTGTGGGACTGGTAAGGCAGACTTCCTGTTACAGTTTGGATATGTAGTATCTTTCAGAAGTTCATGTGTGAAACAACGCAAGAATTTTCAGAGGTAAAATGAAACCTAATTAGTCGGAACCTAATCAGTGGATTAATCCACTGATAAAAATTTATCAGATAGTAGGTGGGCAGGTGGGGTGTAGCTGAAGGAGGTAGGTCACTGGGGGTTTGCCTTTGGGGATTATATTTTGTCATTGGTGAGTGAAGTTCTCTCTTCTTCCTTTTGCCATGTTCTGAGATGTTTTCCTCTGATATGCCCTTCCACCATGATGTTCTGCCTTACCTTAGACCCAGAGCTACAGAGTTGGCCATCTATGGACAGAGACCTCTGAAACCATGAACCAAAATAAACTATTTTGACCAACTCATTGGAGAAGATTCCTTCATTCTTCACCAAGATTTTGGAATTCTTAAAGACATTTAAAAATTTTTAAATTTAATTTGATTAAAAAAAATTCTTTCCATGTGTATGTCTCTGTGTATATACTTACACATGTGTGTGAGTTATGGCAGTGCTGATTGGTTCAGGAACATATATACACTTATTTGTTTCTTTTTCTCTAACTTTTTAAATGGAATTATTTTTTGGTTTGCCTCTAAATGTGGCAAACTTCTGATTTCTCAGCTCAGACACTAAAATCAAGGAGGGTCTGGAATAAGATATTTCAAGCCCTAAAAGCAAACAACTTCCAACCAATGTTACTATATCCAGTAAAGCTCAGTTTCAAATTAGAGGAGGAATCAAAAACTTTCCATAATAAGCATAAGCTAAGTGAATTCATGAGCACCAAACCAGTACTATAAACAATGCTCAAAGATTAACCACACAATGAGAGTTATGGTTTAAGGTGTCCCCCAAAAGCTCATGTGTGAGATATGAGAGAAGGTTTAGAGTAGAACTGATCAAGTTGTGAGAGTCTTAACCCAATCAGTGAATTAATCACATGATAGGGCTTAACTGAGTGGTAACTGAAGTGGTAGGGTGTGGCCGGAGGTGGTAGGAATTGGGGGTGTGGCTTTGGAGTATATATTTGTATCTGGCAGATTGCTGATTAACATGTGAGCTGCTTCCCTCTACCACACTCTTCTGCCATGAGCCCCAGGGAATGGAGTCTGCTGTTTATGGATTGAAACCTCTGAAACCATGAGCCCCAAATAAACTTTTCTACCCCTATAGTTGTTTTGGTTGGGTCCTTTAGTCATAGTGGCAAAATAGTTGACCAAAAAGAAAGAGGAACTAAAAATGAATCCCCAAAGTTTTCAAACAGAGGAAGTTCAATAGAAGAATAATCCACTAAATGAGAATCAAGACAGGATAAAATATAGCAAAAAGCCAAAGTGTGAATCATATCCATACTAATGCTGAATGCTAAGGTCTCAACTCTCTAACTGAAAGACAAAAATTTGCAGAATGGATGAAAAAACAAGATCCAACAAAATGCTGTTTACAAGATATTCATCTTATAGGCATCTTATACATCCACAAACTGAAGGTAAAAGGAGGACAAAAAATATTACATGCATATGGTTCAAGAAAATAAGCAGGAGTAGCTATTCTCATATCTGATAAAGTAGACTTAAAGCAAAAATTAATTAAAAGAGACAAAGAAAGTCACCTCATCCTAGTAAAGGGAATAATGCAACAAGAAGATCTAGTGATAATAAATGTTTATGCTCTAAATGGCAGTACATGCAATTACATGGAAAAAATACTCCGTTACATTAAATCCCACATAGACCCTCAATAATACTGAGTGATTTCAACACACCCTTATCACCACTAAACAGGTCATCAAAATATAAAATCAATAAAGATATCTCAACTTAAACAACATTATAAATAAAATGGATTAAATGGACATCTACAGAATATTCTACCCCAAAACAGCAGAATTTACCTTCTTAACTTTTTCCAGACTGTATCATATTCTAGGTCAAAAGGAAATCTTAGCAAATACAAAAATTGAAATAATTCCATGTATCCTTTCAGATATAATGGAATGAAACTAGAAATCAACAACAACAAAACAGAAAGCACATAAGAAGTGGAAATTGAACAATACTCTCTTAAACAAAGAATGGATCAAAGAAGAAAAGAGAATAGAAATTCTTCAAAATGAATGTGAACAAAGATCCAACATATGAAAATCTCTGGGACAATATGAAAAAAGTTCTAAGAGAAAATTTATAGCACTGAGTGCCTACATTAAAAAATTTCAGAGATCCCAAATATATAAGCCTATGTTCTACCACAAGACCTTAGAAAAAGAATAACAAACTAACCCTAAAACTAGTAGAAGACAGGAAATAGGTTCAGAGGTGAAATCAATGAAATTGGGAATAAGCAAACAATACTCAGGATCAATGCAATAAGAAGTTGTTTTTTATAAAGATAAATAAGATTGACAAAGGTTAGCCCAATTAACCAAAAGAGAGGGAAGATGAAATCAACAAGATCAGAGATGAAAAAGGAGATATCACCACAGACTCCTCTGAAATCCAAAGGATTGTCAGTTTATTTTTAAAATTTATACTCCAAAGATCTTGATAGATTTCTAGACATATGACCTGCCCAAATTGCATAAGGAAGATACAGAAAACCTAAACAGATCAATATCAAATAAGGAAATTGAAACCACAATTAAGTCTTCCAAAAAAGACTAGCCCAGGATCTGATGTACTCTCAGCTGAGTTCTACCAGACCTTTTCAGGAGAACTAATACTAATCTTTCTCAATTTATCCCATGAAACTGAAAGAGAAGAAACACTTTCAAATATATTTTACAAACCCAGTATAACCCTGTTACAAAAACCAGACAAAGACACATCAAGGACAGAAAACTAAGAGCAATATTCCTGATGAACATAAATGCAAAAATCCTTAATAAAATATTAGCAAAGCACATTCAGAATCACATAAAAAAAGATAATACACCATGATCAAGTGGGTTTCATTCCAGGGATGCAAGCTTGGTTTGACATACACAAATCAATAAATGCAATTTGCCACTAAAACAGAATTAAGGACAAAAATCAAATAATCATCTCAATAGAAATAGAAAAAGTCTTTGATAAAATCCAACACCCAATCATGTTAAAAACACTGGAGAAGCCGATGTAGAACACCATTGTGCAGAGCTAGCTGGCCTGCCAACCCCCACGCTGAGGTCGGATGCCATCACTGGACCTGCCTGCCTGCCCCCTACTGCTGAGGGACACTGCACTTGCCTCTGTGCTGACTCAGCATACCCTCGCTGGGGCTCCCCAGCTTCTTTGGAGGCTGGTGCAGGCATTTTGAATTATTCCTGAGGGCGTGGCCACCATCATTGAAAGGGCGGCTCCCTTTCTGAGACACCTACAGGAGATTGGAGGCCCTTTGACAGGACTCAGGATTCAAGAAGAGGAGGTATTGAGAAACTCAGGACAAACTCAAAGCCGCCAGTGAGTCTCTCCCACTGGGCAAGGCTTCCTGGACGGGTCAGTAGTCCTGGAATGCAGGGAATTTCTTGGAGTAGATTTGCCCAGTGAGACTCCCCCACTGGAGGTGTGAACCCAGACAACTGGGAGCATTGTAGAGGAGGACCACCCAGCAAGAGGCTTTGGCACAGAGTGAGGGTCCCAGGCCTGAGCAGTAGGTCCAGTCCCCAGGGAACATCGTAGAGGAGGGCTGCTCAGAGAGAGTCCCTCGCAGGGCCAGGTCACCCAACCAGGTGGTAGGTCCGGGCCCCAGGGAACATCATAGAGGAGGGCTACCCAGTGAGAGTCTCAATTGCAGGGTGAGGCTCCCTGGCCCAGGAGGTAGGTCCAGACTCCTGGGAACATTGCAGAGGAGGGCTGCCCAGCCCAGGTGGTAGTTCTGGATCGAGGGGAACTTCGTGGAGGAGAGTTGCCCACTGAGACGTCCCCACTGGGTGAGTTTACCCTGCTGGGTAAGGTTTTCAAACCAGGGTGGTAGAACCAGAGACACAGGCCCAGACAAGCCATGCCCCAGCCTGCAGTCTAGTCCTCCTTTTGACTGACCATTGGTCAACAAGTGGAGGCGCCTCTGCCCACCAGCAGGAAATATACCCCACCTGAAGGCCACCACCCCTAGAGGGGCAGCTTCCTTGTGTATCACTGCATTATCAAGTTCCTCCAAGACATCAGGCTACTGAAGGTGAGGAGATGAGTTATTGGAAATCTACAGGGACACTATAAGTCAATAGAGGAAATCTGCAATATCTCAGAGTTTCACTACTAGAGGGATAGATACCTGACCAATATGAGAAAACAAGGGAAGAAAATGTACCAAAAAACCTAGATGCTATATTAATAAAATACAATGACAGCATGGCAGAAGAAATGTCAGAAAGGGAGTTAAGAAAGTACATAATTAAAATGATCAGAGAAGCAAACGATGAGATGAAAGAGCAAATGAGGGCTTTGAATGATCATACCACTCAACAGTTAAAAGAGCAAATTTGGGAAGCAAAAGATCATTTCAATAAAGAGTTAGAGATATTGAGGAAAAAACCAGACATAAATCCTTGAAATGAAGAAACAATAAACCAAATTTAAAACTCCATAGAAAGCATTACCAATAGGGTAGAACACCTGGAAGACAGAACCTCAGACATTGAAGACAAAATATTTAATCTTTAAAACAAAGTTGACCAAACAGAGAAGATAGTAAGAAATCATTAACAGAATCTACAAGAATTATGGGATATGATGAAAAGGCCAAATTTAAGAATTATTGGGATTGAGGAAGGCTTAGAGAAACAAACCAAAGGAATGAACAATCTATTCAATGGAATAATATCAGAAAATTTCCCAAATCTGAAGAATGAAATGGAAAATCAAGTACAAGAGGCTTATAGGACTCCAAATACACAAAATTACAATAGACCCACACCAAGGCACATTATAATGAAGATACCTAACATACAACATAAAGACAGAATTTTAAAGGCTGTGAGAGAAAAGAATCAAATTACATTCAGGGGGAAACCAATACAGATATCAGCAGATTTTTCAACCCAGACCCTAAAAGCTAGAAGGGCCTGGAACAACATTTTTCAAGCTCTGAAAGAAAATGAATGCCAACCAAGAATCTTATACCCAAAAAAACTTACCTTCAGATTTGACGAAGAAATCAAATCCTTCCATGATAAACAAAAGCTAAAAGAATTTACAAAAGAAAGCTGGCACTACAGAACATTCTCAGCAAAATATTCCACGAGGAAGAGATGAAATACAACGATGTAAATCAGCAAAGGGAGGAACTATCCTAAAAGAATAGTCAAATAAAGGAGAAACCAAGTCATGTCAAAAAACAAAAATGAGCCAAATGACTGGGAATACAAATCATATCTCAATAATAACCCTGAATGTTAATGGCCTGAACTCACCAATCAAAAGACATAGACTGACAGATTGAATTAAAAATAAAGATTTAACAATTTGCTGCCTGCAAGAGACTCATCTCATAGAAAGAGATACCCACAGACTAAAGATTAAAGGATGGGAAAAATACACCATGCACATGGACTCAGCAAAAAAGCTGGAGTATTCATCCTTCTAACAGATAATGTGGACTTCAAGCCAAAGTTAGTCATAAGGGATAAAGAAGGACATTTCATACTGCTTAAGGGAAGCATTAATCAGCAAGACATAACAATCGTAAGTATCTATGCCCAAAACAGTGGCTCATCCATGTACGTCAAACAAATCCTTCTCAATTCCAGAAATCAAATAGACCACAACACAATAATACTAGGTGATTTTAACATACCTCTCTCACCACTGAACAGATCCTCCAAACAAAGATTGAACAAAGAAACCACAGATCTCAATAACACAATCAATAATTTAGACTTAATAGACATATATAGAATATACTATCCAACAAAGAGCGAATACACTTTCTTCCAGTAGCACATGGATCCTTCTCTAAAATAAACCATATTCTATGCCACAAAGCTAATGTTAGCAAATACAAGAAGATAGAGGCACTACCTTGTATTCTATCAGATCATAATGGATTAAAGTTAGAAATAAATGAAAGAGTAAGAAACAGAAACTACTCCAACACCTGGAGATTAAACAATATGCTACTGTATGATGAATGGATAACAGAAGATATAGTAAGGAAATTAAAAAATTCTTAGAGGTAAATGAGAAAAAAGATACATCATATCAAAATCTCTGGGACACTATGAAAGCAGTACTTAGAGGAAAATTTATTCCATGGAATGCTTTCAATAAAAGAAGAAAAAAAATCAACAAATAAATGACCTAACACTACAGCTCAAAGCCCTAGAAAAAAAAGAACAGAGCAACACCAAAAGTAGTAGAAGACAGGAAACAGTTAAAATCAGAGCTGAAATCAATGAAATTGAAACAAAAGAAACAATCAAAAAATTGACAAAATAAATAGTTGATTCTTTGAAAAATTAACAAAATTGAGAAACCCTTAGCCACATTAACAAAGAGAAGGAGAGAGAAAACTCAAATTACTAAAATTTGGAATGAACAAGGAAATATCATGACAGACACAAGTGAAATACAAAACATAATTAGAAGCTATTTCGAAAATCTATACTCCAAGAAAATAGAAAATCTCGAAGACATCAACAGGTTTCTAGAGATATATGAATTACCTAAACTGAACCAGGAGGTCATACACAACTTAAATAGGTCAATTTCAAGTAATGAAATAGAAGAAGTCATCAAAAGCCTACCAACAAAGAAAAGTCCGGGACCAGATGGATTCTCAGCCAACACCTTTAAAGAAGAGCTCATTCCAATACTCCTCAAAGTATTCCATGAAATAGAAGAGGAGGGAACCCTCCCAAACTCATTCTATGAAGCCAATATCACCCTGATACCTAAACCAGACAGAGACACATCGAGGAAAGAAAATTTCAGACCAATATCCTTAATGAACATCGACGCAAAAATTCTCGACAAAATTTTAGCAAATTGCATACAAAAATATATTAAAAAGATAGTGCACCATGATCAAGTGGGTTTTATCCCAGGGATGCAAGGTTGGTTCAACATCTGGATATCAATAAGTGTAATTCACCATATCAATAGACTTAAAGTCAAGAATCACATGATTATTGCGATAGATGCAGAAAAAGCATTTGATAAAATACAGCATCCCTTCATGCTCAAAACACTAGAAAAAATAGGGATAGTGGGACCATTCCTTAACATTGTAAAGGCCATCTATGCTAAGTCCATGGCCAATATCATTCTAAATGGTGAAAAACTGAAAGCATTCTCCCTAAAAACTGGAAAAAAGGAAGGGATGCCCTCTTTTACCGCTTCTATTCGACATTGTCCTTGAAACTCTAGCCAGAGCAATTAGACAGACCAAAGAAATAAAAAGGAATACGAATAGGAAAAGAAGAACTCAAACTATCCCTGTTCGCTGGTGACATGATTATATATTTAGAGGAACTAGGAAATTCCACCAGAAAACTTTTAGAACTCATAAGTGAATTCAGTAAAGTAGCAGGATGTAAGATCAATGCTCATAAATCGAATGCATTTTTATACATAAGTGATGAGTCTTCAGAAGGAGAAGTTAAGAAAACTACCCCATTCACAATAGCCTCAAAAAGAATAAAATACTTGGGAATCAATCTCACAAAAGAGGTGAAAGACCTCTACAATGAGAACTACAGAACACTAAAGAAAAAAATTCAAGAAAACCTTAGAAGATGGAAAGATCTCCCATGTTCTTGGATAGGCAGAATTAATATTGTCAAAATGGTCATACTACCAAAAGTGCTATACAGATTCAATGCAATTCCAATTAAAATCCCAAAGACGTACCTTACAGAAATAGAGTAAGCAATCATGATATTCATCTGGAAGAATAAGAAACGCAGAATAGCTAAAGCAATCCTTAGCAGGAAGAGTGAAGCAGGGAGTATCGCAATACTAGATCTTCAACTATACTACAAAGCAATAGTAACAAAAAGGGCATGGTATTGGTACCAAAATAGAAAGGTGGATCAATGGTACAGAATAGAGGACACAGACACAAACCCAAATAAATACAATTTTCTCATACTAGACAAAGGTACCAGAAACATGCAATGGAGAAAAGAGCCTGTTCAACAAATGGTGCTGGGAAAACTGAAAATCCATATGCAGCAGAATGAAACCAAACTCCTATCTCTCACCTTGCACAAAACTCAACTCAAAATGGATCAAGGACCTTGGAATCTGATCAGAGATCCTGCATCTTACAGAAGAAAAAGTAGGTCCAAATCTTCAACATGTCAGCTTAAGATCAGACTTCCTCAACAGGACTCCCATAGCACAAGAAATAAAAGCAAGAATCAATAACTGGGATATATTCAAACTAAAAAACTTTCTCTCAGCAAAGGAAACTATCAGCAATGCGAAGAGAGAGCCTACAGAGTGGGAGAAAATCTTTGCCACTCATACTTCAGATAGAGCACTAATTTCCAAAATTTATGAAGAACCCCAAAAACTTTACACCAAGAATACAAATAACCCAATCAAGAAATGGGCTAAAGAAATGAACAGACACTTCACAGAAAAAGATCTACAAACAATCAACAGATATATGAAAAAATGTTCAACATCTCTAGTAATAAGAGAAATGCAAATCAAAATCACCCTAAGATTCCATCTCATCCCAATTAGGATGGTGATTATCAAGAATACAAGCAACAATAGGTGTTGGTGAGGATATGGGGAAAAAGGTACACTCATACATTGCTGGTGGGGTTGCAAATTAGTGCAGTCACTCTGGAAAGCAGTGTGGAGATTCCTTAGAAAACTTGGAATGGACCCACCATTTGACCCAGCTATCCCACTCCTTGGCCTATACCGTAAGGACTTAAAATCAGAATACTACAGAGATACAGTCACAACAATGTTCATAGCTGCTCAATTCACGATAGCCAGATTGTGGAACCAACCTAGATGCCCTTCAATTGATGGATGGATAAAGAAAATGTGGTATACATATACAATGGAATATTACTCAGGCATAAAGAATAATAAAATTATAGCATTTGCAGGCAAATGGATGAAATTGGAGAATATCATGCTAGGTGAGATAAACCAATCTCAAAAAACCAAAGGATGAATGATATTGCTGATAAGCGGATGATGGGGGAGGAATGGGGTAAGAATGGAGGAAGGAGGGATGGTATATAGGGAAAAGAGGGACGGGAGGGGTGGGGGGGAAGGAAAAAAATAACAGAATGAATCAAAAACTATTACCCTACATATATGTATGATTACACAAATGGTATGCCTCTACTTCATGTACAGAGAAACAAGATGCTTCCCGTTTGTATACAATAAAAAAAAAATTAAAAAACACAAAACACTGGAGAAGCTAGGGATCAAAAGAACTAACCTCAACATTGTAAAGGCCATTTATGATAAACCCAAAGCTGACATCAAACTAAATTGAGAAAAATTAAAAGCATTCCCTCTAAAACCAGAAACAAGACAAGGTTGTACACTCTCACCACTCCTATTCAGTATCCTGAAAACATTAGACAGAGAGATCAGGCAAGAAAAGGAATTAAAAGGGATACAAGGAGGAAAAGATTAAGTTAAACTGTCAGTTTGTTGACAATATGATCCTACTCCTAGAAGACCCAAACCAGAAGACTTGTAGAGATTATAAATGTGTTTAGCAAAGTAGCAGGATACAAGATCAACACTCATAAGTCAATAGCTTTCCTATACTCCAACAGTGATTCGGTTGAGGAAGAAACAGGAAAACCATCCTGTTAAAAATAACCTCAAAAATTTAAATACTTGGGAATTAATCTAATTAAGGAGGTGAAATAGCTCTACAATGAAACTACAGAACACCAAAGAAATATGTTGAAGAAGACCTTAGAGGGTGTAAAGACATCCCATATTCTTGGCTAAGCAAGGATAAGCAAAATCAATATTGTCAAAATGGCCATACTATCAAGAGTGATATACAGATTCAATGCAATCTCCATTAAAATACCAATGACATTCTTCACAGAATTAGAAAAATAAATTCTTAAATTCATTTGATAGAATAAGAGACCCAGAATAGCCAAAGCAATACTCAACAAGAAATGCAAAGCAGGAGACATCATCATGCCTGATCTGAAATTATACTACACAGCTGTAGTGACAAAAACAGCATGGTATTGGCATCAAAATAGGCAGGGAGACCAATGGAACAGAATAGAAGACATAGAGAAAAATCCACCTATCTATAACTGTCTGATATTTTACAAAGGTGCCAAACATATATCTTGGAGAAAAGACAGCCTTTTAAACAAATGGTGCTAGAGAGTTATATGTAGAAAAATGAAATTAGATGCCTCTTGCCCACCCTGCCCAAACTCAAATTGAAATATATCAAAGACTTAAGAATAGACCGGAAACTTTATTACTGCTAGAAGAAAACAGAAAGTCAACACTCTATCATGTAGGTGTAGGCACTGACTTCATTAACAAGAAAATCATAGGAAATAAAATCAAGAATCAATAAGTAGAATGCTATCAAACTAAAATCTTTGCACAACAAAGGAAATGATTAAGATCACGAATAGCGAGTGTTTGGAATGGGAGAAAATCTTGGCCAGCTACTCCTCTGAAAAGGGATTAATCTTCAGAATATGCAAAGAGCTCAAAAATCTTAACACCAAAAACCAAACCAAAACAAAACCAACAAATAACCCAATCAATGAAAGGGCAAAAGAACTAAACAGAAACTTCTCAAAAGAAGAATGGTCAAAAAAAATGTGAAAAAATGTTTAACATCTCAGGCCGTCAGGGAAATGCAAATCAAAACTATACTAAGATTTCATTCACTTCAGTCAGAATGGAGATGATCAAGAATATGAAAGACAATAAATGTTGGTGAGACTGCAGACTAGTATAACCACTCTGGAAAGCAGTGTGGAAATTCCTCAGAAAAATAGGAATGGAACCACCATATGACTCAGCTATCCAGCTCCTTGTTATTTTCCAAAAAGATCTAAAATCACATACTACAGCAATACAGCCACTTCAGTATTTATAGCAGCACAATTCACAATAGCCAAATGATGGAATTAATCCAGATACTCGTCAATAAATGAGTGGATTGAGAAGTTGTGGTATATATACCCAATGAAGTTCTACTAACTCATAAAAAAGAATGAAATTACGGCTTTTGCCAGTAAATAAATGGAAATGGGGAATATCATGCTAGATGAAATTAACCAAACTCAGAAACTCAAAGATGGAATGTTTTCTCTCATATGTGGAAACTAAAGTAAAATAAAGGGAAAGGGAAGGATAGGATGATATAAATGACAAATCAGATATAAATTAATAGGCAAGCAAAAGAAAGTCCAATGGAGTAGAGGAAGGAGAATGGGAGAGGGGAGAGAGGAGGGGAGGGAAAAGGGAGAGAGAAAAAGGGAAATTATAAACTGAAATTGATGTCCATGCACATGAGTTTGTTGAGATGAATCCAATTACTATGTATAACTATAAAGCTCTAATAAAAAATGCATTAAAAAAGTGAGCACACAGAAAAAAAAGTGCCTCAGTTCAAATCTCAACTCTACTACTTATTATTCGCAAGACCTTAGGGAATTTGCTTACTCTCTGTGTTCTCATCTACAAAGTGAAGATAATAGCACATGCCTCATAGAGTTATTATGGGTTGAAAATCTTTATTTTGAGCTGAAAACAAGCTTATAGATAGAAGCACTTCATAGTCTGTGAGTATTAAATGTCAGCTCTTACCAGTGATGTAAATGTGGAGGCTATGAGAACAGCAAAGAGAAACATCAAAATCAGATTGGATGTGTCAAAGGCTTTCTACTTGCAGAAACAGAGAACGACATTTTGGTGGATGAGTAGGACTTAATACAATGAAGAGGAGGAAGGAGGTCCAGGCAGAGGGAGCAACATGTATGGAGAGCAGGCCATCCACCATTCGACTGACTTCTGTTTCAGGGAGAGAAGGAGAGGGAGAGGGAGAGGGAGAGGAGAGGGAAGAGGAAAGGAGAGGAGAGAAGAGGAGAGGAGAGGAGAGAAAAGGAAAAGAGAGGAGAGAAGAGGAGAGGGAGGAGAGAGAGAGGGAGAGGAAGAGGGAGAGGGAGAGGAAGAGGGAGAGGGAGAGGGAGGGGGAGGGGGGAGGAGAGGAGAGGAGAGGAGAGGACAAAGGGGTGGAGAGAGGGAGAGGCAGAGGGAGAGAGATCTTGTGAAGGGCAAGAGGTAAGTCAGAGAAATCTGGAGCACACTGACAACTCAAGGTTGCTCAACTTAGCTCTGAAAGCCTCTGACATGTTAAGGAGAAAGAAGGACAACACTAGGCTTGCATTTTAGAAAACCCACTCTAACTAGTTAGGGTGCAAGGGATTCCCCTGGTGACCAGGTAGGAAGCTTTCTAATGCTGCATGTGAGGAGTGAAGAGATCCTATTCTAAAAGATTGTGTGTTGTTTTCTGTGCAACTTAAAAAATGACCCCAAATGTAATGATAAACTTACCCTCTACGATCTCACAGTTTCTGCAGCAGCATGGAGTCTTGTCAGCAGGCTGTCTTCTCAGTCTGTCACTAGTTAAAAGGTAGTCATTGATTGTGACTGCGTACACACAGGGGGCTCAGAGTACTCTTTGCAGTTCATCAGCTTGTTGACAGAATTCAGTTCCTATGGTAGTTATATCAAAGTCCTTGTTTCTTGCTGGCTCTTATCTGAGGGTCTTTCTCATATTCTAAAGGATGCCCATATTCCTTAGCATATGGGCCCCTATATCTTCAATGGTGTATTCAATCCCTCACATGCTTTGGATCTCTTTGACTTTTCTTCTACTCTACTTTTAAAGGATTCCTATGATTAACTGAAACTTGACTATAATCTTTGTATCTTGAGGTCTTCTCTGGGCCTCTAATTATCTATGCAAAAATTCTTCACAAAAGTACTTGGGTTGGTGTTTGACCAGTCGTTGGATGGGGATCTTGGGGAGGCATCTTTAGGATTTTGCCTACCACAGTTGGCAGGGGGAATAAAGACAACAGAGTGTTTATAAAAGCAATGTAAAAGGAAAGTTTTACAAAATTAATGAACAATTAGATGTAGTGGGTGAAAAGCAATGATGCTCAGTTCTGGAAGTGAGGCAACTAGTTGGAAAGCGAGTTACTTCTTAAGACAACAGAAGAACAGAGAGTAAACATAGGGAGTGAAGAGGACGTTAATTTTGTACATGATGAGTTGGGGTGTGTGTGGGATCTTCATGAGAAGATATGAAATGGGTTATCCATCTTAATAACAGAAAACTAATCAGAACTGAAGGCAAAACAGTGTGTAAATGTCACCTGGAACCATGGCCTTAGAAAGCATCCTGAGACTGCAAGTGAAGTAAAGGGCTGATAGAAAACCGGATAAACATTGATGTTTAAGAAGTAAAGCAGGAAAGATAAAATCATAAAGGGTACTCTAAGGAAGCAAACAGAGAGCTGACAGGAAAACTCAAAGGGAGGAGTATCTCAGAAGCTAAGGTAAGGCATAACTTCCCCATGAGAGAGCTATCATTAGTTTTAAGTGCAAGACAAGCATGTTAAAATCCAGTAAGATGGAGAAAAAGGTCTTTATTTAAAGATTTTTCCATGTTCAATTATTATTATTATTATTATTATTAATTTTCAAATTTTTTTAGTTATGAACCTTTATTTAATTTATTTATATGCAGTTCTGAGAATCAAACCCAGTGCCTCACACATGCTAGGCAAGCGCCCTACCACTGAGCTACAAACCCAGTCCCCGATTTTCAATTATTTTTTTTTTTTTGCCAGGGATTGAATCCAGGGATACTTAACTACTGAGCCACATTCCTTTTTATTTTTTGAGACAGGGCTCACTGAGTTGCTTAGGACCTTGCTTAGTTGCTGAGGCTGGCTTTAAACTTGGGATCCTTTCGCCTCAGCCTACCAAGCTGCTGGGATTACGGGTGTGTGCCCCATGCCCAGTGAGAAAAAGGTAACTAATGGATTTAGCAAAATAAAGGATGCAAATCTTTGCCAAATTTGAGGAAAGTGATTTAGGAGAGTTTTTGCAGTGTGTTGAGAAGAAACATAGTCAAGAGTGGACGGTATATGAAAGGGGACTTGGGACTGGACTTGTTTAGTCTTTCTAAAAGATGGAAGAGAAAAGAATGTTTCTATGATCTCAAAGAGAATGTCTACAAAGGGTGAGGTTGTAGTGCCAGAAAACAGGACGGAAGTAGCTGTTTTCTGTTATGCCTCTTCTCCTTTCATCTTGCTTTCCTATGATGAACACAGGCACTCATTACAGATGCAGACGTTTCCTCCAGCTAATCTCCAGTAGCTTTATCTTTTCCGGCTTCCTTTAGACTGTGGGGTTGGTTCAGTCACTGCTTTTGAGTTCTCTGGTCCAATCTTGACCCGAGCACTGGAAACTTGTGGCCCTTTTCTTCTTGTGTTTGATAATATTATCCTTGGGGAACTATAGAATAGTCTACAAGGGGCGATAAATTGTATTCTCTTTTCACAAGACAGATTTTTCCTTCTGCCCTTGATCCTAAAATATTTCTTTACTACTTCAGTTGCCTAAAGGGGCAGTTATACATAAGAATTTGTATTCTCATTTTTTTCTTGGACTAATGGTTGGGGAAAGCTAGGGCCTCCTTTAATATTAGGGACCCACATCTCTTCAGGGAACTGGTATCCCTTTTAAAAAGCTACTTTATTAAAGTCGTGTTAAATGCAACAGAACAATTTTGAGGAGAGTTAGGGTTCTGGATAAAAAGAAGAATTTAAGAGTGTGGGTGATGCCACATTGGTGAGGTCTTGTGTCTGAGCCCCTCTGTGAATGTGATTTCTGAGCCCTTATGTGAGTTGGGGCAAGAGCCTTCTGAGTCTCTATTTTTTTCAGTACTGGGGATGAACTCAGACCCTTGAGCATGCTCAGTAAGAGTTCTACCCCTGAGCCACACCCTTGGGCCCTGAGTCTGAATTTTAATGTCAAGAGGAGCCAGAGGAAACCTTCTGTTCCCTCTACTGCCCATGGTTGAGTTTTACCTGTGCATGCTCCAGGTGGAGGCTCCTATTTCCACAGCTCCATGACAACAGAGGATTAGAAAAATTCACTCTGTCAGAATTCAGTGCTGACAAGTGCCAGGCAAACATGTCACTCCTGTTTTTATAACTGGTGCTAGGGAGTGGCAGTTGATCTGTGCCAAGTGCCAGATTTTGTTCCACTGAGTGGGGAGGCAAAGGCAATTTTGTCAGGCAAAAGTCACAGCCTATTACCCTGGGGGAGCAGAGAATGGCACTCTTGGGATGTTGGATGCCAGAGAAGGATCCAGAAAGCCCCATTCACATGGCTGCCTCTGTCAGGGTGATGCATTAAAGGACATTGTTTGCTCCAGCTGAGCTCAGCTGTGCTTCAGCAAAAGGCAAATTTGCCTCCAGGATGTGGGGCTCTGCCTGGTGAACCCAGAATTCTGCCCTCACTTTATATCCTCATCCCTTCTCTTTCTGCTCACTTCAAAAAACAAAAAGCAAACTAGGGCCCTTGGCCACCCATGTCTTTGATATGCAGCGGTGAATCAATCATGGCAAATAATGACAGGGAAGCTTCCCCTGGGAGAGAAGAGCTCTGTGCCCTGATTTTATGCAGATGAAATCACTATGAATCACACTTCAAAATGTCTCTGAGTAAGTCTAATCTCCCCAGGATAACACAATAAAAGAAAAATCTGTACTTGGGAAGAATTCCAGCCTCAGGGCCACCAAACATGCCCAGCATCTGGGACAGTTATCACTAGGTTTCCTTACCTCTGGTCACATCATGCTCAGAAGCATAATTCCTTAGAGGTCTTTTCTTTGCAATCCCACCTCACCTGTCACTGTGGGTGCTGCACTGGAATCACTTGGCATGGGTCAGTTTATTCTGCATGCTTAGAATTAGGTCATTGGGAGGGCCGCATAGTAATTTATGTAAATGAACATGCACAAATATGCAGAAATATGACAATCTGTTTTCCCATATTTCCTGAAAAGTAGTATCTCGTAAGCTTTTCAGTATGGAAATTCATTAGTTTGGCAGATATATTTAGATCATATTCAACTAAAATGCACAAATGCCCAATATGTACTAGGTGTGGTTGCCTACTTCATTTCATCTAATCTGCACAAAGACCTGTGCCGTCTTCATTTTGCAGAATTTGCGTCTGAGGCTCCTGTCCACATTGAGATCAGCTGGAGGCCAGAGGTTGTGTCTCAGGGTCCATGTCTCTTACTCTCCTACCTCCCTGTGTCTCTGTACAGAAACCTCCTTGAACGGCAGAAGAATCTCTTCAGCAAAGATCTCTATTTTGACACAGAACAGGTTCTTCATATAATATTGTTCTAGAAATGAAGCAGACTAATCAGAAATGAAGTCACTGGTTAAGCCCAGTCTTTTGATCCTGCCTCTACTTCTTTCTCCCTTTTTAGTGTCCCCAGTTTCCACGGAACACTGTTTGAAAACCACTACCTTCCAGCATCCTCTTAGACTGTTTATTTTGAATCTATTTCTTGGACTTCTCCAGACTTTGGTCTTTCAGTACTTATGTGCAGCAGAGTCCTATGCTGGACCTGCCACACTTCTACCAGGAGATGAGGACTTGGGCTGTTCTCAGAGCTGCCCATTCTGTGGTAGTGGGGGAAGATATGGGTGACGTCAGAGAGATCAACCTGGGCTCTCGGGGTGCCCGGTTCTGAACCTTTAAGCCCAGTAGGTCTTCCAGTTCACCTCTCTGTAGGATAAACCTGTAAAAGGAACCCTAAAGAATCATTGCTAACATTTTAGTTATGATAATTATGTGTGGGAATATTAAACGTAGATACCTATATCTTTCCGAAATACATACAGAAGAATCCTCATATGTCGTGATAAAGTTATTATTTTAGCAGTATCCAGGGTGGGGGTATGAGTGGGATACTAGATGAAACATTTCCTGTGTTGAAGCTGGGTGATACATAGTTCGTTATACCATTCTTTCCACTTTAGAGTAGGTTTGATAGCTTCAAAATAACAAAAATTAGAATATACAGTAGATAGGTAAGATACAGGATAGAGAGAGAAGGAAGGCAGGTCAAAAGGAAGGCAAGCAGGCAGGAAGGAAATATCAAACTGACGTTAAACCCTTGCCCTAGGACCATTGTTCCTTTAACTCTCAAATTATTACTCCTGCCCGCAGGGACCCCTTCTGCTGCTCTTGGGGCAGGGCCTACATTTTTCCCTGGAATGGAAGAAGGCTTTGGGTTTGCTTCTCTGGCTTGTGGACTGGGATTCTATCCATACTTATAGCTTTGTCTGCGCCTTTGATTCTGGCCTCTCCCACAACTTAGGGTGCGATGTGTTTCTCCATGAAATTCTGTGTGGAAACTTCACCATCCGGTTTACCCTCGGAGATGTGAGAAATTAAATTTCTTTCCAAAGTTCAGATGTTTTTGTGATTTCCCATTTTATAGAGGAAAAAACAAAAGCTCCAAGAGGCTACATAAACAACCCCAGATCACACACCTATCAGGTGGTAGAACCAGGCTTTTGAACTCAATTAATCTGGCACCATGGATACCCTTTGCAGCTGCCGCATCATATAGACATTATCCATGACAATTATAATAATCAAGTCCAGCACCTGACAAAACTGTTGGAGCAATTTTTATCTTTTTTTTTTTGCATAGAAAAGAAAATCTGGAAAGTGGAGAAAATAATCCTCAATTTTACTATTCTTACAAGATACTACTTTTCCTGAATATATTTTATATGCTTAAATTCATAATAAATAAATCAGTAAAATCATTTGTATGTTCTGACTTTTATGTTCTATTACAAGCACATATATTTTCTTTATAATATTTAAAATGTACTTTTTATTTATTTTTAAAATAAACTCTTCCCTCTTTGGAATTTTTGGTTGCTCCTAATTTTAGGTTGTTTGAAACAACCTGGGAATGAATATCTTGAGGCATATAGACATTTTTTTCTTGATTTTTTTTCTTGTGCATAAATTCTTAAGATAAGATGATTAGATCAAAGACTGAATAATCTTAAGATACTTGAAACTTGCTGCCAGCTGAATTTCAAATTGATGTTACTACTTTATGCTATACAGCTTTTTGCTATATCCTTTTAAGTATTGGGTTATCATTAACAAATATTTTGTATTTAATATACAACAACCATGAGATTGTTTTACTTTAAATTTATTTTATTTTTAGTGAACTTGTTAGGGTGGGGCTGCTTTGTCATTGTAGAGTTCTTCGGGAGCCCTAGCACAATGCGTTACCACACATCGCACACACACATGCACATACTGTGTTAGTTGGCTTTCTGTTACTACAAGTATCTGAGATAATCAACTCATAAAGAGGAAAGGTTTATGTTGGCATACAGTTTGGGAAGATTCTGCAATGATGGGTTGGCCTTGTTACTTTTGGTGCCGGTGGCAAGTGGCATGGCAGAGAGCACATGGAGCAAAGCTGCTCACTTCATGTCCAGGAAATGAAAAAGGAAGAGAAGAAGACACAGGGGTCTGATGATCCCCTTTAAAGGCACGCCCTCAATAACCCTCAACCTTCCAATATTTCCTCTCTCTTAACGGTTTCCCACCACCTTCAAAAGCATCAAGCTGAGGACCAATCCTTTACGATATGGGTCTTCAGGGGACCATCCAGATCTGAACACTGCAGACACATGCAAGAAAAGAGAAGCTGTTCTTGACCTTGTTGGTACTGCTGCGACACACAGCACCTCAGGGTCACAGCAATGGCCACTGAACACTCAGCAGATACCGCATGAAGAAAGAGGTTAACAGATGGAAAGTAAGACAGAAGATGCCAACTTGTCTTCTGCACTCAGGCTGCAGTTCTGCCATTTAATAATTCAACAGCAGTTGTGCAAATGGCTCGAGTCTATGAATTTTCTCAAAACCCTCTGTAAATGCCACTTCTCAGTCTGAGCAAAATCTCTTTGGAGATATGGAGGCTTTATTACATATAGACTTTTTCCTTTAAAAAACATTTAAAAATGGAAAATAGTAACTCTGAGGTACTGCATGTGTTAATTAGTTTGATTGTGGTGATTATTTCACAATAGGTACATGCATCAAAACATGAAGTTGTATACCTTAGCTACATACCATTTCTATTTATCAATCATGCCTCAATAAAGTGAACATCCTGGTGCATTCATTAGTGAAAGCTCAATTCCAGCAGCAGCATATGCAGATGCATTCTTAAGGACAAGTTTTCACAGTCAAAATCTTACGGGGTTGGGAGTTTGGAGCCTTGGGTCGGGTGCCACTTTGTGATTCAGCAAATGACTTTTGGCTTTGCATGTTTCTGAGCCTCAGTTACATCATATGTAAAATGAAGGGTCTAAGTAAATGGTCTTCCATGGTACTTTCAACTCTAATAGTTACAAGTCAAAGCTAAAACCATGACTTTCTCCTTATGAATATTATACTTCCTCGTATCTCCATAGCACTTTATGGTTTTTATTATTTTTGTCTCTATATATGTCAAATGAGAATATATATGGAAACATTTAGTGATGATAATGAAAGAACAGCTCTTAGAGATCTTTACATGTGGAACTTTAAAGCTGCGCTCATTAGCAAGCACATTAGACTTAGATTACTGCTAGCAATTAAGAGGAGAAAACAATAATTAAGCAAACAGAATCATCCATGATGAGGTACAGTGGGAGAAGAAGAAATTTTTTGTGGAAAAAGAAAATAGGAAATCTGAATTCTCTAGCTTAAAGTCTCCCTGCATTCAAGGGCAACTACAGATAATACAGGGCAAAAGAAAATAGAAACTAGAGTAATTGAGGCGGCCAGGGATCCCCTGGGGTCTAGTGCAAACACTATTATTAGATCTCCTTATTGCCATGTTTTAGTACTCTCCAAAATCCTGGCACAGAACTGCCCCAGTGGGTGACTGGTGATTTATTCTACAAAGCATAGAAAAAGGACATTTGCCTCAAAAACATTTTCTTTTTGGTTCTGAAGAGATTTAAATGTAAGCAAAGAACTTGACAGCTCCATATCTTCCCTTCTGATACCTGAATTTTCCCCATCTCTGACAATCACTTTGAAGTGTTCCCTGGGTGAGCTGGATGCAAAGATGTTGTGGGTTTAGTACAGTAGCCTCCCAGAACCAAAGACAGCTTCCGAGTCCCTTACCGAATCTAATGGGATAATTCATCCAAGGGAAGGAAAGACCCAGACCCCAGGTGACTCCTGTAAATGATGCAATTCATAACATAGAATAAATGGACTGATTGGAAGTGCCTTCTCTGGCTAAAGCTCACAAGGATGATTTCAGAGAAAATGAACCGTATGTGACTTTGTCACACTTGGAAAAAAAGGATGACTTCTGCTATTCTAAAACACTTCTAAAAATATCAAAGGTTTAAAAGAGAAATACAGAGGGACTGGGGCATGTAGAGGCATCTCTTCCCCACCACTTGGCTTTTATTTTCCATTTGGAGCTTATGTTGTACAATTACCAAACCCTTAGGTTTATTAAAATGAGATCTGTTGTCTGACGAAAACTATAAATAACTTGATTCCTTCTCATTGAAGGCACAGCTCATTTCACCCAAAGAACTCCTATTGTAGAAAAGAATTTCTGATAAACAAGATTTTCTGTAGTAGGTTTGCTTTGTTGATACTTGGCTCTCAAGGTGGAATTGGGCAGTTTCCCCTGTTGACTACAGGCATTCAGTCAACACCAGGGGGCGTCATTCCCTGGAGTCCAGGAGCGGTGGGTGCTTAGCCTGGTAGATTCTGGCTTCTCTCTGCTCAAGTTTGATCTTACATAAGACATAGCTTTCATAGGAAAGTGTTTTCAAGGTCATGTAAGCAGAGGGATGAGTGACTTTGGAAGAAAAAAAGAGCAGAGCTGTTGGTGTTTTCCCATGCACAGTCATGCCCTGACAATCTGATGGGAGAAATGGAAGTCTGCACAAACTCAGTTATCTCAGCAGCAAAGTTAGGCCCACAGATTAAAGAGGGAGCATGGAGTTTGACGGTGGCATCAGAGCAGAAGGAAACTATATAATCAGAATGTCCTAGTCAGTAACAACACAGGACAGGCAATTGGTAGAAACCACAGATAAGATTTTTTATTTCCACTGTTGGGTGGTGCTATTATCTTTCTGCTCCAGTCCACCTGACTTCTGAAAGCTTTCTGCCCTTAACCTGAGAAAAGTGACTTTCTGTGTGCACTGAGTGGGGATCAGAGCCTTGGCAGGTCACCTTAGGAAGATTCCTAGTTTAAATGTCACAATATTGATTGTGATATCCAGTGCTATCCAGTCCTTGCTATGTCCCGGGCACTGTGCTGAGTGCTTCACCTCCATAATTCCTGATGCCCACAGCAATGTCACAAGTAGGAATGAAGAACCTGGGGCTCAAGAAGACAGATGGCCTGGCCCGTAATTATACCACAGTAGTACTGTGGCAGAGACAAAACTAACTCCCAATCTGCATGGTACTAACACCATGTACTTTCCATGCTACATTCTACATCCCAATTACTAATCCTTATGTGTTAAGTATAGCATTGATTATGCAGATCACCAAAACTAATAATTTCAAACATAATGAACCTCCTGGATCCAAACTAATCTGGATGTCCAGAAGAGAATAAAGATGTTCATAAATCACAGGCAATATCTGGCTAAAGATCTTGGCCGAGGTCAGCATCATTATTAAGCAATTTCACTTAAGGATGAGAATTGTTCCCCACGGTAAACACTCCTGTGCTTAAGTTAGCAGGCAACAGTTCCCTGAAGATTCTATGCTCCAGCTAACCCTGGAGTTAAAGAAGGTTATACCAGTCCCTTATTTTCTATTCCTTAAAAGTATTGTCAAAAGTGAGGAGTGAAAACTTGGGAAGATCCTACATTTGCAATATTATTTACTTAAAGGGAATAATAGCTTTAGCAGACAGTGGTTTGGAGTAAGACGGTAACAGATTGGAGGGACCATGAAATACAGCTTAATTTGATCTTTGTTTTTGAGGTCAAAGTAGTGCTTCTAGAATTTATTTTTAGATTGTATATGGAACTACGGAGTCTGAGCGTAAGAAAGATTAAATAATGACTTCAAGGAAGAAGATGTTTTGTAGGAAAATCAAGAGACAATTTTGGACCAGCTAAACTTAGAAAGCCCATTGTGTGGAGTGGTAGGCCAAATAATGACCTCCTGCAGATATTCATATGCTAATTCTCAGAACTTGTGAACATGCTATTTTACCTTTCAAGAGGGAATTAAGGGTGTAGATGGAATTAAGTTTTCTAATTAGTTGACCTTAAAATAAGGAGATTGTTTTGGATTATCTGGATAGGCCCAGTGCAGTCATAGAAGTCCTTAAATGTGGAAAAAGGAGAAAGAAGAATGATGAGATGTCAGAAAGTTACAATCTGTTGTAATTGGCTTTGAGAATGGAAGAGAGGGCACAAGCCATGGAATGCAGAGAGCCTCTTGACTGGAAAAATCAGGAAAAATGGGTTCTCCCCTCAAGCTTCCAGAAAGGAATACAGCCCAGCTGACAACTTGATTTTATCCCAGTGAGATTCATTTTGGATTTTTGACCTCTAAAAGTATAAAGTAATAAATTTTTGTTGGTTTAAGTCACAAAGTTTGTGAATTTTTATAGCAGCAGTAGGAGATGAATTACAGGTGGCAATATAACATATTGTCTCAACTGGGAAGTTTTAAACAAAATAAGTTAAATTAATATTTAAACAGGGAAAGGAGTCATAAATCAGAGCTACTCTGGGGAAGCTGGGATATGTGGTTGCCCTACTGGTCATTATGCGAGTGGAGATTCAAGGAGGTGCTTGACTTTATGTGTCTTTTGTTCTAGAGGAAGGTTGGGACTAGAGAATTCAATTTGAGAGGTGGCTGTATATAGATGGTATTGAAAGCTGTTGGACTGAATGGGATCACAAGAGAGTGAATATAGACAACACTCTTTCAGAGGCTTGAAAGAGGACAAGGATCTAGTAGAGAAAACTAAACAGGCATACCTAGTGAGGTAGAAGATCGGGAAAAAATAAATAAACTCAAGTTAAAAGGGGTTTCAAAAAGGAAGGACTTAGCATTTGCACCAAATGGTGGTGACAAGTAGAGAAAGAAGAGCAGTGAGAACTGGCCACTGGACTTTCAATTCGGCAATCCTCCATAGTGATGATACATGAGTAAAATAGCAAGGTAGTGGGCAAAGCCTGAAAAGAATGAACCAGAGGAAGTGGACACAGGAAGTCTCACCACCATTTTCAAGTTTTGTTGTACAGAAGAACAAAAACAAACAAATGAAACTCCCCACAACAAACAAACAAACAAACAAACATGAGTTAGTAGTTAGAGGAGTGGTATGGTTTGGAAAAGGGTTCCCCAAAGGTCCATGGGTCAAAGACTTGGTCTCTATGGTGGTGCCATTTGGAGGGGCGGAATCTTTAAGATGCGGGTCATAAAGGGAGGTCTTTTGGTGATTGGTGGCACCTCCTCAAAGGAGATCACAAGACCCTGGCCTCATTCTCTTCCTCTCTTGCTTCCTGGTGATAAGGTGAGAAATTTTACTATCTGGCACCTCTACCAGAGACCTAAATGCAATGGGTGCATCTGATCATGGACTGGAACTTCTAAAACTGTGTACCAATATGAACTGTTTTCTCTTTATAAGTTGATTATTTCATGCATTTTAAATACTATTGGAAAGCTGACTGACACAAGGGGGATATAGATTTATGGAGAGGTATTCAAATTGGGAAAAGTTAAAGCCCATTTGTAAGCACAGGAGATGATCCAGAATTAGGGAAATATTCAAAAGTAGAGGGAGTGTAAATGCAGGAGTGAAGTCCATGAATAGATGAGAGGAGATTGTATGCAGAGCTTAAATGAATGACTGGTTCAGGCATGTGGAAAAATTTTCTACTGAGAAGAAAGGAAAGATGTGAAGTCACCTAATCCTAACTTTAAAAACATAGTGTCCTTTTGGGTACAAGGAAGTTATTTTCTTACTGATTCTAGTTTTTCAGTGAAATAAAAAGGTCATCAGCTGAGAGGGAGGAACAGAGAAAGAGTGCTGAAAATTGGAGAAAAGGGAAATTTAGCAACACAGAGAGCAAGACAATGACTCAATTTTCACTGAATTATCTATTAATGACGTGATTAAAGTGACAATGCCCCTATACGGGCCCCCACAGAAAACCAGCTATGTGACTTATAACATAGGGGACATAAAGTCTAATTTGTTATGGAAGCATAAAGAACAGATGCTTTAATAAACAAAGAAAATAAAAACAAAGTATTACCATTTAAGAATAGCTGCGACTGCCACTTCAGCCACCCCCTGTCTGCCCAGCTGCATTTCCAGGCTGTGTAAGTGTGTTTGTTCAAGTTGACACTCACACACAATCCTTACTCTCAAGGCTTCTCTGTGTCATTCATTCCATCCATTCCTGGTTGTGACTTCTCTCATTAATACTAATGATCTGAATACTACAGACAAACATTTTCTGAGGAGTCTCTCTCTTTCTCTCTCCCCCCCCCGCCTCACCTCCATCATGTCATAACCTTACTGCTTTCACCATAACATTTCCTATAACCTAGTTTCTACTTTGCCAGAGAGTTTGTAAATAGGGTTTGGAATGCAGTCCAGTTGTGCTATTTCAGGACCATGGTCAGTTCCCCCTTTACTCTCTCTCCATTCCAACAGGAATAGTTTCTCATGTTCAGTCTATGTTACCAGGTGCTGGGCACTGTGATAGATGTTCAAGTAATAAACAATCTTTGTTCTCAAAGAGATTTACAGTAGAGAGGGAGTCATAGATTACCAAGTACACCAAGTACACTATGGGGAAGTATGATATGTAAATACAGGACACTGGGAATCTTAGAAAGGACAAGTCCTGAGTTAGTCTCTACATAGTGAGTATAAGGGACAGTTTCCTGGGATAAGAGACATCTAAGATGAAATATTGAGGCACTTGTTGACCATGGAAGAGGCAAAGGGAAGAGTGTTTTAGGCAGAGGCAATAGCATGTGCATGGGTCTAGAGGCAAGAGATCATGGTTCTCCTAAAGTACTGCAAATAGTACTACACAAAGAATGAGGATAAGTAAGGTTCCAGGGAGGAAGGAAGAGGGCCCTTATGCTGGCTGATGGATATAGGCATGCATGAATTACAAGGAGCACTCAACTTCAGGAAAAATTAAGTCTCACAGACATTTAAACTTGTCCTTGATAATAGGTGCTTTCTAGATCCCACTTGGGGTAAAGAGGGGAGAGAACAAAGGACATTCAAGTTAGAGCTATGGTAGCTACTGGTCACATGTGGTTATTGAAATTTAATTTTTTCTTAATTTAGTGAATTAAAATTGAAATGCTAAAATTTCAGTTTCTTAGACATGCTGGCCACATTGCAAATGGTCCAAACCTACATATGACTGGTGACTTCTGCACTGGGAAAGCAGAGACATATAACTTTTCCAGGATTACACAAAGTTCTGTTAGACAGTGCTGGGTCAGAGGGAACAGCATCTGCAAAGGTTCAGAAGCTTGCATATATGTGGTGAACTCAGGAAATGATGACCAGCCTGGAGCTGTAGCAAAAGGCAGTGGATGGAAGTGGCTGGAGATGACACTGGAGCTTCACTGGAGCCGGGTGGTGAAAGGTATTCTAAGTCATTCTAAAGGAGGGTAGATTTACCCAGTTGGCAGTGGGGAGCTAACAGGAGAAAGGAGTGGATCTAGATTTATAAAATTAATTCAAAAAGCAGTTACAAGGTTTAAAGAGAATATTGAGCAAGCAGAAGTCAAGGATAATAAACCACCTGAACTTTGCCAAATAAATTTTGATAAAATGTTGTTTTATGTCATATTATCTTACCTTGGCCAGTTTCCATCACTCCCAATTAAAAGCAACCTTTCTACCTGGTTTTCAAGGTCTGTACCTTGTTGCTTACTACTATTTCATACATTAATTGTACTCCAGTAATGACAGTATTGGCATTCTTTCCCACACACACAAAAAATTATTTCCTGTCTTTGTTTCTGGCAGTGCCTGAGACTAGATCATGGGATAAACTTACATAGCTCATAGGATAGCCCACTGCCCTAGCTGGGATGGCCCTTTCAAGATGTAGTTCTCATGGGTCACAGAGCAAGAGTCAAGAAAATGCTAACATACGAATTGATCATGAAGATGCTGACTAGGAAGATAAGAATTCTCACATTGGTTTCACCTCAGTTGGTCATTCAGCCAGGGAACTGGTAGGGAACAGAATTATACTACAACGTTCAAATGAAATTAATCAAAGGACTATTTATAGAGGTACGGGCATGACTAAAGTTACCCATAAAACTCATTGAACTTACCAGACTAATGATAGTGGGAAGCCATTACTACCCCAGATCTAAAGGGTAAAGAAAAAAATAGTATCATCAGGACCAAGTGAGAACTGGAGATAGCCAGGAGAGGTCCCCTGGCAAGAGCTATAAAGCCAGAAGGAGGAAACTGGACTGTATCAAGAAACTGAAATAGGGAGGAAGCAAGGAAGAAAAATCTCAATCCCTCCTCCCTTTCTGTCTATCTCTCTGTCTCCCCCACCCCACCTTCCATTCTCTCAACAATGCCTCCCATTGGGTAGATCTGAGCAAAAGCCAAGAGAAAAGAGAGACAAGATATGCAGCTCATAGGTTCTAGTTGGATACAGAACAATTGATCGTATAACAGATAACATAGAATAACAGTGGTTTAAACCATACAAAAGTTGTCTCATGTAAAGGAAGGGTTGGTGTGCTAGTACTTTATAACTGGGGACCCAGGTGCCTTCTCTCCAACTCATCTCCCTTCCTCAGCATACAACCCAGAATGACTGCTTCTGCTGCAAATGTCATACCGGCATTCCAGCAAGCAAGAAGATGAAAAGGGGATGAAGGCACACTTTCTTACTTTAAGAACATTTATCTGAATTTACACATGACACTTTTCATTTACTTTCATTGAACAGAGCTTAGTCATGTGAACATACCTAGGTCCAAAAAAGTGAATGTGATATTTATGACAAAAGCTTTATGTTCAGCTTAAATTAAGGCTTTTTTTTTAAAAAAAAATTAAGTAAAGGTAAGAAATGAATACTAGAAGAAGTCTAGTTCTCTGTTATAGTCTCAGAGGAAAAAAAAACCCTACTTTGTGATTCAATACAGAGATTCTATAAATAAGGCTTCTCAATATTCAATAACCAGTGGAGTAAATACATTAGTGATGATTACAGGGTGAATTATGACACATGGCATGTCCTTTCCTCTTGTGATGGTTACTCACACACCAACTTTTAAGGGAAAATCACATTGCTGTGTAAAGATAGTGCACATTTGATGAAGAAATGCCAGTTAGGGATGTTTGCCAGAGATTTAAAGACTTGTTCCTAGAAATACACTCTCCATAGATATTAGGAAACCAGCCAGTTTGATAGAGATGACAGATTTTGTTTTCTGAGCAGAGGGATAAATTTGCATTTAACAAGATACTCTACAATATGAATCACTAATGATTATGGGAACGAGCCCCACTGGCTATCACAGTTACAGCACACATCCTACTGCTTGGCCCCAGTGCCTTCTTGGGGGGCACTAGTCTCTTTCTGAGGTGCCCAAGCACACTCCCAGCCTTGCAACCTTGGGCACTCATGGGGCTGTGCCATGAGGAGCAGTCATCAAGCGCTGCTCAGATCACCTGTAAACTGCCGTCACCCTCTTCATCCCAAGATATGTCCCAGTCATCTGCCATCCTGGGCTGCTTCAGGTACACAGACAAAGGGAATCTCTATGCCTTCTCCCTTGTAGCAGCCTTTGGAGGATTTGGCTGTTCATCTTGCCCAGAGAAGGAAGGGAAGAACTCTCAGACTTTTAATCATTCATCATCCCACTCTCTTGCACAGCTATGGTGTGCACTCCTGTGGGCACATGGGAGACAGCCTAGGACATACAGTCTATTTGCAGGAGGGGCAGTAGTTACACTCATGGAGTTAAATCACCCATGGCAACAATACACATGTCATCACAAAACAATAGTGGCCCAAAGTAAGAGTTAAGCAAAGGCTAACCCATTGACTGATCATGAAAGTTCTGATTAGTAAGATAGGAATTCTCCCTTTGGTCTATACCTCACTTGGTCTATTAGTCAGTGTCCTGGAAGTAAAATCAATTTTACTAAAATGTTCAGATATAATTAAATAGAGGACTTTTCCAGAGGTATGGGGGGCAGGGGCTGTCATTTCATAATTCCATGAAATTATGGCCATCATTCATTGCTACTGGAATGCTTAAGAAATAAATCATGACAGTTGGATAATCATTTCATAGAGTCTTGTCATGTGGGTAGGAGTTGGCTTGTGGGTAGTTCCTGGGAGGAGCCGTGAGTCCAGTAAAAGAAGCACAGTGGAAGGAGTGAGCATCTATGTCAAAGACAGGAGGCTGGATGAGCTAAAATAAAGGGTTTATGTAGCTTAGTACTGAGAGAAGGGAGATTAGGCTTGGAAAGACTGGCATTCAAAGAGGAGTCAGTAATTCTGAGTGGAGGAATTGCATCATGAGAAGTTTGGGAAATACTAGATGTCTTAGTGTGTCAAATGTATTGATTATGTTGTGAAGGAGCTGGTGTCCATATTAGAGATTGTACAAGATTTACTGGATCAGACCAACAGTACTCCATTTGAACATTCTGTTCATGACTTCCTCGAATAACCCCCATGAGGCAAATAGCATACCTTTATTCAACATGTATGCAGAGTGTCTGCAATCAATGGGTACTGGAGTTTCAAGTGCCTTCAGTGACCAGTACAGGCATGGTCCCTACCTTCTAAGGAAAATTATCCTTCACTTAGTACTGGAATCCACTGGGGTGAGGGGTAGAGGGTAAGCTCAGCAGATCAAGGAGGCAATTTTATAATCTCAAAGCAAACACCAAATGAGGCACAGCAAGTCTACATGACTCAGCAGGGAGTGAGATTCTGCGTTTGGCATAGTCCGAAGACTTTTTCTGAAGCCACCTCCTTGATTTCCGAGGTGCTGGGGGTTCGAACCTGGGTCTGTGTTCACGCAGGGCAAGCACTCTGAAAGCTGAGCTTTGCCCACTGCCAAGATTCTGTGTTTGGAGAGTAAGATGAGAAAGATCTTGAGAGACCCAGAGTGAGGGCGGTGGAGCTAGCCAATGCAGAGAATTCTTTAGGAGAGGAGATAATATAACCCTGGAAATACCTCTAAATCTTTCTGGAGCTTGAATACTTCTTTAGCCAAACAAATTTCTCTCTTGCATACCTGCTATTCACATACTCCCTCCCTGTTCCCTCTCTCACCTCCACTCACTCACTTTCTAAAACTTCATTCATCTCTTTCTTAGAAGCAAATAAGCTCTTCTGGAGGACTCCTGCAGGTTCAGCTGGTGCCATTTCTTAGCAGGCACTTTTGGGGTTTTAGCTGGGTCCTTGTTCTCTCGCAAGAGCATACGCTAGGTTGATATTTAATCTTGACATGGTGAACAGGGAAAAGGAATAAAGAAGGTATAAATCTTCTGAAAACTGGCAGGTTGGTTAGGGGTCAAGATCATTCCCATAGCCAAAGACATCCATTGATTTGTATTGTTAGTTAAACAATCAAGTTGTTCAGTTTTTTTAAAAAAGCTGGTGAGTTATGAAAATGGACAAAGAAGTCAATATTCTAAACTTTGACACCCATGAAGACAGCCTAAGTGCCAGTCAGACAGTATAGGAGCCTCAAAAAAGCCTGTCACAGGGAAGGGGTGGTTCATCATGATCACACTGGTGGCCTCAGGTAGAATCCATCTTTTGTGGGGAGACTAAGATCATGCTTCATTTGCTCTGGACCAATGCCAGCTATTTTGGCCCTGTTGCTTTTTATACTTTGTCTTATTTTAGGAAATGGGGAGGACATTCTGAAGGTACCAATTGTAGACTTCCTTCAGGGCCACAGAACTTCCATCACCTGGAAAAGAACAGGGTAATAAAATTCCACTTATTTCCCTTTTGGAAAATAGGGGATGATGCTAGCAGGTAAGAGATTCAACTGAGAAACAGCACTAGGCAGGCAAAGCAGGTGATCTTCCTTAGAGAGTGTTTTCTAGCAGTGTCCTCATTTGGTGGCACTAACTGAGCCCTTAGGTATACAGAGAGCAAATGGGAGCTATAGTCCCGGCACTCAAGGAGTCTGTAATCCAAAATGAGCAACAGTGACAGAGAAGCTGGGAGGGAAATGTTAGCAGTAAAATCCAAGGCTATGGATTTTGACAGTTAAAGGATCACGTGTAGTTCACATCTGTTCTGACTCCTGGATGTTGGGTTTGCTGGATACGTACAGTTCTTAGCCTCAACCCTGTATAGGAGGGGGACACCTGCTGTGAACTCCTCTCAACCTCAGATGTCTCTTCTGTCTCATTGGGTCAGAATGGGATACCCTGTAGCCCTAAGCTTCCTTCCTGCCCTGGGAAGCAGGACCATGGCCTCAGGCTAGCAAAGCTGCTGCCAACACCAAGCATCCCTTTTTCCCAGGGATAATTGAGAAATGGTTGAACATCAGTAGAAAGTGAAACTTACTTATACAGATTAAAAAATGGGAGAGAGCACAAGTTAGAGGCTAGGAACCCACAAGCATTTTCTACCAAAATTCTTAAAATGATGGCACTATGGTGCTGGGAGACTTTCTAAAATATTAAATGAGCCAACATCTTTAACTTATAGATAAAAAAACCCCAAAGCTCAGGGAAATAAGGGTCTTGTCTGTGGTCCTACAACCTGGACATGACCGAACCAGGATCCAAACCTGGTTCCTATTCTCAGCTGAATACTTTTCAAGGCTGACTCCCCAAAGTAGTAAACAGGAAAAACAACAACAACAACAACAACAAAAAACACCCTGGAAATAAAATCTAATGGGTAGGACAATCCCAAGAAGCACATGCAGCCAAAATTTAAGTCAGTCACTTAATCAATATTTATTGGCAATATTCTCTACCGGGCACTGGACCAGTCTTTGCTATAGTCTTAATGCTGGGAATCTTTGCTGCCTGCTGCCTCCATTTGGCAAGTAGCTGAGGGAAGCCGCTGAAGGGCAGGTGACACCTGAGAACCCTGAAATGTGGGACATGAAGGGAGCTGGCTTTTGAAAGTCTGGTCTATAAAGTAGGGGTAATCCATTGACTTCTTGGGGTGCTGAGGATGAAAACAGGATCATACCCAGGGCCTCTATTGATCAAATGCACAATAAAATGTCACTCTTAAGGAATTAGACCCCAACAGGGGTCAAGAAAAAAATGCTTCAGGGATTTGAAGTTAGAGGAGTAGGGATTAAAAATAAATCCTTTAATTGTGAGCAAAGTAGCTGTGAGTTCTTTTCAAAGTACCTGCAAAGCATATGTTTTTCTAAGATCCAAAAGTGATTACTTTTTAATTACTTAAAGACAAAATTTATAAAAAGAGACTATTAGTTTGCTAAGACTGCTATAGAAAAGTACCACAGACTGGGAGACCTAGACCAGACATTATTGACTCAGTTCAGAAGGCTGCAAGTCCAAGCTGCAGGCAGTGCCATGTTCCCTCTGAAGGTGCTAGGAAGCATCTGGGCCTGACATCTCTCCTTGGGTTGCAGAGGCCTGTCTGCCATCTCACTGTGTCTTCAGATGGTCTTTCCTCTGTACCTGTCAGTGTCCAAACTTCTCTTCTCAGAAGTACACTGATTGAATTGGTGTACTTATCCCAGTGTCCTCATTTTAACTTACTTACATTATCAAATGGCCTGTCTTCAAATATGGTCACATTCTGAGGTACTGGGGATTAGGACATCAATATGTGAATTTTGGAAGGGGACATGATTCAAGTCATAATGGAGTAAGATGAATAGACAACAAGTAAACAACAAAACAAGACCAAGCAAAAGGACAACAGCTACATGACTCCCGGCACTGGAACCTTGTTGAACACCCTCCCAGAGAGGCCTTGCCCTGGGAGACACCTGACGCTGAACTTTGACATTAGTGGCTAGATTCTTCTTGTGTGAGAAGACTTCTTTTTGTTAATTTACGAAAATGGATATAAATTTTTTGGTGGTATTGATTCAACAAGGCAATCTGATTATCAAACAAGGAACTTCTGTGTAAACACACACACACACCTGCACACACTCATCACACTTGTGTAAGTACTCACATGGAGTGGGAATTTTGCTCTGGTTCTAAACTGTGAACTGAGCATGTGTGATGAGTCTGTGAGCAAGGGCCTCCAGGAGTCCCTCCTGTGAGGTGTCTTGCTTGAGTGGGAGGAAGCAAAGAAAAGACAAGGCAGGGGAAAAACATGTTGGTATCTCCAGGACTCAGGGGATTGAGTCTGGGACCTGGGAAGAGTGGCTGCAGGATCAGACTTAGAGGTACCATCCCAAGAAGCAGGTGGGGCTGAAGAGGAAGGAAGGTGCATCTCCAGCCCATTGAGTCCCTGGGGGTGCACACTGCCATGACACCTCTAAAACGGAAGGACCCAAATGCAGCAGTGAGAGCCCCAGGGGAGACTCAGAGTGAGGAATTTCATAAGCAGAGGACAACCAAGGGATAAGACTGGTGAAAGATCTGCTCCTGATGCCATTTGACATACCCTCAGGGACCTAGAAGAACCATTTAACACTTGAAGGGGGACACATGGGGACCTAGGACAGTGACATTTCCATGGCTACCCTCGGATTAGAGTAATTCCACTGGTAGCACAGATGGGCAATATCTGGAAACAAACTCAGGAGACACTGGCCCTGCTCAGGCTTGGAGATCTGCAGAGACCCCTTGGGACTCTGAAGACCCACCACAGTGAATGCATTCTAGAATGAGGTCAGTGTGACCCAAGGCCATGCTCAGTGTGATGGCACTGGACATCCTCCTGAAGATATGGGTTTTCCTTGGCAGTGAGCGAATAAAGGCAAGAAAGAGATGCATTTGTTACTGAAACACAGAAAGTCCTTTCAAGTGTGGCAAAGTAGAAGGTGGCTTTGACCGCCAAGGCTCTTGCCTCACCATGCAGTCAGTAGGTCCCACTGCCCTGCAAAGTCCTTCTTGACCCGTTCTTCAATTAACCAGCACCCAGAACCCTTGGTTTTCTTTGGGCCCTGTGATGACAGAGGCCCCTGGTTTCCTACACTGGGTGTTTTTCTAATGACTGAAGGAGCATTTGTATAAGGAGTTTGTGTTTTTTCGTTAATTTAAAAAAAAAAAAGCTATTAATATGAAAATAGAACAACAATTTGCTGTGGGCTACCAATTTGCTGTGAGCACATTCTTGGAGATTTACTTTTTCTTCCCCTCCCCCACAGCATTTTTCTTCTAAAATTCCTGGGGCATTTACTTGTTCTTGTTTACTGCTGATGGCTGGTCTTTAGCTCCTATGCTACACTATTCTGGCATAGAACTTGGCCAGGGTGCTCACTAGTGTCCCCTAGTGGTAGGGTAGAACCTGGTGCAACACATTCTCCACAGATTTCTGCCAAATAAATGAATTTATTTAGGACTGGGATTAGCAAGAGATTGGAGACCATGAATCTATTTCCCATGGTTGGGTAATTCCCCATGGAGTCCAGTATGGTAGGTATGAGCATAAACACTAACAATAGTCCTTGCCTCACTGAACCCTGACTGGTGGGAGATAGTGTAGACAGACAAATGGAACAGGATGACAGTTTCTACCAGAAAGAACCTGGAAGGAGCAGCTAATTTTGGAACAGCTTCATAGAGGCTGGGCCATTTACCTTGTTGTTTGAGAAATGTCTGAAATGTCGGGGGGATGACACTTGCAAAAGCTATGGTCACTCAGTAGAACTGAAGGATGTAGAAAAGCTGCTGTGCTTTTAAAGAAGGGTCCTGAATCATGGGGACAATAACCTGGGATGCAGTGACCCTGGGGATGACTGAAGAGGTGCAGTATCTGCAATAAAAATGTAACATGCAGCAGGTCCAAGTGAGTCCCCCAAACCACCAAGCATTTGATCTAGGGGAGTAGCTGAGGCTGTTGTTTTATAAGGCCATGAGGGTTAGTGTTCCTTTGAGGTGGCTACTGCCCCATTGTTATGGTAGGACCTGGTACCTGGCCCCCAGATGCACATGAGCAGAGAGATGATATCTCTGCTCCATGGTTTTGTGGGAGTTGGGGTTGCTAGACCTTCCCTGACTCATGGAGGTAGAATTTGTGGGACCTGGTGGGCAGATTTGAGAAGCTTAGAGGTATCAGCTGGTGAGATCCTTGATGGCGACCCAAAGTTCCCTCTTGGGAGAAGAAAAACAATAGTCCAGTTTGGGCCACACTGAATTTGCAGAGCTGGAGTTTTTGTGATCCCAGTAACATTCTAGAATCTCTTGGCCTTCACACAGGTGGGAAGACAGATGCCCTGTAACCATGCTCCTCTTCATAAGCAAAAGGGCTGGATCATAAATCTACTTTCAGGCAGGTTTTAAAAAGCATTTATCTTCCGGCAAGTAGGAATTTCATGTAGTCAAAAATGATTTAGACATTTGCGAGCTGTAGCATTCACAACAGTGAATAAGATGCAATTCCTGCTAAGAAAGTGAAACAGGTATTTAGGCCCTTCTGTGCAACTGGAGGTGGGGGTGTGTGGAGTTGTTTGACAGCACATGACAAGGTCATCAACCAGATTTTTGGAGAAGCAGGAATGGCTTTCAATTGGGACCTAAAGGAAGATTGGCAAGAGTTAGCCAGGGAGAGTGAGAAGAAATAGTAACTAAGAGAGGGAAGAACATGTAGCAAACAAAACAAAAACAAAACAAAACAAAACAAAACCACCATGGGCCACCAGGGATGTTTACCATGGCTGGGGCACAGAGTGTGCAGAAAATGAAGCTTGGAAAGAAGAATTGGGCCAGGTCCCAAATGACCCTGAATGCCATTTAGGGCAATACCAACAGGGTACTCTCAGAAAGTCAGAATACAGCAGGCTGAGACAGGAAGGGCAAGGCATGGTGGGAGAAGGAGCACTGTGCTTGGGGACACTTACTCTCCAAGAAGCTAAGCTGAAAAAGCAGAGGAGAGGAAGGCCAGACTTTCAAGTGGAGCATTGTTATCAGTTTGTTGACTGGTTGGTTTTTATTTTTAGGATGCCAGAGACTTAAACGCATTTAAATGTCAACATCAAAGAACCAACAGGTAAGAGAAGGTGAAGAGCTCAGGTGAGAGGTTTGTGCTGGATTACCAGAAAGGGGCCCCTCTGCCAAACAGGGGGGATGGGGGTACAGATGTAAGCATTTCCTAGGCACTGAGATGAGGTACATCCCTTCTGATGGCTTCTAATTTGCTCTGCAAAGTAGGAACTGAAGCCATCAAAAATAGTAAAGAGGGAATAATAGAGAAGTTCTGGAACAATCATGGTGAGTTAAGTTCAGTGAGTGAAACAGGAAGACTGTGGGCAAGACAGGGGCTACCTTGAAACTGGAGCTATTTCTATCTCCATGACAGGGTGATACCCCCTGGAGCACAGTACAGTAGTTCTGAGCAGAAAACAGTAATAGGTGGCCTTATGGAAAGTCAGTGGCTTGCTCTTGGGGGTGGGCCTTGCAATGGGCCATGGGAATTAAGAACACTGGCACCAGAGTGGTTGATGTGAGCAACCCCAGGGCTAAAGCTGAAGGGGCAAAAAATTTCAAAGGAGTGTTCTGGTGAGATCAAGTTTGAGTCAGGAGCAGGAGAACTCAACACCACTGAGGAAACATTGCAGAAGTCAAGGTTTATGAGCGATGGGTTTGAATTTGGAGTTTTGTGGTTAATTCCAGGTAATGACAATGTCCAGAGAGCTGCAAAGAGTTGGAAGCTCAGGAAGAGTAAAGAAGAAAGAAGCCAAGTACTGAATGTGCTCCAGGTGTGCATTGAATTCACTGGAGCTTGGTGGGACTCCAGTTGAAGGTACGGATGGAGCCACACAGCACAGCTTCAGTGAGTGAGGCATCCGTAGAGGACGTCAGATGACCATTGTGGGAAGTGGGTGGTCACCAGAGGCTTGGTATCAAAGGTAAAGAGCAGGAGGAACATCAGTCCAGCATCTGGTCTTCCTGAGGAAATGACAGGGAAAACTGTGACCTCAGGGGAAACCAGGGCAAGGCACCTACTCCGAGGAAGGCACCTGTGACAGAGTGAGGAGAGGGACATTCTACCCACTCTGGACCAGGTGTTGGGGAGGATATGGAGAAACAGCATGGAAATATTGGGAAGCTGAGGATACGTTGCAGTCACACTAGCCCCATTTTTATGAACCTGCTGCACGTCAGGCCCTGTGTTCTATTATATATATACAGAATCTCAAGATATCTCAGGACAATATTATTATGCTAATTCACAGCTCAGTATCCTGAGAAACACAGGCTAAGTAAAGAGTAAGGATAATGGATATGAAAATGCTTTGCAAACTTATAAAGCAGTAAATAAACGTTGGGCATTCTTTTCCTTTTTCCTTCTTCTAACTGGATTTCATTAAACAATGTCCAACATGTCACACTAATCCAATTATGGATACTCAATCTGTGCCCATTGCACACAATTGAGTTCATTGTCCACCAAACAAGAAGAAAAATTAGAAAGTTCATAGCTATTCCATTGAAATCAATTCTCATTCCATTTTTCTGCATGTATGGAGGTAAGTTGATGAGACAGTGACTTGGCCTAAATAAAGCCTGATGGGTTTCTCCAGGGTTTCTTTCCAGATGCTGTCACAGGGGTGTGGAAGTCTGTCCTCTCTTCCCAATACTCAATCTTGGCCTGGGTAGTGTCAGTCACTATATGTTGGATCTCTGGTGACAAACAGCAGGGAAGCCTTTCCAAAACCATCTGGATGGATCTTGCTGAACATCCAACTTCTAAAAGATAAGTAGGGTTTTTCCTGGACTAGAAGGGCTACTTTCTGACCCCCTTAAAATCTTTATTCTTGTTATAAATATAGTGTGTTTAAGATACAACAGTACTGAGGTGAGTGAAAAGTGATCCTGTTCATCCAGTGTAGAAGAGTATTTATCCAAAAGACAGAAAGAAGCAAGGAGGATGCAATTACTAAGCAAATAAATCACATATGTCTCAGTACATTTTTTGTTGCCATAACAAAATGCCCGCAGCTAGATACTCACCATAGTTTGAATATTAAATGTCCTCTAAAGGCCCATGTGTTAAAAGTTGGTTGCAAGCCCATGGTGCTCTTGGGATTTGGTAGAACCTTTAGGAGAAGGAAGTTAGGTCATTGAGGACATGTGCTTGAAGGGGATATTGAGATCCCAGCACCTCTGCTTCATTATTTCACTTCCAGCCTCCATGAGATGAATGACTTTGCTCCAACAAACACAACCAGGATGATGTGCTGCCTCACAACAGTACCAAAACTAGTGAGCCAACTGACTATGGACTGAAACCTCTAGTGAGCCAACTGACTATGGACTGAAACCTCTGAAATTGTAAACCAAAATAAACCTTTCCTTTTTTTAAATTGATTATCCAAGGTAATTTGTCATAGCAATGGAAAGCTGACTAACACAGTACTTAATAAAGAAAAGTACTCCTTTCTGTACAGTTTTAGAGACTGAAAGTTCAAGATTGGGGAGCCCCAATGATTCACCTCTGGTGAGGGCCTCATGGTAGAAGGCATCACTGTGGTAGGAGTACCTGCAAGAGTTGTCACGGGATGAGAGAGGAAGTCAGAAAGTGAGGAGGTACCAGTCTTGCTCCTTTTATAAAAACTCAACCTTCAGGGAATTAACTATTCTCATGAGAACTACATTAATCCCCTCTGAGGGTATCACCTCCAATAACCTGATTGCCTTGCAATTAGGGCCCACCTCCTCCATACTGAGGATCAAGCTACAAGTGCATGAATCTTTTGGGGACACACTCAAATGATATCTGAACCACAGCAATATATACTAGTGAGAAGCTTCAAACAGAAGGGGCGTGAGGGGTCCAGATTCACAGAGTGTGGTTTCCCAGGAGGAAACAATTCAAGGTGTTGTCAGGGCAAACATGTCAGGCTCAGCCCTCAACCCTCCTGCCTTCTTCTTAGAAGAGGTGGGAGAGGACAAGAGCCACTGCAAACAGCCCTCCCCAAAGCAAAACATTCCAGAGTGTCATCTTGGTGTTCAGGATTCTGAGGGTAGTAGACAGACCCTCCCATGATCAGGACAGGATTCTGTGGCTTAGATGTGGATAGTTTTCTGGGGGTGACTTCTATTATTTCCCTTTTATTTTGTGATTATAAACTATGCTCATGAGAGGTCATTAATAAGTAATAGAATTCTACTTCTGAGTAAAAGTTTATCACAAAGATCTCATAATTTGTATGAAGGAGTTTTAAATGTGCAAGTTGGATTTTTGTTACCTTCTGAAGAATTAATTCAACAGTGTTTACTCAAGGTTCAGTAAATTATTAAGGCATAATATACAGCAATAAACAAAGTTTATGCCCTTCTACTGTTATATTACTATATCCCAGTAAAGAGAAATAAACCAAAAAACGAAAGTTTGCATGTAGAGTCATCCATTAATATCTATGGGGGATTGGTCCCAGACTCTCCTGAGGATTTCAAAATTTAAAGATGGTCAAGTCCCTTATATAAAAGAGCATAACATTTGCACATTATCTGTGTACATCCTTCTGTATACTTTAGATCATGTCTAGATTACTTATAATGCAAATACTATCTAACTAGTTCTTATTCAGTATTGTTTAACAAATAACGGCAGGAAAAAACTGAATATTCAATGCATTTGCAATGTTTTAAAAACTTTTTTACAGATGCAGAACCCATTGAATATGAAGGGCCAGCTGTAATCAAAAGGTCAAATCAGAACAGCTTAAACCATAACAGGGATTTATTTTTTAAACACAGTGAAAAGGTCAGAGTTTAGCAGGTGCTGGTATTGGCTTATGGGTATAGGGATATCAGGGTTGAGGGATATCATTTCTCTTGGCCTTTTCCCCATGGTAGCTGGAAGGTTGCATCAGTTCTGGCAAAAAAAGTTTTTCTTTTCTAGGAAGAAAGAAGGAAGAAGTGCTAAGGAGAAACCTCCAGTGGATCCTGCCCTGGATAAGAAACTTTTGCAGAAGCCTCATCTGACAACTAGCACCTCTACCTTCTTTGTCTTTGTACCTCTACCATTCTTATTTGCAAGGGATACTGGGAAATGTCAGTCTTTAGCTCAGTGCCTTCCAACCTGCAGGACAATCACATGATATTGTATATTGCATAAGCAACTGAGAGCCTCTGCCTTGCAGATTCAAAGTATTATCAACTGTGGTACATACTTCTGAGCAAATCTTGCTCATTTTCCTTTTGGGTTTTTGTAATTAAAGTATTTGAACAATATTGACTGATGTCTCTCTAGGAAAAAAAATGTTTAAAACATTTTATACCTAAAATTCTTTTCTTTCACTAATTTACCAGTTCCTTAAATCAGTAAGAAAAATCATTACTCAAAAGAGAAGTAGAAATAAGAGCACATGACTACCTTTCCTTGTCTTGCTCAACCAATTTTGAAATTGGGAAAGGAAATATTTTCCTTTTACTGCTGAATACCATGCTTCCATAAGAAGCTTAATTACAGAATGATAAAATTAGACCATTAGAATTAGCCGAATGAATTATAATTAGTCTGAGGCAATAGCTATAGAATGTCAAGCGGAAAGCCTGAGAATGGCACTTGGTCTTGGGATAATGGAGTCTCTAAAATTGGTGAGATTGAATTTCCATCTGCAGCTCAATCATCGCTTCTCCTTTCAGTGTCCTGTGTAATCAAAACCATGATCATAGTATAATAAAATGGCATTTTGTCCTATGAAGAATTGCAGGGTAAAAATGAACCTAAGCAGAATCACATGCTCTACCTCTATAAAAGGATTTTTAAGGCTGAAAATTGTCCCATACATTGTTTATGGAGGGATGATGCTGGGGAAGGAAACACATTTTTTCTTAAACACAGGTAACTCCTGTGTCTACTCCATCTGTACACACTCCTACAGGTAGCACAGAGCTCAGGTTAACCTGTGCCTGTCACCCACCCACTGTTCTCAGCAGCCTCTCTCTGGGATGAATGGTTTTTAGTCCCATAATCATATTAAAGATCATATTGAACCTGGGTCACTGAGTTTCCTACCAAGAGGTCCCCAAAAACTTACCAGATGGGAACATGTTGTGGGTTCCCACATCAGTCTTAGCTGGCAATCAAGAAACTACTTGGGAGATGAGTTGTGCATTTTGGACATGTGTGTTGGGAAGGGAAGGGAAAAATTTTTGTGGTCCGTTATGTCTTAGACTTAGAGATGATGAACTGGAATTGTGAAAATTGCCCACCGCTAGTTTGTAGCCTGAGGAACAATGGGAATTTAAAGCTGAAGGAGGCTCAGAACTGCTAGGGCACTCTTCCTTTACACAGAAGAAAACAGATACCCAGTAGTTGGCATTGCTGTAGGGAAGCCATCATCTCCTGAGAAAAGACGGAAGTGCCTCTGGAGTGCTGGGAGGAGTCTGATGCTCATATTGTGCTCTTGGCTGAGGACCAGGAATTTGTAGGAGGTGTCAAGCCCAGAAAACAAACAAACAACAACAATGACAACAACATTCCATTAGCCTACTGAAAAATTACATTGGACTCAGGATAATCTGGGAACATGTCACAGATAAGGAAGCATTTGAATGGTACCTGGAAGAATTAGAATTCCAGTCAGTGAATAAAGAGGGACGGTGCTCTAGGATAGAATTGCACATCCAGGAGCACCACGAGGAATTTGGAGAGCAGCCTGTTGGTCAGGTGAGGCTGGTGGTGGGACATGGAAGTCCCTCTTGAGTCCTATCAAGAGGCCACTGAGGCTCAAGCCATGCTACTGTAGTTTAAATCTTGAATGTTCCCCAAAGGCCCATGTGCTAAAGGCTTGGTCCCCAAGGTGGTCCTATTGGGAGGTGGTGAAGACTTTAAGAGGTGGGGCCGATGGAGAGGTCTTCAAATAATTGGGGCCATGCCCTCAAACAATCTTGTGAGATCCTGGATCCTTCCTCTTTTTCTCTATTAAGTTTTAGATATTAGATGTCCTCCAAACGGTCATGTGTGAGACAGTGCAAGAGGGTTTAGTGGTGAACTGATTCGGTTATGAAAGTGTTAATCCCCTGATAGGTATTAACTGGTTGAAAACTATAAGCAGGAAGGGTGTGGTTGGAGGAGGTAGGTCCCTGGGGGATGCCTTTAGGGGAAATAATTTTGTCCTTGTTGAGTGGAGCGTGCTCTCTCTCTATCTTTTTCTCTCTCCCTTTCTCCCTCCCCCCTCCTTCCTGGTGCCACGTTTCCAGTTGCTTTCCTCTTCCACCACATACTTCCGCCATGATGTTCTGCCTCACCTCAGGCCCTGAGGGATGGAGCTGGCTGTCTAAGGACTGAGACCTATGAAACCACGAACCCCAAAATAAACTCTTCCTGCTCTAATTATTCTTGTCAGGTCTACTTGGTCACAGTAGCAAAAAAGGCAGGCGAAACACTATGTTTCCCTCCCTGGCCATCAGGTGAGTGGTTTTGCTCCTCTAAAAGCTCCCATCATGCTGTGCTGCCTCCCCTGAGACCTAAAAACCACAAGGCCAACCAACCATGGATTAGAACCTCTAAAGCTGTGAGCTTTAGAAAAAGAAACCTTTTCTCTTTATATCTCAGGTATTTGTTATAGTGACAAAGAGTTGGCTAACACATATGCTGTACTTTCCCACAAATTCACATTTATTGAGATTCAGAAAGTAGGAGGAGTTTGTTTTTAAATCTCTTCCATTCTGTTTTTTTTTTTATTTACCACAGTCATGCAATGCATAACAATGTTTTCCTTGATAATGGACAGCACATATGATGGTCATCTCTCCTAAGAGTATATCATCTGGTGACATAATAGGCATTTTAGTTTATATGAATGCATTCCCTGATGTTTGTACAATGAAGAAATCATCTAATAACACAGTTCTTAGACCTTGGCCTTATTGTTAAGTCAAGTATGTCTGTATTTAAGGAATTTATTTTTCAACAAATCTTTATTGATGGCACAGGTATATATGCTACTAACAAATAGAGCCCATTTTATAAGAACTGTATACTTTCTTTAAGTCAAGACCTGTGCTGAGTGCATTTTATCTCATGAAGTATGTATCATTAGATTCACCATCTCAAAGATGAGGAAACTAAACACCAACAGTTAGGTGTTTTACCCGAAATCATGTAACCAAAGAGGTGAAATGAGAATACAAACCCAGATGATGTGACTCTCCATGTCTCTTCTTGCTCACTCTTTTCTCCCTTTCCTCATCTCTTACTTCCTTCTAAGGAAAGAAGAAAATCGAATGCAATATTTTCAAACCATCATTTAAGAGAAGGGAGCCAAAATACTCTAGAGAAAACTCTGACTCTTCAGAAAAAAAAAAAAAAAATACCCTGAATTGGAAGGAGTGGTCACTGAATTGGAGATCAAAACATGATGGGGTTATGCTGCAGCCCATTGCCTCATTCCCTGTGACCTTATTTAACATTCTCTACCATTTGAGAGAAGATTCTTCCCCTGTAGATGCTGGCATTGAGGACTGAGAGATGTCCAGTGGTTTGTCCAAGTCCACATCAGGAAGTGACTGAGAAAGATCAGGCCCTGAGCCCAGACTGTCCCTGCCCAGGTCTCACGGTAGCCCTCAGTATGCCTCCCGGTCCAGTTTGGAATCGTTGAGGCAAGATAAGGACCAAGGACTGACCCCCCTATAGAGAAAATCCAACATTCCCTCCTGTGGGCACCCAGAAAAAAACAATTGCTGCTATTCATCTCACCCAGACTGCTTTGCATAGTAACGCTTTCATAAAAATGGAATTCTTTATGATTTCCTTCTTGAGTTCTGAGAAATAGATGGAAATAAATTTTCTGGATTTCTTACCAACTAAAACATACAATGGAATTATCCCCTGATTTCCTTGTTCTATAACTACATCAATGTTTTTATAAGAATTTTTATCTCTTCCCTTCTAGAGATTCAGGTCTCACTAATTGGCTATTTGTGTCCTGCAACTAAAATGGAGATTTTAAAGTCTTCTTTCTTATAAATTCAGAAACCCCCTTCTGCTTCCTCTCCAGGCAGGGGTACTTAACAGTTCTTTCCTCCCAGTAATAATTCCCCCGGCTTTCTTGGTAAATACACACCATAGTCAGACTGAAAAGACTGACTCTATTTTGGGACTGTGTATTAGGAGAAATCAAATGAGTGGATGAATTATGGAGATCATTCACAGAGTTGAGGGCAGCTTGCTTAAAATAGAAGACAGAAAAATCATCTTCAACAGATTATATCACTTGGCTATAATTCTTTATATATCAGTTCACTTCACTCCTCCATCTAAAAAAGTGAGCATAAAAAACCTTGTCACTCTGCATAATGCCAGATACAACCATACATGGCTGCAAGATCTTGATGAGAACCATTCCTTCTCCCTGAATTTTCTCTGAGTAACAAAGATAAACAATGAAAGCAAACAGAGAAACAAGATATATCCCATTTGTTTACAAAAAAGAAAAAGAAAAAAAAAAGGGCAACAGGGACTGGTTTATTTTATGGGTTTTGCTGCCCTGGGGATGATGATGTCATAATCAGGGGAGCCGACCTCAGCTCTGGTCGTTCTCTGAAATCCACAATCCAGCACTGACAGAGAGCTGGATCATAAAGCACAAGATGTTTAAGGGGTATTAATTTGGCAATTAAAATCAGGTCCATCCAAGACACTGTAATAAATTATCCATCTGGAGGTAGCGGAGGACAACTTACTTAAAGGAGAAAGCAGACTGCCTGAAGATTGGAATCAGTTCAAAGCCAGATGATGTCTTTTTGCAGGAAAATCACAGAATTGCTCAGAATGGGGATGCGGCGGAGTGGCTGGGTGGAGATGGGTTTCAACCTGAAGCATCTTATGACCTGGCTTCTGCTATAGATCCTGAGGTTTGCCCTGCTACGATGGACAGGATCAGCTTGTTCCACAGATGAACAGAAGGAACCTACTAGCTCAATCATAGCAAGTCTCAGACTGGCTTCTTGGAGATCCTGGTTTCCCTCAGATTCTTTCCTCTGCTGTCCTCTTGGCCCCTGACCTTCTGAGAGGACCCAGCCACATCCCAAAGGGCTGAAGTAAATCTCATTCTGGTAGGAGCCTATGTTTAGTCCTTCCAGATGCTTCGGTGTAGAGCTCTAAGCCAAGAAAATCTTACTCTGAGGTTTGTGTGTCTTGAACTATGGTTCACATGCCCCCGAAGTATGATACTGTTTGCCATCACAACAAAAACCGTAGGACTAACACTGTATATCAAAGCAGTATGTGCTTGAAGATTGCGCTGGGCAGGATGGGGTGCTTTGGTTAAGATTATCCAAGGCTCATCAAGCACGTGAATGCAAAACTAAGATATATTTTAGGAGAAAGTTAGAGAATACAAAGACTTTTAAATAGTCTTAACCTCAGACCCTTGGGAGGTATATTCAAACTAGGCTATGCCAGGCTAGCAGATTCATATGGGGCATGGGATACCGATATGAGAGAAAGACATTTCTTCAGACGGGGGTTGTGGGAGGGCAAGGATGGCGTGTGAAGCTTTATGGTTGGCTCAGCACCATCCTCAACACGTAGTGACTACTGGCCCTCAGGGCACCAGGTTCTGCACTGAATCTGCAGAGACCATAGCAAAGGCCAGGACAAGGTGCTGGGGTCAAGTGGTTAAGGGATATAGGATGAAAAGATGTCCCAGGATGGAGGAATTTCTATCATCATAACAGGCAAATGCAGACCTGTAAGAGTCTGAAGCTCCCAGAAGGACGTTGGAGAGAGATGTTCCTGTTGAAGAACAGGGCTCCATCATGGTTGCAGACAGGGCTTTCTGGAAGAGGGGTCTCTTTAGAATCCACAGTCCCAATTAAAGAAGGTTGGGGCCTCATTTCTGGCTTCTCCCAACATGTTGAGCTTTGCTCTGGGTTACAGCCACTTTCCCTCCACATCCCCATCCACATTCACAGCTTATCTTCAGTAAACCATTTCCAATTTCAGTTTTGTTTTCTTGGCAAGTCCTGGTAGATACTATCTTCTCTTACCCTTAAAAAAAGAACAAATCATTCTCTCCAGGATTGGCAGCTCATAGACATTCTTAAAAAAGAAAAAAAAAAAAAAAAGAAAGAAAAATAATGTCCTGTTTGTAATTCAGAAAGACCACCGTTCTTCAAAGGTCTCTATAGGAGGATCCCTCTCCTCTGTAGAGCTCTAACTCTGCTATATTAGGTTGGTGGCAATTCATAAGAAAGAACAGGTTCTACTGGTGCCCATTTCTCATGTATGTATGGCAATTATTTGACAAATTGCTATATCTGGGACACAAGCCAACCATGTCCCTGTAGAAGAATCCCAACCAAGGAAAGCAACAATAGAAAGCAATCAATTGTATGACATTAGATTGACAAGGTTAACACGTGAGAGCAAGTCTCCCCCATCAATAGGAATGTGCTAAATATTTATGACAGGTGAATGTCTCCTGTGTGTACAAATTAAAAAATTTTTCTCTGCTTTAAAGAAAAGACACCATACTTTCAGAGGCATATTCTAGGAGAGTCTTCCAGAATGTGCTGTATGAAGCACTAGACTTGTCAAGTCCTCCACTAAATGGACTTTTGTGTACAATTTAATTTAGCAAAAACTGCATGTTTGATACCCTCTCAATGACAAATGATGTTGTTTAGGTTCCAGATATCATCAATTTCCCCTCTATATCATTACTAATTCCTAATTAGTAGTGATTGTCAGAGAACAAATTTTGAATGATTTCAATCCTCTTAATTCTACTGGGCTTGTTTTATTGTGAATATACTTTGTGTTTTGAAAAGAATATTTATTTGTCTGGGCATGGTGGCTCACATCTGTAATCCCAGTGGCTCAAGAGGTTGAGACAGGAGGATTGTGAGTTTGAAGCCAGCCTCAGCAATTAAACAAAGCTATGAGCAATTTAGTGAGACCCTGTCTCAAAAATAAAAACAAAAACCAAAAAAGGCTGGGAATATGGCTTAGGGGTTAAGCGACCTGGGTTTAGTATCAAGGAAAAAAAATGTTTATTCTGAATTTGTTAAATGGAATATACTAAAATGTTAATAAAATCAGGGTGGTTAATAGTATTGTTCAGATCAACTATGTCATTCCTGATTTTTTTTTTTGGTTCAGTTGTTTTGTCAATTAAAATTTTATATATATATACACACACACACACACACACATATATTTGATCTTTCAAAAATCTTAGTGTTAATTCTTAAATCTAAATTAGAAAACTTGTGTTTGGATCTTAAATGTCCCTGAAAGGTCCATATGTTAAAGGTCTGGTTGCCAGACTGTGGCACTATTGGGAAATGGTAAAACTTTTAAGAGACGGAGACTAGTGGAAGGAAGTTAGGTCATTGAAGACATGTCCTTGAAGGAGATATGGGGACCCCAGTCCCTTCCTCTCACTCTGTTTGCTTTCTGGGCACCATGAAGTGAGCAGCTTTGTTCTACTATGTACTCTCTGCCATGATGTTCTGCCTCACTACAGGCCTAAAGCAACATGACCGAGTGGTTATGTACTAAAACATCTGAAACTGTGAACCAAAATAAATTCTTTTTCTTTATGTTGATTTTCTCAGGTATCTTGTCATAACAATAGAAATCTGACATGCTTTTCACACTTTGCAAACTTTAATCTTCCCACACTTTTATATTATTTTATATATGTTATGTCTGTATATATAGAAAACTGCATAGAGAAATTTCATGATTTTTTCTTTCAATAGTCATGCATGTTTTAAATAACTCAAGAGGGAAAGATGTTCTTTGTGTGCATGTGTGTGTGCTGGTATTCTTGAACCCAAGGCCTCACACTTGCTAGGCAAGTGTTCTATTGCTGAGCTACCTCCCTAGCCCATTTTATTTTATTTCAACACAGGGTCTCACCAACTTGCCCAGGCTGTCCTTGAACTTGTGATCCTCCTGCTTCAGTCTACTGAGGAACTGGGATTATAGGCATGCACCTCAGGACATGACAAAATGGTCTATTATATTTGCTCATATGTTTCCTACTTTGTTGCTCTTTCTTCATTCCCAAAACCCCAGATTTCTTTCTGGCATCATTTCCTTTCAGCCTGAAAAATTTCTTTTAGGATTTCTTTGAGAGTGGAGCAGGCAATGAAGTTTCTTAATCCAATTATGCCTTTATTTGTCTTCATTCCTGAAGGATGTTTTTGCTGTATTTAGAATTCTGAGGTGACAGTTCTTTCCTTTAAGCAAGTTGAAAATGTTATTCCATTGGCCTTATGAGTTTTGAAGAAGGTCAACAGTTATTTTATTTGTTGTTCCCAATGCACAATGTCATTTTTCTTTAACTGTTTCCATGAGTTTTCCTTTATCTTGTTTTTTAGCACTTGATTATGATGTATCTAGGTATTTTCAGTAGTTTATCTTTTTTAGGGCTCACCAAGGTCATTTAATCTGTAAATTTATGTCTTTCACCAAATTTGGGGAATGTACAGCCATAATTTTTTCAAATGATTTTCTTTTCCTCTGGCTTCAGTGATATTTTCCCATAGAACCCAGGGCCTCTGCTCATTTATTTTCAGTCCTTTTCATATGAAATAAGATTTTCTTGATTTACCTCCATGATTTCTAGTCTATTCTTGAACCCATCTAGTAAATTTTTACTTTATGTATATTTTTTAATTCTAAAATTATCCCATGTTTCTTTTGTATAGTTTCTATTTTTCTGATGAGAACTCCTAGATTTTTAATCATTTCTAGAATATTTTTCTTTATCCATGCAACGTGGTTTTAATAACTGCTTTTTTTTTATTATTATTGTAAACAAATGGGATACATGTTGTTTCTCTGTTTGTACATGGCGTAAAGGCATACCATTTGTGTAATCATAAATTTACATAGGGTAATGCTGTTTGATTCATTGTTATTTTTTTCCCCTTCCCCCCCACCCCTCCCACCCCTCTTTTCCCTCTATACAGTCCTTCCTTCCTCCATTCTTGCCCCCCTCCCTAACCCTAACTCTAACCCTAACACTAACCCCTCCCACCCCCCATTATGTGTCATCATCCACTTATTAGCGATATCATTCTTCCATTGGTTTTTTGAGATTGGCTTATCTCACTTAGCATGATATTCTCCAGTTTCATCCATTTGCCTGCAAATGCCATAATTTTATCATTCTTTATGGCTGAGTAATATTCCATTGTATATATATATACCACATTTTCTTTATCCATTCATCAATTGAAGGACATCTAGGTTGGTTCCACAATCTGGCTATTGTGAACTTAATAACTGCTTTAAAGTCTTTGATCGACTCAACCTTCCCTTCCTTTTGGGGTTGGCAGCTGTTAGTTGTCCTTTCCCTTGAGAACTGGTCACATTTTCTTTGTATGTCATACCCTGGACATTATGAATGAATTATGTTAAGCAGACTCTGAGTCCTTTTATAACACTATGGAGGATGTTCATGCTTTTAGCTTAATACACAATCAACTCAGTTAGATAAGGCCACCAATTCTGTCTCATTCTCCGAGTGTATTGCTTAGGGGTAACGTTGAGATTGGTGAAGGTTTGTATACACAATTTATATACACAACCAGAGGACTACTTTTTCTGTCTCTTTACACTCTGATTTTCCCTTTTAATCTCCAGTCCTCAAGAAATAATATCTTTACCTAATGTTTCTGGCTACAAAGATGTAATTTCTATTGGAGTTTTAGAACCTGCACTACTGCTTTCCAGCTCCTCAATCTCCCTACCCCCATCAAATGCTCAGTGTCTGGAAACCATCCTCAGGGTAAAACAATGTGAGAGGGGTGGGTGGGGTGGGCGGGAACTCACCTGTGTGGTCACATCTCTAAGCCTTGACTTCCTTCCACAATCTACCTGCTTTCATTTGCTCTTCAGAGTCAGAATCCTCGAGCATTTTTTAAATAAAGTTTTTCCATCTAGGAGTTTTGTTGTAATCAGACAGCAGGAAGGGTTGTAATGGGCTTATGTCACATTAGGGAAATGGGAACCTCAGAGAGCACTTTAGAATATTGAGGGCTCTGAGAAGTCTTGGGATGACTATCTTGGTATAACACCATCTTTTCCCTTATTAGTTAATTCATTAATTTTGCAGTGCTGGGAATTAAACTGAGGGCCTCATACATGCTAGGTAAGGAGTCCATTAGTGGAGTATACCCGTGACCCTATTTTCCAAATTTAAATGAAACCAGATGCTTACTAGATATAAGTCATCACAGCAGAGTGCACCTCACTCTTATATCTACTAAATGTCTAGTACAAGTGTCTTTAATTGAATTTTATAAATTTATTGCTTTTGAAACCATATCCTGAAATATAGAGAAGGATATCTCAAGCCAATAGTAAGTAAAGAGATAATCATACTTTTCCTTCAAGTTCATTCCCTGTTACATAAACGGCAGTGTACCCAGCATTCCTTGTCTCTGAGGGGAAGAATTGGTAAATAAACTTCTCCTCATTTGCTTCTTTGTTTTCTTCCCACTCCCCAATTCTCTCTTCTCCCTGAGAGAATGGTGGGAAGATGCTGTTGTTTGGATATGAGGTGTCCCCCAAAAGCTCATTGTGAGACAATGCAGGAATGTTCAGAGGTGGAGTGGTCGGATGGTGAGAGCTGCAGCCCAATTCACTGATAAAGATTAGCTGGGTGGTAACTGCAGGCAGGTGGGGGGTGCCTCAAGGAGGCAGATCACTGAGAGCATGACTTAGGGGGTTATATTTGTCCCTGGTGAATGGAGCTCTCTCTGCTTCTTGATTGTCATGTTCTGAGCTGCTTTCCTCCTCTACACACTTCTGCCATGATGTTCTGCCTTACTTTGGACCCAGAGCTATGGAGTAGGCAGATCATGGATTGAATCTTCGAAACCACAAACCAAAATAAACTTTTCCTCCTTTTACATGTTCTTGTAAGGGATTTTGGTCCAAGCGATGAAAAAGGTGACTAAAACAGAAGCTGACATTCTTTGGTCTCTGTTTCACTACGGATTGGTCATAATGTGCTTATACTTGCCCCCATGACTTGACTCTCTAAACCTTCATTGTGCAGACTGCTTGGGGTAGTAAGGAGGTTGAAATTCTCCATGGCTGGTTGAATATATGCTGACCTCCCTCCTTCAATATGTAAGGGCCTTGTTCTAGATGGCAAAGGAGAGGGCAGATAGGAGAATCTGTTCTAGGAGCAGGTGTGACTACATTCTCCAATAGTAGACTAACCACAATTAAGTGGATATTTATGTTAATTTCCTCTGGGATTTGTGTCTAGCTCTCTATTAGTCTGAAATCTGGAGGCAAAGAGGAGGAGTGATTAGGCTCACACAGAATCCTCAATAGCCAACACAATCCTTTGTGGGGAAAACTTGTGAGGTGTTAAAGGGCACTGGAAGGGAGTAGAACTAGAAACATCTGGAAGGTAACAGTAGTGGCTGCCATTGATTGACACCCTCCCACATGCTACACACCATAGCTATGCCTCAGAGTGATTCTATAAGGAAGGCGTTATAACCTCCATTTCAACAGATGCAACAGGTTCTGAGTCACTACATGACTTAGGACGTTTCAAAATGGGGAATTGAACTCAGATTCTGGGACTTAAAATACTAGACTACACCTACCATGGTCTCCCCATCCTGTTTTAGAAACATGTACATTATCTTATTTAATCCCCACAATAACCCAGTGAAGTAAGATGTACAAAGGAAACTGAAACAGAGTGGACAAGTTATTGGCCTAAATTAACACAGTAAATAAATGGCTGAGTCAGGTCCAGGAATTTCCTGTTCCTATCCTTTGACCATTTTTCTATGAGATAGTGGTCTGTTATTTGGGGGTTGCAGGACATAGGTGATCAGTTGGCATTTATGGAAGGATGGAATGAGTGTGAGTGGCTACCAGGACTCCTAGGTGGACATAGGCTAGTGTGGGCAGAGCATGTGGTCCCCTAGGTTGGTTATTTATGCCTCTGATAGAAAACCATAAACCAAACAGGCAGTGGGCAGGGGTGGGCAGAGAGTTATGGGGGAAGGAAAGTGTCACCTCTGGTCACCAAGTGAGCACAACCCTGGAGGCTTTCTGGACAGGGGTTGATCTGAACCACTTTCTCCTAATCCTATCTTTGGGTGTCCCAAGAACAGTGCTGGGATGCTACCATTAAATCCATTCACCAGAAATTCCAGAGTCTGGACTCTCTAGAGGTCCCAAGAGAACTCTTCCCTGAGAGACCCATCCAGGGCAGCTTGCAAAGGAAGGACGGCCAGGGATTCAGCCAGCTATTCCTGAACGCAGGTGGCTGGCCAGCACCCACTGTCAAGGTGGGTACAGTGCATCTCGGATGCAACATTAGCTGCTCTAAACATGACATACTGTGAAACAGAAATAACTGACACAGGACAGACATTAGAAAATCAGAGGAAAAATATTTCTAAACAATCTTTACATCATAGCAATTAAGTGACAAATGGTGAGAATTGGTATTCTATGCCTTATATCACAAGAGATAAAACAACAAGAAGCAATAGATATTATAAGACCTTCTTCATTTGCCCAGGTCCTACCAGAAGTATAGATATGCTTGTCATGAGTCATACAAATTTAACTGACATCCCTAGAGAATCATTCAATTCCATTCTTCAAGGGAATCATGCAGCCAAATAGAGAGATGAATAATTTATTAAAAAGCTAATTTACTCTGTTTTCTTTATGAAGAAGGCAGAATATGACATTTCATCTCGGGTATCTGTGTTCATGCTCTGGCTTTGTTGTTTCTAGTAAAATGCTCGGGAAATTCTTCAAAGAATAAAAGATGAGTGACTAAAATTACTAAAATCACATTTTGTGTAATAAATCTTTGTGTGGGAAGAAAAGAATTTCTAGGACCCTTTGGCTCATGTTTTATTCGGAGATTGATAGTATGAGCACAGGAGCCTGGCTGATTATGATTCTAATAGGAAAAAAAAAAAGGTATTGCTGCTTTTTATTTGTAAACATTGGCTTTTGATTTCAGTTTTTCTTACATACTTATATTTGGGACTCCAGGACATCTGAGTTTGAAAAAAGACTAATAAGAGGAAAGAGGAAGAATTCTTGCCAAGGAGAGTGTGGTTGTGGGAGTCAATCATCTTAGAAGACTCCTTTATTTGTGGTGTTCCCAGAGATTTCACCACCCAATCTCACCAGCACTGGCTTTCCCTGGTGAGTGCTGAGTGTTGTGGTTTGGATGTGCTCCAGGGTTTACCTGTTGGAAGCATAATCCCCAATGCAACATGGGTGAAGCATGGACCCACATGGGTGGGACCTTTAAGAGATGATTAGGTCGTGAGGGCTCTCATGAGTGGATTAGTGTCCTCTTTTTGAGAAGGGTTATTCATTGTTTGAGTGAGTCCCTAATAAAAGAATTTGGCCCCTTCCCCTCTCTGTCACCAGCATGCTATCTTGTCCAGGATGCCATGTTACGGTGCAGTAGGAAGGCGCTCACTAGATGCAGCCCCATGCTCTTGGACTTCTCAACTTCCAAAATCATTACTGTTTATAAATTACCCAGCATATGGTATTCTGGTTTAGCAACACAAAAATGGATTAAGATGGTGGAACATCTATGTGAATTTTTAGTGCCAACTCAAATCTTGAAGAATTGGGATGGATCTCTGATTTCATGAACATTCATAAATGCCACTTTGATAGAGACCCATTTCTTAGTGAAGTGGGCAAAAACAAAGCTGTAGAAAGGCTTGTGGGAGGTGTAGGCATGGATGGTGGGTCTTTGCTCTAAGTCTGTCTTTGTTCTCATTGCTAAGCATTCACCCTCATGGGTTGAGACCAAGGAGCTTCTCTGATATGTGAATTGCCCACTTAAGGGGATAGCTGTCACCATCACATTACAAATCACCTAATATCTTTTGTCACTTATTTTGCCCTTGAAAGTCTACAATCACCTGATCATGCATCTGAAACACAGGGTTCACTGATCTAGGTATTTGTCCCTGTTCAACCTAAATGAACTTGAGGTTCCTTAGCAAATGAAATTGAAAGGGAGTCTAGCCTTCTCTAGTCCTTTTAACTTAGTCATTCACTCATATATTCAGGAAACATAACTTGACCACTAGCTGTATGACAGGCATTATGCCACATTCTGGGGACCCAGAGGTGACTGGGATACTGTCCAGTGAGGGAAAGAGAAATGATTAAGTAGGTAACTAAACTGCAATATTCCAAGTGTTGTGGTCCTTTGTGTGGGAATTTTCAAGCCAGAGAACAAAAACTTAAAGTCTCTCTTGGTGGCTGTGACTTGGAGGATTCTACATGGGCTAGATAATCTTTGTTTACACAATCTCTGTTAATCATTTTCCATTGCTGTGACAAAATGCTTGAGAAAAAAATCGGTTTAAAAGGAAGAAAAGTTTATTTTGGATCATGATTTCAGAGATTTCAGTCCTTGACTGCCTGAATATATTGCTTTGGATCTGTGGTGGCACAGGGCATCATGGCAGGATAGCATGGTGAAGGAGAACACTCACCTCACCGTGATCAGAGAGCAAAAGAAGAGAGGAAAGGGCAGGGGTGCTGATATCCCCATCAAGGACATTCCCCCAATGACTTAACTTCCTGGCACTAGGTCCCACATCCTCAATGTTTTTCACTACCTCCCGCAATACTGCCACAGACTGGCAACCAAGCCTCTAGCATGTGGACCTTTGAAGATGTGTAAGATCCAATTCATAACGATCTCTAATCCTTTCCACAGCCCAGAACTTCTAATCAACACTAGAGATAGACAACTTTGTGAATTCTGCCCTACACATCCCTGGCTTAGTGGAGTGCCCCTCTTCTATCCCACTTATCTCCATAACTACACCGCTCTTTTGGTGAAATTCTTTGTTTTTTCATCTTTTTCACCTGCTGTGGATTTTGAACCCCTAGTGTCTGGAACTGTGTTGTCATAACATTACAGGTATTAAATTTTTGTAGAATTGATCATTGAAATGAGATGCAAATAATAGTGTATTTTGTTAACATGTATTATTGTATATATAATACATATGCTATATAATTAATATATTAATATTAGTATAATGCATTATTATACATACTGATATATTATGATCATTATTGCCGTTCAGAGATCCAACTCCTGAAAACCCTTCCAAATCTTCAACCCTCCATTACACTTTTTGGTTCTCTTGATAATTACTTCCCCTGTCTCTGAATGAGAAAGAGTGAAGGAATTCACTCTGTCTAGGAGAGGATGAGAAATGTCCTGGCTTCTTCTGGCAACTACAGCAACCAGGGACTTCTGGAAGAGCAAAACACAATCTCTGCCTAGCAAGGATTGTAAGAATGTGCCTTATCTTTGGGAATCTTCTGGTCTTCTATGGATCTGAGGAGGAAAACGTTTCAAGAGAACCATGCTCCTCGAGATGGGATGAGTACTGGTTGCTCCCCTGCAACCTGAGATGTCACAGTTGGTCCTCTGTTTCTCTTTGCTGAGAAGGGAAACAGTCAACATCTGCCATTTGCATAACATGTGTACTTTTGCAGCTTAGATTTTTCTGTTTCTACAAATAAATGCTTTTTGTAATAAAACTGAAATGCTGAAAAAAGAGAGACAACCTACTTTAAGGTCACTACTGCCTCCTAGCAAGGGTGTTTAAAAATAACCCCAATCTGCCATGTGCTCGTAGCTCTCATTGTGCCAACGCAATGGCAAATTTAGTGCCATCCAGGATAGCCACAAGGAAGGCTCTGAGCATGTGCATGAGTGTGTGTGTATGTATGTGTGTGTGTGTGTGTGTGTGTGTGTTACCAAGGCAATGAGGATGAAGACATCCCTGACATCTGACTCAAAGGTCCATCCAGCTAATGCCTGCAAGCTGCACGAGGTCAACCCTCTGCTAGACCAGTTCCACTCTGGATTCCAGGCCCCATTGGAAGTGCACCATAGGAAGAAAAGTTCTCAGAGACAAGACTGGCAGGAATGCCAGAATGAGGCTTTGGGTAGACACTGGTCATATCCCCAGGTGAGCACTGGCACTGTTATCTCTGAGAGAACCTCCAGCAACACTGACAGATAGGATCATAGATTTTTGCAGCCAAATCTCAGAGATTACCTTTTTCTAGTAATTTTTGAGCTGTGTTCTAGAGATGTCTAGCAGTTCAAGAGCAAGCTTTCAGTTTTTCATTTTCACTGATGAGTTGTGTCTGTTTTTCCAAGTATGGCTTCTCCCAAGGATGGTTACACGTCCCTAGGGATCTCATTCTGAAATAGAGGAATGGGGTTCTTCTGGGGTTCTCTGTAAGCCAACAGGCAAGGTCCAGCAAATAGGAATCATCACCCTGGGACAAGTGTCCTGCATGCCTGTGTGTTAGGAAGCCCAATCTGTTCTGATCAGCTAGGTAGCAAAAAATTTACCTCTGCTCTCAGGAGTCTCCTGAAAGGAATCAGATAATGTAACAGGGCCATCTCATTCTTCCTCTTTCTGAGGTGTCAGTCCCAGGACCAATGATGGGAAGCAGAGTAGGGTTATCTTTTAAATATGTTCTTTAACAAGCCATCCCCTTTCCCTTTGCAAATCACTGGACTTATCTCACCCAGGATAGCACCAAGGTCCCATATCTATATACAAAGAAAGAGGCAGAACCAACCAGGGCTGGGGTGGGAAGTATCTTGTAGTCTTTCACATTGTTCTTCACTGTCTGGGATATTTTCCCAGTTCTTCTAGTCTAGACCATAGGTGTCTTTAAATACATAAACATTGAAAATCTAATAATTACCTCCACTTGTTGAGCACATCCTTTGTGCCAGTGACCATGCTAGGTGATTTAGACATTTAATTTCACCCAGTGAAGTAGGCATTACCAGCCCCAAGTTCAGAAAGTTTAGGATCTTGCCCCAAATGTAGGTTTTAATGTAGGCCCGAGTAAGTGCAAAATCTTACCTCTGAGGATGGGACCAAGATGAATGCATAAAAATGCAGAGCACGTCACATGTGTCCTTAGCAGCCTCCCATAGTTCGGTTGTGTGAGATTGCTCTTGACCCTGGGAATGACTCCTAGGAGCCACTCACCTCCAACATGTGTCCACACACACACAACCTCCACTTTCTCCTCCACCAAGACCCATGTGCTCACCTTCACAATACCTCCTCCTTCTCCAACATGTGTCCAGATGCACACAACTTTCTTTCCTCTCCTCCAACACAACATGTCCATGCACACAACCTCTATCCCCACCTCCTCCTCCTTATCCAAGATACATGTGCTCATGTGCACACCCTCCACTTCCCTCCTCCAACTGTCACATGTGTTCATGCCCAAATACCTTGACTTTCTCCACCTCCACTTTTATATCTCTTAATGGGTCTAGATCAGCTAAAGTCATACAGCTTGTTTTAATAGATGGAGGCACTTCAGTGATTGCTACTTCCTATGCTTTTTTCTTTTGAGCAGTGATCAAATACCAAGCTGTCTTAGTGTCAGGGGCTAAAATAATAGAGGCAATCACAACATTTCCAGAAGATTTTTGTAACATTTCCCATTAGCAATTTGGTTCTATCCACAAACATACGTGGAGGTGAGGGGAGGTCAGCATGCTGTGATTGGTGGAATCCCAATAGACACTTTGCATTATATGATATACAACCAGCAGAAAAATTAGAAGGTCATTTAGAAAAGACTTCCTAAGATCATATTAAATAGGTCAAATTATTCTCCTTCAAGGTATTGTTCTTGTGGTGCAATTGATTGCAAAAAATGGACCTCATTGTTTCTCTCCTTCTGACTAGTATGTTCTTTGCATAGATCTAGTGGTCACTAGAAAGAGGCAGAATTGGTAATACCAGCTGTAAACCTATCCCTCAAGAGGTCTTGCTCACTCTGCCCAGTGGGCCTTTGCCTATCTTTGAGGAGAAAAGCAAGCCCAGGCTAACCTGCTGAATGAAACTAGTGACCCAGTTACATCCCAATGTCCCAACCAATAGTCAAGCAAACACCATCACATGAATAAACTCATCCTATATCAACCAGTCTGTCACATTCTACCTGCCAGCTAGCCAAAGGAGCAGGAGGGAGCCCAGCCAAGGTCAATGATGCTTGGCTCACATCAGCAGAACTGTCTGGCTGACTTACATATTCATGAACAAGAATAAATTATTTGATTTGTTTTAAGTCACTGAGCTTTGGCATGATTTATCATGTAGCAATATCTAATATCTACATCAGAGACATTGTTCTCCACCACAGACATTGTATAAAGTTCATTTCCTCTAATAGCAACCCTGTGTTAGTCAACTTTTCATCACTGTAATGAAACATCTGAGATGACCAACTTAAGAGAGAAAAGGTTTATTTAACCTCACAGTTTTGGAGGAGTTCAGTCTGTGACTGATTGGGTCTGTTGGTTTAGGCCTGTGAGGCATTGCATAATGGTAGGAACACATGGCAGAACAAAACCACTACCTAATGGCTGGAAAGAAAAAGGGGAGGGGACCAGATCCCACAATCCCCTTCAAGGGAGGGCCCCCAATGATTTAAAGACATCCCCTGTAGTTCCATCTCTGAAAAGTTCTACTACCTCCCAATAGAACCCTGCTGGGAACCAAACCATGAACACATGGATCTTTGGGGGATATTTGAGAGCCAAACTAAAACAAGTCCTATTGAAAAAAAAATGTATTATTTCAGTCATTTCATCAAGTCAGAACAATCGGAAACTGGGATCTGTAACTTATCTTTTCACTGCATAGTAAAATTATACTTGAATTTTTTGACAGCCAGCATTGTATTTCAAATAATTTAGATCTATTTAACTTGCATAGTACTCATTAAAAAGAAGAAACTTAAACCAAGAATCAATTTGCTGTGGTTGGCAAAACAAATACTTAATAAAAATTGACTTTAATTCCAAAGTAATCATTTAAAAATACTAGGGCTAAACATTAAAGGGTTGTTTCTTGAAATTGTGGCTGCATCTAAGGGGAGACTGTACCCAGAGTTTTTTGGAGAAGGTCAGGCTGTGACTTTCAACTGAATTTGGCTGGTCAGCACTCGGAATATCATCCTGCTGTCCCTGGATCTTGTTATGGGTCTTGAAAACTGCATTTTCCTGAGTGGAACCAATGGGACATGCTTGCTATAAAATATCATGTTCTGTGCCTGCTCTCAGCTTCCAGTCTCAGTCCTATTGCTGGCTCAGTCCTATGCGATATACTGAATCACTCCCATTCCCAGCTTTAAAGCATTGTTCAAAAAGTAATGATCCATCACAAAAGATTCAGAGTTGTTCAGGGAGCAGTTTAAACAGAGAGCAGCATCATAAAGCTGCAGGCTGTTAAAAATGTTTTTTTCTAAGGGAAAATTATTGTTGAAAGAAAAATAAAACATAGATCAGAAGTCAGCATTCCCCACCTAAATATTTCCATTGCTTAATTAATAACACATTGCAGATACAAAGTCCCCCTGTACTTGTTCTTGATTGGTTCTGTTCCCTCTCTCCCTGGAGACAATTAATAACTCTCCAGAATTCCCCTCACAAGTATAAGAATGTTGCTACTGATTTTTTTGTAAAACTCACTGCTAAAATCCTTGTGTACTATGGTTATAGTTATTATACCACTAAAATACAAATAAAAATTTAAGTTAGGCTAGTATAACTTTCTAAGTGAGCCAGACTGGTTCCTAAATGCTCATCAAACTGTTATATAAATAAAATAGCATATTTATTGAAAATTTACTCTGTATGGGACACTGTGTAAAACACTTTTCACATTTTTATTGAATTCTCACAATGATCCCTTTAGAAACATCTTTTTAACCCTGGTCTGCAGACAATAAAACTGACCTTCTATAAATTGCCTGAGGATCAGAACCAATGGGAGTCTTATGCACACAGATCTATCTGACTGTACATTCAATCTTAGCCAGCACTTTACAATTTTCAAATAAAGCTTGGTATTAGATAAATTGGTTTCAAAATATGTTAATTTCATATTTTTAAAATATGGAATAATAATCCTGATTTTAAAAATCCCAACATACAGTTCTTTTCCCTCTCCTTATAAGTTAAGAATGAGTGACTCTGAGATTCAGTCTAGAAGCTATAACTAAAACAAACCGAACACCTGCTAATTTTTAAAGAATCCACTCATACATCACTGAGTTTCATGGAAAGCTCTTTCCTCTTTCCTCTCTGTCTGTTTCTTGTAACCTAGGTAGAGCAGCCCTACTCTTTCCTTATTCCTACCCTCTTTCCCTGGGCAGACTTCTGGGAGAGACTTTCTAATGTGTCTTCTATATATATACTTATCTCTCTCTCTCTGCCATTACTCTGAAATCCCCTGCACAGCAGCTACTGATCCTTTTAGTCATCAACTTGCCCAGAGCAAGTTGATGTGTGTATAAGCACACCACAGTTATAAAACAGGTTCACTGCACAATGGTTACCAATGTCTGAGACCAGTGAGACAGAGGCTGCTCCCCCACCGCATGCTGCATGAGCTGGATTTATTACTTAACAGGTAGGCATCAAGGATTAAGAGAAACCTAGCATTCATTGTGAGCTGGTCCCCAAGGCTCAAACTTTACAGAGCAGAGTCTTAATTATGTGTGTGGTTTGGACATGGTTTGGGTGTGTCTTCCAAAGGTTCATGTGTTGGGATCCTGGTCCTCAGTGTTGTGAAGTTGGGAGGTGGTAGAACATTTAAGAGATGGAACCTGTTGAGAAGTAAGCAGTTAAAGTCTTTGAGGGCACTTCCCTGCAAGAAATTGATGTGGTTCTTATGGACCTCCCAGTAAGCTGCAGTGGGAATGAGTGGTTCTAAAAGAAGGAGCCTGATCCCTGGATGCTCTGGATTCTTGTCTCATCATATGTCTGTCTCTCTTGCATGCACTCCTCCATGATGTCATCCACCATGATGTTACACAGTCAAGGGGACCCTCACCAGAACCAGTGCCCTGCAGTTCAGACTCATCCTCCCAAACTGTGAGACAAATAAAACTTTTTCTTTACAAATTACCCAGTTTTAGGTACTTCATTTCAGTAACTTAAAATGGGGCTTAAACAGCATTATTCATTTGCACTGAAGCTAAGGAACCCCAAGAGGCAGCCTTCCCTGGATTATACACTTTCTAAGCAACAGGACACACTGGGCTAAAATACAAAACGATGTCCTGTTTCTGGTGGGGGGGGACACAGGTTGTCCAACCAGTCTTCCCTTTTCTTACATTCATAACACTGAGACATTCTACAGTTCTGGTGCTAAATTATTCTTAAGAATTTCAGAACTACAAGCAAGAAAGTGGAGAGGAACTGGGAACTGGTTTAGTACAAGACTACTAAGTGGGCTATTCTACAGTAGTTCATGTTTTTAAGCATGACGAATGAATGAACAAATGAATTGAGATTGGCTCATCTGAAGCAGAGAGATAAGTTGAAGAAGAATCTTTTGGTGAAAAGGCATTTTAAAAATAGCATTAAAAAATCTGTCTTGAGTTTCAGGAAGCAGGTTGGAGTGTATTCAGCCTCAGCTTCTTCATTTGTATAGGTAATTAGACATTTTTAAGATCTCTTCTAGCTCCAGTATTCTATGATTCTTTGTAAATAGCATACTAATAGGGCCACTTAATGAGGTGCATGGGAAAAACCAAAGGCTGAAGGTGGGACATGGTCCTGGTGACCACGAACGTCTATTGTCCTGGCTAGCTATTAAGAGTGCCTCTGTTTTACTCTTGGCATGACCTGCTTTGGGTTGTAAGGTGTACAGTCATGGTGGTCATGATCACTAAAGGATCAGGGTGTGGGGCACAGGGGTCTCTGACCACAGGTCTTCTCTTCCATCTCTGGGCTATGTCAGCCTTTTTGTGCCCTTCTGTGTTCAGAGCAGCATAAATATCTTAAGGAAACAGCACATCCTCATGAGTTGAATGCTAAAGCTTCTACAAACCTTGTTGGATATTTTAGAACTCCAAGGGAGTTTCATCCATATACAAGAGTTTGTAACATGTCCTGGGGAAAAGCACATATTGAGGCACGGGAGGGAAGCAGGTCTGAATGGGAAGTCTCCAACCTCAAGAAACTTCAAGCAGCATATAGTGTAAGAGGGACAATTTCAAAAGAATAAAAAGAACCATAAAAGGAAATTTAAAAAATGCCACCATACACAGGGTGAGGCAGAGAAGCGAGGATTGACAAGGTCAGAGAAAACATAGAGGTTTCTTCCTGGGAGTTCAGAATGGCCTGCTAGGAGGAGGCCGTATCAAAAAAGCAGTACAGCCCAAGTACAGACTTTACTGCAGGCATTGGGCAGCTGTCCCTGTGCAGGAGTTGAGGCCAGGGTGTCTTAATGGGTCTGGGAGCAATTTGTGTGCCTGCTTCTCCCAGAAGCAGAGTGCAGGGACACCAGGAGAGGTTTGGTTAGGAAGGCAGTGAGTACCACTCATCATCAGCTGTGTTTCGGGTAAGGAAGTGTGCCTGTCCTCAGGCCATGCTCCTGATGGTGCATCTGCAAGGAGAAGCAGGAGCTCAGGCAGGGGAAGTTGGAAAATGGGCTGCTAAGATTCCATTTTTCTTATAATAGAAATGCGCACAGACTGTTTATTGGGTGTTCACTTCATACCAGGCCTTATGTATGCCACTGATTATTGGATATGCCCTCATTTTTTATATTCATAGATACTTTTAGTTTTGATTTGGAATGTCTCCCAAAGGCTCATATGTTAAAAGCTTGGTCCCCAGTGCAGCTTTGCTCAGAGGTGGGGTTAAAGGAAGTGATCATGGATTAATCCAGTTTGTGGGTTATTAATTTTTTTCCGTATTTTCTATTAGTGCATTGTAGTTGTACTTAATGGTGGGATTTGTTGTTACATATTTGTACATGCACACTATATAGCAATAGAATTTGGCCAGTATAATTCCTCAAATTTCTCTTTTCCCTTTCCTCCTCCCTCCCTTTGGTCCCTTTCCTCTATTACACTGGTTGTCATGGTTTGGTGGTGAGGTGTTCCCCAAAAGCTCATGTGTGAGACATGCAAGACGTGAATTCATCACCTGATGACAATTGAGTGGTAACTGAAGGCAGGTGGGGTGTGACTGGAGGAGGTGAGACATTGGGGGGTGTGGGTTGGGGGTATATATTTTTATCTGGCAAGTGGAGTCTCTCTCTCTCTCTCTCATCATGTGAGTTGCTTCCCTCTGCTGCACTCTTCTGCCATGATATTCTGCCTCACCTTGAGCCCTGAGGAATGGAGTCAGCTGTCTATGGACTAAGACCTCTGAACTCATGAACCCTCAAATAAACTCTTCCTCCTCTATAGTTGTGCTGGTTGGGTATTCTAGTCACTGTGGTGAATAAACTGATTAAAACACTAGTCTTCCTTTGATTTTCATGAGCCCGCATGCCCATCTTTCTTTTCCTTTTTTCTCTCTAACCTCCACATATGAGAGAAAACATCATCTGTTTCTCTTATTTTACTTAACATAATGGTTTCAACTTCCATCCATTTTCTTGCAAATGACATAATTTCATTTTTCATGACTGAATAAAACTCCATCTCGTATGTATACCATATTTTCTTTATCCATTCATCCATTTTTGGACACCTAGGCTGCTTCCACAGTTTGGCTATTGTGAATTGTGTTGCTTTAAGCATAGGTGTGCATGTTTGCTTTATGGTTATGGTATGAAGTATCTCCAAAAGCTCATGTGTAAGACAATGCAGGAAAGCTTAGAGGTGAAATGATTGGGTTACGATTAGCCCTAACCTAATCAGTGCATTAATCCTCTGATGGAAATTAATTGGATGATAACTGTAGGCAGGAAGGGTGTGATTGGAGGATGTGGATCATTGGGGCTTGCCTTTGGGGTATATATTTTATTGTGAGGGGTCACTCTCTCTCTCTCTATCTGCTTCCTGGTGTGATATTTGCAGCTGTTTTCCTCCACCACGCTCTTCCACCATAATGTCCTGCTTTACCTTGAGCCCTGAGGAATGGAATTAGCCATCTATGGACTGAGACTTCTGTAACCTGAGCCCCTAAATTAACTTTTTCTTCTATCATTCTTGCCAGGTCTTTTGGTTGCAGCAATGAAAACACTGACTAAAACATCCTTATAGTATGAAGACTTTAATTCTTTAGGTTAAATATGAGAAGTAGTGTAGTTGGGTCTCATGGTGGGTTCCATTCCTAGTCTTTGGAGAAACATGGATTAATAACTTAAATGCACTACTGGAAGTTGGTGGGAACAGTAGGTGTGGTTGGAATTAGTAGTTCACTGGGGTCATGCCCCTGAGGACTATATTTTGTTCCTGGTCCCTTTTATAAACTGAACAGTTTTCCTCTGCCATGTCCTTCCATAATGCTATTCTGCCTCACCTCAGGCCCAAAGTAATGGAGCCATCTGACCAGGGTCTGAAACCTCTGAAAACATGAGCCAAAGTGGATCTTTCCTCCTCTAAGTTGTTAATGTCAGTTCTTTTGGTCACATCAATGAAAAGTCAAAGAACGTAGGCACAAATTTGATTTTTCTTCCTGTCACCCTGAGGATGGAACTCAGTATGTATTTGAGTCCCACTCCCTCCAAAAAATCCTTTCTACACACAGCAAAATGAGTAGGAAAAGTTTGAAGATTTTGGGAACACAGAGGAGGAGTTACCTCAAATAAACCACATGTGTTTCCCAAAGGCATGTCCGTCCCCCAGAGCCCTTCTGGGCTGCACAAGATTAGGACAAAGGGAGGCAGATTAGGGAGTGTCCACCTACCTGGGGAACAAACAAAGCATTTTGGATTCGGTTACTTGCCCAGAATTTTCATGCACTGAACTCTCATGTTTGTGCAGCACAGGTAGAAATTATCACCACTTATTCTACTGACAAAACTTCCTGACCCTGCAGGTCCTCCAGGGCTGACTGCATCCTTCCTTTGGGCAGAAGCTTTTGCTCCAGCTTCATGTGACTAGGATCAAAGAGGACCAGACAAGGAACTCTCACCTGGAGAGAGAGCTCTGTACCTCTGCTTACTTCTCTTACCTAAACTCCCCATGAGAGGCTCCCCTAAGATTCTCTTTGATGAGTGCTGATTGAGTTGATGGGTTTTGGGGGGCAGGGGTGGGAGATGTGGTTTAGTACCTGCCACACTCAGTACATTTCAGTTAACTGAAATTATTATGGAAGATCCAACAAGATTCAGAGACGATGAAGCTGAAGTTACACCCAAGCCTCATCCTTGGCCATCCCAAGTGTCCTGATGACAAGAAAAACTAGAACCCAAACCTACTTTCCAGGGCAGTGTGCTAATAGACATTCCTAGGGGTCAGAACATTTCTGACTTTCTGCCTGTGTGCCCTTGAGGAGTCAGTGTCTCTAAGTCTCAGTTTCTTTGTATGTTGAATAAGGTTGATGATCACTGCCTTATCTACCCCGGGATTGTGGTGAAGTTCAAATACAATGATAGGTATTAGAGCACTTTCTAAAATCTGAACAACTAGAGAAAAAATCCTGAGAAATTAACTGAGTTTTGCTTTCTACTCTTAATCTGAATCCCTAAAGACAAGATTACTTGTCTGAAAATCAGGAACAAAACTCTGAAAATCAGGAACAAAAGAGAATTAATGGGCTTGCTTTGTTTTTATTATTGAGGTGAAATTCTCATAATTGAATTAATAATTGTAAATGTATAATTCCATTGCATTTAATACATTCATAAGTTTGTGTACCCAGCACTTCATCAAAATGTTTTCATCCCCTCAGAAGTAAAACTCTGTATTTATTAACCAACTCCTGGTAACTACCTTGCTATTCTCTCTCTCCGTGATTTTGACTACTGTAGAGGCCGCGTGTAAGAAGAATCATACAATATTTTCCTTTGTGATTGGCTTATTTCACTTAGGATAATGTCCTCAAGATTGTTATAGCACTTACCATGATTTCCTTTATAAAGATGACTAATACTCCATTGAATGTATATACCACACTTTGTTTATCTATTCATCCAACAATGAACACCTGGGTTGCTTCCTCCTTTAGGCTATTATGAATACTGCTGCTATGAACATGAGTATACAATGGTCTATTTGAGTCGTTACTTTCATTTTCTTGGGTATATATATCCAAAAGTGGGGTTGTTGGATCATATGGTACTCTGTTTAATTTTTTTTAAGAATTATCATATTTTCCATAGTGGGATACCCCATTTTGTTCTCCACATTCTTGCCAATTTCTGTTTTTTCTTGTTGTTGTTGTTGCTTGTGATTATAGCCATCCTAATAATCATGAAGTGTTATCTTGTTATGGTTTTGATTTATATTTCCAGTGACTAATAATGTCAAGCAACTGTTCATGTGCTTCTCAGCTGTTTGTATACGTTTTTGGAGAAAGGTTTATTCAAGTCCTTTGCCCATTTTTAAGTTGGGTAGTTTACCTTTTTTGTTGATGAATTATAATAATTGTTTATATATTCTAGATTCCAGTTCCTTACCAGATATGAGACTAAAAGTATTTTTACCCTTCTATAATTTATCTTTTCTGTATTTTTTTAAGGGTGGGGTGCCAAGCATTGAACTCAGGGTCACTTGACCACTGAACCACATCCCCAGCCCTATTTTGTATTTTATTTAGAGACAGGGTCTCACCTAGCTTTTGCTGAGGCTGGCTTTGAACTCGAGATTCTCCTGCCTCAACTTCTCAAGCCACTGGAATGACAGGTGTGCACCACAGTGCCCTGCTCTTTTCACAGTCTTAATGGTGTCCTTTGATGGGCAAAAGTTAGATAAATTGGATGATTTGTTTCTAGGAGTCAAATTTTTCGATTGGGGATCAAATTCCAAAGTTTTAATTTTGATGAAATCCAATCAATTTTGTTATTGTTGATAATGCTTTTTGTGTCATATCTAAGTATCTACTGTCAAATCCAAGGTCTTGAAGATTTGTCTCTGTGTTTTCTTCCAACGGCTTTACAGTTTTGACTCTTGTATTTAACTCTTCAATCCATTTTTTTGTGGTATGAGGTAGGGACCCAACTCCATTCTTTTGTATTTGGTTGTGGGTCTTAATATCTTAAAATGTGGCATTCTAATGCCTAGAGTTGGGTTGTCTTAAAGGAGGAAGCCTCTAAGGAAGACTCAAAGGGAGGCACCATATGGACAGGAGAGTAGAATTTTCTGATCCTGGAAGAATGAGAAGCAATAGGTGCTGTCACTGGGTGGTGGGACCCTAATGGGAATAACTTCTGGCCACATGGGGAGAGAGCAGCCTCAGCTCCTGTGGTGACTCATAGATGGAACAAAGGCAATGCAGCCCTGGGCTTTAAAAGTATCACGTGGCCATGGGCATAATACAGAGGAGGGCCAGGACTTTCCTAAAGAACGGTGAGAGCTCCAAGGTTTATTTCCCAAGTGAGGGTCCCTCTCCAACTGATGGACATTTTATTTTGCTGTCTCCCCAGTGGTGGTAAGTTTGGGTCAAGTTTGAAAAAAGTTGAGAAAGATGAAGGTATGTAACATTTCATGCCCCTCAGTTGTCTTGGGACAAATTAATGCCTGTTAAACTTTGGATCTGGAATGTTCACCAAAGGCTCATGAGTTGAAGACTTGGTCCCAGTACAACAATGTTCAGAGGTGAGGCTTTGGGGAATCATGGAATTATGAGGGATCTGATCTCATTAATGGATTAATCTTTGATGGGTTCATGATTGAATGGACTATTTGGAAGTGATGGAAACTTTATGATGTGGAACCTAGTTGGAGGAAGTGGGTCTGAAGGGTGTGATATTCCTTAGAAAGGTATATCTTATCCTTGGCTTCTTCTTCATTCTCTCTCCTTGCATCCCAGGTGTCATGAAATGAGAAACTTTGCTGCGCCACGTGCTCCTGACGTGATTTTCTGTCTTGCCAAAGGCCCAAAGCGAAGGGGCCAAGTGACCATGAACTGAAATATCTGAAATTGCGAGCCAAGATAAGCCTTTTCTCCTTTAGGTTGATATGTCTTGGGTATTTTGTCACAATAACAAAAAGCTAACACAATGCCTATGATATCACTTTATAAACAAGATGTCACAATTACCCAAAAGTCAGGAGCCTTTTTTGGTAGGGACCCCATGCTTTTGATCATGCTGTCAACTTCATTAAAATATTTACTTGTTTATTTCTTAATTGTCAATACCTGGGTCTGAGAACCCTTGTGAGAGACTTTAACAATGAATCTCAGGGAAACAAATACCAGTAAAATAAAAAGGTCCAAGTGATTCTGGACTTGTAAAGGAATCTGACAAGATATCTTGAAGAAGGAAACTAGGAATTTTGCCTGGTCAGGCACAGGTAACACACAGGCTGACAGAGGGAAGCCCTCTTGGGCTGAGAAGGTCAAGGTAGGCAGTTGGGGCTACAGTTGTGTGAACCCCAAATAGTCCATTTATTCGTGAACCCATAGCCATATTTATGAGGCAGAAAGCTAGAATTGAGGCTTTGGAGGAACCTGGATATATGATAGATTTCTCAAAGCAGTAATTGAATCAAGCAGTGGGAAATATAGATAGTAAATCAACTCCATATCCTGATTATTTTTATACTAAGCTAATTTTAAATGCTCTATTTCCATAGGAATCAGTGAAACTTCCACCCATCTGCAGTTCCAGCCTCTTATTTATTTATTTATTTTTCTAATTCTTGGGCTTCTGACAGACTGTTATTTTTTTTTTTCTTCTTCTTCTTCTTACAATAGCAACTAAAATCTCAGGAAAACACATTTACATACAAAATGCTCCAGGCAGCCATTTCTCATTTCTCCAGCAAAAATGTTTTTCTGAGGATGAGGATATTCATCCTGATTTTTTAAAAGCAAGATTCAATGATGTACTTACTCTCCCTTCTCTGAATTTCCACTAATCTGAATACTGCCTCTCCCTGATAAGAGCTTTGCATTTTATCCCACATACAACCAGAGGGGCTACTTATAGAAGTCAAGAAGAGAGGAAGGGCTGGGAGAACAGGAGGAAAGGGAAATGGTTGTTAGGAAGAGTCAGGGAGAGAATTCTCCAGAACACTACAGGTAGTAGGACAGCAGGAGGACCAGAGTCTTGTCCTTTCTCTGGGCAGTTCTCACTGTGAAGCAAGTCATTCTGTGATGAGCAGGAAAGTTTCCTGCAGGTCACCTTATGTGGGCCCTTGAATCACATCTGTCCTCTCCATGGGACAAAAAGCTCCAGGGATTCAGGGTCCCTGTCTTCAATGCTGATGCCTGTCATACCTGCCTCGATTCTGCTGCTCAATATATGTCTATTTAAGGAATAGATGACTTCTCCTTCCTACGGGGGTGCGAATTTGTTGACAACATTCAACTTAAAATTTTTTCTTTTTGGTACTAGGGATTGAACCTAGGATACTTAACCACTGAGCCACATCCCCAGCCCTTTTTCTTTTTTAACATTTTATTTTGAGACGGATCTCGCTAAGTTGCTTAGGGCCTAAGTTACTGAGGCTGGTTCTTGCCTCAACCTACCAAATCACTGGGAATACAGGCATGTGCCATCAGACCTAACCTCAATTAAATTGTAAAAGCACATTAAAGTCTACTTTGTTTAGGACCTTATGCTAGGAACTTCAAGATTATATGTGATTCCTTATTCTTTACCAGATTATGCTACTGACTGACTGACTCTGTCGCTGTATGTCTCAAAATGAAATTTTCTGAGAGAGAGGATGTGATTTGTGAGTTGTGGTCCTGGGGACTTGGCAGAGTCTGAGCCTTAGGCGTCTATACCCAGTGACCTCCTATAAAGCAGGTTTGCTGTGCTGATAGGCCCAGGAGTACCCCTGACATTTATGGAGACTTCACAAGATCAGAGACAAAAGCTCACTGGCATCTTTGTTCTTCTGACTAGTAATTAAATCTTCCTAGACTGAAAACCATGAGGTGTCAGGGATATTACTTGACCTGTCTAATTTATTGATTTATAATAGTGGTCTTGTTTATTAATAATTAAATCTTCAGTAAATGAAGAATTGATTATATCCTGTCCATAATTTAAAGTGGGTCATGCTCACCAGAGAAGTGCTAAACTCCATTGTTTCAAGTTTTCAAAAATTTAAACCGGTCGCCCCCTTGAAGAGTGTCTACTCATTTTTTTTCTATGTTTTCTTTTTTGAGCTCTGTATTTGTACATCTTGTACCACAGCCTCACCTCAAGCTCAATGATTCAAAGAACTGAAAAATACTTATAAAATTATATTCAAAATATGTAACCTTTTTAATAGAGTTTCATCAGAAATGTAATAAAATGAGTTTGGGTTTTCAAAAAAGGTTATTTTTCTCCTAAAATCTACCAGGTCATCAATGAAAATTTAAAAGTAAATGGGTTACAACTCATGAATATTGGAAGTGTGAATCAAATTATTTAAATAAAGTGACAAGTGTTATTTACATTTTTGAAGGAGTGATTGCATTTTATTAAATATTTTTGTAAAAATGAAACTTACAATTCTAGCGTTCAACATACACCAAGTTACTGAGCCGGTCAGTATCAATGTCAATTGTCTTGCTCATGTGAAGTCTCAACCTACACACATAGACATTTGGAATTACTAAGAGAGCCCGACAGTGCAGGGTGTTCCTGGCCTCTTCCATGAACACCTGCTAGCCAGCTGGTGCCCCAGAACCAGGGATCAGAATGTGGAGAGAAGGAAAAAAAAAGTGTCAGCCCCCCTGGGAAGTGAGATTTACTGTGCAAGAATCAATTGCATTTATGCCAAGAGCAGGGATTTGACAAGTTAATTAATTTGACTTTATTCTTATCTAGAAGTGTCGATAGCTTAAATCCCTCTTGTACTCTGAAGAAGTAGCCTCTCTGGTGTCACAGATCTGCATAATGATGATACACAGTCACCTTTCATGTGTGGACATTCAGAGTGCAGAAGTGTATCCCTGGGGCCTGAATGGTTACTGGTCTTGGGAGTGAGTTTTTAGGGTTAGGAAGCTCTGACCAGCACAGAGTACTGGGTCCTGAGGAATGGGGGCACTTGTGTTCTTTAATGAATTTATTTATTTATTTGTCTATTTGTGACACACAGGGCCTTCTGAAGCATGGGTCCCTTGACAGGGCCTCTCTTGCCCAGGATTGTACCCGTACATCCCATAGAAGTGTGAATAAACATGTTTCCGTTCTCAAGGGTTAGCCTGAAGGAGGTTTCTGAGTCTGGAAAGCACTGTATACTTATAGACTCTAAACCTGAGTCTGTGTGCATCTGTACTGGTAGACAGGCAGATTTTGTTCAGGCTAGTTGACTGACTAACTTTAATATATTAGTATTTATTGGCAGTTGGGCAGAAGAATTCTCTGAAAGTCCTAGAAGCAGATCTTTGGTAGACTGAGGAGAAGACTGTCAAACAAAGTTTTGGGTTGGAATGGCAGTCCTGTGAGGTCTGAGATGTTTTCTGGAGAGACTCACTGATTATCTACAAATACTTTTGACTTTAGGGAAGAGGGTGGTTAAGGAAAATTACATTAACCCTGTTAGGCCTGAGTGTCTGCTGATTGCTCAGGCTCCTAATATTCAAACCATCCTTAATGGGGTGGCTCATTTATTTATTTGTTTAACCTTTTATAGCCCTCCTCCTCTCATATCTCTAGGCACTTCTCTACCTGCGGAGAGGTCAGACTAGGGCTTACCTGTTCACATTTGGATGTTCCATCTGTCTCTGTCACCTCTTCAGGGAAAGGCCTGAGTTTTGTCATGTTGATACAGCCCACAGATATGGTGATGCTTCAAAATGAATATCATAGGATGTGTGACTGACAGTATCTATACCTCCCTCTTGTGTCAGAAAACACTCATGAATACTGGAAAATCTACCCTTTCCAGTTCACTGATTCCTGTAATTAGTAATGACAATGCTACCTGTCTTAGTCCATTTGCTGTTGCTCTAACATAATACTGGAGACCCTGTGTTTATAAAGAAAAGATATTTGTTTTTCTTACAGTTCTGAAAACCAAAAATCCAAGATTGTGGGGCTGTATCTGCTTAGCTTTGGTGAAGGGCTCATGTTGCTCCATGAAAGTCAGGGAGGGTAAATTATCTGCCTGGTCACTCCTGGTGGGTGTGGGAGTGGAGTCCAGTCCACTAGACTCTGAGCCACATTCTTCAATACCTCTACCCCCACTCTATCCAGTTTAACTCTCTGGTGCCAGTTAAACCGTGTCCTGCCTGTCTGACTTCAGGATCTCACTGGAAGCCCCAACATAGCAGAGACACCAGTCCTACCAAGTGCACTCCCTTCAGTGGTCACAGCACCTCTGTGGGTCCTCAGGACAAACCTCTCCTCCATGGTGCTTACATCTGCCTCTCTTGGGTTGGCCAACCCCACCATCCAGCTGGGAAACAGAACTCAGTGTGTTCCACTGCTCTGCAGCTGTGGTGTCCTTCTCTGCTCCAGATTTCATAGCTGATGACCTTGGACTGTCCTTCATAGCTCTCCATTTTTCTCTCTGTGACAATAACTCAAAGGAAGCCTTCATTGCTACCCACTAAATCTCCCAAGATAAAACTCACTCTTTTCCTTCCCCTGTTTTGCTCCTCAAATTTCTTATGAACAACTCCTCTTCCACAAACCACATTTTGAATGGAGAGCCAAAAGGGGGACAAGAAACACATATCTGGGCCACTTCTTCAGGATAGCCATGGCTTCCTGGGATTCTAGGGTCATGAACCAGAGGGAGAGATTATTTCATTCAAGGTATCTTAGAAAATATATTTTAACATACTGCCACTATAATCCCCCTGCAACACTCCTACTCCCTCAGTCATTGGGCTGCCATAACAAGGGACCACAGATTGACTGGCTTAAACAGCATTTATTTTTGCACAGTTCTGGAAGCTGCAAGTTCAAGATTCAGGTGCCAGAAGACCCTTTGTCTGGCTTGCATCTGCTTCCTGGTTTGCAGATGGCCACCTTCTTGCTGTGTCTTCATATTTGAGAGAGAATCTCTCCTGACTCTTCTTATGAGACCACTAATCCCATCATGAGGGCTTTACCCTCAGGACCTAAACACCTCTCAAACGCCCCACCTCCTAATCCCACCACGTTGGGGATTAGGGCTTCCACATGTGAATCTGGATGGGGGGAGAGGTCACAAACATTCCATGGCACCCATAACACCCACACGCTGCCTGTGTGCTCCCCAGCTCATGGAGCTGCATTCAGCCCTCAGGAAAGATGCTGCGGTTCCCTAAAGCAGTCCCAAGCAGAGCGGGCTGCAGTTGCACAAAGGTACAGTCAGGTTCCCTAAAAGAGAGAATCTTGAGTTCAATGGAGGATGAAGTTGGTGACAGACACAACTGTCATTGGTTACGGTTCCCCTCGTTCAGTCTGAATGATCAGGTTTCCTTTTGTCCTGGGCAGCCTCAGGCCCCTGCGGCCTTAACTCGATAGCACTCGGAGTTAACAGAGTCAGCACCTAAATACAGACAAAAGCAGATGGTGTTGCAGGCACCGGGTACGCACAGAGGGCCTCAGCACACTGTCTGGCGTTTGAATTATCGCAGCACACTGGGGTTCAGCAGACAAGAGGCTATTTCTGGATTCACAAGAAGTATGTGTCTCTCTCAGGATGAAGAGTTCCAACTCCCTGTTGACACCTTCTAAATGGCAATGGAGTCACCCTCAAACTGCAAGCTATTTTGGGGCCTGACCTCTCATGTCTAGGACTGACTGGGAGAGAAAACTGCCACCTTGGTCCCTGTGGAGATGTTCCACACTTGGGGAAGGGAGGCCTCTTGGTCCAGAGGAAAGGCCCTTACTCGGCTCTCAGCCAACTTGGCAGTGAGCACATATAGCTGTGGACAGTGCAAGTTCAACACAAACCTCAAAGCAGATTTTTAAAGTATAAATTAACATTTAAAAAGCTGCTTTATTAAGTTACAAATGAAATGCTGAGTCCAATGAAACCAAGTTAAAAAAGTCTTAATCCTTTCAATTCCATAAAAATATTTTAGAAAACCATTTCCACTTAATCTCTATTCAATTAGCAAGTCACATGTGCAGTTCCAAGGCACAGAGGCACTCACACCAGCAGGAGGGATCCAGGACCTAGAAGAGTTAGGGCAGGGATCCAGATGGTTGGACTAGAGGGAGGCTGCGTTCCTTGTCGCTTCGTAACTCCGGTTTCAAGCAGAGGATATCTGTTTCTTGGTGAGGCAGTTTTTGCTGCTTATCGATCCCCTGCTGTTTACCCCATTTGTCTGCTGTGATGACCTGCAGTCTGCCAGGATATCGTTGCCTTTTCTGAGTGCAGATTGCTCACTGTCAGGCGTCTATCATCCGCCATTTGCCTGCCTTTCGCCTGTCCATCACCTGCCTTACACCTATCCATCACCCAATGCACGAGGTTCACCTCCCGATCATCCAACAACAGTCAGCAAACTGATCGCCCACCGCCAATGGAGCACCAGCTGCCTGATGTTGCCTGGAAGTTCACTATTACAGTACCTGCAGGTTTGATTACACGTGGCTGCCGCCATTTTGTGACAACAGCCAGGCCCTGTAGGACCCCTGGTCAGTCTGACTGAGCTCCGTCTCCAGGATCCCTCAGCCCAACCAATCCCTCCCTGCCTTTGGGGCCCTCACATCGACTGACTGCTCCCTGCTGCCAGGATCCCCAGACCAACTGACTGCGCCCTATCACCGGGACCACAGACTGACTGATTGAACCCGGCCTCCAGGATCCCACAACTACACCAAACACACTGGATCTCCAAGAGTTTAGGGCAGGTGTGCTAGATATTCTGCTTGTTCCTATGGATCTGCATACACCTTTTCCTCTCTGCTCCCAGCCCATGAGACTCCAGCTACACTGATGGGGCTCCTTGTCTTCCGGTGGCCATTGGACTTGGTGTTCACACTGTGGGAGATGGGCAGGTGAGAGAGGGAGGCACCAAGGGCCATGGCTGCATTCCTCTACCTAAGGCTACAGCTCATACCTGGCCACCCTCCCCTACTCTGAAACTGACTTCTCTTCTTGTTCCATCAAGCCAAGGGGAGCAGTGACCTCCTGCTTCCCTCAGGCCTTGGTGAGGACTTGTTGGGTTCCCCTGACTCCCTTGTTTAATATCCCCTTGTTACACTCTCCTAGATTACGCTGGTTTGAGCTGTTTCCTGATGGAATCCTGACTAATACATGTAGGGAAAATCACCTAAGCAAGAGCTGCCCAGGTAAGTGATTTCAGCATCACCTGAAAATTGAGAGCCTGCAGCCACCCTCCAGAGGATTTATTTACTCAGCAAGCATTTACTGAATGCCATAGTGTGCTACCTACTGTGTGAGGTGTGTTTAGATGACTTGGAGATGAAAGGGAATATCAACTCTTGGAGAAGGTTTCCTGGAAGAAGAAACATAAATAACCAGGAATATAAAAGGTGGGTAAAAGGCACCAGAAAAGAAGGCAAGGTAAGAGGCCAGCTATACCACCCTGGCTTCTTGGCTTCACTATCATTGTGGTTCTGATGCTCCTGACACTAAACTGCCTGCCTGGAGAGCTCAGATCTCCCTAGTCTCCCCTGTCTGTCCCCTGTCTTTGTGCAGTCATACTCTGGGCCCTCAGTCCTGCCTCCTAACTAGAACAGACACATTTGTTGGGTAAGTCCAAGGAACATTTAAAAAAAAAATTCTAATGCATGCCAAGATTGGATTAGGTTCTTGAATCTGTTTCCTTGCCTAGTCCTCACAATAAATTTTAGAAAATATTTATTATTATTCTCATCTCATTAACAAGAAACAGGAGGCTTAACCTCCTGAACAAGGTCACCCAATTACAGAGTGATGGTAGAAAGAAGACAGATGTGTCTGGCTGGAAAATTCATGCACTTGCTAACTAACATATTGCCTCATATTGAATTTAACTCTATTATTAAGAAATGGTATTATACAAATGCCCACAAGTTAATGATTATATGAGTAGAGAGGCACCGTCATGAATTTCAAGCAAGAAGGAAACCTAGCTGCCACCTGGCATTGCAAGCCTAATAAAAGAGACTTTTCTTTGGATGTAAAGCAATACTCTGAGAGGGAGGCCAAGCTCAGCATTCAGGTCTCCCCGTGGCCCTGCCCACCACACTTCCCTGTGAGCCCATTACTGTTTGTTTTGAAACCAACAGTAAGCTGACACCTCACCAACTTTGTTCTGCAATTTTAGCAACCAGTCGATTCACTGCTTGTGAACATTCTGTCTCGCTCAAGAGAAATGTGTGGTTAACAAAAATAATGGAACTGTTTTTGAACTCTATAAAATCTTGCCATTTATTTGTAAAACTATGAGGTCCTTCAGACTGTAGTGGGATGTCTCTATTCACTTTTGAATGTCCAGTGACTGGAAGGCAGCTGGGGCTCAGGAAATACATAGTGGATGATGTCAGATTAAAGGATCATTTCAAAGTTACCCAGCAAGCCCTAGGTCCACAGGAGGACTGCATCTGATGCTCCACCGACTCCTTAAAAATTTCCCCAGGCCCTGCAATTGGAGAAGTAGTCCTCCTGTCCCTCTGGAGTTCACCTTATTCCTGACCCATGTTACCCTGGTCCATGTCACATAAACCCCCCTGATGATTTGCTATTGGGTTTCCCACTTTTTGACTCACAAATTGGTCTCTCCAGAGTTGCACTTTGTTAAGTTGTGTTCCCCTAAACTTCATATACCGAAGTCCTAACCTCCAACCTCAGAATGGGACCTTATTTGGAAATAGGGTTGCTGCAGATTGGAATTAGTTGAGATGATATCTTACTGGAGGAGGGTAGGCCCCCAATAATCCAACAAGACTGGTGTCCTTAAAAAAAGGACAACGTGTGAAAACACACACACACACACACACACACACAGGACCCTACATGAAAATTGTAGTGATACTACCATAACCAAGGAATTATCAGAAACCAGGGGAGAGGCCTTCCACGGTAGCTTCAAGGAAACACAGCCCTGCTGACACCTTGATCTGAGACTTCTATCCTCCATAAGAGTGAGAAAAAAAAATTCTGTTGTTTTACCAGTTTGTGGTACTTTGCTATGACCACCTAGCAAACTAGCAAATGCTTGTTGCCACCCTGGTCCTGCTTCCTAGGCAGGATCTTTGCTCCCTCCCTTGTTTGAGGCTCTGTTCTTGAGGCCTCACACTTCCTCTGCCTCTCCTCTGAGTAATTGGCTCGCCTGGCTGGGCTGCACATTTGGGTGGCGTCCTGTCTAGGTTGCATTGACATAGAAATAGAGAGATCCGTGGTGCACTTGCTATATTAGCATTCCATATCCTCGTTGGGCTTTCTGCTGAGAAAGCCCAGGGTAAGCAGGGGTTGTGGTGTGGTTCCTTGGTGGGCACCTGGGGCCTCACTCCACCATGTTCCATCACTGTAACCCACTGACTTTAATGAAGAACCAGGGGCTGAAGAACTCTGAGGAAAATAATCAGACCTCTATAGAACCTTCAGCTGTGGTTTCTGTGATGACCTCCCCCAAAGCATACACTCTTCCTTCCTTTTCTGACATAGATGAGACTGCACCACCCATGACAGGTGGATGCTGAGAGGAAATGCAGAAAATCCCTTCTCCATCAGTCACTTTGCTGCCCCAACAGTTTGGTGCCCCTCCCTAGGGCAATGACCATGAATTCTGCAGTAGCAAGGGAAGTCAGATATACTTCAAAAACTCAGAAACTGGAGCATCTTACACTTTTCTGAGCTCTGTTTTGTTGTCACTGCCTAATCCAGAACCATACTCACTGCCCCTGCAGTCCTACAGTGCCCTCCCTGAGAAAACCCTAAAATTTCACTTCCAGCAAGATCCCAAAACCCTGATCATGCACCCAAGAATCCTTGAGGAAGGATCAAAGCCCATGACCTGGTGGCCCTCTTTTAGAGGCATATTAGAAGGCTGGGGAAGAGGAGCAGGTGACAAAGGTGTGTACTGCCTTGTTAGCAAATTATTCTTTGAAAGCTAAGAATTGTTAGATAAGAAAGCACCAGAACCAGACTCAATGCTGATCCCTAGGTTCTGCCAGGGTGCTTCTGGATGCTGCCAAAAGGCTTATGCATCTGATCCTTCTGGAGGATGTCTCAAGATCATTCCCAGAAAGAGAAACAAAGCCTCAGGAGGTGCACTTGAGCTGAAGCAACTCACAAAATAGGATAGAAATGTAATAAAGATGAAGATTCACCTCACAAGTACATAGTTGTGCTGAAGTCAGTCACAGGCAGGCAGATATCTGTTGTCTGAATTACCACATACATAGCAGGCACCTGGAGTTTTTGGACACAAAGGATTTCTGTCCTCTGTGAGCTTCTGATGGCAAGATGAGGATACACATGGAGGGAAACAAGAGTGAAGGCAAGAATTATAGCCAGATCATCTGTTTGGGTTGGAGATAGAAAGGTGGAAGACTACAGAGGAGGGACACTCCCAGGCAAGCCAGGCTCTCAGATCTACCAACCCCAGGAGCTGAGACAAACAACCAGAAGGGTGCTCTGACATGGAGGGAAAGGCATGCACTTGGGAAAGAGCCGGTCCTGCATTACCCTGAGCTGGTTACTTCACTAAGTCCCAAATTTTTGTGTTGTAAGTATCGGGATAATGTCTACCTTGGGAGGGTTTGTATAATAATTAAGATGAAATTATATATGAACAGAGCCTAGAACATAATAGGCTCTTAATAAGAGAAACATGAACTCAGCTGTCTTAGTCTATTTTATGTTGTTATAACAAAATACCTGAGACTGGGTAATTTACAAAGAATAGAGATTTATTTGGCTCAAGGTTCTGGAGGTTGGGAAGTTCAAATTCATGGTGCTGGTGCTGGTGAGGGATTTCTTCCTCTACCATAACATGGTGGGGGGCATCACATGGTGAGACAGCAAGCTTCCTAGCTCCAATCTGTTTTCTTCTTCTTCTACTAGTGGCCACTTTTATGACCTCATTTAATCCTAATTGCCTTCCAAGAGCCCCACCTCTTAATACCATTAACAGAGAAGTAGGGGGATGAAGTTTCCAACACATGAACTTTGGGTGGCATATGCAAACCACAGCATCTGCTTATTTGCTGAAGAAAAGATGAGGGTAGTCTATGTTGAAGTGTCTTACTCTCAGTCCCAGCTACTGTACATTCTAAGAATGTGGCTTCAAGGAAATTCACCAGGCAGAGACCCAAGCACCCCCATGGTGGTTAGTCACAGACGACTTGGAGCAGGATTTTCTGGGACAGATTACCTGTATCACACACCTCAGAATAAGTTGTTGAAGAGGGAGCAAGTGATGAATGATGAAGTCTCCTGCCAGGTTATTATGTAAAGTAAAATTTACACAGGTAAAGAGATAAAGTAGAGAAACTGATGAAGAAAATTGATATGTCATAAAATGTTTAACTTAGCTGACACAGCTCAGGTCCTTGTAGAGTTTCATAAATCAGTGGGGAGATGTCTCAGGCTGAGCCAGAGTTTGCAGCCTGAATTTGCCCAACCAGAAGGCAGTACTGTCTCCAGTACAAGAAGAGACCTGCTTTTATTGGAGGAGATGGAAAGATTTAGTTCTTTCTTTTAACAGAATCTTGATAGAAATGCCCAAATGCTATACATGCTTTATAAGAAATGGAAAACCCACAGTTTAAAGTACTTTCTTAATTCTATTTTGAAAAATAATGCTTTCATTTATGAGTCTAATACAATAAGCAAAAAATTCTACAGTTGCTTTGAAAAAAAGTTTATTACCTATTATTTTCCACGCACTGAAATGGTTGACAGTTCTTTTGTTGAACAGTGACATATTATAAGACACTAAGTGTGAAAGCATGAGAGGGAGTAAACAGGATTTCTTTCTGTCCCAACATATGTCTGTTATAAAATGAATTGTGGAATTTAATACTGTAGTTAAAGTCAATGTTGAAAATTGCCTAAGTTGGTTCTGTCTCTCCATTATTAGCTATTTTTTCCCCTCGCAAATATATTCTTGTGTTTTTTTTTTAATATTTTGACAATTGTCAGACTTGCAAATATACACCCAAAATTAGATAGGCAGTGTTCCTCTATTAAGAAACTCAATGCCATTAGAAACAAAATCCAAGCTGACAGACTTGCTACAGACAATGATTACTCACAGCCATCAGCAGGTCTCAGAAATGGGGATAGATGTCCATTTGGTGCCATCACCAAACTTTGGGACTTTCTGTGAGTCAGTTACCATTCTGACCCTCAGTAAAGGCTCACCTGTAAATGGAGATTAAAATAGTGATATTTGCCTAGTATAATGGGTGATCTACAACATATTATAAGTTCCTTACATCTATGGTTAGAAAAGCAAGATATCATCTAAGGAGACAGCTTACCAGGACTCACTGACTGCTGGATAAGGTTTGGTTTCAGCTTTAGACTCAGAAACTGGATTTTGTTCAGTCTTTTTGGAATGACTCCCACCAACGAATATTGGAAGGAACTCTAAGGAAGATCCTTGGAGAAACTGCCTTCATAGGGCTCAAGAACCCAAACGTCTCTGTAATGTATTTTACTACTCATGATGCATTTGTCCAAAGGGATTCAGTTGCAGAAAATGGAAAATATTCTAACTGCTTTAAGCATAGAAAGATTTAATACAGAAATTCACATTCTTATGAAATGTGGTAATTAATTTTATGTGTCACTTGACTGGGCTATGGGGTGCCCAGACATTTGGTCAAATCTTATTCTGCTTGTGTTTCTGAAGGTGTTTCTGGATGAGGGTAACACTTGAGTCAATAGAGTGAGTAAATAAATAAACTTGAGCTCCCCAATGTCCTCATCTAATCTGTTGAAAGCCTAAAAAAACGAAAAGGCTGAGTAAGAGGGAAGTTCTCCTGCCTGATTGAGCAGACATGTGTCTTTTCCAGGCAACAGACTTCAACTGAAGCATCAATCTTCATGAGTCTTAAGTCTACTGGTTTTTAGACTAGAACTTACACCATCCACTGTCCTGGCCTTGAAATTCAACTGGAACTGCACATGGGCTCCCCTGGTGTCTGGTTTGACAACTATAGACCTTGGGACTTCCCAGCCTACATAATTGCATAAGACCATTCCAGTGGTTGAATGAATGGATGACCTTATTATTGGTTCTCTCTTTCTGGAAAATCTTGACAAATACACAAAACCTTTGGAACGTCAGAGAGTCATGGTAGTTGTAATGGTTAATTTGAATTGTCAACTTAATTGGATAAAGAGATACCCATGATTAAGAGGGTATGCCAGTGAGGGCATGTCTAGGAATGATTGGAATGTGGGATAATGAACTGAAGTGGAGACCCTCCCTAAGCATGGGCAGCACCACCCAATAGGATGGTGGCTTGGATGGAATAAAAGTTGGAAGAACAAGGAAGCAGATGCAGATGCAAGCTTCTTGAACGGGTTCTTGATTACTGCTTTGATCAATCTGAGGATTTTGCATTCTTGCTTCTTCACTCTTCCAAAACAGACTCTACCAGTGATTCTCTAGGTAGTTTCTTGAAGCCTTGGTCTTGGATTAGGGTAGCACTGCTGATCCTTCTTGTTCTGGGGCTTCTGTGTCTTGGACTGCACAGCTCTTCCAATTCTCTATCCTGCAGACAGCCATTGTGGACTATTCAGCTTCTGGTCGTGTAAGTCAATCTAATAAATTCCCATTTTATAACCATGCTTTCTGTTTATTCTGTTCCTCTAGAGAACCCTGGCTAATTCAGTAGTATATCACCATGGGCTGCCCTTACAAGTTCAATAAAAAGGGTTCAGAGCACCTTTCTCTCTCTGGTACCTACTCATGATTGTTGAGACCTGGCTTGGAGTTGCAGGGCCTCTCTTTGTGATCCCCTGAGTTCTTCTCCACTCATCTGTGAACAATACCTGCCTTGAAACCTAGGACTATGCAGAGATCAAACACCAATAGTTCAGGTATCAAGCAGGAACAGAAGGTGATATCTTTAAATTACCTGTCACTGTATTTGGTCAGTGTAAGGATGGGTGATTCCTTTCCTTCATCTTGACTTTGTCTGTTGGAGGCCTCAGGTATTCATTCACTTGCAATCAATGATAAAAAAAAGCCAACTTCTGAATGGTGGCAGCCTCCATTTGGCAGCCCCTAGAACACAAGTACAGAGACCAAAATGACAAATTACTGATTTCTATGAGAAATACGCCTGCCAAAAGGACTGGAGTGTTCAGCCCAAGGGGCCCATAGTGTCTTCTCCGTAGGAGAGTTGGGTGCCTCCAACATGTAGCAGTGGGAACACACATCCTCACTGTTGATTTCCAACTAACCCCTTTCCTTGCCACTAATGGCTCCATCCACTGTCTCTTCATAGTCTTTCCTCAGTCACGGTGCATCAGAACTAGTTTGGCTTCCTCAGTTCACTAGAAACCCACTTGAGATAACCATTTTTTTTTTTTTTTTGAGACACCCACCCCCACTCCCACCAGCCATCCAACCATTCTTTAGATATGGCATTTCTATAAAAGCTTGATTCCATCCATTGCATTTTGATTATTTCCCAGGGGAATACCCCATTTGGATTACATATCAACTCTGCTCAGTCTTTCCCCAGGGCAGCAGGCATTTACTTAGAATTGCCACCAGCTTTACAGTTACGCTTGTCTCTTGGTCTCTGGAGGATTGGTTTCAGGACTCCCATGAAAATCCTCAGATGCTCAAGTACCTTATGTAAAATGGTATATTTGCATAGAACCCACTTGGTTCTCCCATATATTTTTAAATCATCCTAATACATTTAAACTCTATGTAAATAGTTGTTATGTGTATTGCTTATGGAATAATAACAAGGAAAAAGTCTGTCCAAGTTCAGTACAGGCACAATCACTTTTCTAAAATCTATCTGCAATTGGGTGAATCCCAAGATGTAGAACCCAAGGATAGAAGGGCTGACTGTACTTCACAGGCACTCAGAGGCTGTCCTTTTGGGGAAAGGTAAACACGGAGATCAGGAAAAGTCAGGAAAGGAAGGAGGAAAGCACTTTTACACACAAGGTGAAAATATACATGGGGGCCTGGATCAGGGGAGGAATGGAGGTGGTACCTCATTTTGAATACTGAGGGAAGTTTGCATTGACATAGGAAAATTGATTCAATAAAAAAAACAGGAATGCAGATACAATTTAAAGCTGTATTTTGTTTCCCACTTCACTATTTTTCTCTTCCTTTTTTTCCTTCTATCTTTCTTATTGTTATTCTTTGTGCTGGGGACTGACCTAGGGACACACTCATACCTGCTAGGCAATGCTTGCCTTCTTTACCCAAGGATTTGTTTTGTTTCAGATTCTAAAACATAGAAAACAATTTTTATCTTGGATTTAAAAAATGTATTACCATAATATTCTACTTCCCTACTTCTTTAAGCTATTTTATTGTTATTACTCTATTTTTTAAAATTTAAATGCATTGCTTTGTGTTTTAACTTTTTTTTGGGGGGGTGTTACTAGGTATTGAACTCAGGGGCACTTGACCACTGAACCACATCCCCAGCCCTATTTTATAATTTATTTTGAGTCAGGGTTTCGCTGAGTTGCTTAGTGCCCTGCTTTTGCTGAGGCTGGTTTTGAACTTGCAGTCCTCCTGCCTCATTTCCCAAGCTGCTGGGATTACAGGCATGTGCCACTGCACCAAGCTTAATTTTTAAAATAGTCTGAAAATAATTTCCTTGAGAACTAAGATAAGGCTAAATGGAAATAGTTACATATTTCTATGATAGTGTGTTACACAGGTACTCTGCTACAGAATGTCAGGGTAAAGAAGCTACAGTGATTCTTAGAGGGGTGCTGGTAGGCTACATTTTAATTTGTGTACCCATCATTCATTCTGCAGAAATGTCTATTAATTATCTACTCTCTGTCGAAAACACCATGCTAAGTATGAAAGATACAAAGATGAATGTAACATTTGTGGTATTGTCTTTTATAATCTCTCTTTCTTTAATCTTTATAGAATTTCTATACTTAGAATGCTTAGTAGTTTCAAAGTGAAAAGTGTATTCTTGTATGCTAGTGAGATGACTGGTGGGGGTTTGGGGCTTCTAGATAGGCTCCTGAGGGAGGTTGGTTGCAAGGGGAACCAACCATGTATCAGAGGGTTGTGCCTTTCAATTCATCCCCCAACCTCCAGGGAGGGAAGAGGGACTGAGTGTTGAGAGGTTCTCCTTCAGTCAACAGTATAATCAGTCATGTCTATGTAATGGGTATGTCCAAAAGGGTGGGATTCACTGAGCTTCCAGATAGCTGAACATGTGGAGGTTTCTGGAGGGGGATGCCCCACAAACAGCATGAAATTTCCATGCCCCTTTCTACCTCTCTTGCCCTAATCATCTCTTTCATCTTCTATTTATCTGTATACTTTATAATGTTTTGTAATAAACCAGTAAACATAATAAAGTATTCCCCTGAATTCTGTGAGCAGCTCTAGAAAATTAATCCTAGGAGGGGAATACCCAATTTATAGCCCACTGGTTAGAAGCCCAGGTCAAACAATCTGGGGGTATGACTGGCATCTGAAGTGAGGATGGGAAGTCTTGTGGGGCTGAATCCTTATTGTGTTGTATATGACTAACTCCAAGTAAGCAAGGCCAGAATAGAGTTGAATTGGAGAACACCCAAGCTGTCCACTGCAGAACTGATTGCCTGATGTAAGTGTGTGGGTGGGTGGGGAGGAACCCACACATCTCATGTCAAAAGTGTTGTGTTGAGAGTAGGAGAAACACTTTGGACTGGTTTTTCCATTTCTCTTACAACACGGTCTATACCCTTTAAGAACTCATTGTCTTGGTCAATTTTTCTCAGAAAAATTTTCTAGGCTCTGGACTAGAAGCATCAGCATCACTTATAAATTTGTTAGAAATGCAAATTCTTGGGCCCTACCTTTCTAATTTCTACAGAATCAGAAACTCTGGTGGTGAAGAGAAGGTGGCAGTTAGCTGGGTTTTAACTATCACTTCAGGTAATTCCAATGCATGATCAAGTTGTAGAATTGTAGATATCTTATCTAGGGAACAATTAAAAGAAAGGAACAGAAAAGAAAATCACAATTCTCTGTGATAAATACTAACTAAGTTAGAGCTGTACTCCAGGTGCTATGGGTTTGGTAGAAATTACGTGGAGAAGAAGACAATGCACTCACTACAAGAGAGGAGATGTATTCACTGAGGTTTGGGATTTGCTAGAAAAATAAGGTTGGGAAGGGTGCTGTAGGTGGAGGAAAGGCAAATATGTGAAATAGCACGTTGATGTGGGTGACCACAGGTAGTTCATAGTAGAGAGGTTTTTAAAAAAACAGGATAATCAAAATGGAATTGGGTTGAAATAGATTAAGTCTCAGTTGACAAAAACATGGAGTTGATATTCCTAAACCATTTTTGATTTGGCCTGAATTTCTCTCCCCCTGAGAGATACAAAGATGAATGGAACATTTGTGGTATTCTGATTTGGGTCTTTCTGATGATATTACTCTGACAACATACATGTCTTTCCTTCCCTCAGGTTAGAAGAGGCAGTGATAGCCTGCATTACCAGTTATCTTAGAAGGTCTGTAGTTGCATTCCATGGCTGGGCTGTGGTTAGGTAGGTAGGCTTAGATCCTTTATCTTTCCCATCTTTCTCCTACAGTTTTTTGTTTCACTTTGACATATAGATGTTGGGCACAGACGACCCTTAGCAAGTCTGTATCCTGATCATTTCATCTCTGTTATTGATTTATTAACTAGAACTGTGTTTTGTTTTACGGGTTGCTCTAGGGTTTTAGAACATACATCTTTATCACAGTCTATTTTCAAGTAATGCCACTTCAGTTTATTTTGTATCATTTCAGAACCCTGCTGCAGTATGTTTCCCTTTCTCCCCTGCTGGCCTTTGTGCTGTTATTGACACACATTTATTTCTACCTACGTTATAAACCACCAGATGTATTGTTAGTGCTTTGCCTGAAACAGTCAATTATTTTTTAGTTATTAAAAAAAATCTGAAAAATGAGAAAATGTAGTTCCCATTTTCCCACACATTTTCCATTTCTACTGGTCTACATTCTTTTGTGTAATATTAAATTCCCATCCAATATCATTTTCCTTCTACTTAAAAAAGAAAACCTCCCAAAACTTGCTTCAACATTTCTTATGCTAGTCTGCTGCAGCTGAAGTCTTTCAAATATTGGTTGTCTTTATTTTGCCTTCTTTATTTGAAGATATTTTTGTGAATACAGAATTTTTTTTTCTGACAGTTTTTCTTTCAGTATTTTAATGATGTTACTCATGGCCCTCTAATTTGCATAGTTTCTAATGAGAAGTTTGCATGGTTTATTCCTCTGTATGTAATATGTCTTTTTCTCACACTACTTTTAAGACTTTTCCCTTTATCATTTGTCTTAAGCAATTTGACTATAATGTGTCTTGGTATAATTTTCTTCATGCCTTTTTGAACTCGGACTATGTTGAGATGTTTTTTATCTGTGTATTTATAGTTTTCAATAACTTTGGACACATTTTGGTCCAAATTGTTTCTTCAAGTATTTTCCTTCTCTCTCCTTTTCTTTGCTTTTTTTCTCCCTCACAGAACTGCAGTTAGGCACATGTTAGATTGTTTACTTGCTATGAGCTCACAGTTCACTTATGCATTTTCCAGTTTTTCAGTCTTTCCATTGTTTTATTTTCATCAACTTTATGATGTTGAAAAGTATGCATTCAACAGAAACTGTACTTCAAAATTTAAATTTAGAACTTTTCTTGAGCTAGCAATATGCAACAGGGTCCTTTCTCTGAGACAGAGCAGTGACATTGTAACAGTGGTCCACTTCACCTTTCGAATATAGCTCTGAGTCTTATTTTTAAAAGGGACAAGTTTTCCTTTTTCTCTTCTCCCTCGCTCTCTCCCTAACTTGGGGGTAGGGAACTTGAGCTATCTGTGCTCCACAGGAAGGAGATATCTGTCAGAGGATTTAGAAGTGAGTATCTCCCAAATTAACATGCGAATGTTAATACATCATGGGGAGCCCTGGGACACCCTGTCAGAGCATCCCTGGTCTTTGAAGAGCTTCTTTAAAAGTCCCCTGTTCCTCCTGATGGGGAGAATCACAGTCTCTGGGACAGGAGTCCCCTGTGCTTCTCCTGTACTAGCAAAGCAATAAAACTTCTTTTTCCTTTTTCACAAAACCAGCGTCCTCATTATTGAATTGGCATGGGGGACAAAAACCGAGTTTTCAGTTGGAACATGAGCTGCAATTTTCAGTCTGTCACACAGCTTGAAACTGTCCTTTGTTTTTAAGTTAGCTACATTGCTAATCTATGATGTTTGGTAGCTTAGGTGGATTAAATGCATTTTGGACATACAATATTTTCAATTATAATGAGTTTATTGGAGCATAGGCCCAACATAAGTTAAGGAGCATCTAGACTATTCATTTTTAAAAATTTGATTTGGGACTTTTCTCTTCCATGTCTCCCATCCCATTTATACTTTCCTTCATGTTCTTGAAAATAAGTTTATTTGTAATATTGAAGCCAGAATTAAGGACAGGTAGTTAGTGTAGAAATAGGGGATCGGGTCAAATCGAGGAAATGAAGCCATGAAGCCATCTGCCTCTGGAAGTTGGAGACTGCCCCTGGGAGAATGGAATGTCAAGGATCTTCAGAGCTCATTGATTACCAAATTTACCTGCCTTTATCAAGGACTGCAAGCATGGAGCTGCTAATTAATGCCCCCTGGGCCCTTACCTGCCTGAATCACCTTGGCCCTCCCCCTGCCCATGGCTTCTCACTTAATGCAAAACCAGGTCTAGTCCATGTAGGCAGGAAGAAGAGATAAGCAGGGAGAGAACTGGAGAACAAAAGAGACTTTAACCTATAAAAGATGGAGGGTGCGCTCACTTCTTGGGACTTTAGAACATCAGCCATGGCCCCCTTCTTCCTGCTGGGAGAAGTCTGTATTATTACCTTTAAATAGAACCTGCTTAAGATGCTTGCCTTGGCGTGCTTCTCTAGTGTTCAAACTTCAACATTAGAAGGAGCAGAAATTGTCACCGGTAAACGGCGGTATCAATATCAGTTTTAATATTCTTATGTGTTAATTCTACCATCTGTACTTTTTAAATATCTATTTTATGTCACTGATTTTTTTGTACTAGTTATTGTAATGTATAAAGCTGCTCTCCTGCCCATCAGGTGCAGTCATTGTCCCCGCCTCCCAACCACTTGTCAATCTGTGAACATCCTGGCTAGCTATTGGTTCAGTCAGCTTGCAAGTATCCTCTGATATTGGTCCCCTGTTAGCCCAGCAGAATTCAACTGTTTTACGGTAGCTTCCCCGCCATCTTTTCCCATTCTTCTGTCTGTCCTACTCACTTTTCTCTATCCTCCTGGCTTTTCACTCTCTCTAGCACATGCCCTTTCTTTTCCTTTCTTTTTTCCTCTCATTTTCTCTCTTACCCTGCAGGGAGACACTGTTTGCTTAATAAATTCCCTTATGTGATTTCCCGTGTCTGGCGTAGTTTCATGGAAATTCCCTTACAGTGGTGCGGTGACTCGGGATGGGATCTTCCACTGTCTCTTAAGAGAGTGGAACCCCATCTGACGCCCCAGTGCCTCTGGACACGTCTTCACCTTCCATTCTGCCCAGTCGCTGTGCTCTGCATTTATCACCGGACTTCAGGTTGGTGAGTAGACCGGTTCCCCTAATCACGGCTGGCCCCTATAGTCAGTCTTATCTGCCAGGTGGATTCCTGATTTTATGGTGGAGATCTCTCCCAGGGTTGAGGCTCATCTCGTATTTGCACTTGAAAACCCTGATCTCAGGTCCTCAACTCTTCTCGGCTTTTGCCTGGCCCACATGGATGTTTGTGTGACGACACCATCTATGTGCTGCCTTCTCGTCTCCAGTTGATTACTCTGTGGCCTCGGGACACCGGGGCAGAGACTTGGCTCTATCAGTGCCCACCATGGAATCTGGGTCCTCCAATCTGGCAGATTCCACCCTGGGAACCCTTTGCCTGACCCCCAGTACTTAAAGTCATCAAAATCCGTTTGTGTAATGGCACACAGCTTCCGTGAGCGAGCGGGCAGGTGGAAAGGGATTCCTTATCTTCAAGTCTTTTCTTTCTCGCTTCTTGGCTCTTCCTGCAGACTTGGGTGCCTCCAGACCCTGCTTCTCCACCTTCCCCTGCTTCCCCATGTAATATAAGCAGCCCCATTCACCAAGTAGTGGGAGATAGTTGTTAAACAATTTTCTGTGTCCAAACCTAAATTAATTACTAACCAGTAAAAGAGTTAAAAGGACCTAAGCATCAAGCTTCTGCTAGAACATTTTAGTCCCTTTCAGATTCAGATCTCAGTCAAGGCTTACATTGAAATGTAAATGGAGGAAGGCACTGTGGGAAACCAGTCTGAAGCCCAAGGAAAAAAAAGTGTCCATTTTAAATTTCTCCTGGGCTACAACTCAGAATACTTTTCTCCCTTTCACCTTTTCTTTCCTTCTCATTTTCTCATGCTAATGACCATTATCATTTTTCTTCTAGGACTTTTGTTTTTCTTAAATGCTGTATTTTTGAGCTCACAATTTTGATCCTACATACCTAGGTTAATAAGTTTTGATCAGTTCTTTTTATCCAACTCTAGAGTTATTTTTGAACATCCATTACATTGCAGTGGAGATAAATATTACAAGGCCTTTGCTTTTGTGTTAAATATAAGCGCGCATAAAAATTAAAATTTTAAAAATGGTTCCAAATATTTTTAATTCACGTGATTTAAAGAGGTTCAATTTAAATTGGGTAAACTAATAGGAGTAAAATGTCCTTAAAATTAACTCACAAGTCTCTAAGTGGTCAAACTAATAAAATGTTGATGTTTATAAAATGTCTAACATCAATTTTTCTAGGACTTTTCTTCAACAGGAAAGAGATGGCAAATACTGTTGGTACACTTGTCTGATATCTTGGTTTTTCTACAATAAGATGAGTGAATTAAAGTCGACATGTATGGGATTACTCAGATGTGTTTGTTAGAGACATCTAATTAATTTACAAAGTTATTCCATGAAGTATCATACTTAAAAACATTATTCTTTATTTATTAAATGTATTCATATTTTCCAGGTATACAAGCCTTTAAAACAGAAAATTTATCAAGCTGCTATTCTCCAAATTAAACTTGTCTGTAATGGTAAACCTATCATTTAATGTTCTATTATAGGACCTGTCATCAATAGGGTGTTTATAAACCTTTATTTTCTAATATTCCTTTGCCCCTCACTAAACTTGAGAATTTGGTCATGCTGGTCATACAAAAGAGGAAAAATTAGCTTTAGGAAAAGTCCCGCCTTACCTGAGATAAGGCTCTGCCTCACAACTCTGCTGCACGTCAGAATGGCTCCAAAGTAAGCCAGACTTTAACTCATTTAAAGTTGTGTTCAAAAGTCTGATGTTTGTTGTAAAGATTACTGTGATCTCAAACGGGAACTCAGCCAAAATTCAAGATAGCTATTGCACAAACTGAATGTTTTACTGTTGGTGATTCCATTTTGTATTTTCCTTGTAAACTCTAATTGTTGCCTGATCAATATTTTGCAGAAATATTGCTTCAAGAGTGAACATCATAAATTAACTTGGAATAGTAAGCCATCACCTATTGGACAGATAATGTAAACCCCAATTAGATAAAAGGGGGTAAATAACTGTAAAGTTATAGACATTGAAGCTAAAGCCCAGTACTCTTACTTTATGACTGGTGAGACTGACTTGCTTGATGGTTAAGATCAAACTTAGAGATTGAGATTAAATATAGAGGTCAAGAAAAGTCCATATTTGGGTCTTGCCCTCAAAGTCAGCCTGAACCCAGGGAACAAGAGGACTTCTCCAAGGAGCTTTGCAACTCTGGGTCACACAACCTCCTGACCAAGGAGATTGATGAGACCACTAGAGGATGAAAAATCACTCAGTGCATCTGCTGCAGAGGAGGGTCATGGAAAAAGGGAGACATCCCTGGTGCTTTCAAGGAAAGTCACCTCATGGAGGAGACCCTGCCTAACTAATGGCACTGGTGGAGCTAGGAAGCTACTCTTAAGTTCTCTATGAGTGACCCCTGTGGGAACTCAGGTGACTCTTTGACAGGAACATGTCACTTTGACCAGCTTGATCTTAAACACCTAACAAAACAGTTAAAACCAAAATATAGCCATTCTTGGGCATTTAAAAGAAATAATAATTAAATGTAACTTAAGATGTACACTTGTGTTAGCCCACTAGAATAAAGACTAAAAGCTACAAAAGAGAGATTCTTAGGCAAATGTGCCTAATAACTATCAAAAGAAACTGCCAGAGTCAGAAGTTTTTAGTCAGTTTAAGGCCTACAGACACAGGTAGGCTTAATCTATGTTTGCTAGTATCTCTACTAAATATTGTGTTTACATTCCTGAAAACCTAGACAATGTTAAAGTTCCCAAATAAAGGCCTGTCCTCTCCAGCCTTTGCTAGGCCTTGTTATGGGAACAACTTCTCAGTTCTTCCACCCCCTGGTGAGGAATTATTGACTTCTGTCATCTTTATGATATGCATTGGCATGTTCCAGATTCTGCAACATTTATATTGTATCAATCTCATTTCAGTACTCATGTCTTTTGTTCTTCTCTCATAGAAGCACCCACCCCCAGATGCCTCTACAACCTGCTCTTCCCAACCGGACTTCTACCATGAACCCCTCAGTTGACCCAATTTCTAAAAAGGGAACTCCAAACTGCTTGCCCCATGCTGCCCCCTTCCAGCTTGAAGAAGACAGATTGGTCATCACCCCCTTTCCCTACAGCAATGAAGGAGTTCCTAGAATTAGAGGGGTAAATGAAGTCAGAATTGGGGACAGGCAGTTAGTGTAGAAATAGGGGATCAGTCAAATCGAAATGAAGTCCATGAAAGTCATCTGCCTTTGGAAGTCTGGAAGGAGAACGGACTTTTTACATCTCACCTGCAAAACCAACCCCAGTCACTTAGGCAGGAAGGAGAGAGAAGGCTTCAAAAAGAACTGGAGAGCAAAAGATTTTCTTATAAAAAAAGAAATGGGGGAATGTAATGTATAAAGCTGCTCTCCCACCCATCAGGTGCAGTAATTTTCCCCGCCTCCCAACCACTTGTCAATCTGTGAACATCCTGGCTAGCTATTGGTTCATCAGTCAGTTTGCAAGTATCCTCTGATATTGGTCCCCTGTTAGCCTGGCGGAATTCAACTGTTTTACTGTAGCTTCCCCGCCATCTTTTCCCATTCTTCTGTCTGTCCTACACACTTTTCTCTATCCTCCTGGCTTTTCACTCTCTCTAGTGTGCGCCCTTTCTTTTCCTTTCTCTTTTCCTCTCATTTTCTCTCTTACCCTGCAGGGAGACACTGTTTGCTTAATAAATTCCCTTATGTGATTTCCCGTGTCGGGCATGGTTTCGTGGCAATTCCCTTAGTTATATGTTATACTTCCTGCTTCTTTTGCATTTCTGGTCATTTTTAACTGGATGTTGAACAGTGTAAATTTTATACCTTTGACTGCTGTATTGTTGGAAGCCGTGTATGAATTATGGGTTTGTTTGAGACAACATAAGGCAGGGAGGCTACTGTTCTGGGAACTCCTGGGCGAAATTCCCCAGTTTGAGAAAGCCTATACCATACTGGCGCCCTGCCTTAGCTCTCAGCCCTAGGTACAAACACAGCTGCTGGAGATGGGTGTAACCTGACAAGCCCCAACGTGTTTTCCCCACTCTTACCCTGTTTTCCTCAAGAAGCTCCCTACTGTATCCCTTAAGCATTCCTGAGCTCTTCTCTTTGTTAGGATCAGACCCCGTCAGGTCTATCCACCCATCAGGCCGCCGCTTCAATTAATTTCCTGTGTTTTTTGTCTTTATTTCTAAACATTATTTTCATAGTTTTATTTATACTTAGCCATACCTTCCATGGTTACTCCCCCCCCATGCGGGACATGGGCACTGTAATTCTTTGTGTATTTCTCAATTTTGTTCTGAGGAGCAGTTTAATCCTTACAAACCTTGATTTCAAACTTATTTAGAGCAATTCCTGGTTTAATTTGGTCCTACCACTGAGGTACCAGCCTCTGAAATCTCCACTCAATACCATATTTATGCTGAGGGCCTTATAACCTGGTTGGCTGAGATCATTCCCAGCTCTGTGGGATCTCCAGGGATTGATCTGTCTTTGCCATTTGGATGACTCTTTCCTAGCTTCAGAACGTTTTCTTGCATACAAATACACATCAGTCCTTATCCAAATGCTCAAGGGGAACATTTTTTGTAGATCCTGGGAGCGCTCTCTCTCTTTCTCTCTCTCTCTCTCTCTCTCTCTCTCTTTCTCTTTCTCTCAAGCTCCCTCCTCCGTGGTATTTTGCCTTGGAAATTCTAGCTATTTTGACTTTCCTGAACTCTGAATTCTATCTCCTCAACTCAGTCAAACTTCTGTACTCTGTTTGGACCTCCTATTCCTAAACTTCAGCCTGGAACCTCTCTCCAGGTCATAAACTGAGGCTATTAAATGGCTCAGCTCACTTATTTTCCTCTTTGCAGAGATCAGTGCTGCCTATTGTCCAACAAATGGAAACTTGTAGGAGATATATTCTGCTCCGTGTTCTAGTTTTTTAAGGGTGGAAGGGATTCCGTAACTCCATTTTGGTCAGAGGATGTGGAAGCTTCCATGGGCTTATTTAGATGGGACTCTCAAGGACTGTGTATAGTAATATATTTATCAAGAGGCTGAGGAGATAAAATGTAGACAACTACATGAGACCCCAGGAACAAGCCTCAATATTTAATGCCCTCATTTTCTTATTTATTATCAGGTACAAGTTACCACGGTCATGAAAGGGAGCTAAGCAATTAGGAGACTGTGGATGATTTGAATTGCATTGCATTTGAGGCATGTTGTGTTTTTGAAAGTTCATTATTGAATTGGGTTACAGCTATCATGTCACACTGGGGTTTCAAAGGTGTTTCAGAAAGTCCACACACTCAGTGTAGGTAGAGTATGATGTGCCTGGCAGATTTATGGACAGTATGGTGAAGAAGAGAGTGAGATCTGATCATGACAGAAGGCCTATTGAATTGGAGAATCCCAACTTCTATCATAAGGATTGGGAGTTCATTAGTCAGTTTTCTGTAACTGTGGAAAAGTACCTGAGATAACCAACTTATGAGGAGGAAAAATTTATTTTTCTTATAAGGAGGAAAACTTTATCTTGGAGAGTTCAGTCCCTGATTGTTTGTATCTGTTGGTTTTATTATGGTAGGGAGGTAATAGTGAATTAAAGTTGTTCAACTCAAGGCAGACCTGGAAGCAAAATGAAAGAATAAAGGAGCATCTAGGGTCTTCAAGGGCATGCCCCAAATGACCTAATTTATGCCCACTAAGGTGCCAACTCCTAAATGTTCCACCATCTCCTTATAGTACTACAGGCTGGGTACCAAATCTGTAAGGTATAAAGCTGCCCACCTCTCCTGTTACAGGAATTTCCCGCCTCCCAACCACTTGTCAGTCTGCAATCTGCCCGCCTCTTCCATTACAGGAATTTCCGGCTTCCCACCACCTGTCAATCTATGCTCTGCCTGCCTCTTACGTTACAGGAATTTCCAGCTTATGCTGCCGCCATCTTGCTGCCTCCCATGTTGTGTCCTAACATGCTATTGGTTCCTCCCAGCCCACAAGATTCCAATATCTGGGAGAAGCCATGCGCCATCTTGCTCTTTCGCCCTTTCTTTTCTCCCTGAGCGGACTGCATAAATAAAGTCCCTTGTGTGAGACCTCGTGTCTGTGGAGCGTTTTTCTGGGAGCTATCGGCGAGCCACAATTGCCCCTAACATCTGGTGATGCATTTTTGCATTTTTAAAATTTTTCCTAACAAAATCTTCAACACAGCAGTCTTTGGGTGATATTCAAGATCCAAACTGTAGCTGGGAACAATCAAAGGACAGTATTGAGTGATATAGGAGCTGGTGTTCATTTTGCAAACACGTTTTCAGAATCACTTGTGAAGTTGGTGCAGCAAAAATATGTGTCAAATTAATGTTATTCTATAAATTTTATACACACACATACACACACACACACACATACATATATAGCTTTAAGTTTGAGGGAAAAAGAAAAGGAATTAGGCAGCCAGACTCAGAAGAGCAGCACAAACTGCAGAGAGATGGAAAAATTTTATTTTCCAGAAACTCTCAAGTGATGCTTGTACTAGATATAGTTCAAAGGAATGATTTTATAAATCACTTTGGTTGTGGGGGTTAAGATCCTTAAAGGGGAGTAAGATCCCTAAAGGTTGTGCCTGGACTTCCCCAGATATTTTGGGGGCTTCTTTCTGTGGGGGTGTGCCTGCCGCAAAGGTTCTGCTCTCCCAGTGATGATGGACGGTGTGTGGGGTGGTGTTGCTTGAAGTTCTCAGGAAGGTGATCTTGCCTTCCCAGGGGCTCTGGGGAACATGATACTGGAGGAGCTACCAGTGTACAGTGGGCAGTGATCAGGGAGCTGGATACTCGCAATGTGTAGAAAAGTGCATCGTGAAGAATTCTCCCACCCAAATGCCCACAGCACTTGGTAAGAAATGCTGATGGGTGAGGAGTAGATGCTGAATCCCATCAATTTTGGCCCCTACTGTCTTTTGTGTAGTGTTTGATCTTTCTCAAATCAATGTTGAATGTGTACTGTAAGAATATTGGCTGGAAGGAATGACAGACGACCTTTCTGGAGTTTTCAAAATGATTGCCTTGGGCAGAGCATCTACATAACTTGGTCTTGCCTAATTTTTACAAAAGGGTTGACCCAAGGGAGATCCTATAGAACCCTCATAGCTTGGTGTTGCTCTTGCTTTATAGCCAAGGGAGAAGAAGATATTCAGATTTAGACCCAATTCTGGAGTAAAAATCAGGATCACAATAATAGAATAAATATCATACTCCATTTTCTCTCTGATATGGCATTGATATACTCATGCTTCCATGTGCTTTTGATTAAAATGATAAGTTCACAGGTGGTCATTTTTATTAGCACAGTTTAGGCAGATGGTGATTATTTACTTGTACAAATAAAGTATAGAATCATTCTACCTCAGCACTTGTACTCAAAATGAAGTAACTCCTGGCAAATTATTGCTTTATAAAATGGAGAAACTCAGGGTTAAGAACAGCATGAAAACTACTGTTCAATTTGTTGTGGGTAACTCAGCAGGGCACAGTTCCCACAGTCACAGAAAACAACCTCCCATCATAGCCCAACTGCTGCTCCCTGCTCCTGCCTCTGCCCACATCTCCTGGGCCCATTTATCCCTCCACTATGATCCAAATCCTCCTGTATTGCCAAAGATGCTGCCGTATGGGATATTCTGGGGTCCTGAGTGCATTAAATCAGATTGGGATCTTTGCCAATCCAGGGGGACTCCTCTGTATCAGTACCTCCAGTTGACCAGCTTTGGGGAATATCTGTTCTTCCTGGTTTGCCCATAGCCCCTTTGGGCTTAAAGTGGAACGAGTTCATGGAGCCAGACAAAAGGATAAAATGAGGCTAGAGGCCCAGCTGTGCCCCTGACTGCCCACTAGCTATCGCTGTCCCTGTACATGGAGCTGCTTCCCTTGGGCTTGCTCTGTTCCAGTAGAACCCTTGTGTTGTCACATAAATAGGCACCTGGCTGCCTGTTCTATAAATAGCCACACAAGCCCAGACTTGCCTGAAATTCTTGACAAACACAGGCTGCTGTGAAGCTGGACCCCGCCACTGAACCTGAGGAGGGATTAACCAGCATTTAAGGGCATTGTCTCTAAGACCTAACTGCTGATTTGTTCTTAGGTAAATTATTAGACTTTTGGGGAGAGATGATACCCTCAGGCCCAGAAGACATTTCCATATGCACTGTCGTGGGAATACATTAATTTATCTTGGACTGAAGGACTTACTGGTGCAACCCTCTCCCAGATCTCTCGGGTTCCCACAAGAAGATCAGTGAGCAAGATATTTAGGGTCCAGTGGAGTGGAAACTGCTTCTGGTTGTTGAAGGCTCAAGGTTCTCTTGGGGGGGGGACCCCTATAATTTATACTGTTAATTTGTACTAAATTCTTTAAAGAATAATGTTAATAAGTTATTTTTTTAATTTGTTGCATCAGATAGGAAAACCCGCAGTTTACTTTGCAGTTTGGGTTCAACCAATTGCAGATCAAAACATGTGGGGAAAAATTGTGTCTGTACTGAACATATACAGACTTTTCTTTCTGTCCTTATTCCCTAAACAGCACAGTATAACAACTATTTATATAGCATTTACATTGTATTAGGCATTTTAAGTAATCTAGAGATAATTTGAAGTACACAGGAGGATGTGTGTAGGTTTTATGCACTTACTATACCATATACTATAAGGAAATTGAGCAGCTGAGGATTTTGGTATCTGTGGTGGGATGGCCCTGGAACCAATACCCCAATGGATATCAATTGATGGCTGTATTTACCAAACCAGAACTTCAACTTGAATATTCACAAAGGGCCTCTCAATTAGCAGCCTGCTCTGTAACCATGCCTAGAAGTCCCTGTGCCCAAGACAATGGAAAGATTCATTGAGACTGGTTGAACCATAGTCTTTGGAAAGTTTACCTCATGTCCAGATTTGCTCACAACCAATAACAAGTTGAGTAACTTCAACCCCTTTCAGTTCAGAATTAAAACTACCTACCTTGTAAGTTATTGTGAGGATTAAAGAAGTTTTTGCATGAAAAACACTTACAGTGTGTTGTAAGTGCCTCGTATATTTCCAATTCCTTCTCTCTGCTGCTCAGTCATCTCTTGGTTAAAGAAATACTCATGGTCTCATCTGGTTTGCTAATTTTGTGCATCTAGAGGTTCTTCTGCAAAGATGTCACTAGAGGAGGTCTGAGAAGTTCCTGGAGAGGGGGACCTCAAGTCAGGACAAATGGGGTTCTTGAGAAATGAGGCAGAATGACTTTATGGACACATCAGTTAGATGCACAGATGGAGATTTACTTAGGGAAGCAGAGATATATTCAAGGGAGAAGGTGGCTTATCTTGAGAGTGAGAGGCTCTTCTGAGGTAAAGTAAGGAATATTTATTCAAGGGAGAATGCAGGACCTCTAGAGAGTAAGTAACAGCAATCCCTTGGCCTAGAGTGTTAATAGGTGAAGAGGGAGTAGCTAGGGACTGAACTGGAGGTGGAATCGGTGGAGTTACACGATTTCATACCAGTTTTCCCTGCATTACAGTGCCTTCACCTCATGTCACCTTTTGCAGGTGAGGACTTGGGCTAAGGACACAGCTTGGATCACTCACAATCGCTTGTTTAGATTTCTAATTGTTCACTGGTATTTCCTTCATTCCATTGGATTATGGGCCCTTCTCTTTTGAAATAATATGTCTTTCTTTTTAAAAAATTCTTAATTTATTTGTTCTAATTAGTTGTATAAGACAGAAGAATGCATTTATACATTTTCATAGATCATACTTAAATAGATCATACATAATCACTTTTCTGATTATACATATTGCAGGATCACATTGGTCATGTAGTTATACATGTATATGAGGTAATAATGTCGGTTTCACTCTATAGCATTTCTTCCCCCATACCCTTTCCTTCCCCTTCACTCTTTCTTACTCTTCATCCCCAAATTCCTATCCCAGAGATATCTATCTCAGGACTTATACTTCTGGATTCTGTGCCCTAATTGTTAACCTTAGTCATTGCTCACAATAAAATTTGGAATTATCAAATCAGTTCTGATTTCTAAAGAAGGCTTTACTTTATCTGAACATGAGTTTTCAAATGTTAGAGGTGTCCTTGGAAGCTGTGCCTCAGTGTTTCTCATCTGTACCCATATCTGAGACTACTTCTGCTGTGATCAGAAGTTTCTTCCTGAGAACTTATGCCTATCTCTGGGAACTCCTGTTAAAGTGACAGAAGAGGTTAGGAGGAGATGATCAAAGTCAATCTTTCCTGATTGGTGTTGGAACTGAAAACAAGGTTTCTACTCTATAGAATTTATACACCATGGTCTGTTTTGTGCAAGAACATTGAATATTTACCAAGATAGCAGAGCTCCCAGGTCTTACTGTTTGATCATGTGAGACCCATTACCATGTAGGTTACATTTCCATTGAAGAGGAAAATGGGGATAGAGATCCCAGGGATGAATGCTGACTTGGATGTCTTCCTTCTTTGAGGATATTTAGTCATTGTTTCTTCTCATAAGATGAGGGAGCCACAAGATGGAGTCTGCCTGGATCCCTGAGTCACCACATGGAAGGGAGCGGCCTTGGAGTCACTGGACTCCCAAAAGACTTGGAATGAGTAAGAAAAAACATTTTTACAGGTTAAGTAGTGTGTTAAGTAGCCTAATTCTTCTAACACAAATAGTAATAGCAATGTCCTAAGTGCTTTATGTTTATTATCTCATTTAATACTTGCAATAACACTATGAAGTAGGTACAATTAATAAGCCCAGTTTGCACACAAGGAAACTGAGATACTCAGAGAAGAATTTGTAAAGTGCCAAAGGAACGCAGCAAGGCTCCAAGTGCTATGGGAGCGGGGCACAGCATTACTAGATAGGCCCTTAAGAGACTTTGTACTATTGGTCTCACTCCTGCTGGAGGTGGACCCAGAAGGTATTATTAACCAGGAATGAAGCCTTTGATGCTGAGGGTAAAGGGGGTTACCCCCACTCCCTGGGGAATATTCTTACAGCTTCTTCTCTATCATCTCCCACTTTGGATTTCAAGCACCAAGCCTCTGAGGTCGTATCTCCTTGTTGTGCCTAGGACAACCTTAGTTATCTGCCTCCTGATAGAGTAAGGAGACCGAGCTGGAGCATCAGCCTGGTCTCAGGGATGCAGGGATTAGGAACCAGTGCTGAGTAGTGATCCCAGTGAGAAGCCCTGACACAGAATTTTCTGCTTTGGTATTCCCTGGTCTAGGGGCCCTCCTCTATTTTTACATTATTTTCTTTAAGAACTTATCACATCCATGCACTCCCAAGCCAATAGGAGCAAAGGAGGTGTGCAGCCTGAGGTAAATTGCATCCTGCTCTCTGCACTTGCAAAAAGCACCAACTTGGCCTCCCTCCAGGGTGCTCTTTACTCCTTGACAGCAGAGTCTCCACCTCTTTTGCCATGGCCCTTGGCCAAACTAGTCATCCAAGAATGGGTCGGGGGAACAAAATCTTTTTTTGAGAAGAGTCTTTTTTCATTAGTTACACCACAATGCTGATAATAATCATGTTTTTATATTTATTCCATTTAAAATAATTAACCTTAACCATTTGCTTCACAGGAATCAAAATAATATTTCAAAACCTTCAGACTTACATCACTAGAGTTGCTAACAGCCTCACTATATTCTCCAGTCTTAAAAAGTCATTAGATTCAGAAAGAAGAAAAAAATGAAAAGTAAGTCATAGACACTTGCCTAATTCGCTTTTCAATTTTACTTAAATTCTTCTGCTGGAATTAGGAAAACCCACAATTAGTTGGCAATGACCCTTTACATTTCTTTGAGTATCTACAAGTCTTTATAATAGCAAGAGTGGACCCTGCGGGTGGGGCGGAGAACAGAGCCGCCTCCGCAGGAACCAGGAACAGCCCCGTTCATCACCATTAAACAGTTTATCAAACCTGATCACTAGTTATCATAGCTTCTCTTCTCCATTATTAGTAAACATGGATATACATGGGTGTGTGTGTGTGTGTGTATGTGTGTGTGTGTGTGTGTATTTCAACAGGATCATTTTTAAAAGGTAAACAGATAAAAGGTGAGTGAAACATGAAGGAACAACTCTTTTATACATTAGTGTTATTTGAGCCCGTTGCTCTAGGTGAACAGTCAAATTCCTCTTAGGGAAAGAAGTACTCTTAGGTTTGGGGAAAAAAAATTATTGATGGGACTTTGATTATGCAAAGACCACTAATATAGGACTTAGACTGTATGGGAGACTTTCAGACAATGAGGGAGATAAAATCTGTGTGCTATATGTGCTGGTTATTATTAATACCTCCCTCCTGTTCCCACAAGCCTCCTTCCCTGCTTCTTCCTGGCCCAGGGAAGCTGACCAGAGGGCTCTACCCAGGCTTCCCTGCCCTGTGGCTTCCAGTTCAGTTCAGTCCATGGTAGACACCTGTAGGAGAAAAGAGATGGAGAGGAGAGAGACCATAGGTATTTGTCACATGCCCTCTGCTCCCAGTGCCTAAACCTTGCTGACCTCAAGGGTCCAGCGTTGGCTGCATTTCTTAAAGGCCCCAACTCCTTCTGCTCCCCACCCCTTCTTTGGCTGCAGTCCTCTTCAGGTTCTGGAAAAGGCAGATTGGGCCCAGGAGGCCCAGCCCCCCAGCCTTGCTAATCCCTGGGCGCTTCACTGTTCCTGTGGCTCTTTGTTGAACCGTCTTCAGTGAAACCCCTTCATTCTCCACCTGTTTCCTTCTAACACCCCGATGACTATTGGTTGACAGGGACAGTCGTGTGCCCCCTGAGACAGATTAACAATGGTTAACAGGGGCAGTCATTTGTCACCTGAGACAGAAGGAAGAGGTCTCTGAAGCAGGTGAGTTAAACTCTAGGTTACCTGTGAGGCTTCTCATGGTTGTCACAGCCAGCTCCCAGCAGGGCAGAATGACTGAGGTTTTAAGCTATTTCCTAGTTGTGTTCTTTTTCTTTTTGTTTTATTTATTTTACTTCTTTATTTACTATAACTCTCCATTTTCTTTAAAGTTTCCAAATCTTTAATAGCCCATCCCACAAATTAACTGTATGATTATAATACTTGGTTAAATACTTGGTTAAATATAGAGGTCCAAGCAATTTTCACATTTGAGGGCCACATGGACTGAGAAAACAGGCAACACAGCAGACAGGTCAGAGGTGAGACGACCACCTCCCCTGTAAATACCTGTTGCCCAGGAAGGCATCAGAACACTGAGTCAGGCCTTGACTTCCTGGAACTCAGAGGGGAGAGCAATAGGAATTTTAGTTACTAAAGGAAAAGGAACATCCCCCAAACCCCTCACATTCAGATTCCTTTTTCCTAGTGAGACCAGAATTATCCACATTTACTATTTTTTTCAATCTACTGACTTTCCTACTCCTATCCCCTCTCCCTTCCTTTTGTTCCCCTTTGTTTAATCTACTGAACTTCTCTTCTTCCTCAACCCCCTTTATTGTGGTTTAGTTTCCACATATCAGCAAAAACATCCAACCTTTGGTTTTTTTGGGATTGAGTTATTGCATTTAGCATGATAGTCTCCGGATCCATCCATTTATTGGCAAATGTCATAAAGTCATTCTTCTTTATGGCTAAGTAATATTCTGTTGTGCATATGTACCACAATATCTTTATCCATTCATCTGTTGATGGATATCTGGATTGGTTTCATAGTTAACTATTGTGAATTGTGCTGCTATAAATATTGATGTGGCTCATATTCAGATCTTTAAAAACAAAATCTACCCAAAGATATAGCCAGAGAGAACAGAAGATAGAACTATGAAACTAATGTCCAAAAATTTTGTACCAATTAAAAAAAACTTAAACTTTCCAGGATTATTACATAACATATCACACACACTGGATCTGGAAAATTAAAAACAATGGAAAATAATAGCAGATGTGAAAGGCATAGAAAACAATGGAACACTTAAGACCATATGACACATGAAGAAATTCTTCACCAGTCCAGAGTACACACTTTCTGCTTAAGCAGAACACTTGCAATCTTCAGATCTTAGGAGTTAACATGGTCTTCTTTTAAGAAAGACTGAGGATTATGATGAATTCAGCAATAAGCCTCTACTTAGAATACTTTCTCAACCAGTTTATATTGTTTTAAAGTAATAAACTGTCTGAAACAAAGAGAATTTACTTTTTATTTCCACAAAAATATTTTAAAGTATGATTATTAAGTAAAGATCACCTTGAAGGTCCTACTTCAATCCCTCTGAACTATATTCAAGCAAGACAAGTGTTGGCTGATGAGCAAGTGCATCTAGGACCATCGCACCATTTAATAGTTCACCTGCAGTGGGACGCTCATTTTGTCTTTGCTCAGGAAGATTTGATTATCAGGAATTGTAAAGCAGTGCTAGATAGTTCTAATATTCTTCCAACCTCCACTGTGTGCTCATGCACACACACACACACACACACACACACACACACTGGGCAAGTACCCTCTAGCATTAGATTGAATGCAGAGTAGAGTGCTAGATTCCCCAAGTCAACCGAAGTCAGCCTGAACTACAAAGGGCCTTCAATGGCACCAGGAACTTCCCTGTCTAATCCTCATCCCCCTGTCCAGCTTTGTAGTCCGCCGCCCCCCCCCCCCACCTACATCATTCATCTCTGTAGGGGAGGAAAATTGCTTCCTTTTTCCTTACCAGGTACTTTGCTCTACAAATTGCATTGACATAAGACATTTTAAAAAACGATATTCACAGAAGTCTCACAAAAATATGAGACTCGAAATGGCCAGATAATTGAGACTCATGTCTCATCCGGAGCTATGAAAAAGATAGGAGTCTGGGGATTCTAGAGGTGGTACAGGCAAATTATGGGAAGGCAAAGAAAGGAAATGCACCGTGGATAGGGTCGTCTTGTTATGCAGATGGAACTCTCTTCAGGTGTTAAAAATCATGAGAGTAGTAGCTCTCTTCCTGGTACAGAAGTCCTTACTAATGAAAATTTCCTTATAGATGTAGATTTCCTTTACAGAAGGGAAAATCTGTAGATAGTTGAGGGGAAGAAAGCATTTTCTGCACTGGTTGATTCTCAATTTCTTTTAGCCCCAAACAATCAATATGTGAAAGCAGCATATTTGGGGGTAACATGTTTTGAGCCCTTTCATCTCTAATCAATAACCAAAGCTCCAAACTCTTCCCTTTCTGGGCATTCCTGTGTTCTCCTGCCTAGGACACACTTCTCGCCTAGCTCACTGCTTCACCCAGTAGAGGTCTATGCATCCTCCAGGACGTCATTCCAATTTTATTTCTTCAAATACCATGACAAGTGCCAAGTGTTCCCAGGACACCTGATGCTTATTGCTCATAGCTTCTACTACACATACTGCCCTGGCCTCTGCCTTCCTCCACTAGACGGCAGGTGCTTAACACAAGCCTGGTGTATCCCAGGTATTTAATGCATGTAAAGTGGGTGAAGGAACAGGTGAAGGAACATTCCCCTCCCACCTTGCAAATCACTCAGCTGCTGGAGAGGATATTCCACAGTCTTTAGCACACTCCCAATGCCGTTTTGTTCTCACATGTGTAGGGCTGGTTTTAGGGTTGAGACCCATATTATTCATTTTCATTTGAACCATCATGAGAGATGATTTATATTTCTTTATATTCAATCTCCCTTATATTTATATATAATATATAAATATATATATATTTATTTATATTCAATGATATCCTTAATACAGTGTGGAAATATCTGAGACACAAGAAGGCATGGGTGACCCTCCAGAGCCTTGACTTCTAGCCTCAGCTTTTCAGTTTATGGAAGAAAAGATTTCTTTTCTTGCTCATCACGAGGTTTATAGATGAAGCTCCTAAAATGAAAGATTAACAAGAGAAAAGCACACACATTTAATATGAGTTTTAGGTGATATAGAGAACTGTGGACTTTCCCTCTCAAGTTTTGGTAATTAAGTCTGTTGAAATAAACTGACAATAGACAGATTAATAAGAGAAAATACATACAAAATTATCAGTATTCACATTTCCACGCAAAATATGAAACCTAAGAACCAGATGGTTGAAGCTTAAATAACCTCTTTGCAGAAAGAGGTAAGTGGGGAGCTGTATTAAATGGTAGAGGGGTAGTTTTATTTTTAGGGGAAGATAATGAACCCAGACGAAAGTGGCCTGGGACAAAGTTCCTCTGGGCTCTGGGTGTGGTGCTTGGTTTTCATTCTTTTTATTTTGCTATGAGTTTAATCTTCCCTGGTTAATGAATTTTCAGTAATAAGACTGAGGGCAAATTTGTTCCTCTTTGGTGGGTCCAGTGTAGATAGATAGGGGATATCAGATAAAGTCCCTCCATGAGCTTCGGAAGAGAAAGAGGCTTGAGAACCAGGGGTGAGTTGGGGAGGTCAGAGAGACATTGAGGTTGTTTTAGTTTAGCTCAACAAAGTGTTATAATCTGGGGTATTGTTTTCTGAACCCCAAAAGTGGCATGGGAGCCTTTAGAAATGAAGACTTCAAAAACAGGGAAAACTGTATATTTTCATAATTAGGTTTGATGAAGAATGGACAGTTATACAGAGGTATGATTGCTGGTCTAATTAGATTATCAACTGGAGGGAACTAAGAAAGGTCTGTTTGCTCATATTCTTAGCTGTGACTCTGTGTCTTCAAAGTTAAGTGTGCTACTTTCCTCTGAGGGCATCTCTCACATGCCAGGAAGGTCAGAGAATTCCTTTATGGCTTGCTTCAGGCAAGAAGGGCAGGAGAAGATTTAGTGACCTCTCAGCTTCTACTGTTTCCTTAATGCCAAGGTACCATGTTTGGGGTAGCATGTCCTGAACCCCATCAGTGACAAACTAACTGTGTGACCATGGTCCAAACTACCCACCTTGTACTTAATTTTCTCCCATAGTCTCACCCAAGGGAGTTAGATTAGAGGACGCCACTTATTTAAAACTAATGAAGTGTAGGAATGCCTACTCTGTGGGGTCTTGGGTCACAAAGATGAGCAACACTGGTTGGTGTTCACCAGGAGGAGGGGTATTGGGATATACACAAAAGGTAGCGGTTGTGCTTTGTTTTGCTAAGTACTGTGATGGAGATGTTAAATTGAATTTCTTGGTCCAAAGCTTCCTCCACATTTATCTTAAGTTTGGCCTAAAGATTCTCAATATTTACTGAACTGCAGCCTATTGTGATGTATAAACAGACTGTAACCTACAAGTAGCTGAATCTCAGCCATTTACAAGCAGTCAACTGTTTCAACATATTCAAATAAGGCAGACACAAGTTATAACCAATCCAGCTATCTCTACCTCACTTCTATTTTCTGTCACTTACGTTTCTCTGGCTATTAATGTAACCTGCCTGGGTGGTACAGTGGACATTCTGAACCATTTTGGGTCTGAACTATTGCTAGGTTCTAGAATTGCAACTAAGCCACTTAATTTCTGCCAAGCTAACTCTGTGGTAATTCTCTGTATTAACAGACATATACACAGCGCACAGGGAGAAGGACGGATGGGCTACTCAGGTCGGCCCTGAAACTTCCACAGACAGGTAGTTTTGAGTGTACATTGTCCCTATCTAAGGATGAGGAGTTGTTATCCAGATTGAGGAAAGGAGGTGCAAGGCATCACGACATGGTTGATCCCTCCTGCTTCCCCTCATGGAAAATTCCATGAGAAAAGACAAGAGGCAGGATGCTCCTCTCCAACAATGGTGGAATGAATTGAACGATGTGACTGATAGATCCTGAGGAACATTCTAACAATAGCACAGCCCTGAGTAGGTGACATAGTTTTGCTAATCTGACAACAACTCAAAAGGAGGTAGATACTGGAAGCCTTGTGAAGGGGAGTCAGTTGAGGTTCAGTCAGTAGGAAGGGAAGTCTGAGGAGATACCATTTTGTTAACATTTTATTATGATTTAGATATGAAGTATCCCCCAAAAGCTCATTGTCATGAGACAATGCATGTTCAGAGGAGAAATGATTAAATTACAAGAGGTATATCCTAATAGTGGATTAATTTACTGATATAGATTAACTGGGTGATAACTGTAAGCAGGTGACCAGAAGAAGGTCACCAGGGTACACCTTTGGGGTTTATATTTTGTTTGTCTTGGTGAGTGGAGCTTTCTCTCTGCTTCCTGGTTGTCATGTCTTGAGCTGCTTTCCTCCACCACATCCTTCCACCATGATGTTCTGCCTCACCTTGGACCCAGAGCTAGGGAGTCAACTGACCATGCATTGAACCTCTGAAACTGTGAGCCAAGATAAACTTCTCTTCCTCTAAGTGGTCCTTGTTGGGTCCTATGGCTACAGCAATGCATGTCTGGAAGGGAAGGGATGGTAGGTGTAAAGACAGGCTCAGGGACGAAGCTGAAAGGTGCTGAAGGTCAGTCAGAGATGGATGAGCCACCCTCAAACCCTGATTTGTCTTCCTGACATTAGTGCCTCCCTCTTCATATTTGTGCTTTGCATTTGCCAATCTTTTTAATGTTTTGCTGCATTATTCATGTGCACAGAATTCCTTGGAGAGCAGAGGCAGTGACTCCAGATCTTACTAACCCAGAATTTCTTCAGGCTTTGAACACAAAGTCCCATGCTCAGTACCTGCCCTCTGATGAGCAATAAGGTTAATTACCTGCAGCATGAATATAACAGTGCACCTGAAATGTAAATGAAACTTCACAGGGAACTAAGACTCATTTCTGGAAGGGCAAACATCATGACTTTATTTAATGACATGCTCTGTAAGAAATCCCACGAAAACCATGCTGGACATGGGAAATCACATAAGGGAATTTATTAAGCAAACAGTGTCTCCCTGCAGGGTAAGAGAGAAAATGAGAGGAAAATAGAAAGGAAAAGAAAGGGCACGAGCTAGAGAGAGAGGAAAGCCAGAAGGATAGAGAAAAGTGTGTAGGACAGACAGAAGAAGAATGGAAAAAAGATGGTGGGGAAGCTACAGTAAAACAGTTGAATTCTGCCGGGCTAACAGGGGACCAATATCGGAGAAGGATACTTGCAAGCCGACTGATGAACCAATAGCTAGCTAGGATGTTCACAGATTGACAAGTGATTGGGAGGCGGGCAAAATGGCTGTACCTGATGGGAGGGGGATCAGCTTTATACATTACATGCTCTAGGCTGGAAGAGCAGGTTTTGAATCTGTTCTACTGATTCCAGTGAAAATTATTCCAATCTCCTTAGAGTTAGAAGAATGGAATTATTGAGCTGGAAGAATCTTAGAGACATAAACACTGGAATGACACTTACCTTTTGATTGTGTGCCTGTGAGCAACTCACTCCCTAGTTTTTCCACAGTGACAGGTAGCCAGTGCTTTTATAAATGATGCGCAATATGGAATCTCTGTGAAAAAATTGAAATGCATATTGTCACTGTCTCTTGACATTAAAAGGATGAGAACATTGTTATAAGCCCTATACAACAGGAAAGCAGTCTTGATTTGTTCCATGTATCAATGCTATTTCTAAATTAATCTGAAAAATGGCATTCTCTTGAAATGTGAATACCTAATTAGAATACTTAAAGAAGAATTTCTTTACCTTTAAAATTCTGATAATGGTCTTATCTTGCCTCCAGACAATATTTTAATTGTAAAATATTTAGCAAAGGGTAAGCTAAAAAGATGATATAACCTGCTGCTAATAAATTTTTCTTAAATAGTAAATGTGCATAAAAAGCATATTTTTAAAAACACACATACTTCATATAAATCATCTCCAGAGAGATATTTAAATTAAATGGCAACTGTGACAAATTTGTTTCAGAAGAATCTAGTTCCCATTAACGAGATTGCTGTCTTAACATACAGATTGCATTAACCAAATTGTTATGACATTTATAGCTAAATGGTGTCTGTCTTTTCACCATTGATATTATTTATTATTTTTATTATGTTTAATGGGAATAAATATTTACAGTGTGTTAGCCAGCTTTCCAACACTATAATAAAATACCTGAGATAATTACCTTAAAAAGAGAAAAGGGTTATTTGACTATGGTCTTAGAAGTTCCAGTCCATGATTGTACAAACCCACTGCTTTTAGACCTCTGGTGGGGATGCCAGATGTCAATGGTGGGAAGCACATGGCAAAGCAAAACTGTTCATCTTATGGCAAAGGAGAGGAAGAAGAAAGGGTTGAGTTTCTGTGATCTCCTTCAGGGACAAATGCCTGTTGGCCTAGTGATCTCTCACTGGGTTCCACCTCTAGAAGGTTTCCCCACCTCCCAATAGTGCCACCCTGAGGAGGAAGCTTTTAGCACATGAGCCTTGGGGGCACCTTCAACGTCTAAGCCAGTCATGGACAGTTATGGGCAGTCAGCATGATAAATGGCAACATGTTTAAAAAATTATTATACAAGAGGTTTCTAATGAAATAACAGATGAAAAGATCACTTCGTTTAGCTTATTGTGTGCACATGAAAGGAGAGCTCTAGGCTGGCCCTCAACTCCAGGTTAGTCCCAAACCTTTGGTGGCAAGGGAAACCCCAGCTCTCTCCATTCCCTTGAGTCTTGGGAAACTCGTTCCAGAAGCAGCAAAGCTGGGAAATAGCAGACCTGTTCCTCCAGCAGCAGACCCACGTTCATTCAGTCTCCATTGTTGCCAGGCATTTTTTTCAGGTCCTGGGCAGAGGGACTACATCTCAGCTCCTGGCCTCACTCCGCTTTCGTCTAGTGGGGGCAGAAATAAGTAAATACAGTACGTGGGAAGCTCTTTTGGGGAATGAGGAGGGGGCTGAGGACTCAGAGGAATCAGCGTCTTACCCAGGATTAGAGGGCCCAAGGAGGCTTCCAGGAGAAGGTGCAGTCTAAACTAAGAACCAAGGATAAACTGAGCTTAGCCAGGCAGGGACCAGTGAGAGGGTGTTCCAGGCAGGAGAAACAGCCTGAGCAAAGGTCTGAAAATAAAATTCTGCTAAACAACCAGAGGTGAGCAAAGGAGCCCTGGCAAATGCCTACCTCCAACCAGATACTCATGCTGTGTGTTTGCACATTCCAAGCCCCTGCTTTGGGTCTCTGTGCAACAATCTATGGAATAAGCTCTTCTGAAACTCTTCCAAAGAAACATCCAAAAACTAGTGACAGCCGTATTTCAGAACAAAATGAATGGAACTAAAGTTGAGGTAAACCCTTAGGTTGAAAAAGCATATTTTTATAGAAACAGCTTCCAAAACTGGGTGTTTCTATCCTGAAGTAGTAGCTGGGTCAGTGACCCAAGAAAGGTCAGGAGCAGAGAGGAGGGAAGTATTAGTGATTGGAACCAGGAAGAGTAGCCCAGCAAGCCATGGAAGAGATCACTGCCCAGGATGTGCAAGCCCACGCTGACTGCCCAGACAGGAGGTGATCCAATTGGGGCAGGCAACTTTCTTAACCTTGTTATGACAACCTTTCAAAGCCATCACATTCAGTTATATGAAGCTGACTGGGAGGCTAATGCAATCACATGGCTTGCTGAACAGTTAATGAAATCACAGTAAAAGAATTCAATGGCCACAATCAATTATTAACATAAAATCTGATTTAATAATGGAGAATAATATCATTATGTTCATATTTTTCTAAGTGACATATTGCTCTTTTCAGTCAACAAGTATTTTTCAAGTACCTACTATTTGTCACATAAGATGCTAACCAGGGGGGATATAAAAACAAGTTAGTCAGACAGTCCTGAACCTCAGTGAGTAAACAAACAGCTTAGGAAGAAAAGAGTATCTTCTAGCCATGTTTTCTGTTTACTTTTCTTCCGATGGCCTATTTCCAACATGTTCCTTTCCACCCATCATTTGCCTAAGGAATACCCCCTCATCGTCATAGAATTATATCATTTTATGGCTTAACAATCCCTTAGAGATCATATGGTTTTTAAACTGTTTGGATCCTAAGGTTTCTTCGAGTGTCTTACGGGCTTTCTGTTGTTAATTTCCCAAGGGTTCTAGGCTCATCCATTCCTCCATTTGACAAAGGTAGACAAGAGCTACTTATTGTAGCCACTCATGAAGTATTGAAAACGCAGTATGGAGGTGTGAATGTTCGTACAGGTCTCTGCCCACAAGGCATCAAGAGTCCGCGTGGCAAGGGATTTGTAAAATCATATCACAGTGTAAACCTCACAGTTGGGATGAGCATAAAGAACAGGCACACCGCATGTGAACATGCCTAGTAAATACAGAATCTGACCCAGTCAGAAGCTTCTGGAAAGCCTGCGCTGGAGAAAGAAGCGGGTGTTGACAAGAGGCAGAAAAAAACAAATGTGCTTTAGATGAGACGAGAGAGGGGAAGGCATTTCAGGGGAGGTGCCTGCAGACGGCTAGAGACTGGAGAGGACGGGTATCTTTATGAGAAAGAAAATGCCTGTGCCCTGGAGCCCGAGTGAGGTGGAGTGTGGAGCAAATGAAATGCAGGGTCCAGGCCCGTGACCTAAGTGCTCTGAGCAATGCAGAGACAAAGGTAAGGGCTTTACGGGGAGGAGCACAGGGCTGGGGCACCCACCACATATTCTCCAAGGAGCTGTCGCTGGCTGCATGTGGAGAATGTCCTGCGGGCCCCCAGCATCAGGCCCAGCCAGGCAGCAACAGGAAGTGGTTTGGGAAGACACAGTGCTACCTGGACTTGGGTGGAGATGCAGCTACAAATGGCATGGGTAGCACCATGACTTTCAAGGTGCAGGAAATCCTCCATTTCTTTCTTTCAAAACCACCTTGGATTTGGCTCCAAGAGGCCACTCACCATCAGAAGCAAGTCACAACATGAAGTCAGCTGCTATTTGATTTCTGTGACTCCTTCCTCATCCGTTGGGTCACTGCAGGGCTTACCCAGGCAGGACTAATTGGGAGGGTGTCATTAAATGTTTCCTCTGCTTTCCATCTATTTTCACCTAGAGAAGACAGTATAACTGTGTCTACTGCCTGATTCTAACATGAATTTGATTCTGCCTGACCCACAACACCCGCCATCTGTCCTTGTCAAAAACCATGACTTCAGGCCCCAACACTGGGAAATGTTTATTTGAACTTTTTTGGACCATAGAAGTTGTTTGTAGATCCCAGCCTTTTAAAATACTAGCTATTCAGTTGCTATAAAATATTACCACTGCCACTATAGGAGGGCATTCTCTTAACTGTTTAAAATGACCCCAAATGCCCCACCTGCAGACGGGAATGCAGTTTCTTGTCTGTAGCAAGGGTTGATAGTCAGCAGTTTGCTGTTGTCTGGGATGTTTTTAACCTTCATAGGCCATTTGAACATGGAAAGCTCTACTATGGGGTCAACCCTTCCCAGTGTGGACATATGCAGGGGCCTTGACCAGGGCTCCCAAGATGGAGGCACAAAGTCTGCATCCTAGGATCCTCTAGAACGTCCAACCATCCTCAGCTACCACCTTACACACAGGGAGGTCTCCATGTCTCTGGATCTTACAAACCTACCTCACATCTTGAGCACCCACAACCCTTCCCCTTGCAGAACTCCCTCCTCACCACCATAGGTTGGTTCTCTTAATCACTCTCATCTTTCAGATAAAAAGCTGTGTGCATTGGGGCTGGGAGATTTTTGGGGTGACCTACTTCCACTTGTCTGCAACAGGAAGATGTTATCAATTTTCCCTAGGGCAAGGGAGCCCACAGCTCTAGAACCCTAGGGCCTGGCTGCCAACCCCATCAGGGAAGGGGTAAGAAACCCTTTACTACTGCTGACAAGTCAACACATCAGCAACAAAAAGACAAGGTACTAATTAATTAACAGTAATTAATTAGTCCATGCTGCCTGACTCCATCATACCCGTCTCCCTCTTCTTGAGGATGATATCCAGGACTCAGGAAGTTCCTGTGGTCACAGAGCCTACTGCCCATGCTGGGAAGGAGGTGCCAACCCCACTCACAGCTGGCTCCTGATGGTTTCTCACCCAGAGGGCATTTGCAGCAACTGACCCCACCTGTGTGTAAGTTGATGGGTCCAAGGATGTACATCAGAAGGGCTACCACATGTATGAATTTTGCCTTGAACAGTACACTTGGCCCAGAGGGTGATGGGGACAGAAACTTGGATTACCTTCAGCTGCCAAAAGCATGCGCTGGCTGGGGATGCAACAGCCTGGGGATAGCGGTCCTCTCTGAGCTTGTCTGCCCAGAGGTGGACTTTTCTATAATCATTTATAAAGATTGTCCTGATGGGAGACGTTCTTTTTTTTCCAAATGTGTGTAAGTCCCTACAGGTTGTACCATGGGTCCTGGGCACTTGACCCAGAAAATCCGACAGTTGCTCCAAAGCTCTGTCCAAACAGACCCTCCTTACAGGATAAGGACCAACACAGCTGAACAGAGGAACTCAGAAAGATAGAATATTGGGGTAATGTTTCTCAATAGTGTTATCATCCATTGTAACTTTGAAATATTTGAAGCATAAAAACGCATGTTTTAATATGAAGAGGTTTTTTTTTTTGAGGTACCAGAGGTTGAACCCAAGGTGTTCTATCAATGAGCTACATACTCAGTCCATCTGTCCTTCCTTCTTTCCTTCCTTCCTTCCTTTTGTGTCTATTTATTTATTTATTTATTTAAAATTTGAGATGGGGTCTCACTAAGTTGCCCAGTCTGTCCTCGAATTTGTGATCCCCCTACCTCAGGTCCTCTGAGTCACAGATTATGACTGTGTGCCACCATGTCCAGTAAAAACACTAAAATCCACCTAATCTACCAAAACCCATAGCTTATCAGCACAGAATATTTATTATTCCCCCAGTGATCTTGGGCTAATTGGGGGCTGTGCTCACTGTTGCTCAGTCTTCAGAATCTTAATTTAGAGGATTCATAAGAGGCCTCGATGCTTTATGCAGCCGGCAGTAAATGAAAAGCAGTACTACATTAACATACACAAAACAGCTGAAATCCATGTTTGAAGAAATGATTATGAGGGGCTGACGCTTATATTTTCAATGACCTAGGTTCCTGCCTTTCTGGCCTCTGTACATCTGAGTTTGTTAAATCCAGAGAGCTGAAGTCCTGTTGTAAGAGCTGGAGGTTTCAACCATTATTCAGATGGTCACATGTATCTGTCAGGGTGTGAGAAAACTACATTTTTTATATGTTCATTTTTTTTATGAAAAAAATTCACTAGCAACATCAGTATTTAATTAACACCTGCATGTTTTTATTCTCACTTTTGTCATCAATATTCAGATCTTAATTTCTTGGTGTAGACATGCTTGGGGTGGCACAGGGACTTCATCAGCCCTGGTATCCTGATGTTCTGTCCCCTCCCCTAGGCACTTGTATAAAGCTCAATAACAACTTTTGCTGTGAGATTGAACCAGCACAAATTGAAGACCATCCAGATCACCCTCAGCTCAGCCTGGGCTTTGCTTGTGCTTCTGTGTTGTCCTCGCCTGGCTCACAGCTACAGAAACCCCAACACTCAAGGGAATCTGTGGCTTCCCCGAGGAATTAATTAAATGGGTTCCAGGTCAGAATAAAACACCTTGACATTGAACTGAAATCCTTGAAGCCCTCTGGGAGCCAAGACTCTTTTCCTAGCACCAGTTTTGCCAGGTGTCAAGGGAATTCAATCTCACACAGCACAGAATCCTGTCTCAGCCTGTGGCACCTGTGAGGCCGGAGCATTGGGGACTCCTGGGGTGAGGCAGGCCTTTTGGGGCTGATCCCAAAGAGACAGTAAGCATGTGCCCCACCTTCCTTCACCTTTGCTCCTGCAGAGTTCTGCACCTTTGTGGTTGGGCTCTCAGGACCAGCCCCATCCTAAGTGTGGAGTGTGTGGACCCCAAACTCAGACACTCTGGGATCTCTTCCCTGGGCTCTTGTACCTTGACAACTTAGCACTAGTCTCTTGCTGTCTTGACTTTTGATCCTGGTTCCTCAATCCCTTGATTCCCAGGGTATGCTCAGTGTCACTCTTCCGTCAGGGACCTCCCTGTCTCCCAAGGCTCTGCTCTTGGTGCTGGCTCCTGCCCCTGCCCCTGATCCAGAAACCCTGAGCTGGGGGACTGTGGGTGGTCAGTGCAGTATAGTCATATAGGCCGCAGAGCTGCAACCAGGTTTGGGGACTCTCAAGGCCTCCGTGATGACTTTCATGTCCCAACTCTATCTTCAGCCTCAGGTCCTGTTCCATTAGACTGGACTTCACATGGTTGCTGGGCAAGCCCTGCTTCCTCACCGCATGCTTTGGGGCAGTCTCCTCCCTTGGCTCTTCAATCCTTCTGTCCCCACCTCCACTCCTCTCCAGGAAGCCTTCCTTCTCTTACCCAAGCCTGGGTCAAAGTCCTTGATCAATTCCCACGGACCATGGTGCTTCCTTCAGTTTCCACACTCATTACATTCTAGTGTACTTATTTATATCTCTTCCTCTACTGAAAGCCCCGTATACTGGAAGCAAAATTCATGCCCAGTGTCTGGAACTTAGCAAGAACTCACAGAACTTTCTTAAGTGAATGAATGAATAAATGATCAACATAAGATTACTGTTCCCCAAATAAAAGTGAAATGTTGAATATGTTAATAGCACTAGAACAGCTAGCTTATGAAAATCTCAGTTCTTTCATCTGTGAGATGTACATACTAAAATCTGCATGTATCTATCATTTTTCGCAGTGCAGGGGATTAAACCCAGGGCTTCACACATGCTTAGCCCCTGCTCTGTCACTTCCAGCCCTGTTTGCCATCTTTATGAAGATCAAATTAATTCATGAAATAACTTTAAAAATGGGAAATTATTGTACGAACATGAGTTAGAGTTAGTAATAATACTAGAAAATGCAATAGAAGTTCCACATTGCTTAGCCATCATTGGTAAAACAATTTTTAGCTATTTGCACTATGTCCCTCTCATTGTAAATACAAAAAAAATCCAATTTTTCTACACAGAACAATATGTATTCTTCTCTTATTACTATACCCATGTGGGAAAATGTTGCTTGATTCATGAGAAGGACTTTGGCTCCCTTTGGACTCCTCTCTGACCACCCTGTCCACTGAGCTGTCACGTTTGACGGATGTCGGCAAAGGACCAGCATATAGGTACAGCCTATTTATGGGAAGGATTTATGGAGGCTTCTGGTCCCAGAATTTCTGCATTACAGAAATTCACAAGGATAACCATCTATTCACTCATTATTTTAATGACTTTTAAAAATAAAAGTAGCTGCCATTTGCTGTGCTTACTTTAGGTTTAATAATGTGTACTGAATGTTTCAAAGTAAAAAAAAAATCTCTGAAAAAGACATTTGGTGATGAATGATTTTCCAATGGGCAGTATGAATACTTAAAAGATACAATACATTGCTGTACAAACTTGTTATACAAGATTGATTTTAATTAGAATTTGTATTTTAAATAATCCATCACAGGTTTTAAACCTTATATTATTGATGCAGTAGAAAACTAATTACCAGAAATGTGATTCCAGGGGTAAGGAAATATATGCAAAGCATTGTGCCAGCTGTTTTACTCCACCTCATTCAACTCTGCTGTGGAGTGGGTATTAATAGTCCTATTGGACCAGTGAGGAAACTTTGGCTTCCAGTAGTTCAGTAACTTGCCCAAGATCACAGGAAGTCACACAAATAACCAGGAACAAAGGCAAGATAAAAACATGGTTTCGTTGTTAGAATTTTTGGTTAAAATGTATATATATGTTTTAAATATTTCTTCATTACTGCAAATACTAAGTAAGAAGGTAACTTGAGACAAGTAGTCTAAGGGCTCCACAGAACTCTCTACTGCCAAACAACAAATTCTTGGAAAGAACTTAGTAGTTGAAACATTGTTGGTCTCCAAGAGAAGAGGTCTCCAAAGTCCTCCATGTTGGTTAAGCTAGAACAACTGACTGGGCAGGAACTCATGTCAAGATGACAGGTGACTGGGATTGAGTTGCTTGTCTGCAATCACTAATGTCAGCAGCGTGATGGGAAAACGGAACTGGATGAACAGTGAAGAGGGGAGGCAGGGACTCCAGAAATGAACCTCAACTTCCAAAAGGGGTTAAAGTAATACTCAACTGGTAATGTGACCTGCCTTCTGGCAAAAAGACAAAGCAAATGCTCTGTAGGAGAGCTTCTACAAACCCCAGTTGATACGCACATCACTCATGCAGAGTAAGATCAAGCAATGATCTCGCCATCTGAGATAACACAAGAGAACAGGCACTGTACCTGAAAGTGTCAGAAACAACAGACGACAGATGTAGATGGCCAAGGACTACGGATATTGGAATTATCAGAGATAAAATGTAGAGAAGCCGTGTATTAGGGATGTAGGGAATAAAAATGCATCCACAGAGATTATCAACAAACAAGAAACAATTAGGAACCATCAGATTTTTTAAAAATCAAAATTCTAAAAATGAAAAAATATACTATCGTTGAAATAAAAACTCAATAAACAGGCCAAACAGCAGATTGGACATATCTGATGAGAGATTTTTGAACTGGGTGTTATGACCAAAGAAATTACCCAAGATAAAGCAGAGAGTTAAGGATGGGGAAAGTATTAAAGAGGTGATAGCAGGTATGGAATATTGAATGAGACCTTTAAGAGACATCTTTCAGAAGTTCAGGAAAGAGTTGAGAGAATGAAGGAAACATAAAAAGAGAGAATTTTCCAGAATGTATGAGAAACATGAGTCAATAGATCTGGGAAGCACAATGTATCCCAACCAGGAAAGACAATTGGATTGACAGCTGAATATTCAGCGGTGACAGTGTGTTTGTCGGCTTTCCCTAACTGTGACAACACACCTGAGTTAAACAACTTGAAGGAGGAAAGGTTTATTTCGATTCATCGTTTCCCAGAGGTTGTACTCCCCTGTCACTTGGCTCTTTTGCTTTCGGTCCTGTGGTGAGGAAGAACATGGCAGAGAAAACGGCTCACCTTCTTGTGGCTGGGAAGCAAAGAGGGGGAGAAGAAGGGACTGGGGCCCTGATATCCTTTTCAAGGGCACGTCCCCAGTGACCTAACTTCCTTCTGCTGGGCTGCACCTCCTAAAGGTTCCACCGCCTCCTGGTGGCACCACAGGCTGGTTAAGCCTCCTCCAGTTCAGATCCAGCCACAGCTCAGGGGACCAGAAGTTAGGAGAATGAAGAGGAGGCTTGCTCTTATTTTTAACCTTCCTTCCTCCCACTTCCTACCCCTCCTGTCTCCTCCACGTTGAAGATGAGATAGGACTGGGGCACAGGGATGCCCTTGTGCTTAGCTGCTTCTGTTCCACCTTGCCTGCCAATGCCTTCTGTGTGGATAGACTTTGAATCCCTGCCCTTCCTTTCTGGGGGTGTCTGTGGACTGCACTCTTTGTCTACACCACTGTAACTGCTCCCTTAGCTCCTAAACCTCAGTAACATACCCACAGTCCCTTTTGGTTGAAGTCCCTGTTCCAGCAGGCAGCCCTCTTGGTGGGGCCCTCCAGGATAACGTGAGCCTTGACTCCTTCTTCAGAACTCCTAACCGTGCAAGGGCAGCCTGCTCCCACTGTTGCCTTCTCCTCACTCTGCCATCATTGCCCCAACTAGCACCTCCTTTCAGAAAGACCCAGGAGAAATACAGACACCTGTCTCCCTCCTTGTCTGCCTGAAACTCCCAGGCACACACATCATGCTCCAAGAGTGGGCTGGCCCTACGAGTTGTTTCCACAGCTCTGCAAGCATTTTGGCAGTGAAGGATTCTGCAGTGGGTGACGTTGGTCTCCGTGAAGCCTTCTGTCGGGATTCCCTCACCTCACTCAGGGTGGGTGGGGAGACACACTCTCTGCTTTGCTGTGGAGCAGGGACACCACTGCACTTGTGTCCACAAATTCTTTTCCATGTCTTCTCCTCAGTAAAACTCTAGCCTTATCAAACCTGTGGTAGTAGTTAATTGGACAGTCCATGCTTCTTTAGAATAAAGAGTTCTTGCTTATTTTCCTCAGCTTTGAGACATTAGCCAAGGTTCTGAGACAGCAGATGAATTGATACTGCCATTTAAGAGTGATATAGATAGTGGAAGTGTAGCTGGTCTTAATCCAAATTGCTCCGTGTAAGCGTATAGCGACAGACTGAGGGTGAACATTCACACACACACAGACTCCACTGAGATCTTTTCTATATTGGTCGTCATCCTTTTTTTGTATGTGTATGTGTCTCACCCAAAGGCAGACACAAGTTCTCAGGCCTCCTCTCTCACAGCTTCCAACATCATACTCCCAACTTCCTCTCTCCATCCCAAAAGGGAAGAACTTCTCTGGTCATGAGTCATCAACACACACACACACACACACACACACACACACACACACTCACCCCCGATGTGGATGGGCAGGCTGGGCAGCACTCTGTCCATTTGAGCCACATGAAACTTCTGGGCCAGTTCAGATTCTTTTAACATTTTCTTCACTGGACTCAGGCTCAGAACTCCTTGCCATTGGAAAATAAACACATTTGAAGCCTTTTCATCTAAAGAACAAGTGCAGAAGCCTATCTAATTATCATGAGGTTATTTCATTTCCCAAAGAGAGAACCAGACAGATAAAACAACATGCCAAAAGCAATCAATTTTCTTCCTTTACTGGTCATTTTTGGTAGCAAATTTTCTCTGCCTCTTAGGTATGCTGAATACATCCACAATTCCAGTTCAAAAACTTTGAGGTCAAACGTGTTTCAGATATCAGAAAGTTTCAGATTTTAGGAAGTTAATATAGTCTAGATGTCATATTTTATGTAACACTCCCCTTGGGGATGATCTAAGACAGTAGTCCATAATTAAACTCATGACCATTTCTGTATGAGGGATATGTGTAATCACCCTACGTGTAATGAATTGAGATCCTAATATGAAAAAAAGACCCTATCTGCCTCATATAATTTTGGATCATATTTTGTCACCAAATGAGAAAAAAAATTCAGTTTTCACACATTGGAATTATAGATAATGGATTGTGGGTATGTATCTCCAACTTCTGTAGCTCATTTACCCACTTCAAATCAATGAGTACATCTCTTTTCCTACTGTATAGGTCTTCCTTTGTTCATGCTATTGGCCTGATATCAGAGATTTATTCTTGTTCTTCCCCTATCTTATCATTCTTAAATGTCTCTGGTGTAAATGTCAAATTAGTTTTTACTCTTGAATCCTGGAGCTGCAATTCCTTTCATGCACAGAGAACATGCAGGCACAGAGAAAAGCGATCTAGATTTGAATTTCATGTTTCTTAAAAGAAATTAGTGTCTTACACAGCTCTGCAGACTCCACAGCCCAAGTGACCTACAAAAAAAAGAGAGAGCTTCCAGTGTTTGATGAACTAACACTAAAAAGCACATTTCAGACAGCGAGCAACTCCCTCATCCTTTATTCATTGGTTAAGTCAATGAGGATTATCAAATGGTTCCTAAGCAACCAATCTCACAAGAACTAGATGAGAAATGCTTTCTGGTTGCAAATGACTTTTTGAAGTAGCCTGGAGTTACATACTACTGTTTATGCTGGGAAATAAAATCATGAAAACATGGTCCAGCAGAATATAATCAGCTGTTTCAAACAGAAATATGAGAGCATTCTACCCACCAGGATGTGCTGATTTCATGTCTCCCGGGTGGCCTGGTTTTGGGTCACTGCCCCACATCTCAAGCAATTCACTCAAGAATTGCTAATGTCATTTGCACACCCATGTTCATAGCAGCCTTAGTCACAATAGCTGAAAAGGGGGAAGCAAGCTAAGTGTCCACTGAGGAGTGGATGGAAAAATAAAAGGGTGGGTTATACATACATGGAATATTATTCAATTTTGAAAAGCAAGAAAATCCTGCTAGAATATGGATGAAATAGTAAAAACAACAAGCCAGTTGCAAATGACAAATACTATCTGATTCCATTTATATGAGGTACAAGAGTAGTTACAATCTTAGAGACAGAAAGCGAAATGATAGTTGCCAGGTGCTGGGGGAGAAGGGTGCAGAATTTCAGTTTGGGAAGATAGAAAAGAGTTCTGGAGATGGAAGTTTGTGATGGTTTATAGCAATGTGAATGTTCTTAACACTATTGAACTCTACACCTAAAACTGGCTAAGTGGAGGGCTGGGGATGTAGCTCAGTGGTAGAACACTTGCCTAGCATGTATGAAACCCTGGGTCCATCCCCAGTACCACACACACACAAAATGTTCAAGACCATAAGTGTTACATGTATTTTACGTAACTAAGAATAAAACTAAAAAAATCCTGTTGCAAAGCAAACAACAACAACAACAACAACAACAACAACAATAAAGGAAATTCTGATACATGCTAGAAGATAGATGGATCTTGAGGACATTATGCTAAGTGATAATAATCCAGACAGAGAAAGACAATTATCATGTGATTCCATTTATATGACATACCTAGAGAAATCAAATTCATAGAAACAAAAACTAGAAAGTTGGTTGCCAGAGGCTGGGCGGTAGGGAGGGAATGGGGAGTTACTGTTTAAAGAATATAGAATTTCAATTTGGGAATGAAAAGATTTTGGAAACATGGTGGTGGCAGTTGCACAACAGCGTGAATGTATTTATGCCACTGAACTGAACCCTGAAAATCATACAAATGGTAAATAGTATGTTGCGTATATTTTACTACAATTCAAAAACTTCCTAATGCAAACAAGGATAACTTTTGTGAAAATGCTGTCTTCAAGTGCTAATGATAGAACAAGGTGCTAGCATACCTAAAACTAAAAAGCAAGAGTAAAAGAAGGGAAATCAATTGTCTCAGTTAAGAAAAAAACCTTCTGTGTGGTCCTATACAATTTGTTTTTGAACTTACAGTGGTAATGACTTTGAAAGAGGGGAAACAGGTAAGCCTGAGCTCTGAGCAATGTAGGACATAGAATCATTTATAGAAGCAGGTACAACTGGTTTTATTTGGACCTTTTTTCCTTCAACTATCTTGTTGATAAATAAAAGCAGACACCATGTCAAATGAACCGGGGAACTTTGCTCACAGCTGTCACCAAATTACTGAATTCCATGAAGATCAAATCTACCTCTGCTGTGTGGATGCTCTGGCTTCCTGGCCCTGTGGGTACTGCTTTCAAGAGCTTCTGCTTTCACCATACAGCAAACTGAGAAGTGATACTTCAAATGCACAAAATCATTTTCCAGATGCATCTCTGCTGAACCAAAATGCAATTGCCATACCCTCCTCATCTCTGACAGCTGTGGTTCTCAACCCTGGCCACACACAGAAGCACCTGTGACATTGTTAAAATCCCAGCTTCTACCCAATCCAACAAAGTCAGAACCCCTGGACCTGGGGCATCTGGTTAAGAACTACTGTTTTAAGCTAATGCTATAATCCCTTATGTGATATCTTTGAGAGTAATAAAAACTATAAAAATGTTGTCCTTCAAATTTATCTTCCATGGATACCGAGTTACAGTTAGATGGGCACAAGAAGTTTTGGGTTGCTATTGCATAATATGGTGACCATAGATAACAATAACATACTGTACATTTTGAAAAGCTAGAAGAAAGGATTTTGAATATTTTCACAATAAAGAAGTAATACATATTTGGGGAGAGCTATATGTTTATACTAATTTAAACATTACACAATGTGTACAAAACACAAAACATCACATGCAACTCCATAAATATGTATACTTTCATGTTTTATGTATCAGTTAAAATACAATTTAAATACATTTAAAAAAATTAGATATATGTGTGTATCTTCTATTTTCTGTTCTCTAGTGCTCCTTCCCTTAAAATCTTAAATTTCTGAACTGCTGTGAGATTTCTTAAACCAAGTCTAACCTAACTCACCTCTCAAGATAATTAGTTGAATTATAATCTAATAATTAGCTTCCAGTGAACAAGTATTTATTAGTCACTCCCTATTCTAGAAGCCAGGGGTATGTGGGTGAAGAAGACCACATGCCGGTCTTCCAGGGAGCTCACCTTCCAGAGGAGGTTGACTGACCTCTGGCTGCCAATGTCTCTTAGCTGAGCCCCTCTCCAGGAGCTGCCTTGGTTAGGACCAGGGACTGGTCAGTGGAGAACAGGGTCCGAAAGCCTGACCTTCTGGCCTCAACTTGGGGTGATCCAGAGCCATTCCAGAGCCCCCAGGGCATTAGCAGAGGTTCTTTTATAGCTAAACCTCCTGTCATTTCCTGCCTCCAGCTGGTCCTACCTCTCTTGGTCTTCCCAAGTGTTGATCCCATATATTTCCTGCCCGCCGCCCCCACCACCCTGGGAACTCATTACAAGACTCTGCCATACTCGAGGGTGGGTTAGTGAGGATGGGAGCAGCTAGAGATGTTCAAGAGGTATCTTGGAGGCAGAAACATGCAGGGCCTGTAGGTGGATTAAATGTGAGCTGTGAGAAAAAGAAGATCAAAGATATCTCCCAGGTTGGGCCCTGGAAATGGAGTGACTGACGGTGAGGCTATTTTGTGAGATTCTGTGGGAGAAACTCAGGCCACAGAAATTGTGGTCTGTTCCAAAATAAGGACTTTTAACTACAGCATGTAACTCATGACATACCTTCTTCATAACAATTAGCAATTAGTTTTTTTGTGTGTTTTAAAACACACTTTGGGTGCAGTAGATACTCGAATCAATTAATTTTAAAATAAGCCTTCAGGGTATGTATTATGATTTTGTATTCCATTCCTGAGGTCCTTTGCCCTCCTTATTTCTCACCAGCCTCTTCCTCTGGCCCTGGTCTATGGTCTGCACTGATCTTCTTTCCCTGTTTGCATGTATCAAATACCTGTGACCTCAGGCCCTTTACATGTGCTGTTTTCTACCTGGAGAAAGCCTGACCTTTTTTCATCCTCCCAAGGTTAACCAGGTAAGGGTCCCTTGCTTTCGTAATACCCTAATACCTTTATTAATTAACCCTATAATATTCCTTTGTTTAATAATCCTATGATTTTATATATTTATGTATTTAATTTTTATTAACCCTGTAATATTCACTACAGTTATAATTAAATGACTATTGTGTGATACATCTTTTCCTTGCTGTATTTTGAATTCTATAAGATCAGATACTTGCTCTACTCCAGCCCCTAGCACAGTGCACAGCACACAATAGGCACTCAAGAAATGTTTGCTGAATGAATAGTGAAACCTTGAGACTTGATGAGCTGTGGCGCTTTCCCTAGGTTATGGATTGGCTTACTGAGGAGCTAGGATATGAACCCTCCTCTGCTGGACTCCAGAGGAAAGTGAGCTGCTTCATGAAGGAGCTCAGTAATACCTGGACTAAACCAAGATGCATCAGAGCTTAAGAACACATTCCCAAAACTGGATTAAAATTCCAGGGGTTCCATGATAACCCTTTCTTCACTGGTACACCTTCCAGAAGAGCAGGGAAATAATATTTTCCCTCCATCCAGGCTATTCTAGCACAGCTTCAAGCTGACATGTGTGTCCAACATGATGCTAAAGAATAGTGGTGCTATACGGTGGGCCAGGGGGCAGGAGACTATGAAAATATATCCTCAGCTAGAACCCTTAGATAAGGAGGTGGAACCATTCAGTGCATTTTTCTGTTTGAAAGGTTCACTGGAAAACCCCTTTGATTTCAATTCTCATGGCAAATCTTTCTAAAATCACATTTTAGTTCTTTTATTGTTGTTGGTATAAAAGAATACCACAGAATGCACAAATTATAAAGAACAAAATTGTATTGCTTACAGTTCTGCAGGCTGGGGAATCTGAGATCAAGGGGCCCCATCTGGCAAGGACTTTCTTATTGCATCATTCTCTGGTGGAAAGTGGAAGGGCAAGAGAGGGAAAGAGAGAAAAAGAAGGGGGCTGAATTCTTCCTTTCAGAAGAAACCCACTCCCCAGAGAAGTGAGCCACTCGCTCATTCACTCATGAGGATGGAGACTTCACGGTCTAATCTCCTCTTCAAAGTCCTCCCTCAATACTGTGACATTAGAGATGTTTCCAACACATGCTTTTTTGGGAGACATATTCAAACCTCAGCACATGGTCAACTTTTTTTTGCAACATGAATATCATTTACTAAGTGGAATCTAATATTGTAGTGATGATAGACTCTCACAGGAGCAGAGCAGTAGCAACTGTCACAAGGCTGTGCTGGAGAGGTAGAGAAAGCCAGGCACAAGAGGAGGTCCCTTCCTTCAGTAAGCTCAGGATTGGCCCTGCCTCCTCCTAACACTCAGCAAACAAGATGGAACAAGGAGGTCGATCCATGTGGGCCAAGTGTGCTTTCATCTGGGAATAATGGGACGGACTACGTCAGTGGTTGTCATGTTCTTTAGACTCTGCTTTAAGATCTACACACATATATGTATATGTGGAATTGAAGCAAAAGTTTTCTGAAAAGTACTCTCATGTGATACATTTCTTCACTTTTAATTTTATGTCATTATCTAAGAAATTTGCTCACTGATTTCACAATCTACTAATGGGTCCCAATAGCAGCTTGAAAAATCACTTACTGGGTCGCTTCTGAGCACCACTCACTGTCCAGACTTATGATTTCAACAACGAATCGACTGAGTAAAAATGAACGTTTAGCATATACTGGGACTTACTGGTTATTTAAATTAAATGTCACATTATCTGTGTCCTTTGTCTTATTCTTATAAAATCTCTAATAATTAAAAAAAGAACCCAGTTCTGACTGAAGAAGAATTCTATTCTTGTTGATTGAAATTAATTCAGAACTCCCAATCCCTGAGGTGTCACAGGACTTAACACCAAGGGCAGTGAGAGGTCAGGCCTCAGGTGTATATGAGCAAAGCCAAAGGTGGGCAGAGAACACGGTGGAAAGTTGGAAAATGGGTTCTTTCCTCACTCTGTGTCACCTTGTTCATGACTTGAAGGAGATGAGGTGGTGATCTCCAAGTTTCCTTCCAATTGTGGATTTCTAGAAGTCAATGTCCATGGTGGGTTGCACATCCCTGAAACCCAGCATTGTTGAAGGGTGTGGGACCTCACTTGGTCTGGGGTCAGTGGACATCAGTGGACATGGTGCCAGTGTTTTGTTTGGCAGTGAGACCACCTGGGCGATGACTGCAGAGGTGGTTTGCCTCAGGGACTGGGGCTGAATCATAGAAGGACAACATGGAGAACTTGTCTTGCCACCTGCAGGCAATGGCATATAAAAATCTGCTGCCCTGTTTTCCATATTTCCTGAGGGCCTAAACTATATCAAGCCCTGGGGTTGAAACCCTATGGCCACAACCTGGCTCATACCACAGTAGGCAGTGCAACCACAGCAATTCACCCATCAGTCGAACCAGGAGCTTCTCCCAACCTGAAAAGATATGGCTTCCCTTGTAGGTCAGAAAGCTGAGACCCAGAGCCAGGTGTCATCCCTGAAATCCCAGCTACTCTGGAGTCTGAGGTAGGAGGATAGCAAATTCAAGGCAGTCTCAACAACTTAGTGAAGTCCTAAGCAACTTTGCAAAACTCTGCCTCAAAATAAACAATAAAAAAGGTCTGGGGATGGAGCTCAATGGCAAAGTACCCTTGGATTCAATCCACAGTACCAAAAAAGAAAAAAAAAATTGAAACCCAGAGAGAAGGACACGGATCACCCTCAAGGTAGGAACAAAGGTGGACTTAAGTCTGGATCTCTTGGTTTCCAGTTCAATTTCCTAGTATTTATTCCTCCTGTCTGAATGGAAGGGGATTCTCAGGAAGGTTGTGCATCCTATCTTACTATCAAGTACTTCCTGGGAACCTATTATGTGCCAGACTACACAAGCATTCATTTATTTGACCTCCAAAAACAAATCTCATGACCCTGGTGCCCTATATATCCCTGCTTCTCAGCTGAGTAGAGAAGGATGAGAGGTAGGGAGTGTGAACTTCCTCTAGGCCCATGATTACTCTTCAAGATCACAGTAGGGCGTGTGGAACAGAATGTGTCTTATCAAACAAAACCAAGACAGCCTTGCTCCGGACTCCTCTGAGTAATGGATAAATACATTAGGGAAGGATATGAATTCAATTGAGCTAATTCAAATTTCATGCCATTTAATTTTAATAGGAAGAATATTGGTCCATAAATAACACTTTTAAATAGTTGGGATGTGAACATGTGTGATTCAACATTGAACTGAAGTCATTATTTCAACATCATTTAATCTAATTCGTCTCAGGGGAAATGAAGGAAACATTTTTAGTGGCCATAGAAGTAGTTGACTGAAATTCTAATAAATCTGGGAACAGGAGAATGAAAGGCTGCCCTCTGCCTGATGAGCACAGCCTAAGTATCTCTGGAGCACCGGAGGGATCAGCCCCTTCTCCTTTCTGTCGTAATGTCTCAGAAGCCAGAAGCAGAGCATGCACACAATGCTGGTCATAGCACAGGCTACTCTGCTGAGACCGTTGCTCTTCCTTTGTCTCCTTCACCATTTTGTGAGCTCTGGGAGGGCAGAGATCATATCCTTCTGGGTTTTGTGTCATTGGCATCTAGCCTGATGTGTGTGGATGAATTATAAATGCACTTGAGGACACACTTCAGCAGATAGCATTATCTGCTCCTCCACTGACATCAAGACAAGCCACCTAATGAGGACAAAGGGGCCCTGAAGCTGGCAGGACTTGCCTTAGATCAGGTCCTCTAACTCTCCTGTCTAGCTCTGACAGTGAGCCCTCCAGGGCTGTGAGGCCCTGCAGGACCAGGGACAGGCTTTCTTGGTCACCACTTAGGGACCCAGGACCCCAGAAAGACCTGCCTTGGGTGAGATGCCTGCTGCAGCTGGCTCAACCCAAACTTTCACATGCATTTCCCTTAACTCCCTACTCCAATTCTGTTGATCCATTCATCAAAACAAGGCCCTTCTCTGTATCAGGCAGTGTACTAGGTCCCTGGGGTTACAGTCACACACTGAACAGACAAAAATACCGTGCCTTTGTGGGTAAGAGAGGAGAAGACAAATAATAAACAAAGAAGACGTAAAATAGTTCAGATATCAGTGGTGGTGAATGCTAAGGAGAAAGGTTACACAACAAGAGAATTTATGTGTGTTGGAGATGTACAGGCTGCTGAGGGAAGACTCCCTGAAAATGGGGCTTTTGAGGAAAGACCCAGGGGAGGCAGGGGCCAGTCACAGAACATCTGGGCAAAGCACATTTGGAATGAACAGCCAGGGTAAGGTCTGGGCAGTGGGAGAGAGACACACAGGAGGAGTAGAGATGGAGGTGGCAGGAGATCAAGATTGCTAAAGATGGCAGGATACTTGGACTTTACTTCGGGGTGAGGGTGATGGAAATCCACTGAAGGGTTTTGGCCAAGAAGAATACATGATCTGACTTAGTTCACTAATAGGCTGAAGTGGCACAAGAGCAGGTTCAGGAGCTCAACAGGGAAACCCTGAGATAATCTAAGTGAGCAAGGGAGGTCACTTATGTTAGGCCAGATGTTAGGGGCAGTTTTGGTTCGTTGATAACTCCCAGAAAAACGCTCCGCAGACACAGGTCCCACATGAGGAACTTTTTATTTTATGCGGACGAATCGTGCCCCCTCAGGAGAAAGGGGAAAGAAAAAGGAAGAAGATGGGGCAGGGTTTCTCCTCAGTTATGGGAATTTCTCCGGCTGGGAGGAACCAATAGCGGAGGAGAATTATTACAGACTGACTGATGGACCAATGACGTATTAGAATGTAATGTGGGAGGCAGGAAGGTTATGGCAATGTAAGCCGGAAATTCCTGTAATGGGAGAGGCGGGCATAACACAAATTGACAGGTGGATTGGGAGGCTGGGTTCCTGTAAGGGGAGAGGCGGGCAGATCGCAGATTGATGAGTGGTTGGGAGGCCAGATTCCTTACAACTTAGATCAAGGAGCAGGGAGAACAAGTGGAGGGACTTCTGGAGGTATTTTTTCCCTTTTTAATATTTTTAGTTGATTTTTCAATAGTTAACCAAATATTTGGCCATTTAATAGTTGACTGAATTTATTTCCAACAAAATTCTTGTATTTTTTATTTTTAAGAATGGGCTATTTTTAGAGAAGTTTCAGGTCCACAGCAAGACTGAACAGAAGGCACCAAGGTCTCCATACAGCCCCCACCCACCACATGCACATCCTCCAACATCTCCCATCAGAGCAGTGCCTTTGTTCTAAAAGGTGACCTTACATTGACACATTATATCACCCAAAGTCTTAGTTGACATTAGGATTCATTCTTAGTGTTGTACATTGTGTGGGTTTGAATCTAGTCCAGTTGACATGTGTCCATCATTAGACCATCGAGCAAAATTTCACTGCCTCTGTTCTCCACTTAATCTTCTCTTCTTCCCTATCACCTCAGGCAACAACCCATCTTTTTTACCATGTCTAGTGCCATAGTTTTGCCTTTTCCAGAATGACACAGTTGGAATTCAGACTGGCATCTCTCACACAGTAATATGCATTTAAGTTTCCTCCATGTCCGTTCATGGCTTCCTAGCACTAAATAATCCTCCACTGCCTGGACGTGGCACAGTTTATTTACCCATTTGCTTACTGAAGGGCATACTGATTGATTCCAAGTTTTCGTGACTTTGGATTCTGGATGTATTTTGAAGGTGGAGTTGACAGGGTTTCCTGACAAGATGGATGTTTTGTGAGCGAAGACTCCAAGGAGAATCCCCAGGCACTCGACCAGTGCAGCTGAAAGAATGGAATTCCTGTGGATCCTCCCCAGGGAGGTGGACAGTGCATTCCAGATGGTGACAGCACTCGTCATCAGTTTTTAACTGATCCTTAGCTTTGTGCCAGGCGCCATACAGGTCTGCTCATATCTGCTCCTAAAAATTGAGTTAGTGTGGATTTTCCCCTCAGACATGAGCCACTCATAATATGCAGACATAAATGAAGTATTTTGGGGATAGAAGACTGAAGGTAAGGCCCCACACCAATATACATAGGCAGAGAAACTAATGTCACTTTGTGGTGCTTTTTGGGAGGGATGTGGCTGGTCATTTCTCTGTGACAACATCCCAACATGACTTCAGTGGCATGTGTGTTTTCTAATTTCCATAAAGTGTTGGACTACAGCACAGAGCCTGGTGCACACTGGGTAATCCATCAACACTGGCCATCAGTCTGGAGAGGCAACGACCTCTCATGAGTTCCTACGGGAATGCTGCTTATAATCTGAAATGTTATCTGTAAATTTTCCCTATGGATTTGACCAGAAATATGGAATATCTTGTATGATCCCTCTGGGAGGATGCAAAAGGCATGTCATCACATCCATCAACAGTTCTCAGGAGCCATTCCCCTGACTAATCTGAGACATGGTAGTTTCTACCTGTCTGAAAGGAAGTGAGAAAAATCAGAGCAATGCAGTGAGTTTTCATTAAATCACACATTTGAATCAATCCACTTGCCTTTTGTCTGATAGCCATGTTTATGTGTGTGTGCATGTGTGTGTACACTAAGAATGTTTTCTTTCCTATGAAGTGATCATGAAAATAATTAGACTTGGCTTATTTAAAAGAACTTACTTAGCAAAATTAAAGTTTGGCAACCCTATGTCTAATCCTCCTTTTTTGCTATTGCCACTGCTGATGATGAAATTTACCAGTGCACAAAAGCCAAATCTCTGGGTGCCATGTCTCACATAATTGATTTAAACTCACTTGTGTGTAAGCCTCTAATGTAGAATGTAGAAGCAGATGAAGAGTGATCCAGTCAGTCAGGTTGTCTTTATTACTAAGCAAAGTGTATATTAATAACCCGGCCACAGTTCCCTGAGCTGGGTAGGCAGCATCCAGAGACAAAAACAGAACTCACAATTCTCCTTCACAGAAAAGTTCTAGTCACACATTGTCAGACTTCATGTAAATTTGGAGTATAAATTTTGCATCCCAACCTCTTTGTGCTGCTGCAGGAATTGAATAAAAGGGAAGATGTATTAAGCCAGGGGTGAAGCCTTGAGCCAGCACACTGGGACCTTGTTATCCCTTCCTCTCCTCCCCTCTTTTCTTCCCTCTCATCCACTAGCACTTCAAGGCAGTATTTGAAAAGTCACAGGATGGGACATATGCTGACCATTCTTGTTTTTGTTAAAACATATTGATCGCAAATGGTTTCCTAAACCACCTAATACAGCAAAAGAAAATTTGAAAGCAAAATAGCTTATCAGCAGAAGATTGTGTTTTCCTACTTCTGGCCACCCTTGCACGGTAGTTTTTGTTTTCTCTTTTTAAAGAAAAATATAAAGACACACCCAGCAGGAGGGCACTGGAATTTACAAGCTTCATCCAAAGGAAAGGCTATCTTTTGACTCATGGTATCCATTTCCTCTCAACTATGCAGAGAGTTCATCAGGTGCAATTAAGGGTAGGTCACAAGGAAAGAGAGACTGCAGACACATGATTCACAATGCATTAATGACAGATCCCCAAGGAAGGCTCCTTTGCAAAGAAAGTTGTCAAGTTGCTGGCTTGCAAAGACACTCAACTTCTCATCTGAAATACAAGGCATTCCACTTGCACAAATGAGTGTTCCTAAATCATTAGTGAGTCATAAAATCAATACCATGCCTGATTACATTCTTCTGTCTGTGAGTTTCTACCCCAAATTTAACACGTGTCAAGGCCCAAAAGAAAACTTTCCAGGGTCTCTGACCAATGATCTGCCGCAACCCCAAGGTGATAGTACATTCCTGTTCCCAGTCATGCTACCCAAGTCAGGGTTCACAGTCTCTGTCTCAAGGCAAGAGCAGGATACTCTTTTCTATTTATAGCTTAATGAAACTCCAGGCAAATACTTCCTTTTTACTCCCAAACAGTAGTGGTCAAGGTCTCCATGGACTTGATTACTAAAAGTTAGATTCCTTCAAAGAATTCTCCAGTGATTTCAGGGAGTTCCCAAAAAGGTACCTCAGATGCCCAGAATGGTCTGTGAGGTCGACTTCCATGTTACTGCACTGTCTCTTTATTCCTTCTCTCCATCAACCTCAGGGGGAAATTCTGGTGACACCTCCCTGCTGGCCCTGCCTATCAGGACACTGGGACCCATCACCTTTTGTTCTGAGGCTTCTAATATTCAGGCTGGGCGATCTCAGGATTCCACCAAGAGGCACAGACAGCAGCTTCTCCACATGCTGTGGCAAATGCCAGATTCAGGCCAGCATCCCTGAATGGTTCAGTGGCGTTAGGCTGTCATTCTCTGCCTATCACCTCAATAAGTCCGCCATGAAAGGCATCCACCAAAGCCAGTGCAGGGAACCCACCAGTGCCTATCATCCTTTCTGAACTTTGCATGGAAACTCTGGGCCCCAGCACATCCAGAGGAGGGCTTTTGATAATATCGCAATGACATTATCAGGAAAGAACTTGAAAAAGTGGATTTTCAAGGTACCTTAGTCCATTTGGATTTCTGTGATCAAATTTCAGAGACTGGGTATCATATAAACGACAGGAAATTATTTCTCAGAGTTCTGGAGGCTGTAAAGTTCAAGATCAAGGCACTAACAAGTTCAGTGTTTGGTAAACTCTTGCTTCCTGTTTCATAGACTGCTGACTTTAATCTCAAATGGTGGAAGAGGGTGGAACTCTGGTCTCTTCAATCTCTTCTAAGGCCACTAATCCCATTCACAAAGGCACAACCCTCATGTCCTAATCACCTCCCACAGGACCCCTCTCCTAATACCATCACAGTGAGGGTTAGGATTTTAAAACAGGAATTTGGGGTTGAGGGGACACAAAACATTCAGAACACAACAAAAGTTTTGTTCTGGTCCCTCTTAGACTGTAACCAGATTTCAAAATTGTGAAATTATCATGGGAGTACTAGTTGTATGATACATGCTTCTCTCTTTGAAATATAAACCTGGGCCTTTCACCTCTTATCTAAGAAGGATGATAGCACATTGACATGCTTCTGTAAGTTTGTTTTAAAAGTTAATATAGGTGACACTTTCTCTGAAGGTGACATGGAGCAGTGGCTCAGGAAGCAGGTCCTGGCATATGGCTGTCTGGCTTTGGGGGCGGGTATATAACCTCACTATGTCACCTCCTTCACCTGTGAATAGGATGCCCCTCATAGGCCTGTGGTGAGCATTAAGTTAGAAAGTACTTCTTAAGTACATAGGACAGTATCTGGCACACAGTGATTTCTTTCAATAAATATTGGATTCCACTGTTAGCAACCAGCGACCTGGCCCTGTCTGTCATGAGTGAGGTAGTTAAAGTTGCAAGGGTTCTTGGACAGTCAGGTCTCCTTGACTCATGATGGAAGATGGGATTAGTTTCCTACTGCTGCTTTAGCAAATTATCACAAACTTATGGCTTAAAATAGTACAAATTATTGGTTTTGGTTAACATGATTATAATCATGTTCTTTTGTGTTTATTAAAATGAGTTGAAAACTTACATCCACACAAAAACTTGAACACTGAGATTTGGTATGTGGAAAAATGAACTGTGGTACATCAAGGCAATGGAACATTATTCAGGAATAAAAATAAATGAGGCACCAATCCATGAAAAGATATGGAAGAACTTTAGATGCATATTTCCAAGTGAAAGAAGTCAGTCTGGAAAGGATATACATAATATGATTCCAACTATATGACATTCTGGAAAAGATAAAATTATGGAGTCTGTAAAAAAAAAAAAAAAAAAAAAAAAATCAGTGTTTTCCAGAGATTGAAGAGGGGATTTTTAGGGCAGGGAAACTATCCTGTATGACACCATGTTGATGGATAACCAGTCATTAAATACTTGTCAAAACTCATGGAATGTACATCAAAACAGAATGGTAATGGAAACTGAACTTTAGTTAATAATAGTGTATTGTTTTTTAAAAATCACAAATTAATTCTGGAATTTAGAAGCCTAACTTGGCTGACAGACCCACATTCCTTGTGGAAATCTCCAGGAAAGAATTCATCACCTTGTTCTTACCTGCTTCCAAAGGGCACCTATGTCCTTTGACTGTTGGGACCCTTCCTCCGTCTTCAAAGCCAACAGCAGAACATCTTCAAATCTTGTCTTTCTCCTTCTGTTTTGGGTCCTCCGTCTCCTCCCACTGGCTTGAATCCTCCCGTCTCCCTCTTTTAGGGGCCTTTGTGATTATATTTAGGATCTGCCTGGGTACTCCAGGATGCTCTCCCAATGCAAGAGATTTTATCACTTCTGCATAGTTCATTTGCCATATAAGATAACAGTCAAGGTACTGGATTTTGGGTATAGATATATTTGGAGGCCATTGTCCAGCTGACCACAAGGGCCAAGGACAGTTGAAGGAACTGGAAGAAAAGGCAGAGTGGGAGGTGCAGGGAGGAGAGTCAGGTGCATATTCACCTAAGGGCGATCAGAACTGTCCCTTCTCACTGCATCTTGAAGCATCCATGTTGGAGTAGGGAGCAGCTCAAGGCCCAAATAAATCAGAAACTATTGCTCCATGCAATCATGTGAATAAAACATTTCCAAAAGTAGCATCTGAAGATACTGCCACCCCATCAAATTCTCAAATAAATTCATTAAAAATTATCAGGGCTTGGGGTATGTATCAGCTGGAGAGCACATGCTTAGCACATATGAGGCTTGAATTCCATCCCCAGCACCAAACACACATACATGAGCATGCACACATGCACACGTGCACACACATATATAGTGTAGCAAAATTTCCTTTCTCTTTGAGCATATAAGAAATTTTACTTTTTAATTTTGTTGTAGGCTCCACTTTCTCTGTAATAAATATGTATTACTTTATAGTCAGAAAAAGATGTTTATTTTCTAAGAATTATAATTTTAAAATGGAAAAATATAGATAGAAATGAAGCAAAGTCAGTGCTGACAATGGATCTCTCCTGTCTTAGAGTCAGGCTGAATATCATCTTTATGTGATGTTTATATCCCTTCTCTCTCTCTTTCATATTCCATGAAATACATTATTTTTCTATTAAAATGGAAAGTTTAGAGGGAAGAGTAGAGATATGTTGTGATTTCCACAGACCCTTGCTTTCCTTAAATAGAAACTAGGTTTTGTTTAAACAGAGAATTCACTATTAAATTATCCTTTTGATCCATCTATTCTGCAATTTAGAAATATATTTAATAGAAATACTTATATATGTGCATCCCATGACATATATCAGAATTTTCATCATGGTTTTTATCCATAATAGCCAAAACCAGATTACAACTGTCAATCAACAAGAGATGGATTAAAACAAAACAAAACAAAACCAAAAACAAACAAACAAACTCTGTAGAATATTTACTATGGTGAATGTTTATGTCTCTGAAAATTCACATGTTGAAACTTAATCCTCACTAAGTTAGTATTAGAGGTGGGGCTGTGGGAGGTGACTAGGTCATGAGTGCTCTATCTCCATGAACGGGATTAGCACCTGTACAGAAGAAGGCACAATTGATGAGCAATGGGCCCTTGTCAGACACTGGATCTTCCGGTGTCTTGATCTTGGACTTCCCAACATCCAGCACTGTGAGCAATACATTTATGGTGCTTACAAATTACCTAGTCCAAGGTATTTAATTATAGCAGCACAAAGACAAACTTCATATAATAGAATTCTATGCAGAAACAGAAATAAGAAAAGGAATAAGCTACTGCTTCATACAACAGATGAATACATCTCACAGACATAATGTGGAGTGAAAGAAGCCAGACACAAAAGTATGAAAACTGCCCAATTCCATTTATATAAAGTCCCTAAACAGGCAAAACTAATCTATCAGGTTAGAATTCAGAATAGTGACTGCCTTTCCAGGGATAATAACTAGAGGGGACAAGAGGAAGGCTTTGGGCTGCTAGGAATGTTTTTTGTTTTTGATTCATTGTTTTGTGAGAAAAAGGAAAAAGAAGGTTTATTGCTTGTCCCAGAGGCTGTGATCATGCCCCTTATCAGGAACATGGGGATTTTAAAGAGGTGACTGAAATGCTACATTCTGCATGTTCTCCATGCTCTCCAATGGAGTTGTAATTCACTTGTTAATTTGGGAGAATCATTTCTGAGATCTTCTGGTACCATTCCCAAAGTCTGGATTACTTCATTCCTAAGGTGGGTTTGTGCTCAAGGACAGATAAATCTGCCTAGGATGGGAAAGAAAGATAAACCTGTTTCCCCTGAGATTGGGGAGGGGGAGAGATTAGGGAGGAACAAGGAAAGAGGAAGAGAAAGAAGCATGTCCATTTAAAAAATAAATCACAGTAGCATAAAAGCAAGGACTGTACTCAAAGCATAAAGTGGACCACTGTTACATTTCAAACATTCCATTTCTATGGAAAAATGGGTGGTGATATCTCCAAGCTGCTTCCTGCTGAAAGAGGGCAAAGTTCTGGGGAGTAAACCTTGTTCTCTATCAGGTGGGGAGGGGACAGTTAAGGGTACTCAGCATCAGAGCAATTCAGAGGTCCACAGCGGCAGATGACAAGTGACTGGACAATGCATACATAGGACAGAGATCTTTCCAGGACAACAATAAACAAGATAGCAAAGCATTACTTTTTTGTAAACAAATAGTACAAAAGCTATTACTATTTCAGCCAGTCTCTGAAAACCATGAAGACAGTAACTCATAATCATATTAGTGGGAAACAGGTCAAGTTTATCAATGTAGGAGGTTAGGAAATCTATTTGTAGGTCTAAGAGATCTGGCACAAATTAACTCAGGACAAACTTGTGACTCTAGAGTCCTTTATAATCATCATATTAGGCACTGCCACACAAGAAACCTTCCTCTATAACCTCTAGCTTTACTTACTTTAAGTAGAACTGACATAAGTGTACATCTTAAGTTACATTTAAAAAAAAACACACATTGTTTTTCCTTTTAAATGTCTACATAGGACTGTGCTTAGGCTATACTCTCCTGTCAGGTGTTTAGGACCAAATTGATCAACCTGACCTTGTTCCTATCTACTCTTGAGAGTCAACTGAGATTCTTCAGGGATCACTCTTGGGGACATGTGTGAAGCTTCTTGACTCCTTTAGCTTTCCTCTACCAGCAGTGCCATCTTCCAGGATGGCTCAGGATATGGTTGACCATCCATGGCTCCTCTTGGAAGAAACAGAGACATTTCCCTTTCCAATGACCCTCCTCTTTGCAAAATGTGCACTAGTTGGTTTCCTGTTCTCTAGGGTCCTCTCGATCTCCCTGATTGATAGATTGGGTGACTCACTGGCCCAAGAGGGGTCCCATCATTCTTTGGGTCCAGGCTGACTTTAGGAGGCAAAGGCCAAAATGTTGGCTGCTCTTTCCTTGACCCTTTTATTTCCTTAACTTTGGTTTACAAGTTTTTGGTTTTAAACACCCAACAGGCCAGTTTTACCAATTTTAAAGTGGGAGTAACAGGTTATAACTTCAATATCTATAATTCAATAGTTACCCCTTTCCTTTAATTGGGGCCATTATTAGTAATGGAAGTGAACATAACATACTATCTGTTCTATAGATGATGGCTTATTATCTCAAATTAACTGAAGTTGTTTTATTAGAAGCAGTACCTCTGCAAAACACTAACAGGGAACAGTTATAAAGTTTACAAGGAAGAATACAAAATGAAATTAACAGAACAAAAAAAAATTCAACCTGTGTAATAGCTGTGAACCGAGAAAAATTATTTTTATAGTCCTAAATCTTTACTAAGTTATATATCATATCTCCTTTTTATTTTGAGATGACAGTAATCTTAACAACAAAATTTGATCATTTGAACACAACTCTAAATGAGTTCAGGTCTAGCTTATTTTGGAGTCATTCTAACAAGGAGTAACGTGGGAGGAAGGGTCTTATCTCAGGTAAGGTGGGGCTCTTAACAGACAGCACAATACAACATCATGTATAAAACATGAATCAAACAAAGGCTAGAAGAGCTTTTAACTTTCTTTTTGTCGAAAAAGTGGTTTCCATGTTTTACAATGTCACCTTAAAACAGATCAGGCTGTCCTTATTACCTTCCAAAAATACATTTAAATTCCAATTTCAGCGGGAAGAGTAACACAAAATTGTTTATATAGTTTATTGACAATGGGTTACTTTATATAGCTATAAAACATCATATGACTTGAATAAATATGAATGAAATTTGTTATTTCTATAGAAATCCAAGACTACTGCTACAGATAATTTTAGTTTGGAGATCACAAACTTGGCAAAGGGCTCCTCTAAGTTTTACACTTAGCTAAGTTTAACTTTTTTTTTGTCCTTCCACAATATCAGAGTTTATTTTAACTTTTAAAGTACAATTTAGAATCCACAGTATATGATAAACAGCAATCACAGTTCTGCACAGGTTAGTAAAAATCAAAGGATGGTCTTAAATCTCTTATACTTTAGGAAACAGTGTTAATGATCAGAAATTGACTGAGTCAATGCCACAGATGTAAGACAGATCTTCAAATAACAGTGTGGCTCTTCGATGTCAGATACAATGTAAAAAGGGAGTATTTACTTGTTATCTTGCTGATAAACTTACATAAACTTTCATTTTACAAACTTTTCATAACACTTAGACAAGGCTTAGACAGATACAGTTCTCAGATGCATACACATAATCTAGTCAGATATATTTAGCATGTCAACTATATTGTTATAACCTAAATAACAGTTGTTTACTTATCAGTTACAAGGTGATCATTTAAGACTTTAAAACAAGTAGAAACCCTAATTCCTTTAAGTCTTAGTTTCCCCAAGTAATAAAACCTAACAGATACAAGAAAATTATCTTTTTTTTTTTTTTTACAAATTCTTTAATTTGTCTTATAATTAGTTACACATGACAGTAGAATGCACTTTGACACATTATATATAATGGAGTATAATTTGCCATTCTTCCGATTATACATGATGTAGAATCCCACTGGTCATAAAATTATATATGTACACAGGGTAATAATGTTTGATTCATTCTACTATCCTTTCCTTTCCTATATCCCTTCCCCTCCCTTCAATCCCCTCTGCCTAATCTAAAGTAACTCTATTCTTCCCTTGCCCCCCAACCCATTGTGAATTAGCATCCGAATATCAGAGAAAACATTCAGCTTTTGTTTTTTGGAGATTGGCTTATTTCACTTTGCATGATACTCTCCAGCTCCATTCACTTACCAGCAAATGCTATAATTTCATTCTTTTGTAAGACTGAGTAAAATTCCATCGTATATGTACCACATATTTTTATCCATTCATCTGTTGATGGGTACCTAGGTTGGTTCCATAGTTTAGCTATTTTGAATTGAGCTGCTATAAACACTGATGTGGCTGCATCTCTGTAATATGCTGATTTTAAGTCCTTTGGGTATAAACTGAGAAGTGGGATATCTGGATCAATTGGTGGTTCCATTCCAAGTTTTCTGAGGAATTTCCATACTGCTTTCCATAATGGTTGCTCCTATTTGCATTCCCACCAGCAATGTATGAGTGTACTTTTTCCCCACATCCTCACCAACATTTATTGTTGTTTGTATTATTGAAATTATCTTGATATATAAGAGCAGATCAATGTTTTAGACTTTGTTTCATACATTAAAGGTCAAATAACTTTAAATGTGTTATTTATAGCCAATTTAATCACAAACACAAACTTTTTGAGATGTATCTTTGCAAAAATTCTGTAACTTACATAAACATTCATAACATCTTTACATCCTTAGTTTTGTCCTCTTTCATCTTGGACTTTAGCACAAGAGTATTACTTTATTAGACAAAATGCGTTCTTATCCAGAAACATTTTTCTAACCTTCTAATTTTATATCCTAAAATATTTTCATACTTATAACTTTCTTTTGTGTTTTGTACTTTCAGAGCCTTTCTTAAATTCATATTCTGAAACAATCCTTATAAACGTTATCTGTGCATGTAATTTAAACAACAAATTTCATCATAGGACAGGAATCAGACAATTTGGCATCCACAAAAACTGTATCTTAATCTTTTCTCTCACAGGTGACATTCAAGGGTTGGAGCACAGGATACCTTTGAGCTTTCCCTGTCTGCCTTATCATTATCATGATGCCATCAACTTTAAGTGAGTTCCCTACTGTCAATTGTACTCAGAGGCTCCTTTGGGGCCTTTTATAAGACTAGGCATATTGAGTCCCTTTCCATTCTTTTCTTTGGGCTTCCTGGAAGATCCCTTTGCAGAGACTGCCTACAAAACACAGGTTGGCCTTAGTTTTTGTCTTTTTCTTTTCTGGGAGCCGTTGTTTATTTTGCCAGTCTCCCCATGCATCTAGTTTGATGGGATACTATTATAGCAAGAACTTCTTTTCCCCCAGTGATGGATATCTCCTGGCCAAATGGAGTGTCCTGTCAGATCTTTAAAGGGGAGACTATTCTTGTCCCCAGGTCATAAACTGACAGTACTGGAACCTACTGCCATATCCTTTGTGGCCAGAAGCCTCCACCCTCCATGGGCAAAAGGGGCTGGAAGGCAGAGCAGAGGCCAGGTTCTCTTTGATCATTTTTCTACAGCTTAGGCAACTTTTCTGTTTTTTTTTTTTTTTTTTTTTTCCAGTTGAGAGTTAGTGTCTCCGGTGACATGATCTGCGACTGCCTGGGGTCAGGCTGAGAAATCGTGCTGGGAGTGCCAGTACTGGGTTTAAAAGATTAAAATCTTTTTACCCCTTTCTTCTGGGGTCCTGCTATCATTTTACACAGAGGAAGTGCCTTTTGTCACCTTCAAGTTAGTTCCTGATGGTTCAGACCCCTTATCATTCAACTGCATAAATGCCTGTACACACAGAATCTCTTTACCCATGACAGACCAACTTCAATGTCGAGATTGTGTAATAATACAGAAAAACCATACAAAGGCAAGATTGTGTTAGAGCAAACCATCTTTCTCTTAGACAGGCTTACACTTACATGTGGCCCATTCAGCCAAGATCTCTCTGCTCAAGAGACTATCGGTAAGATCAAGGCAGCCTGGTCCTGTCCTCAATGACCAGTAACATACCAAAACACACACACACACACACACACACACACACACACACACACACACGAAAGAGGATCACCATAACCAGGGCTGAAAGACAGGAACCTTTAAATTGACCAGCCAAGATCTTTCCCAAGAGATTACCTATAGGATCAATGCAGTATTGGTCATGTATTAAAAGGGGCAGTAACAGATACAAAAAACAAAACCAAACAACAACAACAAAAAAGCACAAACATGGTCAGACAACCAGTGGGAATTCCCAAACCCAAGGCCAACAAACAGATGAGAACCTAGAACAGATCAGAAAGAAGTAAATATTGCTAGACTCCCAAGTCTGGCTTAATCATGACTCCTACACCACTGTGCCACAAATATCCCCACAAAGAGGGGCCAGATGTTCCCAAGAGGAACCAGATGTGTGGAATCAAGTGTCTCAGTATGCACATTGTGGGGACTTATCAAATGGCCAAGGGTGTCATGACTTTATTGAGTTCGGTTTCCTGTTTCTCAGAGTGGACAATGATGGAGCAACCTGTACTGTTCAGGCAGGAGTTCCCTGAAGCAAAAGGAGGTTCAGCTGCTGCTGGGACAGTCCTTCAGTCCCTCTTTTACTCACCAGGTCTTACTCTGGTTCAACCCAAGGCAAACTCACTGTCTCCTAACTCTCCTGAAGTTGGCTCTCAGCAAGTTTGCCAGGATCTTACATTCTTAGCATGGAAGTGGGGTTCCTTGGTCAGCCAAGCCTGCCCAAGAAAGCTGGAGTGGGGGATGCTCTTGGGTCTCATGTGGAGTGCCAAATTCGTTGCTGAAAGCTCAGTGCTTGTCCATGATGCCAATCCAATAATGAGGACATGGTTTTGAGAAAAAGGAAAAGAAAGGTTTATTGCTTTGCTTGCAAAGGAGGAACACAGGGAACTTCTGTCCCAGAAGCTGTGATTCTAGGAACAATCTATTTCCCAAGAAGTGGTTACATGTATATATTCCTCTGGTATATCTTCATCCTACTGTACATTTGCAAAATATGCACTTTTCTATAAGTCATTTATAAATTTACTATATGATAAAGAAGTAAATAAAATTAAACTTCAATTGGAGATCATGTTTTATTGCCAGGTGTGATCTATACCCTTGGATACAGACTAAAGCATGAGCAAACCTTGTTCAAAGAGTGCAGCAATTAATCAAACTATGGAAAATGACTAGTAATCATTAACACAAGCAAGAAAGAAGCTGACTAGCAAAATTTCAGCATAGATAGCATATATTGTACCACACTGGTTCTGTTTATTTCTTGCTCCCACCAACAATCTGGGATGCCTTCACAATTTACAAATTCAGTGATGAGGAGGACCTGCAGTTTTAGGATATGGTCTCCAGTTTTAGGATGGCAAAGATGCTATTTATGATTAAGACAGACAGAACCTTTATCACACAAAACAAGAACTGTTAGTATAGGTCATGAAACCTTCCCACACCATATGGGAAGGTTTACAACCTCTTGCTGAAATTACCAAATAAGTGAACAAAATTGATGAAAAGGCAACAAACATCACATACTGAGGGCATCTGCTACAGTGTCCTGCAATGGGCAGTGACTAAATTGAGAAGACAGCTACACAGACAGCTCCTTTATGGCTCTCATTACTGAAGGCTGTGCAAAACTTCTGGATCTTCCCAGCTGATTCCAGGTTGTAGAGGACACCCTGGATTTTGCCTACCTGGTATCCCAACTCACTTTTTCTCTGGAAAAAAATGCTCATTTGGTGAAGTTCAGATGGGGTATTGTGACAGCTTTTCATCACTATAACAAAATATCTGAGATAATTAACTCAAAAGAGAAAAGATTTATTTTGGCTCAGAGTTTTGGAGGTTCCAGTCCAGGATGTTTTGGTCCCACTGCTTTGGGCCTGAGACAAAGGAGCACATCTTGGCGGAAGCATGTGGTGTAGCTAAACTGCTTACATCATGATCCAGGGAGCAAAGGGAACAGGGAAGGGTCTGGAGTCCCACAACTCCCTTCAAGAGCACACTGTTCCACAAGGACCTAAGGACATCCCACTAGGACCCACCTTCTAAAGTTCCCACCACCTCCCAAGAGCACCACCCTAGGAAACAAACCTTTAATACCTGGACCTTTGAGGAATATTCAAGAGTCAAACTGTAACAGATTTCCATCACAGGCCTCTGTACGCTACCCAAGCCTGGCCAACTGGTCTAGTCATCTCTTTAGCTACAGTGGTTGGCTGGTAGCTGGGCACATAGCCTAGTTCATGCCAGGGTTCTCTCCCTTGAATCCCACTCTGCAAGTAAGGAAGATGGTCCCAGATGCAAGCCTGGGGCTGCCTAGAGCCACTTTTCATGGATTCATGGAGGAAATCTATCTGAAATAGGAAAGCAAGAGGCCTGCAGACATAGAGACACAAAAACAAGCCGAAATACATCAGGGAGGAACTGACGGCCAGGTGCGGGGCACCTGTTTCTTGTAGTCTCTCCTTTCTCCTCATGAGATGCTCTAGATCTTTCTCAGCTATGCCAGACAACAAAATGCCTTTTTTTTTCTTAAGTAGTTGGAATTGGATTTTTGCTCCTTGGCCACAAAATATTTAACAAACACGCCAATAAACATGGAATCAGGATACAGTAAAGTTATAAGTAATCATTTGAGGGGAAGGGCTAAGGCCACAGAACAGTCAATACGGCTGATGCTGGCCACCTGGAGGAGCTGGGCATCCTCACTGCTCTTTGCTGCCAGTTCCTGGGCTCTGCCATGTGACACAGGTATATGTTTCACAATTCCTTCCTTTAACTCTCACCAGGTTTTACTGCAAAATTCCACACACCTCTGCCATCTACCTCAAGACCTTTTTTTCTTGCCCAGTTCTCACTTCTGTTATCTTATTTCCAAAACACATTAAAGAGTAAATTCCACTCCTGAAATCTCTGTGAGGTCAGGACCCACCTCAGTGTTATTGACTATGAGGGTCTACCTGGCCCTAGGTATTCGCTTTCCCTGAACTCTACAACCGACATGAGTGAGGCTTCTAAAATTTTAGCAAGTTAGTGGAGCCACATTCTGCTGAAACTACCATGCATATGTTAAATAGTTGTTCATTTTTTGTTGCTTTACTCTAAAATTGATTTATTTATCACAAGGAAATTGAGAGGAAGTTATATATCCCTTCATTATACCATATGCTGCCTGGCATTATTGTAGATTGTGTGTACGTGTGTGTGTGTGTGTGTGTGTGTGTGTGCATGTGTGTACCAGACCATTCATGCCTGTGAGCACAGAGACCATTTCTAACCTGCATTTGTACACCCAGCTTTTAGCACAGCTCTTTGGATGAAGAGACGGCTGATGTCTAGCTACCATGTACAAGTGACTCAACACTCCGTAGAACTTAGCTTCTGGATGTGATCCAAGGACCAACAGCATTAGTATCCCTGCAAAAGAGTGTTGCAAATGCAGAATCTCATTCCACCTCTGAATTACTGGTTTGTAAACCAGGTGCTTTGTATGCAAAAGAAAGTTTGAGAAGTGCTGTCTTAGGGAACAGAAGACCCAGAAAGAGGAGAGAGGTGACAAGACAAACCATAAAACAAACAAAACAAAGTCTGAATAATCCAAAGCAGATTTGTCTAGATGGAAAGTTCAAACTATTTTGAAGAAAGTGAGTGGTCTTAGATGGCTGGAACAGGTGTGTCAAGTTGAGGAACCACACACCTGGAGTAGTGTGTTGCTGGGGCTGGGAAAGAGAATTGACTGGGTAGAGGAAGTGAGGAATGAGGAAAACTGCAACTGGGGAAGCAGATAGACTGCCATGCAAGCTGGGACAACATTGGAGTCAGAAACTGATTGATGAGAGAAGGAAAGAGAAGGGAGAAGAGAGTTAAGGAGACTCCGAGTCTGCTGGACTGCAGTAGAAACGACAGTGAGCAGGAGGGGAAGGCAGGCAGATGACTCCTGGGATGGTACCCCTGTAGGAAGGACTTCTAGGATCCCAGGACCTGCACATCGTCTCTGTTCACACAGAATAGTGTGCCTTTTCTTTCTCCCATCTTTAAGCTGGGAGACAATGTTTAAATTTAAGAGCTATGAGATGCTTTTTTTTTTTTTTTTAAATCCAGAGGGGATGTGGACTCTTGAAAGCAGACAGCTACTATGAGGTCCTTAATCTTAGAATTGATTGATGTGGTAAAGTGAAAATAATAAATTAACAGTGCTACTGCAGCACCTAAATGAATCGAGTTTTGGCCAGCATCCACAGGAAGCTTCTGCAAAAAAATGAGTTTTTGTAAATGATTTCCTTTAGAAAGCACAGCTCAAGGAGCACTTAATAAGAGCAATTCTGAGATAATAATGATGATCCACATAGCCGCAGCATATATCCAGTTAAGCATATGTTCCTTGGGAACAATAATAACGAACGAGGTTGAGAATACATCTAAGGAAAAGGGCCCCTTTGCAGTGTGGACAATTCTAAAACAGCTCCCTGAGAATCTTGCTCTTTTAAGGATCGGCCTCCCTAACCCGGCCACTCTGCACCTTGTGCTGATCCCGAATACAATATCACCCTAAGCAATTCTTTCGGTCATAAATGTACCAGTTTAAGAATAGGAACTGAAAAGTCTGGCCTCTGGAGAGTAGGGCTCTCCAGGGAAACCACAGGAACGAAATAGGTCACGGGGTTCTCAAGAAGCGCTCCCCTGTCCCGCCAGGGTGCTGGCCCTGAGCTGCCAGCTGGGGTGGGGTGCAGGGCGCAGCAGGCGGGACAGGGTGACTGAGCATTTCTCAGGCTGTGGTCTCCCTTCGCCCTCCGCCCCGGGCAGCCCTCCACTGCCCGCGCCCCCGCGGCAGCCCAGACCTATGGGGGCGCGCGCTGCCTCTCGGGGCTCCCGCGGGCGGGCGCGCGCGAGGCGGGGGCGGAGGCGCGCGCGCGCGGAGAGCGTGCGACAAGGCGGGCGTTGTGGGTAGAGCTGGGCTCGAGAGCCAAGCCCGCCGCTCACCTGCTACGGTGCAACTCACCTGCTGCGGAGCGCGAGCCCCGCGCCCTGCTGGCCCACTCTGGAGCGGGGCCACCGCCTCTCGCCGCCGCGGGCACCAGCGCCGACATGCCACACGAGTAGCCCGCGCTCTTTGGAAGCACCAGAGGAGACCCCTCGATCCGCGCGTGCCAAGGTGACCCCCCCTCGGTGACCCCTGCCCCCGCGGGCCGTCCGTACCCGTGCCCTGTCTGTCACCCTCGCGTCTGCCGCGCGTCCCCGCCGCCAGGGGAGCGGCAGCAATGCATGGGCATCCGTCTGTCTGTCTGTCTCTGCACCTCCATTGCATACACCTGCCTTTTGTGATCTTCCCCGACTGCCCCGTGCACAGGGCGGGAAGTCTGGGACCCCCTCTTTGTTCTGGTGGGGTGTGTGTTTGAGGGTGTGCACGCGCGCGAGGGATGATTTTGGAAGGTGGGAGTTCGAGGCCATTTAAATATTCCATCGAGGATGGCGGTCCCCGACTCGCGACTTGCGGCTGCCGCGTGGTGTTTTCAGCAGCTGCCCAGATGTGAAACAGTTGTTCGTTTTCAGCATGCAAGATGTGATTCTCAAATGTGCAATCCCAGCGCTTTGGCGAACAGATCGCTGCGAGTCTGTGTGTGCCCACATCGCTCACGCTCGTGTTTTGGAGTCCTGCCCCGTGTTTTCCCCAATGCCAAACGGCATTTTTGTTGTGGGGTTTAATCCACGGAGACTTTGGCTTTTGTTTTATTTCACCAGTGTACAGTTCCCAAAGCTTGTGGCATTTGACACTGGTATCTGAGTCGGGGCTGGCTTTCTGTTTGTGTGTGTGTTTTGCATGATCTTGGACTGTCACCGTGCTATACCTAAACATTAAAAAGCCTGTCTTTTCGTTGAAGAGGACAGGGGTTAAAATGAATGAAGACCTGAAGGTCAATTTAAGCGGGCTGCCTCGGGATTATTTAGATGCCGGTGCCACCGAGAACGTCTCAGCTGCTGTCTCCTCCCAGGTTCCTGTTGTAGAGTCAGAGCCTGAGCTGGTAGTCAACCCCTGGGACATTGTCTTGTGTACCTCAGGAACCCTCATCTCCTGTGAAAATGCCATTGTGGTCCTTATCATCTTCCACAACCCTAGCCTGCGAGCACCTATGTTCCTGCTGATAGGCAGCCTGGCTCTTGCAGACCTGCTGGCTGGCATTGGACTCATCATCAATTTTGTTTTTGCCTACTTGCTTCAGTCAGAAGCCACCAAGCTGGTCACCATCGGACTCATTGTCGCCTCCTTCTCCGCCTCTGTCTGCAGCTTGCTGGCTATTACTGTTGACCGCTACCTCTCGCTGTATTACGCTCTGACGTACCATTCGGAGAGGACGGTCACGTTTACCTATGTCATGCTGGTCATGCTCTGGGGGACCTCCATCTGCCTGGGGCTACTGCCTGTCATGGGCTGGAACTGCCTGAGGGACGAGTCCACTTGCAGCGTGGTCAGACCTCTCACCAAGAACAACGCTGCCATTCTTTCCGTCTCTTTCCTTTTTATGTTTGCACTGATGCTTCAACTCTACATTCAGATCTGTAAGATTGTGATGAGGCACGCCCATCAGATAGCCCTGCAACACCACTTCCTGGCCACATCGCACTATGTGACCACCCGGAAAGGGGTCTCCACCCTGGCTATCATCCTTGGGACCTTTGCTGCTTGCTGGATGCCTTTCACCCTCTATTCCTTGATAGCTGATTACACCTATCCCTCCATCTACACCTACGCCACTCTCCTGCCTGCCACCTACAATTCCATCATCAACCCTGTTATATATGCTTTCAGAAACCAAGAGATCCAGAAAGCCCTCTGCCTCATCTGCTGTGGCTGCATCCCGCCCAGCCTGTCCCAGAGGGCACGGTCGCCTAGTGATGTGTAGCAAGCAGCCTTCCACCTAGAAGGACACTGCCTATACCAAGCACTTCCACTGCCCACCCAATGGTTGATGTGCTCCCTTCAATTCTCTGCATTGGATTCTCTGTCAAGCTGCAGAAGCACTTAGCATTGGTGAAGCAATGGCATCGTTTAAATGAGTTAAGTGACTGATTGAAAATGATGTTACCAGTGTTGTCAGCTTTTCAAAAAAATTGTTGACTTCTCTGCTCAGCATTACTTTTGTGTTTGGGAGTAAGGATTTTGTTTTGTATTCTATTTGGGGGTGTGATTTTTGTTTTATATGGTGGTATGTGGGAAAGGAAGGGATATGACATGGCCATGATGTTAATTTAAGTAAACAAGTTCCAGAGTTTTTACCTGGACTTTAAAATAAATCTGAGTTACTAAGGAAAATGGAGAAGGAATTACTTTTTCTGAACTTTCTTTTTTAAAAAATGAAAGTAGACTTTCAATGTTGCATGTATCTTACAGAATATGATCTTTTCAAAGCCAACAAAAATTATTTACATAATTATGCTTGGAAGGGATCTGTTTCTCTTAACATAAACTCAGTAATGAGTTACCAACACTGAAATCATGAACTCATTCTGATTCATTCTTTCTTTCCTTTGAGCAATTATTGTTAGTAAGAATTACTTTGCAATTTCTACAAATGCTGCAACTCCTTCTGCATGGTTTCCTGTGTTAGTTAGACCACTAGTTTCAAATGTTGCCATGTGAATATAGAATTGAGTCATTTTTAAGTACAGTTTTTCAATACATCCTTTCTAAAATAAATTGTATATGAAATAGAATTGATTAGACCCACTATTGTAGTTTCATAAGGCCTGATAGTTTTCAGGAAACAAAACAAAAATATTAATGATAACTATTGAAAGTAGATTAAATTTAATTTAATATGTTCTGAAAAATAAATTAATGTGAAACTCTCATGAGTTATGCAAATATCACCTTTCCTATCTCTAAGAACATATTAGTGGTTATTCTTGATTGAGATAAATAGAATTGAATAGTACAGACCAAGTTTTTCTTATTTATATTGTCTGTAGCAAAGAATACATTTGAAACAGGTGGTCTCCTATTTTAATGATTAAGTTTGTGAATGCATAACATACATACATGACTGTGGTATGTATCTGCTACATCCTGTGAGTTCACAAGTAGAATAATCCCTTGGTTGTTCATGAAAAGTTAAATTTGAATTTTCCTTCTTTTCACACATAGATACACACACATACCTAAATGCAATAAAAATTGTATTGCCTGGTTTCAGAAAGCAAAGATTGCCTTGGGAAATTGCACAGAAAAATTTGACTTTAAACATACTTTAAAGTCATTGAGTCTGCATGTTGTTTCTGTTAATGCAGAAAGATGAAGACACAGTTACCGTTCCTCTATTTGTAATGAAGTTACACAGTCAGAGAAATTTCTGGACATCTCATTAACATTCCCATGGCAGCAAGATCAGTATTTCAGGGCCCTTGGGGGGAGGAGTTGTTTGTAGTAATTTAACTGCATTGGTTTGTTCCAAATATTACTCCCACAGTGGTCTCAGGACCATTCTGGCAGCCTCCATGCTGATGCCATCTCTCCAAAGCCTCTTCTAATGTAGCGCAAGTGTGACTGAATCCTCTACTTGAATCTGTGTCTCCTCCCTGAGGTTACTTAGGGAAGTGGGAGAGGGACTGAAATATTTAAGAAGTGAGAAAGGATTTTCAATACATCTCACTGTATGATCAACCTAATCAAATTGATGCCTTTAAAATATATTTGAACACTGGATAGACTTGGTAGATTGAGTATGATGAGTCTGTTCATGTTTAATCACTTAAAATTTAAGAGCATCTCTCTTTGAGGAAGTGACAAAGGTAAGTGTTTTGATATGGAGTGGGGAATATTGATAAAGAGGTTTAAAGCAATAAATGATGCCTCTGTAGGAATTGTGGCTCCCATTTGCATATTTCAATAGTAAGAATTATAAGGATAACAATATGAACTGCTATTGACAACATATTGCTTTCTAAGCCCCCTGCTTCAAATTTTATCTGCTCTTTAGCTGTAGTCACATAAACACACTCTGGCAGGTCAGAAAACTAAGACTGGGAGGAGAGGGTACAAAATGTGCTAAGTCCACAAAGCCACAGGGTACATCCAGAATTGGAAGTCACTAAAGCCTAAGTCTTGCTCTTTGCACGATGCTGGTTGTCAGGGCAGAGGAAAAACTACTTTTTAACATGTTATTGTTACAAAAATTTGGTACTACAATTAGGAAATAAAGTTTCCTGTTTAAAATGACATGTGAAATGATAGCCAATGTGGCTGTAAGTAAAGGAGGTCTGTTTGTACCGTGCTCAGTGTAATGGTCTTATAAATACTAGCCCCATGACTGCTTTTGACCCGTTTTTAAAATAACAGATTTCAGTTAAGGGGTTTTTCAGTTCAACTCTAATGTGTCCGTACTGTTTAAATTATGAAGATTTGGGGATGTGTAGGTGGTTTTCTACAAGGTTTCTTTGTTTTTATGAGGTTAATCGTTAAGAAATGTGCACATATGTCAATGTATATGTACATGTTTTATGTGTGTGTATGCATTCATATGTTCAGTAACATTATCTTGCAACAGGACCAAATACATATGGAAAAATGTCAGATTTCCAACAGCTCTGAGGTAGCAGGCAATCTTTTATTTCATGTAGTTACTATTTCTAGTTTACAAGGAACTTACATTATTTTCAGTACAGTTGTCTTTGAAGCCAGAACAAGTTACTTAAACTTATCAGAATCCTTAGTTGAGGCTAATTACCTAGGTGTGGTTAGCCAAAGTTATGTTTCTTTTTACACCTTAGCTCTTTATTTCTTTTTATCAATCAAGTTCCTTTTTCCTTTTTTTGTGCTGGGAATTGAACCCAGGATCTTATACATAATAAGCAAGTGCTGTACTACTGAGTTACACCCAGCTCAAGTTTGTTTCTTTATGGTAAAGTTTGTTTTTTCCTGGTTCCTGGGCAGACGTAATGAGGGGAGGCAGAGCCCCTTCCTCCCTGGAAGCCTAAATCAAAGATCAGTTTGGGAGGGGAGAATTCCTCAATTAACTTGTCATGCATGAATAGTCTTAGATTCCCCCAGGATTTAAAGCAGGATTGAAATAAGAAATTTAAAAGAGCAGATGAAGAGCAGAGATATTTAGTGCCAATAAAAGTATCTTGGAGATTTCTTACATTTTTTAAAGAAGTGCTTAAACCTTTACGAAAATACTAATTATCTTTATTTCATGGTCTTGTATATATCATGTGAATTGAGGATGACTTACCATTTCAGATTATAAATATATATTAAACAAGTGGCATTTATGGTGTTATTTTGAATAATGTTTACATTTTCACCTTGATTGTATGCCCACTATAATAAAGGAACAGATTGCTTTTTTGGCCCCTTTGAAAATTTTAATGACTATTGAATAGTTTTGGTATCTGGTTAGAATCTTTAAATATGGTTCAAAATTGAAGCATTATTAAACTAATAGTTTTGTACATCATGGTTTTAATTAGCAGACAAATTTATTTCCTAGAAAAAAATGCAGAAAAAAATAATGGTCATGTTGCCTAGGGCTTCCAATGTTCAATATTTAAAGGATATGCAAATCACCTGAGAGTGTTGTTAAAATGCATATTCTGTGTCAGTGGGTATGGGACATGGCTGAACTACTGACAAGCTCCAGGGTGATGCTGGTCTGAAGATCTGTAAACTACACCTGGAGTTTCGAAGATAAGTGTCACATTTTCAGTATTCTTAAAATATAAATATAACAAATATTATATACATAAATATACATAGAGAGAGTGTCTGTTCTTGTCTGAGGTTAATAATCAACCTGTGTTCAATGGATATGAACTTTAAACTTTTACTAGAACTTCTTAGTATGATCTAAGAGAGAACTGTAGACATACTTTTTCTATGTTAATATTCTCATTTTAAAATCTTAAACATGCAGTATGTTTATATGTGTAAGTGAACACACATAGCAACCCAGGTTTTCACCTCCATTTTTCAAGGACAGTTTTCTTTATTACTCTACAGATTTGTCTGGGGAACTGTGTGTGCCTGCATGAATTCATCTTGAGAAGGGTGAGATAGAAACCTTTGTTCTTGGTTTTAAAATTCAACTACACTCATCCCAAAGTAACTTTTCTCCTAGACAGGTAATCAGAGAAGTTTAAAAGTATCTCATCTTCATTTTTTAGCTACAAAAATACTGGTTAATGTTAACATTTAACTTACCTTATCTATTCCATCCTTTGTGTTTCCTTCCTATCCAAAGAGGCATGAACATTTTATTTTTTCCAATTGAAATACATTAAAATACATAGTGGAGGTAGATGTTAACATATAACTTAAATATCTCCATTGTATAAATTTTCTACAGAAGAGACCTAGATTTTTTTTTTTTTTTTTGGTACCAGTTATTGAGCCACATCCCTAGCCATTTTTTTAAAAATATATTTTTGAGACAGGGTCTCACTAAGTTGCCAAGGCTGATTTTGAGCTTGTGATCCTCCTGCCTGAGCCTCCTGAGTCACTGGGATTACAGGTACGCGCCACCACACCCAGCTAGACATTTTTTAATCATAAAAATTGAGACACTAATTTTAAGCATCAGGAGAAAACTCAATTAAAAATAAGTTTGGAGCAAAAATGAAAACATTTAGTGATGCACAGATTCCCTTGGTATTTGACTATTTGAATGAACAATTTAAAGTAGAATATTTTAAAAAGTGAACGAACATTTTTTTTTTCCTAAGAAGCAATGATTTATTTAATGGGGATGATGTTACCTGATGTTTCATAATCTTTCCATAATATGGCATGGATAATCGTTCCACATCTGTAAGTGTAGAGCTGCATCATCTTTTTAGTTTTTTGCATATTTTTATTGGTGCATTATAGTTGTTCAGAATGGTAGAATTTGTTATTATGTATTCATATATGCACACAACTTAACAATAGAATTTGACCAATAATATTCCCCAGTATTTCCTTTTTCCCTCCTTGCCTCTATCCCCCTGGTCCTTTTCTCTACTAATCTCCCTTTGATTTTTATGAACCACCCCTCCACCACCACCTAAAAGATGAAACAGCATCTATGGAATTCTCTGTAAAACTTGGGATCTTCATTTATCATCAAACAAAATACTTTGAATCCAAGGGATTCTTGTTTGGGTTGCTGAAAATATAATATAATTCAAATAAGGAGGGACAGTGACCTTTACTGGGGTGTAACCTAAGGGAAAATTGATTCCACTCTAACCCTTCCTTTACTCTTCCTAGAATCCTTTTGAATTGTGAGCAAATTTATTCTTGGGCTCTACAGAATTTAAGAATTAGAAGAAAAATTTTGAAGCAGAATTTTCTATATCATATCTAAATCATCTAAACCAAGATATCTTTGGAAACTGAAGGTCTACACTTTCCCTCAATGCTTAGCAATATTTTAATATTCCTAATCTCTAATTCTATTTTCATCTTGGCCCAACCCCTGGAAATCCAGAGAACCCCCTTAGTCATAATCAACATTTACCATACTTACATATTGAAAATATCCATTAAACAGTATTGTTCGCCTTTTCTTCAAATGAAATTATACCAATTATTTAAATCATTTATTTTCTATTTTATTTAATACCCTTTTGATCATTTGCTTGATTTTTTTTCTCATGTCCTGTACTATGCCTTTAAATACTCTACTAATCAAAAACAGTAAATCTGGACTGAGGATATAGCTCAGTTGTTAGAGTGCTTGCCTCACAAGCACAAGGCCCTGGGTTCAATTCCCAGCACTGCAAGAAAAACAAACAAAAAACCCAGTAAATTCACTAAATGGAGTGAGACCTAAAGCAGAATGCTGGATTTTTCTCCACTCTGCTTACCATGGCTCTTTGAGTGTGGACCCCAACCAGCAGTAGAAGCATTTCTTAGGAACATGTTAAAATGAAGATTCTCAGGCCTCTCCTAGACTTGCTGCTCAAAACTCAGGCTGTGGGGCCCAGAGATGTGCTTTTTAGCAAGTCCTTCAGATGATCCTGATGTACACTGGATTTGAGGAGCATGCCATATAGCTTTGAACCCTAACATGATGCTTGTGTTACTGACATTAACTCCTCCACATGAGTGGGACCTAGGAACTTTTCTGCTATGTCTATGCCAGATAGTCCTCACATCAGACCCTCAGGTGATTTCATTTTATAAGATGGGCTGCTTTGCACTGATTTCTGCAGAAGTTCTTGTTTTCAAGACGATTTTCTAATTCGTCAAGCTCAGATAACCTCTGCCCCTTCAATTGGGACTGTACCTCTGTCAGCATCCTTGTAACATGTGCCTCTGTCAGAAAGAATTCAGAGAGAAGGAAAAAGGTCCAATGAGACTATTCTTTTCCTTGTCCTGCTCATGACCTATCTGTGAATTGGCCAGAATAGTCCACAGTCAGACTTTAGCCATCCAGCCATGCCTTATATGTCCATGCACATGTACCTTCTCTGGTCACATGCTTGCACACACAGAGGTATGCACACACACCTAGGCACATTCACATATTTCTCTCATCCTACATACATCTACCTTCATTCTCCAATCCCAGACCAAGGATCTTCAGTGAGAATGTGCAGACAGCGAGGGTGTTGACCGAAGGTCTGACCTTCAGGCTAGTGCTGTGGCATCTGGTTGGCACAGCCTTGGCAAGATTTAGTTGGAACAACACTTCTTTGCTTTTATCCTGAGACCTGTCCTTAGGGTAGTTGGCATCTTACCCCATCCTTACACTAACCTTGTGGTCCTGTAGTTTATAGTCCAGAGAAATCAGAAAATAGGAGCAATGAACAGGTTTGAAGCAACTTTTCTAGGAACTGGCCAACTTGTACATTTGGATGCTTAGCCTAGAAGGACATCCTTCTCATGAGTGCCCCTCTTCATTTCAAATTGCTATGCTGATTTGTTCAGTTTCATTTAGAATCATTTGAAGTTGGGACGGCATATTTCAAGTACTCAAAAATGGGTGTGATTAAAGACACTCTAAGTTCCTGATGCAGTTTAAGGAGCAAAAATACAACCATTCAGGAGGTGGAGTGCCCACCCCCATTGCACACAGGCTTTGGGACAGAAGCAGCTGTGCTCCAAGCCCAACGTGAAGATGTGATGCATTTTCACCTGAGACTTTGGGATGTCTTCTAGTTACAGAGATGAGCCTGGAGCATAGACTTCCTGGACTTGCATCCCTGTCTTTTGCTTCCTGCCTGACTGGCCTTGGAGCAAGCCCCTGAACCTCTCGCAGCCTTCCTGTTCTGATTGGGCATAGTGAGCATGCTCCAGGAAAGTATCTCACAGTGTTGGGTAAGTTAAGACATAGGAAAGGTTTAATAGTACAGACAGACCCCAATTTAGGATATTTTGACTTTACAATGATGCAAAAGTGAATCTCATTTGGTGGAAACCCTATTAACAATTTTGTATTTGGGTCTTTTCTCAGGCTACCAGTATTTGGTCTGATCTTTTCTTGAGATTCTGGGTGGTGGCAGTAACCACAGCTCCTAGTCAGTCCTGGAATTGCAAGGAGAAAAAACTGACACTCTATGGTGTACCGTGCAACTAAGCTGGGGCATTCGTAGGCTAGGCAGTTGAGATGCATTTTCAGCTTACAGTGTTTTCCATTTATGGCGGATCAGGATGTAACCCCATCGTAAGTCAAGGAGCATCTGTATTCACACTCGCCTACTTGGTGTCACTTTCCCTTAATATTATCATGACTATTATTGCTGCTTACATTTGCCTAAGACCTGGCAATGAATAATATTGCTTCCACTACTTAGTGAGTTAGGTATTAAGATAAAAGTCTCACATACATTATCTGGTATACTCCTTTCAGCAATGCTCTGAGGTATGCATTGATAATCTCCCTCATCATAAATAAGAAAATGTATGCACAGAGAGGTTGGTAACTTTCCTAAAACTACACAGCCTTTGTATAAGTCACTGTGAACATTAGAAACAAGTAGTGCTGACTAGGAAATGCCCAGTGAAGTTAGTCAAGAGTGGCCTGTTCATAAAAGGGTAGCAAGACTCTCCAAAGGCAACCAGGCTCAGGACCAAAGAAATGGTCCAAACACATTGCAATCACTCAGACCTGATGAATGGCTCTGGAGGGCAGGCAGACTCTGTGGAGACAATGGGATGTTCATGGGTCTGGAGGAGCTGGGTGGACTTAGATAAGGTCAAAGAAGGCCAAAGAGTTTCCCAGGAGGGCTAACCATGGTGGGATTCAGAGGAGTGACATGGAAATGGAAATGACTTGAGCTTATTCAGAATGGGGCCAACTATTCATATAACTTTTTTTTTTTTAAACTTGGACCAATTCTCATATACAAAAATTTTAGTTTTCAACTGCATTTCAATAAATTCCAATGTAATCATAAAATCCTCACATTTAGGTGCTTTGTAAACTTTAATAATGTAAGATTTTAAAAACTTTATTCATGTTTCTTGAAGTCTAACAGTGTGTGTTTAGGGGGGAAAAAAGTTCAATGACCAACAGTTTGCATTTGTGTATTTGCATGAATAAAAATATTTCTTTATTGTAAAAAAAATCCACTATTTTATGTGCAGGTTATCAAACATAAAGCATAGTACAGAATTTTTCCATTTAAATAGATCCATTAGATGTCTTGGAGTCATAGAGTCTACATTCTCAAGCTGGACAGTACTTTGCAAAGTACTGACAATTCAATTCACTGACAAGGAAGCCCTGGCCAGGGAAAGCTGTGGCCTCCCAACATCATAAGCAGGAGGCCCAGACATGTACCTGGAATAGTAAGCCATCCAGAACTTTATTTGGGGCAGATTTTCATTGACAAAGAAGAGTTGGAAATGTGAAAAGACTTGTCTAGTGTGTGCCTCTGGATTTGAATGATTTCTTGTGACTACTGGCTCTTGACATGATGGTTACAGTTGAAAAATCATTAGTGCTATCAAGACTATCATTTTCTGCACTTGGGAGCCATTCTCAGGACTTTGCAAGTATTGACTTATTCGTGCTTCACATTCATGAAGGTGGTGTTTGAAAGTACTAATTCTAGTATTGAAGACATGCAGGCATGCAGACACAGCAATTCCATGGCCCATCTCCCTGTTTCCTAATCCTGTCTCTGCACACCCAGGAGCTTGCCACACCTAGTGTCTAGGTCAAAAATCCTCCAACAATCTGTGGGCTTTGCATTTCAGGAATCACTGCATGTTCAATACAGGTTGTATGATGTTTGCATGCCCAATACTGGACGTGTTGACTGTTGTGAGTCTTCATCACATCAGGCTGGTAAGCTTTAAAAAGAACCATGCAGAGGTCCAGAACACACTTTCATCTGCCAGAAGGTGAGAAGCTGGAGCCAGACTTCAGAAGTGTGTTTCGCCAACCCTTTTGAGAAGGGACAGGCAAATGCCTTGCAAGGCAGGGTGGCAAGCTTGTGGAAATGATAATAACTTACTATTCTTAAAAGTCACAGCAAGTATTAAAATGCATTTGGTGGCTGCTGTTCCAGACATGATACCAAGTTCTTTACATAAGTGACCACTTTCAATCTTTACAATGACCCAATGATCATTAAGCATTTTTATTATCTCCATCTTTATAGGTGAGAAATTAAGGATTGAGAGACTAAGTTATGTGCCTGAGATCTTCTGTTTATAGGTGACAGGTCTGTCCAACACCATACCCACCACCTGTGATCCTGGGCACTCTTGCTGGCCATCTGTCTCAGGATTAATCTCTGTGTCCTGGACAGGCTCAGATACATGGTAGCAGTGTAAGTTGCTCAAGGTTTCTTTGTAACACCTCTAAATAGAAGATTTTCTTGCCCCATGCATTGAGCTGGTTCCTTACTTCTGCCTGAGCGCCTGTGCGCTACCTGGGTGAACTGCACCAAGTGTTTGCACAGGGGATGGTTCCACTGCACTCTCTGCTACCATTGCACTCTCTGTCCTTCTGCTGAGCTGGGGGTGGGGGGGGCCTTGGTTCTCTGGATCCAATATTGTTTTAAGAGTCTCAAGCAGTACTTTTTTTCAAAGGAAGCATGGAAACATTTGAAATTATAGAATTTCAGGCAATCTGAAGAAACCTCAAAAGAAATAAATCAACAAAAATAGGGATTCTCTTTTAAAGCAGTGCTGTTGCTTTCTTAGTTCTTTGAGCGAGAAAAATCATGGATTAGCCGTTTTCCTGTATGCCAAGATAGCAAACATTTTAGAAGATGGTCTGTGTTTGACAAAAAGACATGTTATTGAGGATAAAAGTGAATTTGGACACCATTTCAGCTACTCAGAGACCTGAGACCCAAGAATAATAATCCTTAGTGTAAGCAACAACTAGTTGAAAATGTGATTCAGCAATGTGTGTGTGTGTGTGTGTGTGTGTGTGTGTGTGTGTGTGTACAATGTTAGTGCAGACATAATTTATGCACTTTCATTTAGGTTTTGGCAATGGAAAACCACTGAGGACATATAAAATCAAGGTTGCTTTTTTTCCTGCAAGAGATATTAAATAAAATAATAGAGTGCCAAAATATAGAGTTAAACAACACACACTGTTTTTCCAAATTTATGTTATGTGTTATATCTTTAAAAGTAGGCAATGTAATAATTGGCAAGTTATTTTTAATGTCAATGTCACTGTACATGTTTTGGATCGTGTAATTTAGTCAATTATTAATGTAATCTATAATTATGTAGTCAGCAAATATTTAGTAAAGAAAAATGATAATGTATTTGAAAAGCTCTATCAATTTTATTCCTATTTATTGTGATCACCTGAATAAAAGGCCAGAGAAGAAGGACTGTCTGATGGAATTTTCTGGAAATGAATTTTTCTGAACAGCAATTCCTTGCTTACATAAGGCTATTGGCTATTGAGCATTGGAACTGACTCTTGCAACTAAGAAAATTAATTTTTAATTTAATTTCATTTTAATCAACTTGAATTCTTAAGCCCACATGTGGCTAGTAGCTATCACATTGGGCAGCACAGGGCTAGATGTAAACTAAAATTCTTATGGAGAAAACTGTAAGAGAGATGATTTTTACTATAACTGCAGACGTTATTTTCAGAGGTTTTGGCCTCTCAGTCCTCTGCACTATTTTAGCAGCTTGAAATTAGACTCTGTGCCATGTTTTAAGACTATCTAAGGCATAGTGATTTCTACCCAAGGAAACTAAAAAATGAGGAGTGATTATCATTTTGGATAAGAATCATTACTTCAAGTTTTACCATAGCCCTCTTAAAGTAATAGGCTTTGTTCACTCCTTCTTTTAAAATAGAAGGTGAAGTGAAATGTAATGATTCATGGAGTCACAAAGAGAGTTGTAGGACAAAACCAGTCCTGTGCTGAGCTCCAGAGCCCACCTGGGCCTGCTTTCAGGTCAGTCCATGGGAGGCCACATCTGCCTCTATTGGTAACCGTCCTGTGAGTGGTGCGGATACTCCTCAGTGCTCAAGGGGGAGTGGCACAGGGCACACACTGGCTCTCCAGACACTCCAGAGGGTCTTCCCCATACCAATCCATTTCTCAAGGACAGTTTTCACCTGAGCTTTTTTTCAACCTTTCCTAATATTCAACAGACTTCTGGCAATGTTTACCACAAATAGACCACATTATGGGCTCTGTCCAAATTCTCCCATGGATTAAACCTTCTGTCACCTGGACCAGGTGTGGACGGCAGCCTTGCTTCTCCTCCTCCTCCTTCCAGGAAAGAGCAGTGGCCTCAGTCACTGCTGACTCAGATCAGGTGACAGGTAACCACATGTGGGGTAGGATAAGAGGATATTTGGGAGGCTACAAAATGGAAAACAGTGCCTTTAGTCATAGAGCATCTGTGTTCCAGGACTGGTGACTGAGCTGGTATGAGACAGGACGAATCTAAATAAAAGTGGGAACAGTCAGATTCCTACCTATCTATGGGCATGGGACACTCAAGGTGGGGGAAGAGTGACAGCCATCACAAACACACCCAACTTCATTCACTCTCCAGAGCACCTGCAATGAGGAACACCTTCTCTTGACTCTAATAAAACACTTTTCTCCTTGAAATGGAGCTTGTCCTAAATTCACCATCTATACTGTTGAATTTTGAGTAATAGAAGGAAGAAAATGCATGCTAAATGATAGTAGTCTTCCTTCTGGATAATATTTCAGAAATGGCTTTCCCCAGGGTATTTAATTTGCTTTAATCTCAGTAGGTGACTTCAGTATGAGACACACACACGGTATGATCCCTGACACCTCAAATGAAAGCAAACAGCATTAATTTCATGGTGTGACTCTGTGCGTGAGCTCCAAGAGGCCATTTGTTCATGGCAGTGTTAACTACTGACTGATTACGTGAAGATTCTGTAATTAATTCTTGACTGTCTTTAAAAATCATTGTGACACTTTGAAACCTAATTTTTAAAATGTTGAATATAGAAAAAAAATGTAATTCTTTCCTCAATGTCCTTAAGGTGTCAACTCTGGGTTGAAAAACGTTTATTTTTAAAATGGCATAAGTAATTCATTGTCAAATATCATATTTGTACTGTGCTGTGACTGTTGCTGAATAGAAGATTTTCTAGTTCATGTTGCAATAATTTAGTTAAAAACAGCATTTTTCTGTGAGGTTCGTGTCATTTAATATGTATGGCATTTGTGACAAATTTTGCTGTGTAAAAATATTGTGAATTTCATAATGCTCAAAAACACTGCTGTTGATTGCTTTCAATTACCCGAATACACTGTTTAGAAATAATACAGAGGTTGACTCTGGAAGTTTAGGTTTCAGAAAAGTCATACTCTGGAAGGGTAACAAAATTTAATTTTGTTACATTATTACAAGGTCCTGATTAGACTGATATTTGCAGACACCAATTCTAGAATGTATAAAAGTACAATTATATGGGTCAAGCCCTAAATGAAGTAGCAAATAAATATTTCTGTGTATCCCCAAAATGAATTCTGCTTTTCCTTTGACAATTTATCTGGTTTGAAGAACATTTCTATAGCAGGTTTATATTACACTCTTCCCTTCTGGGCTGGGGATAGCCAGTGACTCCCGCAAGTCAGCCTGGGGCTCTGGTCAGAAGTCACCACAGCAATCTGCAGTAGGCAGATTTGATTTCAACAGGACCATGGCACAGTGTTAGGTGTGCAGAAAGTGCAAAGCCAGGAAGCACACCTCTTCTTCAGGTAGGAATTTGCTGCCCATCCATGATCTTGCTTGATGATTCTGCACCTGAGTTTTTGCTGTGGTATGGTCACATTCTCCAGGGCCAGGAGTCACAGGAAGCAAAGGAGACCTGGGTTGTAACATGGACCAGAGCCAGGGGAGGGGGCTGAATTCACAGAAGGTGAAGCCACAGAAAAGGGGGACTCCAAAGGATGGATACCTGCTAGATCTGCTGAAGAGCTGCCAAGGGCCTGCCCACCTCACTTCAGAGAAGGCATGAACTGTCTCGTGCCAAAGGGGTAGAGGACAAAAAGAAAAAATAGTAAAGGAATCTGTTGGCATTTGTTTTGAAACATTTCAAACAGGCTTTGGTTAGAGTAACTAGCATTGTTGTATAAATGTGTATTAAATGAATGCTTCCATAGCCAAACACAGAATGGGATTCCTTAATGCTCTATCTCCCAGGAACAGATAAGTAGGTAAGTAAGGCCTTTCTCCAAAACAGACTTGTTCCTAGGAGTATACATACTGTCCACATCTGGTGCAATGGATTCCCTCGTGGGTTGTTGTTGTTGTTGGTTGTTGTTCAGGTTTTGGTTGGATTTACAGAATGGTGAACTGGACATCCTCCCAGAACAATTGGTTTTGGGGGCATGGATCAGTTTTACTAAGGAGGATTCTCTAACGTAAGTCCCCTGGGGTTGATGGCAATTGATGGAGCCCATGGAAAGAGTGTGTACATATACACCATGCTATTTCTGGACAACCAGCTCAGTCCTCACAACAACCCACCCCACACAATCAAGTTACTTCACACAATGATGTTTCTTCATCACAAATTGATAATGCAGACCTTTCCCCATAATGTGGAAATTCCCCACAGGGCCATCCTTTTTCGTGCATGGGGACACTAAAGTCTGGGTCAGACAAGGTCATCATATTTGCTTGGTGCCTCAACTTCTCAAGTCCTCTTCTTGAAATGAACCTTAACCCAATCTACCTAGGCCTGGAATTACTTTTCTTTTTAGTCCATTATTAAAAGAAATAGCATCCTTGAGCTGATTGCAAATCTCTTCAACCAGTTGTCCTAGGCTGAGGTAGTCAGTTGGTACCTGAAGGTGGATATACCTGCCTAAACCTGAGCTCTCACTTTCTTCTTGTGTTACTTTGGGAAAGTCATTTCATTTCTCTTAGCCTGAATCTCCTTATCTGTGAGATGCTGCAGCTTAGATCAGAAAGATACAGCAGCAACTCATGGAGACTCAAAAAGTGGAGCTGTTTAAATTGCTGTGAATGAAAAATTTCCTAAATGTCGGCATAAGCAAGTTTCCAGAAACCTCAAAAACTCAGAAATTGTTCCCCAAAGGATAAACAAAGCCTGCAGACATGAAAGGAAATATCTAAAATCATAGTGCAGGAACATGGACTGGGGTTGTGTGTCTCCTGCTTCAAAGCCTCAGGGCTTTATCCGAGATCATTCCAAAGTAATAGACATGTGATATATTAGCAGAGATTAGCAAATTCTTTTGAAACACTAAAAAGTTCTTATTTGTTACAGATAATTAAGATAATTCACAAAAGCATATAAAAAAGAACCTATAAATCCATGGTTCTTCTAGGTAACCACTTACAGTTGTACAGTATTCTTTTCTTCTATTATTTATAAATGAACCTCTAAAACCTGAGATCATGCTTTTAAAAATGGTGACTGCTCACAATTACAGTCAGAAAAAGTGCTAAGGGCTTTAACAGTATTCAGCTTTGTAACATGATTTTTAAAACATGTATTTTTTAAAACTTAATGTACAATGAACATATTTCTGTAAGCATGACACAGTCTTTGATTACAAAAATTTTAATGACTTATAATTATGTTGAATGGAAATAACCAGTAGACTTTGGATTCCATTCTGGATAGATTTTCATAGACAAGGGAAGACAGATTGATTGTGATTCCTCTGTTAAGTGTCTTTAGTTGCTGGTCATACCCACTTGTAGCTACTGCTGGCTCAGTCTCACCCAAGAGACATAGGGAGAGGAGAGATTAGTGAGATAGGAAGGCTCTAAGCAAACTTGGAAGGAGAACTGAGAACTACGAACTTCTGTACTGGTCAAATTTCTACTAATCCCTTGTATTCATTTAGAGACACCTCATATGCTGTGATTTGAATGTCCCCACCAAAACTTGAGTGTTATTTAATTCCCATAATGAGGTACTAAGAAGGTGGAAACTTCATCAGACTATGGTATTTGGAAGTAGGATCCTAGGGTGGTACTTAAGGTTAAATGAGACTGTAAAGATGGGAACCTAATCCAATGAAGCTGTGACTTTATAAGAAATGGAAGAAAGGCCTGAGCTAAGATGTTCTCTATTGTCCTGTGATGTGCCACCTACGAATCCTGCAGAAAGTCCCCACTGATAAGAAAGATCTCACCAGAAGTGATTTGATTTTGAACTTCATAGTCTTAATAACCGTGAACCAAATAAACCTTTATTCTTTATAAATTAGTCTGTGGTATTCAGTTATAGCAACAGGAAAAACACTAAGACAATATTGGAAAATGGTCACAAATGGGAATTAACCAAATTAAAAAGGTGATTAAAGCATTAAGAATGATTAAAGGAATCAGATGAAAGGAATCAGGTTTGTTTATCCTAAAGAAAAGGAGGCCAGTTAGTGACCCAATTATTATCTTAAAGTTAAAAAGAACTTTAAAGAGGGTATTTTTCCCAATAGTAATAGACTATTGTTAAGAAGAATAGATCATACTAAATGGGGCCCCAAGGGCATAAAACCGACCAAAGTGAGAGTTGTGCATGTGTGAATATGTCACAATCAATCCCATTATTATGCACCAATTTAAAAAATCAGGACTTTTCCAGTCAAATACAATGATAATGCTTTAGATGTATTCTCTTACCTAATATAGACTGCAGCATTTTGATTTATTATCTGCAGTTTACAAAGAGGACAGTTAAAGAAATTACTTAACTTGCTGAAGTGTCCACTGCTAGTATTCTAATCACTGTTGTATACACAAATGCCTCGCTGGCAGCTATGTCTGCAAATGGTTTGTGTTCAGTAAACATTGACTGAATGTAAACTAAAGATGGTAGAACCAGGACTAGATCCCAGGTCTAGATGCCAAAGCCCATTCACTAACTGCTGGAGTACCCTGTTCTCAATGGATAATCAGTGCTTGAGGTATTTTAAAGCATCAAGTTAACACATACATCAGCTCTTCCCTTGCAAATAGGTCATTAATCTTGGTTCTGTCATCAGATTTCCTTTCAAGTATGTTGTAGCTCACTTTGGTCTACCCAACATTTATATAGGAGTCCCCCCTTATTTGCAGTTTCACTTTCTGCCATTTCAGTTATCTACCATCAACTGCAATCTGAAATACTAAGTGGAAAATTCTAGAAGTAAATAATTCATAAATTTCAAACACCTTATTATACTATATTATCATTATTGTTCTACTTTATTATTACTTATTAATTCCTTGCTGAACTTAATTTATAAATTAAGCTTTATAATGGACATTTATGTATAGGAAAAATATAGTATATATAGCATTCAATACTATCTAGGGTTTCAGGCATCCACTAGGAGTCCTGGAAATATATGCCTTGTGGATTAGGGGGCACCGTTGTCCAATCAGGGGAAGAGTCTTTGGTACAAGTGTCCCTTTACTCCCCAATCCCCCATGGGCATGCCTCTTCTCTGAACCCCACCTCTGTCCACCTTGTCCCAGTAAAGGGAAGTTCTGTGCCCTTTCTCCCTAGGTGAAAGTCAACCCTCAGCCTTTTCCAGAAGTAAGCTTCCGTGTTAGTCAGCTTTTCATTGCTGTAACAAATATCTGAGAAAAGCAACTTAAAGAAGGAATGATTTATTTTGGCTCATAGTTTCAGGGGTTTCAGTCCATGGTCAGCCAGCTCCATTGATCTGGGCCTGAGATAAGGCAGAATATCATAGCAGAGGGCATGGCAGAGGAAGGCTGCTCAGCTCACAGAGAAACAGAGAAAGAAAGAGAGAAAGGAGGGGACCATGGACAAGACAGAGTTCCCAAAGTCACAACCCCAGTGACCTACTTTCTCCAACCATGTCCCATCTGTCTACAGTTTCTACCTCCTCCCAGTCCATTCAAATTATTAATCCAGCAAATGAATTAATCCACTGATGACGTTAAAGCCTTCATGACCCAAGTCAGACCTCTGGACATTGCTGTACTGGGGACCAAATTTTCAGAACATAAGCTTTTGGGGGACATTCCAGACCCAAGCTATAGTATTTCTTTTCTTTGCTCATCTCAGCGCTTTAACCTGTTTCTGTCGTGGGTTGTGGTTGATTGACAGGTCTTGGAGGCTGACCTCTGAACCTGAAATCTGAGCAGTTTATGGAAATAGTCACCTTTGAAAACCATGTCTCATCTGGAGAGAATGCCAATAGCATTCATTGAGAAAATATTTTTACTCTGAATCATCTTATTTAATGACATATTGATATATATGTGTGTGTGTGTGTATATATATATATATATATATATATATATATATACATACATACATACTTTTACTATGTTTGTTTATTCTTTTGACAAAACCAAGGTTGCTTGAAATGGTTGGTATGGAGCAGTATTTTCTATGTAGAGAATAGCACATGAGAATGTGCCTTAAAGTCAAAGAATAATAGAACCTCAGCTCAGCACCTGGGTGATGTTCCCAGCAAGGAATTGTTCCTGAGCCCAGTCACCTGTACTGAGGTTGTAATTCCTCTCATTTCAGTGTCACTCAAGAAGGCAAAAAAGGATGGCAATCACCCTGAAGATAACCTTGGCTCTGTCTTACACAGGTTTGAATAATTCAGGTTTTAGCCTTGTATGTCCAGTGACATCTGCTCAGACACATAGGTGGCACATCACACTGAAACATAAGTTATCTGAAACAGCAGGTAGGGCAGGATTCACACATTAGTGAAAGCTAGACCATTGAGCAGGATGAAGCTGTCACAGGAAAAGCAACAGGGGACGCTCATGCCATCGGACCCCAGGAAGAAGGAGAAGCTGGGGCTGAATTTGGGGAAATGTGTGGGACTCATCTTGGTGATGCCCCCTCTCTCTCAAACTCTGTGCCCACAGAGGAGTAATTAATGCTTTCACTAATATACTAGGAATGAAACTTCGTGTCATGCAAGAGACAAAGTTTGTGACACTCCCTGACTTAAATCTTGTCCTCCCCAAAACAATTCTTTCTGCTCACCCAAGTCCCCTTCCTCCCCTCCTCCAGCCTGGGGAGCATACTCCAGGGGATAGAAGTAGAGAACTGGTGAGGACAGAGGTAGGGGAAGAAGGACATGGCGAGACACAGTGGTTGGGGAACCAGGAGTTAGAGATGGGGTCGGGGGAGAACAAATGGGCCCCAAGCGACTGAGAATGTGAACGTGGTTTTTTTCCAGAGTCTAGATATGGGTTCATAAATTTAATCTGCCTGAATGTTCTTCAAAGATGAAAGGAAATTTTGGAACTGTTCAGCTTAGGGCAGGGTGGGAACCTTAAACAAGAATTTTGCATCTAAGATTTAGTGATTTAGTGCATCTAAATGGGTGGATCACTGTGCTACCTAGGCAGCTCCTGCCAAGGTCTCTGATGATTTTTCTTTTGCTAAACGCAACGGGTGTTTTTTAGTCCATGCATTGCCTAACTCCCTGCTGCATTTGATTTGTTGACCACTAGCTCCATCCACCCAGTTACTCACCGCCCCGTTATGCAGGCTGTGGTTGCAGGTCACTAGGAGTTAGTTGATGCCTCCCAAACTCACTTGACTTGAGTGAGCCCCTCAGGATTTAATCGATGGGCATCTCTCCAGCAACCTACTCCTGTAAACCAGGAATGATAAAGGTACCTGCATCATAGGATATTTTCTTCAAATACCATTTGAGCAACTATTATGTGCCTACAGTATTATAGGTACGTAGAACTTAGCCTGGCAAATTCAGGACAAACTGATTTCTTACTTCTCAGTACAGAGCTTGGGGCTGCCATTGAAACCCAGTCATTCTTTCTACCTCTTCTGGGTGACTATCTGTACTGAGAGGTAAGAAATCAGTTTGTCCCGAATTTGCCTGAATGAGAATATTTACTCTATGCCATTAAATGTTGAATACATGTAACTTGCTTTTGAATTTTATAGGAGTTCACTGCCAAGAGTTTGTCTTGAGTCTCAGAAGAGACTTTGAACTTGGACATTTGGGCAACATGGGACTTGGAAGAGTATGGGACTTTTGGAGATGAACTCAATGCATTGTGTATTGTGTGATTAAGATGAGCTTTTGGGGGCCAGAAGCAGAATATTATAGTTTGAATATAAGGTGTCCCCCAAATGCTCTTGTTGATGCAGGGATATTCAGAGGTGAATCATTGGATTGTGAGATTATAACCTAACCGTTCTTATTTGGATGAAGTGACTGGGCGGTAACAGTAGCATGCCTTGGGATGGTGCCTCTTCCCTGCGGCTCTTCCTCTCTGCCCCCTTTCCTGCTTTCTGACCACGCCATGAGCACAGCAGCTTTTCCTCCCTGGGCCCTTCCTTCCTGAGGGGCTGACTCACCATGCTCCCAGAGCAATGGAGTCAGCAGTCTATGGACTGAGGCCTTTGAAACCGTGAACCCTAAATCAACGTTCCTCCTCTAAGTTTTCCTGGTCAGGTATTTTGGCCACAGTGACAAAAAAGCTAACTGAAATATACCTCCACCAAATTGCTCAAAACATCCAATCCTAATCCTGTTCATCTTCCTGTACCTATCCCATGCATCCTTTTCTACACACACACACACACACACACACACACACTCCAACAAAACAAAAACCAGAACTAAGGTTTTTCTCTCACTCCTGTTTCCTGACCAAATCTGGGAATTCTCTGTGTGGCCCAGAATAGCATGTTGTGATCCATCATCTTGGAAACTACGAGTAACAAACTTCTTTTTTTGTAGCAATCACCTCTTGTTCTATTGATCTCAGCATAGGAGAAAATAAATAAACCCCCACAACAAATGAAACCCACCAAAATCCCAGGTATATTTAAAAATATATGCACAACACAATAATTAAAAAGATTGACTATATCAAGTGTTGGCAAGGATATGCAGCTACTGAACCTCTGCTATACCACAGAAAGGAATAAAATATGATAAAAGACACTTCTGAAAATATTCTAGCAGTTTCACAAATATTAAAAATACACTTACTATATTCCAGTTCTTGATATCTACTCAAGAGAAATGAAAGCATATGATCACAATAAAACTTGATTATAAAAGGTTATTTGCAATAATCAAATATAAGTATACATCAATAGAACTATTAGATGAACTTGAAAGAGAAAAAAGGTTTTTATTTGTTGTATCTCACTCAAAATAACACAGACTGCTGCTCATATTTCATCCACAATGTTAATTAATGTTGAATATAAATATGAACCAGTATTAATGTAGTCAACTTTACCTTAGAAATATTTTTAAGCTACAGTGCTGTGGCTATTCTTCTCATTAAAGACAAGTTTGTGTAAGTTTATTTGCCAACACAACACTTCCTTGGGATTAACTGCAGATTAATCACATCAAGATTTTCTTCACCGATTTTACTCATGAACAATTTAAACACCATTGAATAAAGCAATCCAAATTATATTTAAATATGTCTTCATATTATTTTATCTGTTAATCTGTAAGTGTTCCATTGTCTATTTATCTTTATGTGCTAATAGCTCATTATTAAAAAGCAATAAAATAAAATCTCAAATGCCTAATGAATTAATCACTTCATTTTGAACAATTTCTTTTAAATAAATGCACTTAGTCATATGAACAATTGTTTAAAAGCTTATATGTCTTGGAAAGAAAGTAACTTCATATTTTTTCAAATGTTTTTCTTCCTTCTCACTCTCTTGCTCTTGTTTTCAACCATGTATTATTATAAGCACAGTAAATAGGAAAAATTAGCTTCACAGTTAACTGGAAATTCTTGCTTACTTAAAGCACTCAAAGAAATATATACTCGCTAATTGGTAGTAGGAACTGTTCTAAAGTTAAATTTAGTTAAAATATCTCTGTTTTTTAAAGGAACTAACCAAATGTTAGCATGCAAAAGGATGCTACTCTTCACTTTTGTCATATTAATGAACTAAAGGCAGAGGCCTGAGCACCTGGACTAGGGAGGCTCTCCTCCACTGAACATTTGCTATCATTATACTGTGACCACTTTAATGTCAACTTTTATGAAATATTTTTAGTAGTCAATCAAGTGTTTAATCAAGAAAGATTTAGTTATATCAGCAAGGAAAATATTGCATTTACCTGGCAATTTTTCCTATTATGCTGAGAGTTTTTAAATAATCTATAACATATTGTGATGCTGTATTCACATACAACGTGACTCATCAGACTGGGTATTTCTAAAGAAAAAAATTTAAAAACCTATTTATGTACACAAATTACTAAAATGGTAAAAGATTAATTTAAGCATATGGGGTTCAGATTTTGTCCTCATTTCCTTTAAAGAAAATATTTTTAAGTCAATCACAATTCCATTCGTGAAGTTTTCATTAGCTGGGAAAAAGTCAACTTTATCGAGGAACATGATATCTTTGTTTTGGGAACATTTCTGCATTAAACAATGTTCTGATATTCACTATCATCAAGATAATTCCTTAAAAGTTTTCTGAGTGTGGTACCTGCCTTTCATAAACTTAAGAGGTGGGCTGTGACTGTAGCTCAGTGACAAAGTGCTTGCCTAGCACATGTGAGGCACTGGGTTTGATCCTTAGCACTGCATTAAAATAAACAAATAAAATAAAGGCATTCTGTCCATCTACAACTACCAAAAATTTTTTAAAAAATCTAAATAAATTTAAGAGGTGATTGTCATAATATTGACATATTAATAAAGTAAACCTAAAAAGCTAAAGAGGATGGGTATCTGTAATTGAAAGAACTCAGCTTCAAAGCAGTTTTAAACACTAGAAAAATCAATCAATACTACACTTGTGCAAAGGAAAACAACTATAAGTACATTAATGACTTGGAAAAACAGTTGGAAATAACTACATTTTAACTGTAAGGTTTTTTTGTCACATTCTCTCACTTATACTTGTTGGTATCATATCTGCTATTATTCTCCCTCCCCCACATCATTTTACAACCCAGATTGTCAGGCTGTGAACATCCCAGCCTGCTATTGGTCCGATCGTCAGCCTGTGAACGTTCTCAGCAGTCATTGGTCCAGATTGTCAGCCAGTGAACATTCTCATCAGTCATTGGTCTGTTATTAGCCTGCGAACTACTTAAGAATAGCTCCCCTGCCATTTTCTCTCTCTCTCCTCCTCGCTTTCATGCTCTCTCCTCCTGGCTTTCACTCTCTTTCCTGCACATGCTCTCTCTCTCTTCCTGCAGGGAGACACTCTGCCTGTTTGCTTAATAAAATCTCTTGCATGAGTTTTCACATCTGAAATGGTTTCTAGGTGTTTTCAATACTAATGGGTTTTTTTTTAAAGTACAGGAGAAGAAAATACATTTGTGGGGAGCAGTGAATAAATCATTGCTTTGAACTATGTAAACCTGGACAATGAGACGCAGCTTCTGGGAGATGGCATTTGCAGGTGACTCCTGTTGAAAGGGAGAATTCCGTGCTTGTCATGAAATTTACTAGTTCAAAAACCTTGAATTCAAATCCCAGCTACCTTGAGGTAGAAGAGATGGGCCTAACCTGATAAGCCCCAGCTAAGCTGTTCTGCTCACAAACTTGGTCCTGTTTACCTGGAAGGAAGAAACCTTTTCACAGTGAAACCCTTTGATGTTTAAGACCTATAAACAAAACATGCAGAGCCTCACTCATTGAGATGGATCAGATCTTATCAGGGCTGATTTACCCACTGAGTCCCGCTGCTCCATCTCTTTCTGCTTGTTTGTCTTTATTTCCCTTATTTCTTATATTTCTAATCCAACTCATCACACCAGCCAGACAACGGTTCAACCATCACTCAAGTTTGTGATAATATTAGTTAACGAAAATAATCACAGTTGTTTATAGCTGAAATGGATTATATGTTTCTACTTCACCTTTTAGACACCAAAACAGTAAGATAGACTTTTCCCACAGGTATGCCACAAGATGATGCAGAAGTAAATCTAAAGCCAGCCAGAACATCCTTTGTTTCACCCCAGTCCTTATGTGTTCAGAAAGCTTCAGCTATCATGCTAGCTAACCCTGTGAAGACCATGGCTGTGCTCTGTACACAGTTACATCTCTTCTCCACTTTCAGAAGGTGAATGACAAGGCTCATTTTCAGAAAAATAATGGTGAGTTTTGCAAATGTTTTAGATATTATGATATTATTTTAAATTTTGGGTCATGCATTCACTTCTTAAACAGATTTTGGGAAAAAAATCTTTTAAATTATTTTCTACATACTAAAAGTAGAACATCATGATTTAGAGCACAATTTTCACATAAATTCTTAATTTCTGTTCTCTCTTTCTGTGTCATCTTTATCTTTACCTACTCTCTGTCTCTTCTCACTTAAGTGTTTTTATTTTTACCACTACATGACTCTTCATATTTATGAATTAACCTTTTCTTTTCAATGTTTAGTAGTTTTTTCCCACATTTTATTGGTGCATTATGATTGAACATAATGATGGAATTTGTTGTTACATATTCATACATGCATGCAATATAGCAACAATATAATTTGGTTAATATTCCCCAGCACTTCCCCCTTCCTCCCCACCCCCCAACCCTTGATCCCTTTGATTTTCATGAGATCCAACACCACCTTTCTTTTCCTCTCTAGCTTCCGCATATGAGAGAAAGTGTATGACTTCTGACCTTCGGAGTTTGACTAATTTCACTTAACATGATGGTCTCTGGTTCCAACCATATTCCTGAAAATGCCACAATTTTATTTTTCTTTGTGACTGAATAAAACTCCATTGTGTATATGTACCATATTTTCTTTATCCATTCATCCATTGATCGACACCTAGGTTAGTTCCATAGTTTGGCTATAGTGAATTGTGCTATTATAAAAGTGGGTATGCATGTCTGTTATTGTGGTTTGGGGACTTTAACTCTTCAGATAAATACTGAGGTGTGGTACAGGTGAGTCATATGGTGGTTCCATGGTTAGTCTTTTGAGGAAACTCTATACTGATTCCCACAGTGGTTGTGCTATTTTACGGTCCACTAACAGAGTAAAAGTGTTCCTTTTTCTCCACATCCTCTCCATCATTTATTATTTGTATTCTTGATGACTGCCATTCTAACTTGTGTGAGATGTAATCTAGTGTAGTTTTGAGTTGTTTCTCCAGTTGCTAATGATGTTGAATATTTTTTCATGTATTTGTTGGCTATTTGTATTTCTTCTTTTGAGAAGTGTTTGTTTAATTAATTTGCCCATTTATTAATTGGGTTATTTGATTTTTTGGTGGGAAGTTTATTTTTTTGATGTTGATTCTCCTCTTTAATCATATAAAACTCTGAAGTATATTTTTCTTTTATTTTTTATTGTAAACAAATGGGGTACAACTTGTTTCTCTGGTTGTACATGAAGTAGAGGTGTAACATTTGTGTAATCATATATTTACATAGGGTAATGGTATTTGATTCATTCTGTTATTTTTTCCTCCCCCTCACCCCTCTTTTCCTTCTATACAGTTCTTCCTTCCTCCATTCTTGCTTTCCTCCCATCCCCCATTATGTATCATCATCTGCTTATCAGCGAGATCACTTGCCCTTTGTTTTTTTGAGATTGGCTTATCTCACTTAGCATGATATTCTCCAATTTCATCCATTTGCCTGCAAATGTCATAATTTTATTATTCTTTATGGCTGAGTAATATTCTATTGTTCATATATATATATATATATATATATATATATATATATATATATATTTCACAGTTTCTTTATCCATTCATAAGTTGAAGGGCATCTAGGTTGGTTCCACAATCTGGCTATTGTGAATTGAGCAGCTATGAACATTGGTGTGGCTGCATCACTGTAGTATGCTGATTTTAAGTCCTTTGGGTATAGGCCTAGGAGTGGAATAGCTGGGTCAAATGGTGTTTCCATTCCAAGTTTTCTAAGGCATCTCCACACTGCTTTGGTGGGAAGTTTTTTGATTTCTTTATATATTCTAGATATTAATCCTCTGTCAGAAGAGTAGTTAGCAAAGATTTTCTCTCATTCTGCAGGTTTCCTCTTCACGTTCCTAATTATTTTATTGCTGTGCAGAAGCTTTTTCATAAAATGCCATCCTATTTTTTAACCCTTGGCATTATTTCCTGAGGTTTAGGGGTCCTATTGAAAAAGTCATTGCCTGTGCCTAAAAACTGGAGTGTTGATCCTGTGTTTTCTTCTAGGAGTTGCACAGTTTCTGGTCTAATTCCTAGATCTTTGATTCATTTTGAGTTGATTTTTGTGCATGGTGAGAGAGAGTCTAGTTTCATTTTTTGCAGATGGATAACCAGTCTTCCATGCATCATTTGTTAAAAATGTACACTTTTGGCACCTTTGTCTATGATCAGATGACTGCAGCTGTATGGGGTTTTCTCTGTGCCTGCTATTCTTTACTATTGGTCTATGCATCTGTTTTTATGCCAGAACCATGCAGTTGTTGTTACTAGAGCTCTGTAGTATGATTTGAAGTATTGGAAGTCAGGTATTGTGATGCCTCCAGCAGTGCTTTTTCAGCTTAGAATTGCTTTTTATTCTGTTTTTTTTTTTATTGTTCCAAATAAATTTTAAGACTTTTTTTATATATATAGTCATGTGAAGAATGTCATTGGTATTTTGATTGGTATTGCTTCAAATCTGCATATTGCTTCTGGTAGTATGGTCATTTTAACAATATTAATTCTGCCTATCCATGAATATGGGAGGACTTTCCATCTTCTGAGGTCTCCTTCAATTTCTTTCTTCAATGTTCTATAGTTTCCATTGTAGAGGTCTGTATTAGTCAGGGTTCTCTAGAGGAACAGAAGCAATAGGAAGTATGATTATAAAAAGGGGATTCATTAGATTGGCTTATACAACCAGAAACTGGATAGTTCACAATGGCCATCTGCTGCTGGAGAGCTGGAAGAACCAGTAGCTGTGCAGTCCAAGAGGCAGAAGCTCCAGAACAAGAAAGATCAACAGTGCTACCCTAGTCAGAGACCAAGGCTTCTGGAAACTCCCTGGAGAATCATTGGCAGAGTCCACTTTGGAAGAAGTGAAAGTCTGAAATCCTCAGATGGTCGAAGCAGCAGTCAAGAACCCATTCAAGAAGAGCCGAGCTTGCATCTGCATCTGCTTCCTTGTTCTTCCAACTTTTATTCCATCACTATCCCACATTCCAATCATTCCTAGATATGCCCTCATTGACACACCCAGAAGCCTCTTAATCAGCAGCATCTCTGAATTCAATCAAGTTGACAATTCAAATTAACTGTTATAAGTTCTTTCACCTCCTTTAGATTTATTCCTAGGTTTATTTACTTATTTATTGAGGCTATTGTGAATGGAATTGTTTTCCTGATTTTTTTTCTCAGCAGGTTCATTATTGATATATAGGAAAGTTATTGATTTTTGTACGTTGATTTTGTAAACTGCTACTTTGCCAAATTTGTTTATTAGTCCTTGCAGTCTTTTGGTGAAGCTTTTTGGATCTTTTAGGAATAGGATCATATTATCTGCAAACAGTCATGATTTGACTTCTTCCTTTCCCATTTTTATCCCTTGTATTTCTTTCCCTTGCTTAATTGCCCTAGCTAGAATTTTTAGCACTATTGTAAATACGAGTAATGAGACTGGACATCCTTGTCCCACATTTTAAAGGAAATGCTTTCAGTTCTTCCCCATTCATTATGAGATTGGCTTTGGGTTTTTCATATATGTCAGTTATGATGTTGAGGTATGTTTTTTTTATTCCTAGTTTCTTCAGTGTTTTTATCATGAATGGGTGCTGAATTTTGTTGAAGGCTCTCTCTGCATCTGGGAAATTACTGAGTGATTTTCATCCTTAATTCTGCTTATGTGATGAATTGCATTTATTAATTTATATATTAAACCATCCTTTGCATCTCTGGAATAAAAACAACTTGGTTATGGTGTACAATCTTCTTAATAGGATGCTGAACTCAATTTGGTAATATTTTATTAAGTATTTTTCCATCAGGGATTTTGGTCTGTAATTTTCTTTCCTTAATGTATCCTTATCTGGTTTGTGTGACTATGAATGAATTCGGAAGTGTTCCATTCCTCTCTATTTCATGGAATAATTTGAGTATTGGCATTAGTTCATCTTTAAAGGTTTGGTAGAATTCACTTGTGATTCCATCTCGTCCTGGGCTTTTCTTTGTTAGAAGGCTTTTCATTACCGTTTATATTTTATTACAAGTTGCTGTCCTCTTGATTCAGTTTTGGCAGATCATATTTGTTTACAAATGTATCCATATTTACTAGGTTTTCCAATCTATTGGAATACATGTTTTCAAAATAGTCCCCAGTGATTGACTGGATTTCTGAAATGTCTGTAGTGATTTCTCCTTTTTCTTCTTTCTTATTATTAATTTGGATTTTCTTTTTCTTTTTCTTTTAGTTAGTTTGGCTAAGGGCTTATCAATCTTGATTATCTTTTCAAAGAACCAACTCTTTGTTTCATTGATCCTTTGTATTGTTCTTTTACTCTTAAGTTCATTGATTTTGGCTTTGATTTTAATTCCTTTCTTCTCCTGGTTTTGGAATTGGTTTGTTTCTCTTTTTAAAGGGCCTTGAGATGCATCATTAGTTGTTTATTAAGGATCTTTCTGATTTTCTTATGTAGGTACTCATAGCTATAAACTTTTCTTTTAGAACTGGCTTCTTCATAGTGTCTCAGAGATTCTACTATGTTGTATCATTATTCTTTTTTGAATCCAAGAATTTTTAAATTTCTCCCTTGATTTCATCTATCACCCACTCATCATTCAAAAGAGTGTTGTTCAATTTTCATGTGTTTCTATAGTTTCCGTAGGATTTTTGTTTTTGCATTGATTTCCAGTTACATTCCAATATGATCTGATAAGATGAAAGGAATAATGACTTTTTTTTTTATTTGCTAAGGGCTGCTTTGTGGCCTAAAATATGTTCTATATTGGAGAAGGTCCATTGGTAGCTGTTGTTGGATGAAATATTCTATAGATGTCTGTTAGATACATTTGATTTATAATGTTTTTCAGGTTCAAAGAGTCTTTATTGAGTCTATGTCTGGATGACTTATTTAATGATGAGAGAGGTGTTTTAAAATGACCCAGTATTATTGTATTGTGGTCTATCTGAGACTTCAATTTGACTAGAGTCTCTTTTAGGTAATACATCATTCCTAGCCCTCCTGGCTTGTAGAGTTTGTGCTGAAATTAGAAGTTAATATTCTGGTTGTCTTGCCTCTAACTGTGACCTGACATTTTTTCTCTTGAGGCTTTTAAAATTATGTCCTTGTTCTCTGTGTTAGGCATTTTAATTATAATGTGCTGTGGAGAGATTATCTTTTGATCTTACCTACTTGGGGTTCTGAATGCCTCTTGTATCTAGATGTCCATCTCATTCTGAAGGTTGGGAAAATTTTTTGTTATTATTTCCTTGAAGAATTTATCCATTCCATTATCTCTCACTCACAGCTCTCCTCAATTCCAAAGTTCTTAAATTTGGTCTCTTCATGTTGTCCGAGAGATCTTGTATATTCTGACCATGATTACTTACTTTTTTTCCCTTAACTATCTGAATGTTCAAAGTTGGCCACTTTGTCTTTCAGTTCTGACATTTTACCTTCAGCCTGGTCTACTCTGATAGAGACTTTCAACTGAATTTTTAAATTTAATTTACTGTGTCTTTTATTACCAAGATTTCTGTTTTCTTCTTTTTTCAATATTTCTACCTCCTTATTTAATTTCTCATTCATATTCTGTACTGAATTCCTTATTCAGTTTTTTTAATGAGTTCTTTTATAATTCATTGATCTTTCTTATAATAATTTTTAAATTTCCTTATCTGATATTTCATCCACTTTCATAATTTTGTGGTCATTTGCTGGTGAATTATGAACTTTAGGGGGTGTTGTGTTATTTTGTTTTTCCATATTTCTTATATTCCTGTGTTAGGTTAAATGCACCTGTTGGAAGAGATTTCTCTTCTACTCTTATGCATGGGCCTTCTTAGGGCACAGTCTTCACTTGCCAAAATGTCCTGGGGTGACCTAGATTGAGACTGCATCATAGGTGTGGTTTGACAGACTTTGTGTTATTTTTCCCTGGTTTGCTATAGCAATGGGTGTCCATAGGTGAGACCTGGGGCCCATCTCTAGATATTTCTCCTTGGGGTCTAATTGTTAGTTTGGGCTTTTGTCTCTTCTATTATTTGTATTAAAATATAACTGAAGATTGAGTATCATTAATTTGTGTGTGGAACAAGGTACACTGTCTTTTGGTTGAGTTTAGTTCAGTAGCAAAGTTTCTACCCTGTGAACTTGTAGTGTTCCTGTATGTTCCCAGCAACTCACAGAGTAGAGGGAAACAAATAATAGCAACAACTAATGTGAACAATATATAGCATTAGATGAAATTCCTACTGCGACATCTACAATTTTAATTGCCACAGAACAGAAATGGTAGGGTCAACAATTGCCAAAAGCAGAAAAAATAAGCAATCATAAACTATATCTGGCTTTAAAACAAACAATGGGTGTCAATGATGTCATACACAGCAATAATAACTGTAACGGCATTGATGGAGAGGGCAGGAGTTATATAAACCTGTAAGTGCTAAAAGATGGCAGGGATAAGAAGAAAAAAATTTAAGAGAAAAATGTGATAGAAGAGTAGAAAAATTTCACAATTTCAAAAAGTGAACAGAAAGAATCCAGAAGAGATGTACCATGTGATCTTTATAAGTAAGGAGGGGAAAAATATAAACAACATAGTAAAGGGTGAGTGAAAGAGAACAATGGAATTTGGCTATTAGTAGGAGAAGGAAAGTGAGAAAGAGAAACAAGAGAAACAAGACAAATGAAAACCATACAAAACAAAACCACAGTATGCCAATCAAAACCCTAACCTTCAAAAGACAAAGCAAGGAAAAATAACTACATTTTAAAAATGGCAAACATTAGAAAAAAAGAAACAAATATGTGTGTGTGTGTACATTTTTGGCTTTTTTCAGAATAGAAGGATATGAGATATCTCATAGAGAAGGAAGTATAACTGATTTTCTGCATGTATTATTTCCATCTGTGGTGTATGCATACATGTACATAGCATAATTTGGTTTTGTAGTGTCTTCTACTACAACATAAACCCTGGGTCATTTCAACATTTCTTTGTGTCATGTTGATCACTACTAAAGAACACTTTCTATGGCTTCTCAATTGACATACCTGCATACAGCTTTCTTCATCTTCACACCTATCTCATTACTTATTTTGATTAGCCATATATACTTGTTAACTTACATACTATGTACCAACGTGTCCAAAAATAAAAGTCAAGGGGCTGGGGGTATAGCTCAGTTGGTAGGGTGCTTGCCTTGCATGCACAATGCCCTGGGTTCAATTCCCAACACCACACACACACACACAAAATCAGAATATCTAACCTTGTTTTTATTTCTATGTCAAATGTTGACCATTATTAATATTAGACTCTTAAAAACTGTTAACATGATGTGATTGAATATTAAACATCATAAAGCAATCTTCTAAAAAAATTTCCTGAATAATAGAATCATTACATTTTGTCCATGCAGATGTTTTCCCATGTAAATAAACTAGGTATTGTAACATATCATATTCATAACTTCTAGCTTCTGAAACTAGAAATTCCTATATTAAAGATTAAATCAACACAATGCAATTTCATAGGAAGGTAGTTTAGTTTTTACATATCTATTTTTTATATGTCTTTATCCAAATTATTACATGCTATGAATTTTACACTATGACAGATTTCGAACAGGTTAGATTTCATTTCAGATAATTTCACCACTATCATAATGATAACTGGATAAGATAGAACAAAATATTAGGAATTATTTTTTAATTTGACACTTTAAAATTCTTTTACAAGATACTTACTGAATGCCCACTCTGTTTTTGACCCTGTGCTTTATGATATTTCATATTTATCTAGCATATATGCTAATATTAATAAATTTCATAATCATGTTTGAAAAGAGTGAACATTAAAATAATAATAATAGTGATAATAATAACTTTAGAGTGGAGACCTTGATTAGCGTCCCGCAAGGGCACTAGTTTGGCTAATACATCAGAAACCTATATAAAGGGTTGGAAGATGAAACCAAAAACCGGGGGTGAGAAAATCATGTACAAACTGTAGTCATTTTAAGTACTTTGGATTGTACGCCCATTAATAAGGGAAAATATTGTAAGAATTCAAACAGAGAAGGACATGTTACAACTTAGGTTTTCAGTGGCTCATTTTGGTTGCACTGTAATGAAAAGACCACAGGTGAGGAAAAGCTTCAGCAAGGTTACCAGTTGGGCACTTTTGCTAAAATTCAGGTGAGGTATTGTACCAGGCTGAGCAGGACTACAGTAATATAGTAGCAGTCTGGGACTTCCTCTGTAAAAAGGATACAAACCATAAAAGGGATATGGTCTCAAAGTACCCGGCTTCTCAACGCAATTTACAAGCACAACGTATGATGTTGAAAAAATATTTCAATCTCTCTCAGTTTCAGTATCCTCATTCATAACTGAGGTTTATATATATAATTAAAGACTGGATGGAGTGGTTAGGAAAATGGAATATGGAAAATATACTAAAAACCAATGAATTTTAAGGTTTTAAAAGGACATATTTATTGTATGTGATTTATATTTCAGTAATAAATAAAACAAAAGGAATAAGAGATAGTATTCTGAATACATATTTTTCTACAGATCTTTTAGAGACATTTCACATATGAAAAAAATCACAAAATAAAGAAAGTGAAAAGAAAATGGAGAGGGGAATACAGATAGAAACAAATTACCCTATTTTAAATAAATAACATAACCACACCACACAGAAGTAAAGAGGAGAGATCAAGTTAGGTAACTGTGGAATACAACTTTTTAACCATCTTCTAGGCAAATGCCAAGCAGAACTGTGTTTATGAGCTTTCTATTACTGTAATGAAATTCCTGAGAGAGTCAAATTATAAGGAGAGGAGGCTCATTCTGGCTCATGGTTTCAGAAGTTTCGGTCCATGTAGCCTGGCTACTCTGATTTTGGGCCTATGATGAGGCAGAGCATCATGTTGGGAAGAGCAAGGTTTTGCCTCATCTCAGCAGGAACTAAAGAGAGAGGGAGAGGAACAAAGAGATTGGCATCCCATGAAACTCTTTGTATTTTGCCAACCATGACTTAAAATTTCCTGCTGAGACCCATTTCATAGTGTTTTCTACAACCTTCCATCCACACCAAGCTAAAGACCAAGGCTTCAACACATGGGCCTTTGGGTGACATCAAGATCTACAGCATAGCAAACTGTAAATTAATAGTGTACTTGAGTTGGTCCATTTGTTACTCTTATGATTCAATAATTTTGAAACTATGTATATTAGATGAGATTAAGAAAATAACTAAATCATTTTTCACTAACTGATTGGGTTATTAGTATCTATCCCAAAGAACTCAAATTAGCATTCTACAATGATACATGCATATCAATGTTTATAGCGGTGAAATCACAATAACCACCCTTGGTGTTCATCAACAGATGGATACAGGACAGATTTATGAATCTGAATCCACAGAGATAATTGAAGTGAACAAGAATAAATCTACTATAAAACCATCAAATAATTATAATTAACTGAACTTTTCCCCCATAATTATAAGTTGAGATCAAGAAAAGGGAGAATGAGATCTGGGGTGACTTTGGGGTTGGGAAGCCAAAATGCTTCGGGTACGTCCTTAGGTAGTTATAGAGAGTGTGAAGGCCCAGCATAGACTGGTGGCACAGTCAGTCAACATCAGTTCCCACCCAACTTGTTCTTGCCTTTTCTTCTGAAAATCTAAATATTCAAAGAGGCAGCAGTGACATTGCTATGGCCAGTCACATGCAGGTGGATTTCATCCACAGTTTCTCCTCACAGATCAGAAGGAAAATCTTTTCTAGAGAAAGCACATGACTTTTTCTCTTTCCTGTGGAGCACTGGCAGATGGCTGCCACAGGCACAGCCATTTTGTGAAAGTGAGGTAGAAAGCCCAAGGGAAATTATAAGACACTTGTCAGACTACACACCAAGACAGGAGCTACCTGCCTCCAAAATTAGTGAAATATTCAAGCAACTGTTAGTTAGCATTTCTTTTACTTGTAGACAAAATCACTGTATTTTAGAAGAGGTGCCAATCAAGAAAGATATGGAGTGACCATCAAATCATCAGAGAGTATGTGGAGATGTAGAAAATTCCATGAAACAGGAAAAAAATTACAAAATAGAGAAGTGCTATCTGGTAGCAAATGAATAACTTGTATACAGTTGAGTTATTTTTGTGTTGTTGCCACTTCATAATTGTGAATATTATTGTTCATGGTGAAATTGGTTAAATCGTACATAATTTTCATTATGTTGCTTTAGGTGATATCAGATTTTTCTCACCTAATTCACACAAATTAGATATGATTTTTCAAATTGCATGAAAGTTATTTTGCCAATCAGCATAAACAAATAGAAGTATTTGAAGAACTGAAATAAAAAAAAAACATTTAAGAGTATAATACTTAAATAAAATATTTGTGAAGAGATAGAGAAAAATCAAAATTTCAGAGTGCTACAAAGTTTCTATGAAATGTTTAAAATCCCACATTAATGCTTAGCATTGTTATGAATGAATGAAAAGCATTCATCACAACAGCATTAGTGACAATAAATAGAAACAAAAACCATTATACTGAATCAAACTACACTGAGGTTTCACCTCACCCCTGTTAGAATAAAATATGAATAGATGTGGGTGAGGATGTGGGGAGAAAGTAACACTTACACATTGTTGGTAGGACTGCAAATTAGTACAATGACTGTGGAAAGTTTTATGAAAATTCCACAAAAGGTTAGGAATGGAATCACCCAACTATTTCATTTCTCATTATTTATCCAAAAGAACTGAAATCAGAAAACTATAACAATATATCCCTTCCAATATAATAGTGTAATTCACAATAGCCAAGTTATGGAACAAGCCTAGCTGTCCATAAACAGATGAATGGATAAAGAATATGTGGTGTATATATACACAATGGAGTTCTACTCAGCTATAAAGAAGAATAACTGTTAATGTTAACTGTTAATGGATGAAACAGGAGTACAGAAAGCTAAGTGAAATAAGCCAGACTCAGAAGGTTGGGGGTCAAATGTTTTCTCTCATAAGCAAAAGCTAGGGGGAAAAAAAAGAAATTAAAAAAAGGAAAACTCAGAAAAATAGAATGGGAGATCAGTACAGTAGAGGCAGGGATCAAGGGGGAAGGTAGAGGGTGGAAAAGGGAAAAATTGGGGAAGAAGAGGGAACAAATTATGCTATATGCATGTATTAGTATATCACAATGACTCCCACTTTAATGTATGATTTTATTTCACCAATGGAAAAAAATAGACACAAATTAATGGAAGGAAGTCCAAAAGAGTAGAGAGAGGAAGGGATCAGGTGGAGGGAGGGGGAGAGACGAAGGGGAAGTATTAGGGAGTGAAACTGAGCAAATTGTATTATGTACATGTATGAATATGGCACAACGAACCCTATTGTTCTGTTAGTTATAATTCACTAATAAAAAATTCCAGGAACCCAGAGAGGAGAGAAAATTGAAATTGTAGAAAGTTCTATTAGCTGTAAATTAATTGTTGCTCTAATTTACATTTACATCCTCATAATGTTATCCCAACTTTTCATGATTGGATAAAATGATCCATGAACTTGAGCATTTGAAGAATACCAAGATAATCACTTCTCCAACTCTAAAAATTTTCTGTTTCTTCAAGTGAAAAAAATTATATTTAAAACTTTAATAGGTTATGCAAAACTTACCTGCTTGTTAATTGCTTGCAGATATAAACATGGCAAGAATATTTGTGTAGAAGATGGGAAATTTAAGTTCCTTTCTTCATAGGGACAAACTCTGACTATCCTTTTGTAATACTCAAGCAGGATATTTAGCTGACTGATTAAAAATCAGTGACTGGATCACAGGGAGCTTTGGGGGTTGCTTCATTTGTCTTAAAAGGGATGAAGTAGAAAAAAGGTTTTATAGAAATTTCTGACCCCAATTTATGCTGGATCCCTGTACTATTTAACTGTATCCTGGTCTTTTCTTAGACCTCAACCTTAGTCTGAAAACATCTTGCAGTTCTCAGAAAAAATAATTTGGGGAAAATGTAGGATACATGTTATAAGATAGCAATTTCTAATATTAAGGTATGCTATTATTTTACTATTAGGCCAACTTAGTTTTAATCATCAATACTTTTTTTGCACAGAAATCATGGTTGTTTTTTATTTTTACAAATGCTCTTTCTCTTCATCATTCTTGTAATTACAATATCTTAATGCTTATGTTTTCTATGAAGAATTTGAGGTGACTTTGAGGTAAATATTTAAATTACACCAACAAAATAGCAATGGAAAATGATTGTACAATTAATCCGGACTTTTATTAGTAAATGTTCAAGCACTTCATTCTTTTCTTAAGTTTCTGAATCATCCTAATGAAACTTTCCACAATCAGATTCCTGATTTTGCAAAACCCTTAGTTGTATGAAATCATTCCTCCTTACATACATTCCAAGTAAATAAACATTTCACATCCAAAATGAATATACTGTATGCTGTCATTTTGTTTAAACATTATGTTTGGAATCACTCTTGACTATAGTTTCCAGAGGTCATTTATATAAATCAGGTCATTTCAGAAAATGTTATTTAATAAAAGGGAGTTTAAATTTGCTTAAATCCTCAAAATAAGATCCAAATTGGATAAATATTTAATTATTACCTGTTAGTATGTACTTAGATCTGTATAGTTTTCATAGTCTTAGCATAGAATATTCGTTTAAAATATAATGGTTTATGATCATTTGTAATAATGCCACTTTCTCTATATTGTATTCTCTACTCTTTGAGTTCCTGGTTGTTTTAATAGCATTGTGTGTTTTAAGATGGAATAGAGACAAAGGGGTGAATAAAGAGAACAAAGAACAAGAGAATAAAGAATTACTAAAATTTAAAATAAAAATGAAAGTGTGAGCACTAAAAATAATCACATTTTGTTAATCTTCCCTCCTAACTTATACTCTCCCCCCAGATGTTATAAACTAATCAAAAGTTTTAAATTACAGCATGTAGGTTGTGTTTACTGTGACCGTTGGCAGTATCTCTCTTTTTGGAGTGTACTCCTCTAAGGAGCAAACAGGAAGGTTTATATTGACACTGAGAATACCAAGCTGTCAGAAGAAATAAACCCATCTCAGGCAACATAGAGTAGTAGCCTGAAATCAGCACGGTGCATTTTACGTCCATGCTTGCAACTAGGCTGCCTTCCTTCCCTTTCCTGGTCTCATGGATGAGGCAGAAATCATCTTATTAGCCAATGGTCACAAAACCCAGATGGAAGAATATTTTACGAAATTTGTCAGACTGATGATGTATGTATATGGGGCAAATAAAGTGAAAAGACCAAGACTGAGCACTGAAAACAACAAACAAAACAAAACATGGAAAGAGATTTATTCATTGCGCATAGGACCAGTTCAACCCCTGAGCATCTCTGCACTCTTTTCAGAGTCATATTTAAAAGGTAAAGTGAAGACATGCCAGATGCACTTGAATTCCAGAATCTGAAAGGCTTACAGAGATAGAACTCTGGACTGTCTGTGATCTAGACTGGGGCATATTAAATGCTCTGATACTAATAGGATAATATTGGTAACCCTTTGAGGATGATATAACTTTAAGTTCATTTTAAATATTCACTGAAGGTTTTATTCTTTGAAGCAAAAATTTAAAAACAGAAATAATTTTAAATTGAGGACACTTTCTACATACTTAAATAAATGTCTAAAAATGCATATTAACAGAAATCTTTGAGAAATAGCTATTATTGTGCCTCTGTTTTGTACATTCAGGGGATTACTTAAATTTATGATAATGCCACCAAAATAAAATATTGAAAATAAATTTCATAAACAACAATAAAGACATATTTCCCATTGCTCATTTCACACTGTTTTCTTTAAAATTATAGATCTTTAAAAATTGTGTTAGTGTTGTTATAAAATTTAATCAAAAATAAGTAAAATAAAAATTGCTAGTTATTCCATACCTTAAATTCAACTCAGATGTTTATCATTTCGTATTCCCATATTGTCACATGTATACAAAAGTAACTTTTAGAAAATGAAAAGGCTAGGCTGTAATCCAGTGGGAGAATGACAGGTTGGAAGCCAGCCTGGGCAATTTAGCAGAAATCTCAATCAGAAATTTCAAAGGTTTCTGTTGAATATGTATTTTAAAACATTTATGTAAGTATGTAAAAAGTGTCACTTATTTTATTTCGAGACTCTTTTCAAAATGGTCTTTACATTAAAAAAAAAATAATAAAAAATAGAAAAGGCTGGAGTTGTCACTTCCGTGGCGGAGTGCCTCTGTGTTCAATCCCCATTACCAAAATAAAATGAAATAAAATAATAAAATGAAAAGGAATGAGCTTTTAAAAATATTTATTCAAGTTTACATGAAATATATGATTTGATGTATGTATATAAATACTATTCATAGGATCGTAGTTTGCTTTGAGTTTGATCTTCAAATGTTGAACTTGGGGTTATCATTCATGTCGTCTTGGAAGAGAGTCCCCAAACACTTTATAGTCCTTATGTTTTTCAGATTCCTTAGAGTGAGAGCATAATTATATATATCTGGGTTTCTGATATTATACATTTTAACTGAGATGACATAACTTTTGGGTTCTTTTAGGAAAAATAGATGATTTTTCCTACATTTCCTATCTCACCTTTATTAATCTCCCATGTCTCTTAGAACAATTGAGTTTTTTTTTCTTTTAGAAAATCTGCAAAATGTGTATATCTCATGTAATTTTTTGTTTAAGAAAAAAATTACAGCATTTGCTGTAATTTTCACATTTCCATATACCAAAATAGGATATGTCATTGTAATAACAAATAATATAAAAAATATAATACTAATAAAATTCTCATAAAAAACTAGCATGTACTTAATAACCAAGCAACCATTAAGTCAATCTCGTTTTAATGAATAGCTTTTGCATTTTTGGAGGAAAAGAAGGGAAATGACAGTAATAGCCTGGAAGAGAAAATATCTAAATTTTGGACATAGTACATCAGAATTTCCTAGGAAATAAAAAGCAAAATTTGTCCTTATAAGACATTCATTTGAATTAAGAAAGATTTTAAATTTATTCATCTCTACACAGTGTTTAGTTTGAGGTCACTTAACAACAGTAAAACAAATACTCTTTAAAACATTATGAATCTGGTCACTAATAATCAGAGAGGCATTTGTAACTAGTGGTTCCTCATTGTTATCTGTAGCTCCAACCTACTGGAATTTAGGTACTATTTATTTTTAGAAATTTTACAGATTTAACATTTATTTGCCAGCAAGATGATTTTGAAGCATAGCTCTTCTATCAGAAGAAATGAATCCATTCAAAATACCACTCACTTGCTAATCCTTCCTTTAGCTAGAGACACATGCTTTCCAGAAAATATAATCTTTGATATAAGTAGAAATTGCTTTTTAATAATCCCCAATTTTGGAGGAGGAGAAATGTACAAAAATATGGATTTTCAATCAAAATCCAATCTTGAATATTTACATAACATTAATGGATGTTAAGAGAATCATTCTTAACGCTGCACTTGTTTTAAATCATTTTCACTCTTTTAGCACCCTCTGGTGGACATAAAAATATAGCAATTGTAAAACAATTGGATAGCATAGCGTGCTACCTTAAGTGTATAGTTTATATGTGTGATTGTTCTATTGCTGGCCCCATATTATCATTATAGTGTGTTATATTTTAAAATTAAAAATCAAATTGCAGTATGATTAGAAGCAAAGCATGATGAAATATATTTGTAGGAATCATTAGCAATCTGTTTTTATTTTCTGTTTTTCATGTGGTGCTGAGGATTAAACCCAGGGCCCTGGGTTTGCAAGGCAAGCACTCGATAAACTGAGCTACATCCCCAGCCTGCAATCTGTTGTTTTTATCGTCAGCATCTTTTTGCAAAGGCTCATAAAGATTTTCCAAATTAAAAAAAGAAAAGCATGTCACAGTTATTCATTAGAATGAAACTATCTTAGATGTATATTATTTTTTTAACCTTAGATATCTAATAACATCAGAAGTAACAGCAGACATAAAGACAACTGTGAGCACTGCATATGTGTATAACCATGTAACCACTTTGTACAAAATAACAGTTATACTTTGAAGAAACCTTTGAGGCAACCACTATTACAATGGGAAGACTGGACCCATAAGAGAAATTGTAACATGTCCATTGTCACAGAACTAGTAAGAGCAGAGTCTAGATTTTCACCTGTTGGTTCTGACTTCAGAATTTACTCCTTTAAATATGGCACTACTAATCATGATAAGCATTTTAAAGTGTGGACAGAATTTAGAGAAAGATGAGGTTTGTCTTATATATAAGAAAGATGAATGTTTTATAAAAAGCACTTTTGATAATCTTTTTTAATTAAAAAAGTTTTAAGAAAACAGGAATGCTTTGCTGGAGCAGCTGTTCATCATTTTCTACTAATGAATTTTAATTATACATCATATTCCATATTCATACATGCACATAACATTATTTGATTAATCTCATCCCCCAATACCTTTCATTTCCCTTCATTTCTTCCTCTCCCTGATTCACTTTGTTCTTCTTCACTGATCTCCCCTCTATTTTTTTAAATTAATGCATTATTATTACATATAAAAGCAACATTCAGTGTGGTATATTTTTATGTGGACGAAGCATAATTTGGTAGATTTTGTTCCCCAGTGTTTCCCTGTGCTTTCCCTTTCTCCTTCCCTCTTGATCTCCATCCACTACTTTATATTCTCCCTTCTGTACTCACATGATCCTTTCTTATTACTTTCCCCCCCCTTTAACTTCCACATTGAACAGACACACTCAGCCTTTGAATTTCTGAGTATGGTTTATGTCACTTAATATCTTATTCTTCATTTTCATCCATTCCAGCAAATGTCAAAATTTCATTCTTTATGGTTGAATAAAACTCTATTGTGTATATATACCATGGTGCATATCTTTTCTTCACCATTTATCTGTTGATGGACATCATGGTTGTTTCTACAATTTGGTTGTTATGAATTATGCTGCTATAAACCTGGGTATGCATGTATCACTATAGTGTGCTGATTTTAGCTCTTGTGGAAAAATACCAATAAGTGGGATAGTTAGGTCACAAGGTGTTTTCATTTCTAGTCTTTCAAAGAATCTACGTACTGCTTTCCAAAACAATTATACTAATTTGCAGTCCCACAAGCAATGTACAGAGATTCTTTTTTTTCCTCATATCTTCATTGGCAATGACTGTTATTTGCATGCCTGAGGATTGGCATTCCTACTGGAATGAGATGCAGTCTCACTGTAGTTTTGATATGCAATTTTCCGATTGTTAAAAATGTTGAAGAGGTTTTTATATATTTGTTAGTTACTTACATTTTTTCTTTCGAGAAATGTCTCGATCAATTGCCCATTTATTGATTGAGTTGTATGTTTTTCCTTTTCTTTCTTTTTTTTTTTTTTGAGTTCTTTATATATTCCAAATGTTAATCCCCCTTTGAAAGAGAGGCTGGCAAAGATTTTCTCCCATCCTATAGGCTATCTCTTCATGATCTTACTTATTTTGCTGTGCAAAAGCTTTTTAATTTAATGCCACACTGCTTACTGATTCCTGGTTTTATTTTTTGAGCTTTAGGAATATTATTAAGAAAACTGATTCCTGTGCAAATATATTGAAATGTTGAGCCTATGCTATGTCTCCTAACAATTGCAGTGTTCTGGTCTAATTCCTACATCTTTAATCCACTTTGAGTTTATTTTTGTGCATGGTGGAAAATACATGTCTAGTTTAATTCATCTACATATGAATGACCAGTTTTCCCATCACCATTTGTTAAAAAGGTTATCTTTTCTAGGATGTATGTTTTTGGCACTTTTTTCAAAGATCAGATGACTGTATCTATGTGAATTTGTATGTTTCTTCTATTTCATTGATCTTCATTCCTTTTTTATGCAAATACCACAGCAAACTTAATCTAATATTTCTCATCATTTTCCCAATTTTACTGTCTTTGGTATATATCTTGAGATAAAAATTCTGTGTTGCCCTTGGTACATTAGAAATATTATTATAAGCATTAGTTATTTCACTCTCACCTAATGTGATAACTATACCACTTGAATTTCTCACTGCAGTCAATGGGGGAAGGAAAGATAGTGGAATGAGACAGACATCATTACCACATGGACATTTGTTATTACACGAATGGTATGAATCTACATTGTGTACAACTATAGAAATGAAAAGTTGTATCCTATTTGTGTACAATGAAGCAAAATGCAGTCTGAAAAAATAAAAATAAAATTAAAAAAGGTAGGAGAAGTGAAATAAAATAAAAAACACACAAGTTTGTTAGATGTGTGTACAATTTTAGAAAGTAAATTCTCAATCATATAATATGCATGATCATTAGTTTATTAAAGTCATGATTTGTAGTTATTCTTGTAGGGGTCTTAAGCCCCCTTGCTCTTCTCAACCAGCGGCAAGGGAAGGGGGCACTCCCCAACAAGGTCAGACTGGGATAGGTAGGGCCAACTGACCGCCTGCACTCAGCCCTCCGGGCGGAGGACAATCAGACGTGTCAGGGAGATCAGTCACAGCAGGAACTCGTTTATTGAGGAAGTCACACAGCTTTTATGTAGGGTGGAGGCTAGGCAGGAACCAATCAGCTTAAAGGTCAGCAAGGCAGGGGTGGTTCATGCAGGTGAGAGTCCCATAGGACTATATGGCAAGCACGAGCTGATCACGTTAGAGGAACTGTTGTTAACCAATCCCTGATGGTGGTCCGATTTATCCTCATTAACCTTTGAAACTGCCTTTGAGGCCTTGATCTTGCTCACTCGCCAGGGAGTAAGGAGTCAGCCTGAGTTAGTGTCTTTAGTCCCAACAATTCTAGTATTGGGTTTTTATAAACAATGTTGAATATTGCCAGGCATAGTGGTGCATGCCTGTAATCCCAGTGACTTGGGAGGCTGAGGGAGGAGGATTGCAAATTCAGACCCAGTCTTGGCAATTTAGCGACACGCTAAGCAACTTAGTAAGACCCTGAGTCAAAAAAAAAAGGAAGAGGGAGCTGGGAATATAGCACAGTGGTTAAGTGTCCCTCGGTTCAATCACCAGTACCAAAAAAATTAAAAATATATATACAGCTAAAATTGATTCTTTAGTTACCTTTCATTTTTCCTTTGCTCAGGTTGCCCTTTCTTAAGCTGTTTCTCCTACCTGGAGTACTTACCTGTTGCTTGTCAAAGCCTATCTGTATTCAGAGATACCTTTTAAACATATAAGGAACAATTTTGGATTCTTACCTATATCCATCAGTTGAAGTAAATGGTAGAAATCTCCGCTTTCAGGAACAGCCAGTGGGGAACACTGTTCTATAATAGAGCTGAATGGAAACAATTCTTGTATTCATATACAAATTTAATGAAAGGAATCAGAAAACAAAGTGATGCAATTTAACAGGAGCTAGACTTAATGATACTGTGTAAAAAAATAATAATGCTGGGTCTAAATTAAAACAGTAGCAATATTTTAAATGATGTGAACCCAAAGGAAAATCACAATTCCCCATAATTTCAATAACATTAAATCCAATCAGATATTTCTATTTGAAGTCATTAAATAACATTCATCTAAGATTATATCTATTTTCTCTTAGTGTTATTACTATTTTGTTCCTTTGGTTTTCTTTTGAAAAAAACTGTATAATTGGAATGGCTTTTGTTCTGATGTTTATTGAAGTTTTAAATAAATAATCATCTTTTACAATAAAATCTATAACATAACAAAAACATTTTACTTTAAAAGTAAGATTAAGATATTATTCTGTACTGGTTGCAAAAATGTAATTTCATGTTTAATATTGTAAGCTATATCAGGCATTTTTTTTCTAGTACACAGAATTGCAATGTATAAATATAGATCAATATTTTATATAATTTAGATTTTAAATGATTAATAATTGCATTTATGTATTTCTCATGCAATAACTAATAAATATTTCTTGAATTTTAAATGAAGTAATGTTAACATTATGAAAAATAATAAATGCATATTGACCATCTGTAATAGGAACTTACTTTGTTAGACACATTATATTCTGGATTATTTAGTCTTCACAAAAAACCTATAAAATATGTTATTATCATACTCATTTACAGATGAGGACAGTAAAAATTAGAAAAGGAAAATAATTTGCTGAGAATCCCAAACCTAGTAAACAAAAGACTAGAGATAACCATTCAGATCTAGCTAAATAGAAAGATATAATTTACTGTACTAACCAGTTCTGATGAAATATAAAATGCATAAGTTCTGAGTTATTTAACATTTAAAAGTGAGACATTTAAATTAAGTGTCAAATTACATATTATCATAATATAAATGACTAATGCATTTTCAGATTTTTACAAAGCACCACATTGGTTGCTAGCCATAAGACAAAGATATCTTTATAAAATATTTATAAGCAAAGATGCTTTCTGAAGAAAACAGAAATCAAATATTACATTGGCTATAAATCATTCCACAAAAGATGTGCCCTCAAAAATCTTAATTTGTAGTTTTATAACATCCTCTGCTGTTAGCAAAGTGATGAAAATCATTTAAGAATGTGCGATTGTAGATAATATAATGTATTCATTTTAAATAATAAATCCATTCAAATTTTTATATAATCTGTATTTCAAAATTGTGTATGAGAGTTTATCTAATAAAGCAATTGATTTTACTGAAATATATATAAACAGTAACTGTTAAACATTGAATGTATGGAAAATGGTTTTTATGATGAATTTATTCTCCTGAAATCTATATCTACATCATATAGCTATTACAGATAATCATTCACTTAACAATGATTGTGTATGAATAAATACATAAGACATTATCAGTGTTATCACAAATAATAAACATTTACACTGAATTGCTAACTTTTTCCCAGATACAAAATTGAAATCTAAAGAAAAGATACTTGCAATTTCATAGATTTCCAGAACAGGACAAATTGTCTAAATACATAATTTTTCAGTAGCTGTATTTGAAAAGTGATAGGTCTAAACACAGTTTTAAACACAACTTCATAGTGATAAATAAGAACCACATATACAAAAGCTGTATCATAAAAAATGGAAATGAAACATTACATTATTACTAACATTTTGTTTCCAAGGTGAGAACAGAGCATGGACACTCAAAGAAATATATTTCTTTCAATATATTTTAATAAAAATCTTTACTTCTTTTCTAAGTTGTTTACTAGAATTATGTTTATGAGAGTAGTACAGAGATACTACTTGGTCTTCACTGCCATTTATGACAAATGAGAAAAAAAATTTTAAGATTAAAATATTAAGTACTGTTATCGAAAGTAAGAGGGGTTTTCAAGATGGCGGACTAGAGGGAGGCTGCATTTCATGTTGCTCCAGGACTCAGGGTTCAAAGGAGGAGTTATTGAGAGACTTGGGACCAACTCAAAGCCGCTGGGTGAGTCTCTCCCATTGGGGAGGCATCCCAGATGGGGCGGTAGTCCCAGAACGCAGGGAACTTTGTGAAGTAGAGTTGCCCAGCGAGATGCCCCTCCCCTTGCTGGAGCAGTGAACGCAGACAACTGGGAACATCAGAGAGGAGGCAGCTCAGCACAGCACTTGAACTTGGAGCAACCACTGGGGCTCCGGGCGGCTGCGGAATGAACAAGGAAATATTACAACAGACACGATTGAAATACAAAACATAATTAGAAGCTATTTTGAAAATCTATACTCCAACAAAATAGAAAATTTCGAAGACATCAACAAGTTTCTAGAGACATATGAATTGCCTAACTAAACGAGGAGGACATACACAATTTAAATAGACCAATTTTAAGTAATGAAATAGAAGAAGTCCTCAAAAGCCTACCAACAAAGAAAAGTCCAGGACCTGATGGGTTCTCAGCCGAGTTCTACAAAACCTTTAAAGAAGAGCTCATTCCAATACTTTTCAAAGTATTCCATGAAATAGAAGAGGAGGGAACCCTCATTCTATGAAGCCAATATCACCCTGATACCTAAACCAGACAGAGACACATCAAGGAAAGAAAATTTTAGGCCAATATCCTTAATGAACATTGACGCAAAAATTCTCAACAAAATTTTAGCAAATCGCATACAAAAACATATTAAAAACATAGTGCACCATGATCAAGTGGGTTTCATCCCAGGGATGCAAGGTTGGTTCAACATCAGGAAATCAATAAATGTAATTCACCATATCAACAGACTTAAAGTCAAGAATCACATGATTATTTCAATAGATGCAGAAAAAGCATTTGATAAAATACAGCACCCCTTCATGCTCAAAACACTAGAAGAAAATAGGGATAGTGGGAACATTCCTTAACATTGTAAAGGCCATCTATGCTAAGCCCATGGCTAATATCATTCTAAATGGTGAACAACTGAAAGCATTCCCCCTAAAATCTGGAACAAGGCAGGGATGCCCTCTTTCACCACTTCTATTCAATATTGTCCTTGAAACTCTAACCAGAGCAATTAGACAGACCAAAGAAATTAAAGGGATACGAATAGGAAAAGAAGAACTCAAACTATCCCTATTTGCTGATGATATGATTATATACTTAGAGGAACCAGGAAATTCCACCAGAAAACTTTTAGAACACATAAGTGAATTCAGTAAAGTAGCAGGATATAAGATCAATGCTCATAAATCTAATGCATTTTTATACATAAGTGATGAATCTTCAGAAAGAGAAGTTAGGAAAACCTCCCCATTCACAATAGCTTCGAATAAAATAAAACACTTGGGAATCAATCAAACAAAAGAGGTGAAAGACCTCTACAGTGAGAACTACAGAACACTAAAGAAAGAAATTAAAGAAAACCTTAGAAGATGGAAAGATCTCCCATGTTCTTGGATAGGCAGAATTAATATTGTCAAAATGGCTATACTACCAAAAGTACTATACAGATTCAATGCAATTCCAATTAAAATCCCAATGACGGGGCTGGGGATATAGCTCAGTCGGTAGAGTGCTTGCCTTGTAAGCACAATTCCCTGGGTTCGATCCCCAGCACCCCCCCCAAAAAAAAAAAAAAGAGAATCTTTGGGCTGGGGATATAGCTCAGCTGGTAGAGTGCTTGCCTTGAAGGCACAATTCCCTGGGTTCAATCCCCAGCACCGCAAAAAAAAAAAAAAAAAAAAAAAAAAAAAAAATCCCAATGAGGTACCTTACAGAAATAGAACAAGCAATCATGAAATTCATCTGGAAGAATAAGATACCCAGAATAGCTAAAGCAATCCTTCGCAGGAAAAATGAAGCTGGGGGTATTGCAATACCAGAACTTCAACTATACTACAAAGCAATAGTAACAAAAATGGCATGGTATTGGTACCGAAATAGACAGGTAGATCAATGGTACAGAATAGAGGACACGGACACAAACCCAAATAAATACAATTTTCTCATACTAGACAAAGGGGCCAAAAATATGCAATGGAGAAAAGATAGCCTCTTCAACAAATGGTGCTGGAAAAATTGGAAATCCATATGCAACAGAATGAAACTAAACCCATATCTCTCACCATGCATGAAACTAAACTCAAAATGGATTAAGGACCTTGGAATCAGACCAGAGACCCTGCATCTTATAGAAGAAAAAGTAGGTCCAGAGCTTCAACATGTCGACTTAGGACCAGACTTCCTCAACAGGACTCCCGTAGCACAAGAAATAAAAGCAAGAAACAACAACTGGGATAGATTCAAACTAAAAAGCTTTCTCTCAGCAAAGGAAACTATCAGCAATGTGAAGAAAGAGCCTACAGAGTGGGAGAAAATCTTTGCCAATCATACTTCAGATAGAGCACTAATCTCCGGAATCTATAAAGAACTCAAAAAACTCAACACCAAGAATACAAATAACCCAATCGACAAATGGGCTAAGGAAATGAACAGACACTTCAGAGACGAAGACCTACAAGCAATCAACAAACATATGGAAAAATGTTCAACATCTCTAGTAATAAGAGAAATGCAAATCAAAACCACCCTAAGTTTCCATCTCACCCCAATTAGAATGGTGATTATCAAGAATACAAGCAACAACTGGTGTTGGCGAGGATGTGGGGAGAAAGGTACACTCATACATTGCTGGTGGGGCTGCAAATTAGTGCAGCCACTCTGGAAAGCAGTATGGAGATTCCTTAGAAAACTTGGAATGGAACCACCATTTGACCCAGCTATCCCACTCCTTGGCCTATACCCAAAGGACTTAAAATTAGCATACTACAGAGATACAACCACATCAATGTTCATAGCTGCTCAATTCACAATAACCAGAGTGTGGAACTAACCTAGATGTCCTTCAATTGATGAATGGATGAAGAAACTGTGGTATATATATACAATGGAATATTACTCAGTCATAAAGAATGATAAAATTATGGCATTTGCAGGCAAATGGATGAAATTGGAGAATATCATGCTAAGTGAGATATGCCAATCTCAAAAAAACCAAAGGAAGAATGATCTCGCTGATAAGTGGGTGATGATACATAACGGGGCGTGGGAGGGGTTAATTTTAGGGTTAGAGTTAGGGTTTGGGACGGAGGCAAGAATGGAGGAAGGAAGGACTGTATAGAGGGAAAAGAGGGGTGGGAGGGGTGGGGGAAAAGGGAAAAAATAACAGAATGAATCAACCAACATTACCCTATGTAAATTTATGATTACACAAATGGTATGCCTTTACTCCATGTACAAACAGAGAAACAACATATATCCCATTTGTTTATAATAAAAAAAAGAGAGAAAAAGGAAAAGTTAAAGTAGTTCAGATAAATCTAGAGAAAAAAGTATGAAGTAATTTATAATTCAGTAAAATCAATTTAGCAATGAGATTAATACATTATTATAGAAATATCATTTAGTAATTTGTATAGCACTAGCTTCAACTTTATTGTTTGCTTCCAGTTTTCTTTATTGCTACCTTATATATAATTAATTTTTATAATTCACTTTGCTTCACACGATAGAAATGAATGTCTTTATTGCACAGCAACTGTTCATGGCAGGAACAGATTCTGTGTGACCCTGCTCTAAGGCCATGATTAAGAGTCTTACCTCTTGGCACTTTCCTTACTCAACTTCCAGGGCTTAAGTCTTTCTACTTAGAGATGCAGAAGGATGGTCAGGTCACTTTATTATTATTTTTTTAAATTTTATTTTATTTACTTTTGGTACCTGGAATTGAACCCAAGGGCACTTAACCACTGAGCCACATCCTCCACCCTTTTTATATTTTATTTAGAGACAGAGTCTCCATAAGCTGCTGAGGCTGTCTTTGAATTTGAGATCCTCCTCCCTCAGCTCCCTGAGCTGCTGGGAAAGCAGGCATATACCACCATATGAGGTTGGTCAGAACATTTTAGTGCCATACTTAGAAGTGGTATGTTAGGGCTTGGATATGAGATGCACCCCCAAAGTTCATGTGTGCAACAATGCAGGAATGTTCAGAGGTGATATGAGATTATGAGGGATGTAACCTAGTCAACCAGTTAATCCACTTGATGGACTAATAATGTGAAAGGATTAGGGTACTGAGTGTTGACTATAGGCAGAAGGGTGTGGCTGGAGGTAACAGGAGTGCCTTTGGGATTTACATTTTGCTTCTGTGTATGGAGTGGACACTGTCTGCTGCCTGGCTAATGTGAACTGAGGAGCTTCCCTCCACCATGTCCTTCTGCCCTGATGTTCTTCTGCCTCACCTCACGCCCAACGCTGTGGAGCTGGTTGACCATGGACTGAAACTCAAAACCATGAGCCGAAATAAACTTTTCCTCCTTTAAGTTGTTCTGTGAGGTCTTTTGGTCACAGCAAAGAAAATAAAATATGGTTTACATGATTTTACTACATTATATTGGATATTGGTAAAAACTAGGAGTCACTTCCAAATTCTTTTCATCATTACATTTGACTCTGCCTAGTTTATTTTTAAATCTAAATATAATTAGTGTTTTATATTTTATTTAATCAAGAGAATGTTGCAAGTTTTCTTCTAATACAATATACCGTGTTCCCATTCTGCCTCAAGTTGAGAGACAATATAATTAAATGAAGTCCTATCCAGGATAGAAAAGAGCATAGAAAAGCTCATCTTTGCTGTGAAGATGTATGAGAAGGAGGAAGGAAAAGATAGAACAGAGGTTAGGAAGGTCATGGCGATTGCCTACCTTACCCCTCCGCTCTGAGCCCCTGGGATTACCTTGAAGAGGGTTGTTGTATGTTTCAAAGAAGTACAAATAACATGAGACCATGGGATAAACAAGGAACGCTGTTTTCCAGGTGTGATCTGGAAGACATCATAAATCTTCAGGGGAATCCGTGGATGTAATTATGGAGCGTGAAGTGAGTTGATGGTGTACCTGGGGCTGTGGGAGGCTGACAGATGCTTGAGCCTGAATCACTACTCGTCCTTGAACATCGCCTGTGTCTTTCCAGAGATACTCAAGTTGTCCAATGCCCTTGACTTACAGAGGTTTGAAGTTGACCTTGAGTTTTCCAGTGCCAAATTTTAAATTCTGGCACATGTATTTTTGTTATCTTGCAAAGAAACTTCCCACTATGACTGCCCTTGAATTTAGCTAGACACCAATATTTTTCTTATCTAGATATATATTTCAATAAAATTATCAAGTAAGTGTTTGTGATGGTTATAAATTTAATATATTATAAATTCATTTTGGGTATACAAACATCCTTACATTCTGGTATTGGCATTATGTTTCCACTTATTCCTGTCACTTAAAAATTATCCATTAAGCCATTTTAATTATATTCATTCATATTCATATGTATTCTAAGTTCTTTTTTTCTGGTTATTTCTATAATCATAGAAAAACTGTTGTGTGTCTTTAGTATTTTCTGTTTAAATTATTAAACTCCTTTTACAGTTTTACTTTCAGTAATATTTTTCTTCATTTCCACGTCTTTAATTTCCAAGTGTTGTAAGGTATAAAAGTAAACTTTAACTTCAGTTGGTTTGTAGAATATTTCAAACATATACAAGGTTGTACAAAAAGGTAATCATATTCTGCTGGAGTTAAACTTGTACTAAAATGTTATTATAGTTAACAAAATTATTATTTAAATTTTATGAGCGCATCTTCTGATCAATTTTTGACTGTCTTACCCATACCCTCTAGTGTGTTTTAAAAACAATACAAAGTATCAAAATAATTGGATCAATGCCAGCTCATTTGATCTGTTCTGTGAATGAGCATTTCTACCTAACATATGCAGTATTTGCAGTAATGGAAAAATAATGGAGGTGCTCAGTACTCATCCCAACACAAGCAAAATGGTTAATTTGGTTTATGTAACAGATAACAGGCTGCCTGGAAACACAGCACTTGTCCATCTGTTCCTACAATTAATGTGGAGTTTTACCCTTAGACAGATAAATCTGAGAAATTCTAGGTAATTCTGCTTCAGAGTCTTATTTCTTCATTTTAGTGAATTTTATCCTTAAGGCAACATATTTCAATCAATCTATGTTTAAAAAATAATTCTCCCTTGGCAAGCTGTGCGATTTCTAATCTAGCATCCTCTTTGATTTATGTTGCTATTGCACATAAGAGTGACAATCAAACTTAGAGAAATATTTAAGAATTAGTGAAAGAACTTAGTGAAAGTTGTTTTTCTTCAAAGTCAGGTTCATTCAGTGTGGGACATCTTTTCACTGCCTCAGCATTAGATCAATCTCTCTATCCTGCCCCCTCACACATACACACAGACATAAATTCATGCCTAAAAATCTGTAGATCTCTGTCCCTTTACTTTGGACATAATTTTGAGTTTTGATGTTTTTGTAATCTAGATTTTTATATTTAGTACACTTCCCTTTCCATAACTTATTTAATAGGAATCACTTTAAATACAATCATCACAATATTTAAAAATTATCTGGGAACTTGCCAACTAGTGGGTGCTGGATATAGTAATGAATAAGAAAATGATTATTCGAGCTTTTTAAGATTACAGAGTAAGCAAAAGAACAATAAGAAAAAATATCTACAGTATAGTTGCCTAATTACAATTTTGAATCAAACTGGATTTGAAAATTTATCAAGACTTCATATAGAAGTGACATTTATACTAACACTTCTAGAAAAATGAGCCATAAAAGGTATGATTGTGTGTGTATGTGTGTGTGTTTATGATTGCAGGAAAGTGGGGGTATTTATTGTGAGAAGACAAGATGCATATGGAGTAGGTGAGTCTGGAGTTTCAGTCCTCAATAGTCTGCATTTGGGAAGGAATTCAGCATAAGCTGTGAGCTGTGTTTTAAAAGTCAGTGTTTGTGTTGTACTCGACTTCCTCGGAACAACAGGGTCAAGTGTACATAACTGCAGTTTCTTCTTCTCACTTATCCCTAGAGGAAATAAAGAAAATACACCCAATGAATCAAGTCTTGAAATGTTCAAGGTAAACTTGTCAAAGCAAAGATAAAATGGATGACGATTTAACAGCAGGAGTCTTTCTCTTCCCCACTCAGCTCAGAAGGTAGGTATGCATCTTATAAACAAATGTGAAATGTCTGAGGAATTGCTGGGAAGACTAAAGCTTACATAATTTGATAGGAAAGCTTTGAATGGAAAATGGACATATCAGACTAATTTGAACAGGGAGTTTTAATTTCACTCTTGCTTCATTATTTCCATTTTCACTCAGGAGGTCTATTTCCTGTTTACTCATGATACAGAAATTAATAATCACAACCATAGATTCTAAGTAGAAATGGAAAACTGTACAACAGAGAAGCCGCCCTGAGCAACCGAGTTAATACAGATCTACTGGTCAGTCAGAGAAAAGGGAAGAGTGGAATGATGAATTGGCCTCACATGGAGATTGACACCTGCTCTGTGGTTCTTCGAATGCTTCAGCTTGGGGTAATCTCTCTTATTTCTCCAAGTGAGTCACTGTGTATGCTCCCTGAATACTGTTTAAAGTTCAGGATTCCCCTCTGGCTGGGATTGCTTCAGATTTAGGGAGCCTAAGCTGTTGTGGAGAGAGATCAGCTTCCTCTATTTCAAACTGAGCCTCCCTTCCAAACACACCCTCCACTGCTTTCTGACTCCTGCAAGCCTGTGTCACTTATAGTAAAGGGAGGTAGCTGGTAAGGAAGATAGGACTTCAAGGGCACTGATGTAATCTGGGCTTCCCCAGGCCTTGACAGATACTTAAAGTTTACCCTTTAAATTTGAGGAGCAAATTGTGAATTGTTTTGTGGTCCTCTGTGGGAACGCTCTACTAACTTTCTGTGATATGGGAGTGTACCCTTACACTGGCTGCTTCATACCACTTACAATTCTTTCAAAGAATTGAAAGAATTATGTTTTGAAGAGCTTCCTTCCAGTCTCTTACTTCATGGAAGATTTTGAAGGAAAATAACTTTTTATGGTGGTTCCAGACCTGATATTTTCCCCTTAGTTCACATCTCATTGATGGCAATACATGGTCATCCTCTGACCTGAAATAATGTTGGCGTCCTGAGTCTCCATGAGGCCCTGTTTCCTTGCTCTCTCAGAGACCTACCTTACAGTCAACCTGTGGCTTTCTCGGTTTGGGTGCTGTGTATGTGCATTCCCTCAGGCTCAAGAGATACAGATTCAAGTCTGAGTGGAATCCTTAAGGACTTTGTCACTGTAAAGGAGGAGAAATTACACATTTCTCTACTCCCCAAGAAGATTAAGGAAATACCCAGAATTCAAATATTTTCCAAAGAAAGTATTTCTTCCTTTTTAAAAGTCCCAAATTTATTTATACCTTGAAGGTTTATCATAACCCTGTGTCTCAAGGCACTTTTATTCCCAACTTCAGACATTTTGAGTAGATTAGTTGTCATCTCATTTTGCATGATGATGCTCTTACTAAATATAGATCTGTCATGGTCTTCTGATGCCTCCATTAAAAGCAATTGAAAAGATCTCTATTTTAACAGTGTGTTAAATTGAAATAATAATATGATATCTTCTAATAATTTAAATCAATGTTCTGCACCTGAGTTCCAAAGACGAAATTCCCATTTGATTTTATTTTCATCTGTTTGTCATTTAAATGCTTTCCTATCGCATCCATTAAGATTTTTAAGCTCTAGGATATGGGGCAGAAAAAAATTCTACATCAGAGACAAGGAGGATATAATTATGGGAAATATAATGTGGACAAAATAGTTTGAAAATTAAAACAATTCTGGGAGGCAAAGATAAAATGAATGGAAGAATGGAGAAGTGGATGTCTAGACAGAGTCTTGATTTGCTTCTGAGTTTCAAGGTCAGGTGAAGGAGTGTATTGGAGGGTGTGAATGGAAATCCAAAGGCAGGGATGCTTCTCTCGCATCTCTGTTTGGAGTCCCTCAAGAAGCCCTGCCTTGCAGTCTGGTCTCCCTGTGCAGAAGGCCACCGAGTGCTGGGTCGTATAACACTGATTCAGCAGCGACAGAGAGACAGATATTCTGATGAATCAAATGTGTTAGCCCCTCTCCGCAGGGGACTGTGAAGGAGCTGGTATGTGCAGCTGGTGAACGGGTGCCAGGACAAATGCATATCCAGAGTGTAAAGAAATTTGCATTACTGCAGCAGCAAATTCCTGCATGTTTCTGAGTTCACTATGATACACACAGCCACAGAGTTTAGGAATGACAAATAGAGGGTGTAAGAAGAAATAGAAATGAACTAATTTTGGTGAAATAGCTTTACTAAATTAACTCAATTTATGTTATGAAAATTCAATTTAAAGTTAGACATTGAGGTAAAACTTTCCGATTGCAAAATAATAATAGTTGAACATGTTTTATTAGTTCTAATTAAATTTCTTTATCTCTTTAAGAAAGAATAATGCAAATAGTGTACAGATAATAAAGTTTACCATTGAAAATTTGGCAAAATATTTAATTCCAACATGACTAACATATTTAGTTTAAGAACATGTTAGTATTTATGATCACCATTTTACTCATGAAAATTATACTCTATATATCTAATTTAACACATTTGAATCAAACTTGTCAACAAGTCAATATTGTATTTAAAAAATCCCAGAATATCATTTTTAATTTGTATTTGCCATTTATTGTTCTATTAAAAATTCAAATATATTAGTGTGGATAAAATTTGAAGACTTATATAGAGTACATATCTCGACATGTGTGACAGTATGTCAGGAAATGTGACAGTTCTTTCCATCCTTGAACATCTCTATTCTAAGAGATAGAATCTATTCCTCCAACCTTTGACTCTGAACTACTTTCAGATATTCTCCAACCATTGGAACTCATGAAGAAATATCCCAAAACTTAGTTACAGGTCTAGTTTTTAACAAGTGTCGCAACTGCCATTGCTGTTCCACAGAACTTGGTTCCCATATAAGAAAATCGACTCTCCTGCGTCGGACCCAGAACTTACCAGCTGAGTAAACCATCTTGATGGTACAGAAACAGGACAGCTTTTGCTGAATTCAACTGCATAATGATCCCAGCTAACACCACATGTAGCAGAATTCCCCAGTTCATCACAGACAATCACAAAACTATGAACAGTACTAAAAAAATTTTTAAAAATCACTATTTTTGAAAGGTGTTTTGTTATTTGACAACACATACAAACAGAAATATACAAAAATTGGGAAAATTTGATACTTTGCCCTTGAAAGTAATGATTGAAAGCCATTAGTCTCTCATATATATACTATCTAGACATTAACAACTAATATGGTCCAGACTATTTTTCCAAGAATGTATTTAAGAGGCATATAGCCTTGGACAATAGAGATGCCTTATCACACTGGAATATATTTTCTTCAATCCCTAAACAATAAAGATAACTCATTCCCTAAAGCAGATGTGAATGATATGCCAGAATAATAAAAAAAAAATGTATTTCACTGGATGGAAGGATGAGCAGGTTGTCTGTGAGAATTCGTAGGTGAACTTTAGGTTTTTTTTTTTTTTTTTTTGAGGATGTTAATTGTTGATCTTCTGTGAATAAAAAGATAATGGGCAAAATGCAAAGATGTTGTCTTCACAGAGCTCAGTTATACAAAGTTTGGGTGGGGAGCTCAGAGTTTGTAGTGACTTGTTAGCGTGATTGTTGGTATGTCAGAATGTGTGGGTCAAAAGGGGAAAGTCCATTTTATACAAAGCCCCTCTGGAGTTTAGATAAGGAAGACATGCTCAGCAGGGAAGTTCTGTCTGACAACCATGTGGTTTCCTCAAAGTAACATCCACAGCACTACAAGCTAGAAGCTACAAAAGGAGAGGAAAAGCAGATTAAATGGATAACAAAAGACTGGTTTATGAGCGTTCTAGGACTCTCCAGAAATCAGCAGAGACTTGGGGGACACTGGGATGGCCTGTGGTGTGAATAAAGGAAACTAGGTGATTTGTCTTAATCTACAAATAAGTTACATTTAGGATTATTTAAATAGCACTGTGTATCTTGGAATTTCAAAATTTTTAAATCACAAAGCTTTCATTGCTAATTGTTGTGTTACTAAAAAGGTCTTAAGAAAGGCATTTGTTTCAACCATCTAATTATTTCACATATGTCTGACCAATTTAAATGCCTATTCTGAAAAGGCATTAAAATTTGAGGAGTATACACATAAAAATAGAGTATTATTTTAAAATGAAAAAACATTCAGAAATATATACAGATATGAAGTCTTAACATGACAAATTTCACTTAATATGAAGATTGATTTATGTGGAACTATTCCTAAAAGTTTTTAGATTTAATTCTGTTATGATTAAGTGGTATTTATTGATGGATAAATTATGCCATTTTAAAGTAATTGATGTGCTGCATTTTTAAAATACCATTCACCAAAGAGTTTCAGCAAGGTTTTGTGGTGCTCTAAACTCATTATACAAAGGTTCTTTGAAGGCATTACACAAACAGGGAATAGGTTCTTCTTATTATAAATGCAGAAATGATTTTAAATTTGATGAGCATAATCACGTATATTTCTGTAATTTATTAGTGAAGGTCTTATATATTTTGTATTTTTTGTCACCAAGAGATATATATTTCAGTGAGATGTGTTAAATATTATTTTAATGGACTTAAGAAAATCAAAATTTTAAATCCATCGGGTGTAGTACTAATGCTAAGAGAATTAATTTTTAAAATTTTTTTGTTTAAATGAGTCAAAAATTTGAAGATTCCACTTATAAAAATCTGATACTATTGCATGTGCTGCCACCTGCTGGAGAAAAGTTATTATAGCCATGGCATATACAGGCAATATACTGTATTCTTCCATAAGACAATGCTGTGTAAGAATTCTAAATGAATCCTAATTTCTATAAATTAAGTGAATAAACCGTCAAGAGATTGAATAATATTTTAAAAAAATGTTTCACATATCTTATTTGAAAACTGCATTAATTCACCAATAGTTTTTGGCTATGAAAACAGTATCAATTCCTAACAATAAATTGTACTGTGGTTTCCCAAGAATTAGAGCAGACTCACTTTTGGATGTCACCAGATCAGCAAATGGGTTTCTGTTATGGCTTGGATATGAGATGTCCTCCAAAAGCTCCCGTGTTGATGTAGGAAGTAAAATGATTAGATTACGAGAATAGTAAAACTGGGTCAGTGAATTCACCCACTTGATAGAGTAAAAATCTGAATGGAATACTGGGTGGTAACTGTTGACAGGTAGGGCATACCTGGAGGAAATATGAGATAAACAAATCTCAAAATGTATAGTACCCAGTAGATATTCCTCTGCTTCCTGGCAGCCATGAGCAAGTGAGCAGCCTTTTTCCGCCACCCGCTTCTGCCACTATGCCCTCCCTTCCTGGTTCAGAATCATGGAGTCAGGTGTCCATGGACTGAGACCTCCGCCATGAATCAAAATAAACTTTTACTCCTCTAAGTTGATCTCATCAGATACTTTAGTCACAGAGACAAAAAGCTGACTAACATAGTGTCATATGCACTTGCTTGATGTCAGTAATTCATCATGGTTCACTGTCATGCAGGATATTGAAAATATTACTTTGAAGTCCTATTCCCAGTTGAAAAATCTTATTTATCTAATACTTAAAAAATTTATGTGTATAATACATACAGTCATCCACCTCTGTATCTATAGATTCTGTACACAGATTCAAACAAATATAGATTGAAAATATTTAAAAAATGGTGTTTGTACTGAACATGTATAGACTTCTTTAGTTGTTATAATTCTATATACAATGCATCATCTCAACTATTTACCTAGCATTTACACTTTATTAGGTGTTTTAATCCAGAGCTAATTTAAAGTATTTTGGAGGATGTGCATAGATTTTCTACAGTTACGATGCCATTTATTTAAGGAATCTGAAAATGTGTGGATTTTGGTATCCATAAGTGTCTTAGAAACAATTCTCTGAGGACATCTAGCAATATATGACCTCTACTATTTTAATAAAAGACTTCATCAGAATAAAAATTTAGGGTGTTAATGATCTATGGGTATGTATTGTTATTCTTAATTTTTAGTCATTATAATTATAATTTCATATATGTATAATATAAATTATAAGGCATTTCCCTATTTTTAATGTTTTGAAATATTAAATATTCGAGATGATACTTTAAAATTTATTCTAATTGAAATTCATATAATAAGCTAGGATTGGTAATACTAGTACCATATGATCTTTCTTATATGTGGATTCTATAAAAGCTAATCTCATAGAAGTAAAGTGGATACTAGGGGGTAAAGGAGTGGGGTGGAGGAGCTGTTGGTCAAAGGGTATAAAATTTCAGTGAGTTAGGAAGAACAAATTTAAGGGATTATTATACAACAGTGACCTGTATTTAATAACAATGTATTGTATTCTTAAAAACTGGTGAGAGAGTAGACTTTATACCACACATAAAAAAGCATGTGAAGTAATGAGTATCAAATTAGTATATTTCAAGAAATGCTGTGCAAAATAAATGTAATTTTTATTTGTCAATTTAAAAAAGTATAACCACAACCATAAAAAAACTAAAACTGACAGAGTTTAGCTCAGTGGTAGAATGCTTGCTTGGCTGGCATGTGAGAGGCCTTGAATTTAATCCTTGGGTGGGTCTTCAAAAAACAAAACAAAACAAAAACAAAAACAAGAAAACAGAAAACTAGAAACCAGAAAAAGAAAGAAAAAGAAATAACACTTCTCCACCAGATGGCAACATGGAGAATCTTTTAAAAATATTAAACAGAAACAGAAACCAGTGAGTGAGTATAATGATTTAAGCAGTAACTAGCAAAAAGTAATAAATAACTAGTTTTTCTTTACTTAATTAAAAAGATTAACTTTTTAGTTCTAAGAGATTTGAATATTTCATTAAACACATCAAATAAATCTCATAATAAAAATTGAATAGATGATTTATTAATGATCCACTTTCTGAATATTTACATTGTATTAGTTAAACTACATCAGAAAGAGTAGAATTTTTTTACTAAGAGAGAAAGAAACTCACTTCTTAAAATTATTGAAATATAACAAACATAATGCAAAAAGCTTATCAAATCCATACTAAATTATCTCAAAATGAAATCTAAAATATTAGAATAAGGTTCCAAACTCTAATATCATGGAGACTGATAAAAGCAATTAATAAATAACTGATTAAGAAACTATTTAAAATACATTGAATCATTGAAACTGTAAAGTTATCAACACAAATTTGTGAATTATATGTCTAATAAAATAGACTATAGACTATATTAGCAGTTTGGAAAACAGAAAATGAATATAACTTGTCTCATCTGTTGAGAAATCTTATAATTTGACATGACCGAGGTAAGGTTAAGTAAAATAAATATGAGACCCTAGTTACCAATAAATTTCAGAGAAATTTTAGAATAGAGGTGATGCCATGGAAGATTTCATAATCTTATGAGCCCAAACAGCATGTGGAGAATCAGTAATCAAATTTGAGATAATCAAATCCCAAAAAGAACTCACAGAACAAGCAAATATGGATGGTGGATCTTTAAGAAAATTTTGATGTATAAATCACTTAATTATGTGCAATATCTTTTTCACAGTATTTTATAAGAGTCTATCCTGTGGCATATTGGCAAATACACCTTTTATACAGGGGAAGTTGTATGTGGTTGAATAGGGTAAGGGAGATGGTGAGAGGCAGTACTTGATGTTGATTTCTACTATGGAGAACCTTGAATAGGTTAAGATCTGTCCATGCAAACACTAAGCATTTGAATTCTTCGTCAAAATTGTGCTGCAATAACAGAGAAATTCCAGGAATTTTTGAAGGGACAGGTTGAAAGAAAGGAGAAACTTTATAAACCAAAGTCATATTTCAGCCTACCTGTAATAAGAAATCAATTAATTCACAGCAATAAAGTAGAATAAAAAGCCAATAGGAGAGACAGCTACTCATGTTGATATGCATTATTTTAAAAAACAGTGGAAAATTTAAGCAAAGGGTCCAAGTGAACCAGTAGATCATAATTCTTCGTAACTTTGAATCTATTGCATTTTCTCATTTCAAACAATTATAATGTATTGCTATTAATAAAAGATCATTACAATTGAGGGAAATGCACAGTTGAAGAAGATACACAAGGAAAACAGATATAGTGTTACTCTGAGTACTTCATATTCGTCAAAATTGGAGAGAAAAGGAGAAAAGAGATGAATTGGGTGAATGCAAAACCTTTGTGTGAGTGTGTGTGTGTGTGTATGTTCTAGGAATATACAAGGAAATAAATCAGTGAGTAGAGAAAAGTGCAAGTAGAAATAGAAAAACCATCTACTCAAGAAAGGTGACCAAAAAGATGGGTGAGATACTTCATATGAACTGTCAATGATGTAGAAGGCCTGGGTAAGTCTTTAGGAGATTATGGAACAGACTGTTTGAAAGCATCAGTATGAATAATGAGGAGAAAACAAAAACCATGAGATAGTTAAAGAAGAGATGCATTTTATATGGATTATGAGAAGCTTAAATGACATTAATGGCTGAAAGAGTGAAAATCATGGGCCATGAGTAAGGCACTGAATTAAAGACAAAGTACCATATCTGTGCCTCTGATGCTCTTTACCACCAGTTGCAAAGCTTGTGACCAGACATAAAAATGCCTCAGCTGCTTTCTCAACCTCATTTTATTGGATGCATTTTAATATCAATTTTAATAAATATTATGCATTAAAAATAAATACATGGTAAAACAGATTCAAGAAGTATTAGGTTAGAAACATCAAGTGGGTTTATTGTAGAAGTGAGAACATTTTATAATCAGATTATTTGTATTCTATTTTTGTTCTTTTTAGACATACATGACAGTAGAGTGTATTTTGACTTATTATACATACAGGGAGTATAACTTATTCTAATTAGGATCCCATTCTTGTGTTTGTACATGATGTGGAGTTTCATTGGTTATGTATTCACATAGCAACATAGGAAAGTCATGTCTGATTCCTTCACTGTCTTCCTATTCCTATCCCCTCTTCCCTTCTCCTCATTTGACATCAAAACAGCAGTAGTTATATGGCCTCTTTGAGGCCATATCTATGAGTGCATCTCACTGCAATCTACTTCATATTCAGAACATTAGTTGCAAAGAATTGTGGTTAGCTCATAGCCTCATATTCTGTGGTTCAAAGGACACATAGAAAAAAACATTAAGTAACTTATCAGCTAAGCTAAGCCTATTAATGTTAGGAAGACACATCATGTGATTTTGGTAAATGAGATAAACATGTTAATGAGAACTTAGGTCCAAAAATAGTTATAAAACTGGTGTCTCAAGTTACTCTTGCACCTCAAGCAACAATAATAAACAAATATTACGTTAACATTATCAGGAAAGAATTGTACACAAGAAAAATTTGAGAATGCTCATCAGACTGCAACTTCCTTACTACTAGAATCATACTTTAGAATTTTAAAAATAATGTTTGGTGTACTTCAAACATGCTAACTCTGAATTAAGAACAAAAAATTATTTTATGTGCTCTTGGATAATAAAGTTCATAATGAAAAGGAAATTATTTTCTTTCTTAAATATTTTAGGTAATAAGAAAATGTGCCTAGAATGTTTAAACCATTACAAGACTTGAAAATCTGCATATATTCAAAAATTATTTCAAAAGTATTGTTGTTGATTTAAAGTCAAACTGACGTCAAGACAAACTAATGCATATTTTCCTTTTTTTTAAAAAATCTTTATATGTAAGTTCATATATATTTCATTTAATGACTGAGCCTTATTTAAACAGTGCCTATGGTGGTAACCTCAATAACCTATTCTGCACTTACTATGTGATTGACACTGTAAAATTTTATACACTTATTTCATTTCTTCCCCCAGATAACGAGAGGTTATATAGAATTTCTGTAATAAATTTTACATGAGGAAACAAAGGCTTAGAAAATTATTTCTCAAAGGTCATATAAGTAAAAATCAATAGTCTGGAAGTAAATCCAGGTTAATCTCAAAGTTACACAGTTTCCACATTAGACTGCCATTCGTGTTTACTTAGGAACCGTAGAGTTCTCAGGAGTGTCCCAGCAAACATGACAACGGTGTAGATGAGGGACCTCTGAGTAAATTCTGAAGTACCTCATACTCTATCGCTTCAAGGGAGCATTGTGCAGTGGTGAAAGAGAAACAAAGAAGTGTTAAAAATCAGGACTAGCCCAGAATCATGAGTTGGCTGATGAGACCTACGTAACTTTGAAATTCTAGTCACTCTGCCTCAATATTAAAAAGCAGTCATATAGTGCTCACTTCTTGAATATTTATGGGGGTTTAACTGGATTTACTCTTAAGTGGAATAAAGGTAAGCCATAGTATAGAGCCTGGTATATGATAATTGTAGATTGCAACTATTATAAAATAAATAATTTCTATTAGTGTAGAGATATCTGCTACTTACTCCCCTGATGAAAAAATTTCAAATTTATCTATTTTTTTAACCAATGGCAAAACACTGAAATACTCTAATGAGAACTTTAAATTTTCAGTCATATGTTACTCCTAAGGACAAAGCCAGGTCAGTGAGATAGCACTTTACAATTCTAAGGCTTTATGTAGATGACTATGTTCAGTCATTAAGTTTGTTATACATTACATCTTATCAGATTTTTTTGTTCTTTTATATATATTTACTGATCAGACTATTTTGCATACTTACCAGTGGTTAAAAAATGCAAGATTTCAAAATTCTCCTTCTTTTATGATGATATCTAATTCAGTTTTACATTTTTTAAAAATGAGTATCCTAAAGTTATGAATTGATTTCAGATTGATCCACGCTAAGCCCAACAAATTCTGATAGTAAACACATCTTAATCTTCAGGAAAATGAAGCTCCTGTCAGGAAGTGCCAGGAACGGCTATCTCTGCTCTGATTGCTAGCCCCCTGTGCTATTCTACACCAAACTGGGACTGCTGAATTTCTAATGATGATGATGATGATGATGATAGTGATGATTTTGCTTGGTTATTATGTCCTGATAAAAGTCATTGCTAGGGATCTTTCTTACTTTCTCAGAATCATGCTTTTTCAGATGTTTGGGTAAAAGAATTCTTCACTGGCGTAGCATTCGGTGAGATGGCCATATCTTAGAGACCAGAAGTACAGCTTATCTGGTAGGAGCCAGAGGTTGCTGACTAAGTCACCAGCAAACTAAAGAGGTCCAACAAGCAAAAGACACCAGAATGTTTACATAGTTACTAAGAGACATTAAGCATATTTGTTCACATATTAAAATGTAAAGCATATTTATTCACTCTGCTCAGCTGGGGCAAAATCAGTTACAGAGTATTTTATTTTATTTTCAGTTCTTTTTCTTAAAATAAGAACATTTTTTCCCATATTCAACTTAAAATCTGAAAATGTTTGAGTATTAGAAAATCTGGTACTAATATCTAGCTTATATGAAGCAGAAAAAAGCAATAGTTGCTTTCATGCATGTGTTCACAATTCATTGACTCTGTGTTATGAGACTTGGTCTTAAGGAGATTAGTCTACTGGATTTCCATTATGTTAAATTCTATGCCATGATTTTGCTATTAAACGTAGCATATAGCAAATATATTGAAAAAAGAGGTGACACTCAGCTACATTTGTATTTTTCAGAAGAAATAAAATACGCAATACGCGAAAGTTCCAGTCTTTATGGTCCACCACCCAGCAGTGTTGAAACTGTAATAGAAAATATTTTTTTAAAGATCAATGTACAGAGGTTTTTAATGAAAAAAAAAATTACTGTTAGGCTATTAGGGCTTTGTTTAATACTGAATTCACCAAACTTAAGAATTTCAAATGATTATCATTTATTTGAATGCAAAAGATCCAAAATTTTTCTTAATATCAAAATTAATAATATATTAAATGAAGATTATTCATTAAATGTACTAGTATTTCCCAAACACCTATGCATTGGTTATACAATACTCTTAATTGAATTTTAAATCAAATGAATCTGATTCTTTTAAGTGCTATACACTTAAAAAAAGCTAATAAAATTGAACATATGTACAGTATTACCATAAATATAAAACTAAAACCATATATAAAGCAAAGTGGTGAGTAAAATGAATTTAAATGTCTTTTTTATATTTCTCATTGTTTTTATACATTTCATGTGCTATACTTCTTCTATTTTTAGGATTTTGGTAATTTTGTAAGAATTTTATAGTTTTCAGCACCTTATTAAACTCATGTTATTTAATAGAGAAAGACTATCTTGTTAGCTGCAGTTTTAAGTTCTGTGTTAATGAGCAATTGGTCCCTAATTGGATTTCTCTTTTAAAACTTTTTTTAACTTTATTTGTTATGTCAATAAAACTTACAGAAGCAACTTCCACATAGATTTTGTTCATGAATTTCATAAATTCTTCTCAACTGTGTAAAACCTTTTAATTCATTATTATCACTATTTTTCTTAGCAACTACATCTTGCTCACTTATTGACTGAAAGCATAATGGGAAGAAGAAATGTGATCATCTGAATGAATATACAACTTCCTGCATGTGTGTTCAAGGGAGGATTTATTATTGTTTTCCTAAAAAACGTTCTAAAAGGAGATAGCTGGTAACAAAATCTACCTCCGTTAAACTCTGTACATGATGCTAAGGATGAAATACGAATTCTGAAAATTATCTGGAGACAGGATTAGATATTCACTTTGGACTGAGCAAGACAGAGCAGGTGATGTTCTCGGGTGACCACATGGTTATCTCAGACCGGTACTCTTTGTATTTCATCATGACCAGGAAGAACAACGAAGACTTTGATATTGAAAAAGGTTGCTTTCTGATCAGAACGATTCCAGGAGACACTGAGTTTCCCCACAGAGCTTATATGTGGTGGTGTCGTTTAGACCAGTTAGACGGTATTACATTTCAAATCACAGTGAGGAAAACTGCAGTGTAAATATTGTCTTCTATTGGTATCATGGTGTGTCTGGAGGCTCTCAGGGCAAATGCAACCGGGAGAATCATGAAGAATTGATTAGATTTCATGAAAGTACTCTGAAGATTATGGGCTTGCTTACCAACTTTATCTAAATCCTTAATCCAGTATAAGAAGATTCCCGTGAATCTTTGTGGACATTACTGTCTTAGGATTTTTTGGTATCTTATCCAACCAGCTAGACACACACATACACACACACACACACACACACACTCCTAAATTTGATGTTTTTTTTTTTTTATCTTAATTGATTATATTTTCACACAAAAAAATATTATAATATATATGGGAAAAGTAAAACAAGAATTATTCGAGATAGCCTACTTAGAATTATTTCCTTTATATAATCACATTATTCTGAAATCTTTCCACAAAATATTTCAGAAATAAATTTCAAATGGGATTCCTTATTTTTGCTTCTCTAAACAAAAGTAGAAATGTAGTTGAAATGCCCACTAATTGTACAATTATACTGATTTTATAATTCCTTTTTATTTTGGAATAAAAGATACTAAGAATCCTGTAACCTACTTTGTTTATTTATTTATTTTCTGCTTTTCTCCTTGTGCTAGTTGTAACAAGAGCCAAGAGTCATTTTATTATTCTACATTGATTTTTTTTACTAATTCCTCACACAGCAGCGTCTATAAACCCAGTTTCTCAGGTACCTAATTTGTTGTCATGCGTTTGATTAAGAAGGCAACTCTATCTTTTCCCGTTACTTTCTAGATGATTTAAAATATTTTCTTCAGAAATCTTAACCCAAATCATATAAACATTGTAAAACAAGCTTCTAATCTTTATTTCACATCTTCTTTTTCTCTGTTCAACTTTATGGTCTGTGAAACAAAAGCCTTTCAGCCATTCTAAGTCGTATACTTTCTTAGAACACCCGTGAAAAGGAGGAAATTATAGATATCATTAAAAAGGCAGAAAGCAAAATTAATGTGTGAATGAAATCCACTTTTACTTTATCTTCCTTATTTCTCTTTGTAACCTCTAGGCTCTGAATACCCATAATGCATGGTACAGTTGCAGATAAAAGTGATGGATGTATTTCCCTAAGATTGCCACTTCAGAGGACTGGTAAACCTGTTTGTTTTTGGCAAAATAATTTAAAAAGCAAACTATCATGACTGACTTTCAGGAGCTTTATTTCTTTTTTTAGTCCAACATCTTTGCTTCTGGTTCTTAAAATTTCATAAAAAAAATGAGCCTTTGAGCAAGTATAATCATAAACAAAGAGGGCACGAATAAATGCATATGTGTGTATATATATTTATACATATGTATTCACTAAGTGACAAGATGGCTGATCTCTTTTTACAACCATTTATCTGCAGGGCAGGAAGAGGAATTTTCTGCCTTTATAACATCCCTGCTTTTTCCTGGCAGAGGAGACACTGGTGTTTCTTTTGCAGTGACACTCTGATGACTGATTGATACCACTCCAGGGCAGTCTTCTGACTGTTTCAAAGTGGCACCTACCCCTTTATTATTTCATATCCTTTACACATTGCGTTTGTTTTCGGAGTGGGTAATTCAGAAATATTTCTATTAAACCGTTATTGAAATAATTCAGTAACACTTTCAGGATATGGGACATGAGGAGTAAATAACTGGTTGGACATTTTTTTTGTTTTAGATTTTACCAGAATAGGAATATATATATATAAATATAAATAAAATATATGCAAATATCATTTTTTTACTCTAAATACAAAGGAAACTATACTAAAAGAGTAAATATATGCCATCAAATGTTTTGTATATGTTTAAAATGACTCATAGTTCCAGTAATTTTATAATATTCTGATATTAATACACAGAACTAGCAAAGAAAAGGGGAAAAAAAATAGACAAACCATGTTTGAAAACTACAAAGATTTGACATAGGTTCTATTTCCAGAGTTAAGACTTATCACATGGAAGGTCTCTTAATCTAAAAGATTACAGTGTGATTTGAAACATACCTGAACTAGTTAATAGGATTCAGATGAGCTCTATTTCTGCAGGATTCAAATAATCTAAATATTCTTGTTATGGTGAAGGACAATTTAAATGGGTTTTTATGGTTTGAATATGAAGAGCTTCCCCAAAGTTCCTATTAATGCAGGAACATTCAGAAGTAAAATGATTGGATTGTTAGAGCTGTAACCTCATCAGTCCATCCTAGTTTGAATGAACCGACTAAGTGGTAACTGTGGGCAAGTGGGGAGGGACTGGAAAGCAGGTGGACCACTGGGGGCTGCCCTGGAAGGGCTGTTCTTTCTGGGTCCTATCCCTGACCCTCTGCTTCCTGACCATAGCACAAGCTGGGTAACTTTCCTCAGCTGGGCTCTACCCTGATTAGGAAGATATAATCAGCTCTGTACTTAGAACTACATAGTATGTCAATATTTTTCAGTAACCTAGTTTAATACCTAATACATTTTAGCTTCTTATTTACCTTGAATAGACATAAATTATATAGCATTTATGCTAGTCATAAATACTTTCAGCAATACTATTGTTTGCAAAATAATATGAAATACTATGGTACAATTAATTTATACATAGGCCCTTCAGATCTTAAGGTCCAAGAAAATCAGATGTACCAACTGAAACATATTTATTCATTTTGAAGATTTAAAAACATATATTAATTCATCAGAATGTCAAGTAGAAAGATATCTAAATATATTAGCATGGCATGTTTGAAAAAAGAATAGAAACATTAAGAGATTATCTGTCTCTCTCATTCACTTTTCTCTTTAACCTTCTCTCCTTTAAAGGATTTCTTAATAAATGCTACTTCATTTGACATTGACTCATTATCACCAAGTATTCCTATCACACAATTCAACCTCTCTGCTTTCCATTATTCACATTTTTTTCTAAATCTTCTTTCAGTGTAATTTAAATCAGTATATTTTTCTTAGAACTTGACTCCCTTCAAAGATTTAAGAAATTATATGTGCTAAGGTATGTACAGAATGTTAATTGTTTTATATATTATTTTAGCTTTCACTCTTTCTCCCTCTTACGTTAAAGTTTAACCTATACATTAAAATGTGCACCAAACTAATTTGTTCAGTTTGAAGAGATTTGGCAAAGGTATACACTTGAGTGTCTACCAGTTTTCTAGGGAATGTGTTTAGATTTATACTGTTTGAAGTTTCCTGAGCTTCTGCATTTTTAGTGGAAATCCTTCATCACAATTATTTCCTTATTTCTTCCGCCTCATTTTCTTATTCCTCTTTTTTTTTTGGCAATGCAATGACTATTATGGTTTGGATGTGAGGTATCCCCCAAAAGCTCACATGTGAGAAGGTTTGGAGGAGAAATGATCGGGTCGCATCATTAACCTAATGGTGAATCAACCCTCTGATGGGATTAGTTGAGTGGTAACTGGAGGCAGGTGGGGTGTGGCTGGAGGGAGTGGTTCATTGGGGGTGTGGCTGTGGGGTATATTTTTTGTATCTGGGGAGTGGAGCCTCTCTGCTTTTTGGTCACCATGTGAACTGCTTCTCTCTGCCACACTCTTCCTCCATGATGTTCTGTCTCACCTCCACCACAAGGAATGGAGCCCGTCTTCTGCAGACTAAGACCTCTGAAACCATGAGCCCTCAAATAAACTTTTCTTCCCTAAAATTATTCTGTTCAAATTTTTTAGTCACAGAAGTGAAAAAGCTGACTAAAACCAGGACATATGTGCCAAGCAGTTTCATTTTGTTACTTGGATCTCAGGCTCTTTTTACTTTTCAGTCTTTTCACATTGTTTTTCAAGTTTATTATCTTTTCACTTGTTCTGTCTAGTCTTACCTTTTTATCAGTGAATTCTTTATGTATCTTGTGCTTTTGTCTTTATTTATCTTTGTACTTTTATTTAACACTCTTTTTTTCTAGTGTCTTATTATTTGTTTCTGTATCTTTGATACAGCTTCCCGTACCTTCACTTTCTGATATTTCAGTTTCAGGGAAATCCCTGGGTCTGCTTCTATCTGCAGCTTGTTTATTATCACATTTTGTATTTTCTTGCTTCCTCATGTGTGTTTTGGTGTGCAGTACTATCATTGACCTTCTTAAGGTACTTGCTCCTTCCTGTTCTCGATTACTTGTGTGGAAAATGAATCAAAGTGATATGTATTTTCATAAGATCTAGTCATTTTTGAACATTTAATTGCTTTAGATTACTACTAAGTTAAAATATTTTTACAAATAAGATTGGAAGTTTTTCTTTTGTGGGATTCAAGCCTATGGAATGATGAGATCCCACAGATCATGCTGTCTTTTATGTTTGAGTCTCCACTTTCCAAAGTGGGAGCCAGCCCCAGCAACTCGCAGGGTCCCCGAAGGATGGGTGGAGTCGGCGCAGAGGAAGTACTCGAACCCCTGGAGTAACTCGAAGCAAGTGCTGCTCAGATTTATTTTAGCTCTTCTTTTATAATATTAAGTAAGGCAGGATTAAACAAGATACAAGTTATAGAGAAATTACCACAAGATTTGTCATTAACCACACTTTCCAGCAGGTGTCTAACACAGAGCAGGTACATTAAGGCCAACTTTCTATATTTACTTAAAGTTACTCACATAAGCATATTACACTGAAAGGTATTTTCCTCTTACTGGCCTTTGTTTACCCTTTGGTGTCAGACCTGTTGTCAGCATAATGACTATTTTGTTTTAAGCTAATTTTACCTAACTGCTAAGCAAAACATGCACTAATCTTTAGCTCATATTATTATGTTTTTGATTTAACCTTAAAGGTCTACTCTATTACCTAAAGGAGCTCAGTTAAGACTAAGTTAGGTTATTTACTGCCTAACAATCAGTGTGAGTGCTTAATTTTTATCCTAATATTCTTTATGTTATTGATTTATCCTCTACCTACTATAATACATATGTGAGACCTAAGTCAGCATAAACTACTCAACCAGGTAACATGCATGAGGGCATTTGATCTCAAGATAATATTTTTCTAGTTGTTTGCATATGCTGTTTCTTTGTTCTTATGTCCTACATTTCCAGGGTGGCCCTTGACGTCCAAGCCTTTGAAGGAAGGACCATTACTGGATATTTGTTCATTTACCATTAATATTAACTATTTGTTCACCATTTTCATTGTACCCTCCTGTATAAGGAAGAAGTGGATCTGTGGGAGGTAGGTCCTTATACTTGCTTGTTTCCCTTTAGGTGGATACCGCAAATGTCCCCCAAGCTTGTAAGCTAAGTAGGGTGGTCCTTGTACTGTGGGACAACAAGTCTCCTGTTTTGTTTGTCAGGCTATTTACTGGTAAAGCATTAACTGAGGCAGGTGTGGTCAGCATAGGAGCAAGCAATTCCTGTAACTGTAGTTTGTTTTGTTTTGTTTTTCTTTGCGGTGTTGGGGATTTGAACCCAGGGCCTTGTGCTTGCAAGGCAAGCACTGAGCTATATCCCCAACCCTGTAACTGTAGTTTTTGAAGAACTCCTCAAACTCTTGTACTTTAAGACTTATTACGTGTGATATAGTACACTTTTTAAAGCATTCCTCATCCTCCCCCAAGCCCCGCAGACTCATTGAGGTTAAATTCTTATCATAACCATCAGGGAATATGATTTGCAGTTGCATAGTTATAAGTACAAGATAATTACAAGAAAACACCCAATTCCTAGGAGAGATGACGGTGGCAGTTTCCTGGAATGGTGGCCTTGCCTTTATTCTGCTACTCAAAGTGTCTTAATTTGTACTTTTTCCTTCATACTCTCAAATACTATTGTCAGGTTTTCCTTAAGTCCTTCCCCATGCTCAGACCTTGTCAAGCAGCATGGTGGAAATGGTCCCCGCCAGTAAGTCCCTTTGTGCTTTATGTCCCCACTGTGAGCTCTCTGTCGGAAAGTATTTTTCCATTTTTTTTTTTTGTCTCTGGCTTCCTATGCTTAAAGGCAGCTCCTTGATGGAAGGTGTAGTAGGAGTTTCTCGCAGTTTCTTGCTACCTCTGTTAATGGTGAACTCTCCACTTTCTCAGCATTTCTGCGAATAATGAGAAGAGCCATAGATCTTTTCTTTCTTAATAAAGGACAATCGTTTCCCATAGATTAACTTTTGTTTCTTTGCATATCAGTTTTCCAATGATTTCAGGGGATTTTGGGGATTTTATTGGCTCTAACCTGTTGTGTGGTTAATGTGAAAGTAATTATGTATTGCCACTACAAAAAAAATACAAAAAAAAAAAAACAAAACCTCTTGCTGTCTCTCCTTCTGTTTGATATAGATTGTTGTTGTTTTTACTGTATTTAGTTTTTTTTTTTTTTTTACTTATGGATGGACGCAATACCCTTATTTTATTTATTTATGTTATGCTGAGGATCGAATTCAGTACCTCGTGCATGCAAGGCAAGCACTCTCTCACAAAGTCACAACCCCAGCCCCTTGTTGTTACTGTTGTTAACTCAAAAATAAATAAATAAAATAAAATAAACCTTAATAGTAAGAACTTCCATCACCTCGACTAATGAGAAACTGGGAAGAATTACCTCTAACATTATAAGTCCTCTTACTGCTTTGTTTTTTAGACTGATTATTTTGAAAATGATAAATATTGTGCTAATATTTTCAGCAAAGGAAATTGCATGTTATTTTAGGTAAAGTTATTCAATATTAAATCCTCATTGCAATTTGGGTGTTTTCCCCTGCATGCCTTTATTCTGCTACTCAAAGTGTCTTAGTTTGTACTTTTTCCTTCTTACTCTCAAATACTATTGTCAGGTTTTCCTTAAGCATATTTTTAGGAATCTGACAATGGTATTTATGTGTCATATAATTTGCTATTCAGTTTAGGTGTCTTGTTTAGAGTATTACCTATTTTTGTCAATTAAAACATTGTATAATTTTCAAATATTGTAATGCAACCTGCTCCCTTACTCTCTGACAGGAAAGAGAAATAGGAGAAGAAAAAGTGAGCTATCAAGTTTCTGAAAAATCTGTTTTAAATACCTGCCAGGTGTTAAATGTAGAATCTGTTAGTAAACATAACAGGCACAAAGTTGTGCACCTCTGAGAACAATTAAAAAATTAATACCCATTTCCCCTTCAAGTTCAGTTTGGGGCAAGACAATCTCTTTTCTAAAATTGCCAAAATTACCAAAAATTCATTTAGTATTTTAAGAAAAATGTTAGATCCACTTTAGTCATCACTCTCACATTATCATAATAAGTCTTCTTTAAGGAAAACATTTGGTACTGATTGGCATTGGTTAAGAAAATCTCCTACTTGCTATTTTTTTTCCTTGACATGGCTTAAACAGCACTTTGTTTTACACTGTGCAATATGCTGACGAGGAGTCTTTAAAGTACTGAAATATTCATGTTCTGATCCATTGCAATCATTCCCTAGTGCCTTCTTGGTTTTGCAAGAACAAAACAAAAAGTGACTATATCAGTATCAGCAGTATCAGAACCTTTCAAAATAAACTTTATAAATGGAAAATTTCAGAACATTTTGTGTGTGCACAAAGTACACTACTCAAACTAAACAAACTTGGTGATGTCCTAGTCTTTGTACAATTCATAAAGAAATATCATGATTTTGATACTTGTAGTCATATAAGGATATAAATATCAAGGTACAGTGTTTGAAAATTATTTCTACTTTTAAAATGCTAAATGACTATATTGTATTCAGGTACAGTGATTTACAGCTCTGAAAAACAATAAAAAACAACATGAAAATTTATGTAATTTATATTATACCTTCCTTTTCTTCAACTAGTATGCATGAATGAAGAAATTTCATAGGCATGTGACATTTAAATACATTTTACATCAATATAAAAATAACAGGACTATAACAGACCACTATGGTCCTATTGGGAAACTGAATTGATTTAATAATCACTTTAAAAATGTAGGATCAGAGAAAATATGCTCTCATTTGTTCATCTTTCTGCAAAGTAATTTTACTAGATATTAGTCTGAGTAATTAATAAGCTTTCAAATATTTCAATAGAGTTTTGCAAATATGAGTTCACATGGCTCCATTTACACATTCTCAAAATGTCAGCCTAGAAAATAATACCCACATTGAAGGTATTGTTTCCATACCCTCTCAAGCGTATTTGACACCTGGCATTGGTATGCAGTGGTCTTCCCTCTGTAGGTAATGAAAACATTCAGAAATTTTTGTGCCAAACTGGAATCTTTCTGAGCAGCATTTCAATGCGCATTAGAAAACTGTTAGGTGAACAAACATGATTCCCAAACAAATATGTCACAAAAAAAGAATCCAAAATATTTTGAAGGTAGTTTGCATACATTTGAACCAAAAATTTAGTAACTTTCAGAACACAGTAAAAAGAAAATTTGTAGTCTCTCAACATAGTGCTAACATATTAATTGCAACTGGAGGAATACATCTAATATGGTAGGATAAAACAATGTCAATTTGAATTTTCAAAAGAAGAAGTGAAATGCAGGGGAGATACAGTTACCAAGAACAATTTTTTTTTTATCAAATCTAGTATACTTTAATTAACACTAAAATTTGGTATATATTTATCCCCTTATAGTAAAGGGTATCTATTTTTAGTAGCAACATTACTATTGAAAAAGAGCATGCATTTCAATTAGAAGTTTGGACGTTTACAATTTTAACTGAGGGCATACCACATAATACATATTATAGTTATTTTTATTTTAGAATAAATAATTTGAATATAATGTAAGATTAAGTGAATAATGCATATTATAATGATTGTTATGGGGCAGTGATTTAGTCATATTGTTTTAGGTATTATTTATTTCAATTCTATCATTGGAGAGATAATAATGAATATAATCTGTTCTTGAACAGAGTATGCAGTCTAATTGGAGGACCATCGTTTGGGCTTAGATGTGTGTGTCTCCCAAATGCTCATGTATTAAAAGATCGGTTCTCAGTGCAGCAATGCTCAGAGCTAGGGCTTTAAGGACGTGATCGGATCATGAGGAAACTAATCTCATCAATAGATTAATTCATTGATGGATTTATAATCTGAATGAACTATTGAGAGGTGGTGGAAACTGAAGGTGGAAGCTAGCCGGAAGAAGTGCCCTAGGGGATATATCTTGACCCTCCTTCCTGCTTCCTAGCCACCTTGAAGGGAGCAGCTTTGCTCCACCAAGTCTTCCTGCCATGATTTTCTGCCTCAGCTCAGGCGCTCGGCAATGGAGCTGGCTGAACTTGAACTGAAACCTATGAAACCATGAGGCAGCATAAACTCTTCCTCATTTATATTGCTCTTTTCAGGTATTTTGTTCACAGGGACAAAAGGCTAACATAATAATACTTAAATATGGCCCATGCCTATGTATTTTTATAACCCAAGATAATTGTACGTTGTAAAGGATAAAAGTATGATACTGTGAGAAAAACTTACTGCATAGATAGAATATAGAAATGTTCATGTTGGACGAAAGGTAAGATTTTTATTAATTTGGATATTTATTACATTTTAAGTTGAATAGGTGGAGCGAGACAATGAAATAAATATTTTTTTCTTGAGACATGATATAAACTTTGTATTTTTCAAGGAACTGAAATTCAGTGGAGATCAGAGATTGAGGGCTATGAGAGCAATCCAGAAACTTCTGGGCCATATTTTCTTTAGTCTCTTTTAATTGAAATGAGAGGGTTATTAAATCTATGAATTTTGATGGAATGGTTAAATTAGATTGTTACAATGACCATTCTGGACATAGTTAAGGAAAACATTTCGGGGTAGGCCAGAGTAAGTATCTTAAGTTAGTCACTTTCGTTGCCATTTTTTTGGGGGGGTGGAGTACTAGGGATTGAACTCAGGGGCACTTGACCACTGACCCACATCCTCAGCCCTATTTTGTATTTTATTTAGAGATAGAATCTCACTGAGTTGCTTAGTGCTTCACTTTTGCTGAGGCTGTCTTTGAACTTGTGATCCTCCTGCCTCAGACTTCTGAGTCCCTGGGATTACAAGTGTGTGCCACCACGCTTGGCTTTTGTTGCCATCTTGATGAAATATACTGCTAGTTTGGATGACAAGAAGGGCAACAAATATGTAGACATGTGATGGGATATCATATATACAAAAGATGGAAAATTAATGACAGCTTTTAATTGCATATGGATGCTTAAGGAAAATATTGCATTATTTAGTCAATTAAAAATAATTACTAAATATATACCATTTGCTTTACTTCAGTAATTGGTAATGAGAGTAAATAAATAAGACTGTCCATTTCCTCATGCACATTATATTATGTAATAACAGTTTTCTGACCTTTGTAACTGGAAGGTTGCAGTAGCCACTCTGTAAGAAAAGTAATATGAATGTTCCAGATTTACATGTAGCTTAGTAGGGGAAATCATAAGTGAATTGGGAATTAGTATTGGATTTGATTTGTCTTTGCAATGCTCAAATGTATGAGAAATCAGATATTTAAGGCTACAAAGCATGGAAGGGTACGTCTGTAGGGACAAACACAATTTTGGATCCATGGAATATGATGACAGTTGAGGTTGGTTCAGGGGTGCAATGTTACATTAGGTAGTTACATTAGGAGGAAGAAGTTTTGGTGTCTACAGAGCATGAGGTTGAATATAATTAACAACAATGACCTGTCTAGTGATGTATGATCTATCAAAATGTATAAATGCATTCTACTGTCATGCACAACTAAATTGAACAAATAAAGTTTAAAAATTATAAAAAACAAAACAAAACAAAAAGCAATGAATCACATATCTCAACATAGTTCAACAAAAGGATTTCCAATGTACTCACCATGAAGATATAGGATAAAGTGTAAGGTGGTGGATATGCCTTCATTCAGTCATTACTTGTGGCATACAAAAATCAAAACAAGGAATTTTACCCAATAAATATGTGCAACTATTATGTACCAATAATTTAAAAACTGAGACTATAAGGTTATGTAAGGAATCTCCTAGAAAGAATTTTAGGACATGAGAAACAAGCCATGAAGTACTCAAATATTTCGTTCAAATAGAAGAAGGTGGTTCTCTGAGAAAAACTGAGAAATTTCAGAGAAAGTCCAAAGACGAGATTTCAGGGAAGCTCTGTGATTGTGAATACTTATAGGAAATGGGAAGCTGTCCAGGGACATTCCAGGTAAAATGAGGAATGAAAATGAAATTTTACATCTTGATTTTTGAATAAGGATATCATTGAATTCATTAGTAAATACTATTATGTTGAGCTGATAAAAACAGAAGTCAGTTTGGAATAAGAGGAGAATAATATGGTGGAAGATTGGATAAGACTGTATGAACAGATCTAAACTCTACAGCTCCAAATGCGTGGGTTGGTTCACTTTTTACCAATGAGAAAGCTGAGCCAGGATGGTTAAATCCCCTACCTGTGACGTGGGAATGCCAATCATGAGATCTGAGGTTGTGTTCTTTTTAGTACGTGACAAAGGAAGAGTCATACATACTTTCATTTTCTTTCCAAGTCATGGGACCTACTTATTCATTTCTAAAACAATCTATGAGGATGATTTATTTTATATCTGGGATAATCAGCAGAGCATATCATTCTGTACATGTATATGATAGTGTGTAAGTGTGCATGTTTGTCCACTGCATGTGCCTGCAACAGGTAACTTTTTAGAGGTATTGAATCTAACATAAATCATTTCTGTGTGCAGCAGGGGTGCCAGTAGCACTTGCAGTAGATTCAACTATTGCTTTCCAAAGTTTACTCCCTCTTGCCAGGTAATATTGCTATGCCCCGCCTCTCCTTGCTCCATTGAGAATATACATAAACATTCTAGGCCACATACTGGTATTCAAACTAAAAACCAGAAAATAGAAAATGAAAGTAAGGTCACTCAAATTTCCACTGGGTTCATCGTACTGATCTTATTTATTCTCTCATCGTGTACGACTGCCTATGAATATTTTCATGGCTGTTAATTCTATTATCCTTGAAGGTAACTTTAGAGTATGAAGGGGAAATTAATTGCTCGTCCTGTTTATAAAGATGACAGTGAAGTATTCAGTTTGTGTCACTAACAGTTCTTTTGATCCATTACCTACTTAAATTGTTTCCTAATATGCTGGAGTGTAATAATTAAGTGACAGTTTATCCTCTCTAATCTGCAAAAACTAAACAGAGATTAATAACTGATACTTAATGACATAATTACTAAATGAAAAAGCAAGACAAGGGCACACATACACACACACATATATGTAAATTTTCTAAAGGAATCAAATATATTAACAGCTTACCTGATTATTTATCAGTTTGAATTTTATCGGGAGTTTGCGGATGGTTTTGAAAAGCTCACCTGGTTATGTTAAGGACGTGTTAAGTCATTTATTGTCCCTTTGAAGGGCAGCATGCACCGTCCAGCGAGTTGCTGGGAGTCAGGTCACAGCTTCAGACTGCAGACTGTGTGTAGTAAAGACAGACTGGTGCAGGCAGCCTGGCTGTCCATGCTTGGTGGGGGAGCATTGCTTTGTACTCTATGGTGTTTCTTTTCATTAGCTCTGGACCTAATTGTGCCCATTTCACATTATTTTCTTTGGGAAAAAAAATACAATCATCAAGTTCTAGCTTTATTTAATCTTTGACTTTTCTCTATTATTCTTATTGCTAAACACCTGAAAGGTAAATTTTCAGTTGGTTAAGGGATTTTACTCAAGATTTTTTTTCTTTTGATGATGAATATTTATTTATTAATAAGAACTTTAATAGATTAGAACTTTATGTAGCATTGTTATTTACAAAATGCTTTCAATTTGTGGCTTTCTAAAAAAAATATCTTTCTCTTCAAGTTTATTTTCTCTGATGATATGGCCTTGAAAATATAAATCCGAACTTCATAAAATGAATTTTCTGAGTGGAGTTGATGTGATCAAGATATTTTTTCTCTCCTCAACCCTCACTACATTCTATCTAAATTCAAAGTTTGTTTTGGTCTATTGCCAAAGCATGTTCCAAATCCACCTTCACCCCCCATACCACAGCCCTCACTTTAGCCCAAACCTCCTAAACTTCTATCATGGCTTCAGTTTGATCTCCTTGACTCCTTGTCTGAGTTCTGAGTTCCTAAAACAGCATTCTCCAAAGAAGCATTTAAGATGATCTTAAAAAAAAAAATTAAAAATCCCTATGGTACCATCTTCCCTGCACAAAGTTCCCTGATAGCTTTCCATTGCAATTAAAATAGAAGGAAAGCATTCTCTCAAATTCTACAAGACCTTCCAACTTTTGTACTTCTGATATGATTCTTCTTCTTTCTCCATATGCCTTAGACATAGTAACTTCTCTCTTCTCATTATATATTTCCCAGTTAAGTCGTTGATTTGGAATTCTTTAACGCTGTGTATTTGCATGGTTATATTATGCTCTTTTGCAAGTTCCAATACAAATTTCTTTAGAGATGTTGTTTGACATATCGAACTGTAATGATCACAAATCTCCCCTTAGTTGATTGACTTTATAATAATTTATTTCATCTTAGTAAAGTAATATATTTGTAGTTTCAAAATTATCTTGCCTTGAGAGATCATATATTTTCTGAAATTCCAGTGACTAAGAAATTTTTTGATATATATTAGACATTCAAATTATTTTAAAGGTCAATTTAAGGATTTAATATTCAGTTAAATAAAGGATTATTGCAATAGGCATTTTTGTACAGAACCTGTGGAAATTGGTGTTTATTCCTCTAATATGGTAAGCAGAATCCTAAAAGACCCTTCCTGAAATGACTCATGACTTTGTATAATTAACACCCCTTGAGAGTGGGAAAGACCAGAGTTTACGATGAGATATGACAGCATTGCCATTGTTATATGGCAATGTTAAAAGGGAATTCTGCAGATATAATAAATACTCTAATCAGTTCACATTTAATTAATAGAAGAGCAGATGATCCTGGTGGGCCTGACCTAATCAGATGAGTTCTCAAAGGAGACTAAAATTAACAGAATCTGTCCTTTCAGTCTCATAGAAGTAAAGTATGTTGTGGAGAGGGTTAAATTACAGGGAACATTTGGTGTCCAAGGATGTGGACAATCCTGGAATCTCATATGTGGCTGATGAAAAATCAAAATGGTACAGTCACTTTGGAAGACGGTCTGATACCTCTTCACCAGGTGAAGCACATACTTACAATACACCCCACACTTATGTGTGTGCTCAAAACAGTTGAAGACACATGCCTACACAAAAACTTACACAGAAATGTTCATGGACACATTATTTAGAGTAACAAAAATGGAAATAACCCAGATATCTATCAACTGATACAGGGATAAATGAAATATATACTGCAATAGAATATTGTTTGTCAATAAAAAGGACCAAAGTCCTACAACATAGATGTACCTTAAAAATACAAGTGAATACGATTACAAAAGGCCACAAATTTTAGGATTCCATTTTTGCGATACTTAACAGAGTAAGCAATTTCATAGAAACACATGGAATAGCTTTTGTCTATTGCTAGGGGTAAGGAGAATGTATAAGTGGTAAAGCGTATGGTGGTTTTTGATTTTTTTTGTATGTCTGATGAAAATGTTTAAAATCAATTGTGCTGACAGACACACAATTTTGTCAATATACTAAATATACTAAAACCATTGAATTGTAGACTTTAAAAGGTAAATTTTAGGGTAGGTGAATCATTTTAATTGATCACAGAATAAACCATGTACCAAAATATAATGGTTTTAAGCATGTGGTGTGATATTCTCATGCAATACACCCGAGAGGAGTCATTTAAGTTTGTGGGCTGCTTCTGTTCCATGTTCTACAGCTTGTTCAAGGATCCAGATTTCTTCCATCTTGATTTCTACCATTCCCAAGAACAGTGTTCTCTTACTTATGCTCAAACACTTTCCACGGTTATATCAAGGCACTAGTTGAAGTATGGAATTTATCTATTAAATTGATAATAATACACAGGCAGAATATTTATCATCCCCTAATCTACTACTTTTATACATCCCATCTGTAAGCCTTAAATGGCACAATGAGGTTGATTTTATCTAAAAAATCTTATTCTCTAAGCCATGTACTGCCTAAAATAGCTTTGAATACACTTTAAAAAAGTAATGTTATATCTTTGTGTGAACTAGAAATCTGAGGTGAATAAAAATCTCTTATTTTGGTAGGATGATTTTTTTATTACATTGAGTTCTGTTATAAATTTGAATTAAAGTCATTCAAGTATAAAGAACTACCTCAATTTGATATTCGAATTTAGCTGCATTTTCTTGACAATGAGGAACAAAGATATTAAATGTCAGTTATGTTCCTGAGAATTTGCACTTCACTTTTGTGACATTTTTCAGAGTTTATACAGAATGAAAATCTTTTTAACCTTACAAAGTTTGAGCAATCACCTAATTAAAGATTTCCAAACACGCCTTACACTTTTACAATCCAGCTTCTATTTCAGTAATGTTTAAAAGTCCATCTTTCTTACGAGATATAACCCAGAGATTAAGACCATTCTGCTTACACACAAAATATATGGTTTCCAACATAAGTGAAGCTCTTTCAATTTTTCTCTTTTTGTGAAAGCAATATTCTCCCTGGTAAATAGAAGTAAGGATAAAATAGCATAAAATTTGTGTTTGGGTCTTCTAAAATGGCAGATTTTTTCCCCCTTTATGTGTTTGTGGAATGAATGGGTCTGTATGAATTTCCATCTTGATAGTCAAGTCATACCTGACTAGGGAGACAAAAGATTTTTCTATTGAACGTGTACTGGAGTACATTCTACATCCACAAAAACCTGGAAGTAGAAGTCAAATTAAGTCCTTCTCAGGTAATATACAAATAATAACAAGGTAAGGAAAACTTTGCCTGGAATTTTTCAGAAGTTTTGCTTTATATTAACTAGAAAACTTTGAAGATTTTAAAGATAATACATTCTATTACTTTTGTAGTCACAGTTCAAGAATGTAATTAAAATTACAATGTGAAAACCTTAAGGAAAGTACCGTAAAACAGTATGATTTTTAACAGAGAGCTTCATTACCCTTAGAACATGCCTATATTCCCAACCTACATCACTGAAGAATAGTGTATTTGGTGGGCTTTTCAAATCACTGCACTAAGAGCACATCTCCTATCAAGCCATTGATGAGACTTCAGTTCTAAAACATGAATTTTAACTATTCTTGCCTCCTACTCTAGAATACTAGAATGCATATTATTTTTGCAGTTTTGGGTCCTTTCTAGAAAACCGAATAAGAAGCCAAGATTCTCATTGTAGAGTTAAGCTTTGACTTTTCTTTTTTTGCATTAAAGTTATCACAAAACTTATAAATTCACCATTATTTTTCAGCACTAAGTCACATAATAAAGAATTAAGCCCCAAAGAATATTATTTAGAGTAGCTCATAACTTTACACCAAGTAAGTAGCAGAATTTTAATTCAGTCTCACATTTTGTTATCAATTTCTATTTGAATAATGAGACTGATATAACCACTGCTCATTATACAAGCACAGAAACCTTTTGTAGGAAAGAGTAGAGGAACACAGGCAATATATCATCCCAAACATTTGCAGGTACATTAGCTTTACAAGAAAAAGCCTCTGGGATGATAATAACTAAGATATTCTGGTTCTTTCTACAAGGACAGAGGGTGAAGGTACTTCATAAGTAAATTTAGCTGTAGCAACTTGGCATTTCAAGTCTATTACAAAGCAATTGTTCAGGAAGAAAATTTTTAAGAAAGAATTCACCCCCCCCATACATACACACACACACACACACACACACACACACACACACACACACGATTTGTTTACTTTTTGGAATATCCAGTTTCTTTCTCTCCACAAAAGCCCTTTCTACACTCCTTCATCTCTTCTCCTTTGAGAAGTGCACATTAGAAATCTGATCATATGTACATACATGGTCCCTGGATTTATTCGTTTTCTCTTTGTGACAAGTAGAAACCATGGATCAAGCAGTGCTGCTAGTGTGTACAATCAGGTTTCTTAGGTGTCAGAGAGGGCTTAGCAGTGAGGACTATGGTGCTGCCTGTCCAATGAAACTTTGGGTGGATGATTTGGAGAGCTATTTGGGATTTAGACAGGGTGAAGTTAGGCAGAAAGTCACTTTTGGAGCCTGAGGTTTGAAAGAGGAATATCATGTGCCCATAGGAGAGCTAGGGATGAGAATTAGCTGCACATATATTTATTGTAAGTTCATAAAAGAAACAGTTCTTACTGCACTAGAAACCCTGAGTACCTGATGCTGAAGATCTACTAGAGAATACCCCTATATCATATGTGCCATCAGTTACACATAATTACCCGTGGTTAACTTAGTCCGCATCTGTACATATGCTAAGAAGAAATTTTTATTCTTTAAGAAATTTAATTGCTGTGGGGGCAGGGAACTGGGAGTGGGTGTGGAGCATTCAGGCTGGCTTCTAGAGATTGACAGATGATGCAGGCCAGAACCTGCAAGTTATCAGTAAAACATCCAGAATGTGGCAGATATCTGCATGGAATCCTTGCACAGGGGCTGTGCTAATCTGCTCTGCATTGTTTCCATTTTAGTATACGTCTGCAGTAGCCAGCACTCCTGAGAATTTTAATGAGAATAATCACAGAACTTTTTGAAGGATAATAATAAGACTAGCCTCAGAAAAACTGGAGAAATTTCAAGCTCAGGACTGGTAAGAAGGGGAAACCTTGGAAAAGACAACCAGTTTCCACTTAAGATTCCAGAAAAGATAAATGCTAGGAGTGATAGTAACGCAGAAATACAACACAGTTAGAAAATACTAAAACAAACAGTCTCAGATCAGATCGCTACCTGACTGGACAAATCGATCTACTTCTATTTATATTGCCTGACTGAAAGAAAAACTTTTCTAGAAACTCAAATTTGTTCTTAAATTCTTCATATTTAAACTTTGGCATTAAAACAAATTTATATCTGCATGCCAAGAGAAAGAATAAAAGATGGATGGAAATAAAAAGCAGGACAGGAGATCATGAACGACATAGCCAAAAGTGACCATAGCCACAGAAACAGAGCCAAAGATGATCCAGGTATTGGAACTGTCAAATCAATATTTTTGCAGGGCTTATTATAATATTAGTCTCTTGAGAAAATAATATGATTAAGCTGAAATAGAGGTCAATATTAAAGAATAAGCACATACTGCTCACACAAGTGGAGAAAACATTAAAACGTATAACTAAATTAGAGAGAGAGAGAATGGGGGAATACCTTTGAAGACATAATGTCAAATAAATTTTGGAAATGACACCAAGCATAAAGTCACTGATTCAAGATGATCTAGGTCAACAGATCTTGTTTTGGAAGATTTCAGTTGGACATTTGTGTCCAGTCAACATCTGCAACTATTCTTACAGATATCGAATCCACATTTTCCATTGTTTTTAGCATGTAGTAGGTGTGCTGCCAATTTGACCAACATGAAGGAATTTGGAAAATGAATGAAAAATTTAAGAAATATTGCTATGGGCATTGTGTATGGCATGCACTGTTCGGGGAAGAGTGAAAGGAAAGCAGAAGCTGCTGGCTCATGGACAGGAGCATCCCCTTAGCTACAGTGTCACTTGTGGTTTGAATTGCCCAGTCAAGAAGAAAAAAAGAGTGAGTACAGAACAAAAATTATTTTGAGAGAGAAAGAGATTGACACAGAGAAATACTACATTCGTCTATCTTATTACAATACATGGTTAAAATTATGATGTTATTATCCTTTCCTTCCTTCCTCTCTTTCTCTGGGTTTGAATCCAGGACTTTGAATATGCTAGTTAGGTTCTCTGTCACTGAGCTATGGTTCCAACCCATTGCTTTTGTGAATCTCTTCCTGCACCTAATCTATAAATTAAGCTGTACCATGGGTATGTATGTGTAGGAAAAAATTAGTAAATACTGGGTTTATATTCTGATGAATGGGGGACAGGGGAGGAACTACTGGATTTCCTATGCTTTACATATAAATGGTTACATGGAAAATATTACTGGTAGAGAATAGTTATTTACCTTCATTTATCAAGTTTCTTTTCTTACCCACTAAACTCTATCAGGCTCTTAAAATACCCATTTGTGACCATTATCTTCCTCTTAAAATTGCTGAACCTCATTTACATAGAATAAAGGTTTATTTCTCAAACTTGTCCCTTCCTTTCCTGTCTGTAGCTGAAGCCTTCCTCTCTCCTAAGGCACTTCTACAGATGGTTCCAATAGGGGATGCCTTTCCCAGCTCTGCTGATTAGTGACCGAAATAAGGGAAAACAGGCTTCTGTGTGGCTGACTGCGGCTTGGAAATGGATTTCCATTCTTCATCTGTAAAAGTCCCCATCTTCAAATCTCACATCTTCAGACTCTAGTTTCCAGCAGGGTTTTTGTAGGAATCATCTGCTGGCAAACACATCACAACTCATTTCCTGTTCATGATCATGGTCTCCAAGAGTGCTCTCAAAATTCCTGGTTACTTCAGTAGCCACTGGTTGACCATTTCCCTAGAAAGGTCTGCAACTTCATTGACCTCTTCTCATTAACAATCTGGTCTTCACCTTACATCACCCTTTAACACCGAAGCATTGTTCTTCCATAACTCCAGTTTACTGCATTAGTTTGAATTTGATGTGTCTTACTCTTTATTTACATGTACAATGTCATCCCTCTGTATCTTTGAAAATTCTCATTCTCCACAAGAAATAAACACAAAAATCAGTCATGGGATGGCATCAAATTAATTTGCAAAAACGATTTTTGCAGTATCACCAGTGTTAGCAGAATTCAGCATTCGTTTCTCAGCCCTTCTATTAACTTCTCTGCAGCATCTGCTACACTTCTTCAGTTCCTTCTGGACAGAGATCTCTTATTGGTTTCCAGGACCCTATACTTTCTAATAGTCCTCCTATCTCTTTGATATCTCTTATGAGAATATATTAGTAGTTACTTCTAATATTCCAGACCACTTAATACTATATGTCACGATATCACTCTCAAACCCAGACCTATATCTGTCTACCTATTTGGCTTGTATTTTTGGTATCTAATATGTATCTCAAAATTTGTATGCCCAAATTCAACATTATAATGCCCTACCCTTGTGTCTGTTCCCTCTGAAGTCTCCACAATTTCAGTTCATTTGCAGTTCCATTCTCCTTTCATCTTAAACTAAAACACTGAGTCTTGCTCAACACCCCTTTGGTCTCATGTCTACAACCAACACCTCCTGTATTCTGTCTTCAGAATACATCTTGACTCTTGCTCAGCATTTCCCACTTGCTTCACCGTTATGACTTTCTTCTAACACTACTAGCCAGGTGTCTTTGGTCCTGGAAATGTCCTGTATCTGTGCTGCTATAGCATAGCCTGTAGCCACATATGTCTACTGAAATATGCTAATATTTCACTTGAAATATGCTAATGCCACTGAAAAGCTTAATTTTTATCTTTCATTTAAACTAATTTAAATTGAAATACCCACATATGCCTAATGTCTACTGCATTGTGCAAGGCAGTTCCATACCTCTGTGCTGGGTAACCCTCAGTCTAGTCTAAAACTTATCTTTACTGATATATTTTACATGTAATAAAATTCATTTCAAGTGTTCAGCTTAATGATTATAACTTTACTTATTGTAGAAAATATAACCATAAATGAGTTTTAGAATATTTTTATCCTAAGATTCCTCACAGTCCTTCGGTCACTGGCAATTCTCATCCCAGTCCATAGAAACCACTGATATGCTTACTGTATTTGTAAATTTGATTTTCTGATCATTTGATGTAAAATGGAATTATAGCATACTAACTTGTGTCTAACTTCTTTCACTTTATGTAATATTTTTGAGGTTGTTCTATGAGGAACCATATATCCTTAGCTTATTCTATCTTATTGTTAAATAATCTTCCATTATATGGATTTACCACATTTTCCTGTGTATTCCCAATTGATGAACATGTGTCATATCCACGTTTTGGGTACTATGAACAGCGATCCTGTAAACTCAATGTAAAAGACTTTATGTGGACATAGTTTTTTATTTCTCTTTTGGTGTACATCTAGAACTGGAATTGCTAGGTTTATGTTGAACTCTTAGAAATGGAGGTTCACAAAGTGGCTGCATCATTTTACATTCCCAACAGCAATAGATGAGGTTTACCATTTTTCTGTATGTTCATTAACATTTGTTTTGTCTACTTTATTTACGATAACCATCATATTGGGTATAAAGTGGTTGCTTATGGTAGCATTGGATTGCATTTCCCCATTGACAAATAATATTGTCTTTCTGTGTCTTTACTAATCATCTGTATATTTTCATTGATAAAATATCTGTTCATATCTTTGTTAACTTTTGACCATACTGTTTCTTATTGTTATGTAAGAGATTTTTATTGGGTATATTTTTATAAACATTTTTTTTATCAATTTTGTTTTCCTGTCCATTTTTCATTTCATTTTCTCAAACTGGTTTTCCCTGACCATGGTGGAACTAACCACTTAGAACTGGACATTTGCTTTTAAAATGTTTTATTCATATTTCATATTGATATCTAATATAATACATCTTATTTAGTTTAATGACTTTCCCTACTACAAAGTAGATGAAAAACCAATTTTGTCTGTTTTCATTGCTTCTAAGTGTTCATTCTAGTCTGTCAATATAATTATTTGTAATTTGAATAAAAATATATTTTAAAAACCATGTAAAATAAAAATCCTTAAGATAATCATTATCCCCTTTTTTTGTAATGTGAAATAGTAAAGCTGTCAAGTTTTCATTTAGAGGGGTCTGAAATTCTAGTTATTGAATATTAAAATCAAAATATATAATGTCAAAAATTTAAATCAGTGTTATGCATTTAAAGAAAATGAAAATTTAAAGCAATACATAAGGACAAGTTGCTTATCTGTAAAAGGACATCAGCAGTCCAAGTAATTTTATTATGGTTTTGCTATTTAAACTGTCTGTCCATAAATAGATAAAAATTGATCAGTATTCAGTAATGTACACAACACCTATGACCTTTTGCTAACTTTGGAAAATTAGTATTATTGTCTTGTTCTTATCTTGCAGTTAGTTCTACAACTAAATCAATCTTGAGTTTGTTTTTAGCTTCCTGCCTACTTGGGTTTAGAACTAATCTATTAGGAGCTGTCTGAGGTTCTTTGCTGGATCTTAAAGTAATCTTATCCCTAATGCTTTCATACAGTAGCTATTTAATCTTCTTCATAGAGTAGGCAGAATAACCTTACACTTTACTTTTCTAATAAAATGTTTTTGGTTAAGAATTTTAATTGAGAGAAAATTGGGCAACAACTGAAGCATACCTGGAACATATCTATAATGGTTTAGTTCAATAAAACTTATTCTTGAATGATAAGTTTTACATAATGGAAATGAAAATGTTTATATTTTAAATCAGGCTTTTAATAAAAAAGTGAAATTGTTTCCATTTCTTATGTTTAGAAGTTGGAGAAAGTAAATGGAATTTTATTTTTTAAATTGAAGTCTTTGTTCTTCTCTCTGATAAATGTGAGCAAGTCACTTAGAGTTTTCATGAATCCAGTGTGCACATACTATTAAAAAAGTAAAATGTGTAACATATACTTGGCATATTACAACTTTTAGAGTATTGAGCAAAAGCATATTGTATATTTAAATTTATGTGTGCAGTAAATCATGTATTTTACATAATAGAGAAAAATGTGTACTTTGATATGCATTTATGTACATCATGTCCTTAAATTGGTGAAATGTTCAATGAGTGTGCAGTTGTCTTAATGTATTAAAATTTTGTTTGCTCACTATTATACACAACATAATGTGACGGCTGTATATTTTAAATGTATTTGAAATACAAATCATAAAACTTCATCAATTTTGAAAAACTCTAAGAAAATACTGCCAGCGGTTTTTTTTTTTTTTGGTAGTTATTTATTTATCTGGAGGAAAGAATAGTTATCACAAGGTATTTCATATTCTTTACTTGCAGTTTTCATAGGAAACATTGGAGACCAGAGGAAGTTTCAGAATTTTAGAACATTTATTAGAAGAATTGAGATAAAAATTCTTTTTATGATTTGTACACATTTGATTTTTCAATTTACAACTTTAAATATACATGAAATGATCAGTAAGGCTGCATTAAGCTGCATGGAGATCACTCAATTTTCCAATGGTAGTGTTTGGTATATTTAGTAGAGAAGAGAGAGGAGAGGGATGAAGGAGAGAGAGTTAAACAGAGAATGGGACTTTATTAAGTTACATGATGACACTGAAAATTGTTAAAGAAAGCAAAATTTTATAATAAATTCACGCAATTAACAAATTTCTTTTTGCTATTTTCCTTATACAGATTTAAAGATGCATGGAGATATGATAAAATTTATAAATTTAACATTTAAATCTATATAAATTTTAAAACTTCTTGTTTACATATTTCCAAGTCTAAAATGTCATCCTTTAAGTTGACAATAGGTAATTTGAATAATTTAAGATTGGATTCTAGAAAAATGCTCAAATCTGTCAAGTAACCTGCATATGTGATTTCTCTCACCCAAATCTCTTTTCCTTTTTCTAACATATTGTTATGGTTTGGATGTGAGGTATCCCCCAAAATCTCATGTGTGAGGCACTGCAAGAAGGTTCAGAGGAGAAATGATTGGGTTGTCAGAGTCTTAACCCAATCAGTGAATTAATCCCTTGATAGAGGTTGAGTGATAACTGAATTGATAGGGAATGGCTTCAGGAGGTGGGAATTGGGGTGTGACTTTGGGATAAATATTTGTATCAGGGAAATGGAGTCTCTCTTTACCTCCTGATCACCATGTGAGCTGCTTCCCTCTGCCACACTCTACTGCCATGATGTCCTGCCTCACCTGGAGCCGGGAGGAATGAAGCCTGCTGAATATGGATTGAGACCTCTGAAATGGTGAGATACTAAAAAAACCCTCTCCTCCTTCACATTTGTTGGGTTCTGTAGTCACAACAGTGAAAAAGCTGACTAAAACATATGTAACTAGAATATTCCACACATTTTAAAAAGCAAACTAGCAATTCATTTGAATTAGTTTAAAATACATGTTATTTTCATAATATTTCAGGTAGGCAACACACATTTCAATATAGATCTACAATTTTTTATCATAAATTCAATTTGCTTACTAATTAGTTTAAAAGTATCTTTCTAAACTACAATTGACACATTTATAGCAGTAATCAACTAGTTACCTAAATCTATAGTTCATTTGTTACACATTTTGTAGATAAAATACATTGAATAACTGGTGTTTCTGAGTCAGTGAATATATGTGAAGTGCTTTATCAATATTTATTGAAAAGTTGCACAATAAATTAATTTTTATAGAATTTAAAATTTAAAAGTGAATATTAATGTAAAAATGCTTTCTTCTAATTGTAATTATTCATTAAGATTTAATCTAGGTCTTACAAGAAGAAATTATAACTGACTCTTATTCTGTAAATCTGCATTTTAAAAGCAAAAAGTGGTATTCTTTTCCTTTAAATAATTCAGGTTTCCTGAAAAAATTGTTTTGAAAATTAGATTATGTGGTTTTTACTCAAAACTACAGTCTTTAGTTAAAACTGTTGACCAAGATTTCTTAAACAATGGACCTCCCTACATATGTGTATATATATGTACATATACAGTAATATATATTCACTATGATGTCAAAAGTACTTGCATAATTCTCTCTTGTGTTCATCTACTTTTCATATAAATATATTAACATATCTATTTTCTATGTTAACAAAAACATTTATATTAGAAAATCTTCCAACATGTAGGTATGTACATATACACAATGCATCTAGCTTATATAATAAAACCTCTATCCTAATTCCTATAAATCACACTATTAATGAGTCACTCAACTCATTATGATTATTTCTCAAAGGCATTTGCTTAATATCTCTATTAAAATAAATATTTTATTATGCTAATATTAAGCCATTTAAGAAAACATTTAAAATAAATTATTTTAAGAGAATTGAGAATAATAAATTCCTAAGGGAATTTCTAAAAATATACAATCCTATTAAAACAGACAGTTCCCTATAATTATGAGTCTATGTTCAAAGTAGAAAGTGATGTTATTTGTAAAAAGACAACATCATCTGTTGAAACTTATTTCCAGTGAAAATGATTTGAGATCATCTTTAGAGGGCAGCATCTAACTAGGGAAAGATGTACCTCAGGTCTAAGTAGAAGTTTGAGCAATATTACAGTGATTACATCTGTTAATCAAAAGTTGATAATCTATTAAAATATCACTTCACAATTCCAGTATCAAGAAGCTGAGTAACAGTATCAGATAGTAACCTAAATTTATAATCCAGTTGAGAGATACACTTCATTTTACATCACCAGCTGTTAAATGCCTGTATCTTTTTCAGCTAATGTTGAAGTAACATGGAATATATTAACCTTACTCCAAGTGTAGTAAAACAGAGCAACAATAATCTAGGCTTTAACAGTTATGTTTTATTAAAAAAAAAAGATAAAGAATGAATTTCCCAAACAATTGTAATCATATAACAAAAATAAAAAGACACAAATAGAGAAGTAAAATAAATGAGCCTATGTCATGTAAAAAAAAATTAAATGAGAACAGGGCTTTAGAACATGGGTCAGAAAGTATTTTATTCCATATATATATATATATATGGAATATATATATATATATATCCTTAAAAATAGAAAACTTGAAGTTTTGTTTGAAGAATTTACTGTTAAACATATTGAATAGTTCATTAATCATATTAATGAAACAATTGTTCCATCATTCCATAATTTGTATTGAAAAAAATCTATTTTTGTACCCAATCACTATTTTTGGAAATCTTTGATGAAACTTTTTTTTTTAATATCCAATGACAATATTTTGTAGAGTAAAGCTTTGCAAACTGTTAAGGTATTTCAGAAGTTGTATTATCTGGACTATGATAATATTAGTGCTTAGTAGAGTCTTATCAGACTAAGTATCTTATTCTGGTTTCTCTAAAAATGAATGACTTAAAAATATAATTAGTAACATCAGTATGTTATCAAAACCGCCAATGGAAAATTAAAACCACCATGCAAAGCAAGTTCTTTAGCCATTTACTTATTCATCAAATGTTTACTGAGCATCTGCTTGTGCTAAGCATTTGTACGTAGTGGGCATACGTCGATGCTCCAAACTACATTTCAGCCTTCATGCTCATGGAGCTTATATTAAAGTCTTATTATTTCTACCTTGAGACAGGATGTTTGTGTATGTGGGATGGCGATGACAAATACATACAAAGAGGCAATTGATCTGGAATGTTATAGTCCAATCAAATATATATTAATGTTTCTTTAGATCCACATAATTCATTATACTCCTACAGTCTCCTTCAATCTTTAATATTTTACTTTGGGATAGTCAAATAAAAATTGTTTTGCAACCATTTATACTCCATGATTATCCATAAAACCACCTTAGAAAATTTAGTATTTTAAAATTTGGGTGACTTAAAAAGCTATAAATAGGTCTACATGATTTTAAACTCAGATCTGATTATGAAGCCAAGCCCTGGTCACAGAACTATAGAGAGGTGGCCCAGGTAGGCTGGAGCATGGGCAGTAAGAGTGGGCCATGGCCACAGGGAGCCTGCCATGCCAGCGTGGGCCTGAGGTACAGCAAACCGGGATGAGGGAGACCAGGGTGTGCTGACCTGTCTTGCAGAGGCAGCCCAGCCTGGTGCAGAAGCGCAGAAGCCTGGAACCATAACAATACATGGTCCACCAACCTCAAACTTCTGGGAAGCTGGATTGCAGGTAAGCTTTGCAAGAAAATGCAAGTGAGGCAGACCCAAATGGAAGTTCAGACTCAAGGGTTAACCAGTAGCATTAGTACTTTTCCCAAACCCTGATTAGCATACGTTTGGATCAATAGCATTGACCCAAATGATATATAAACCCCTAGAGCAGTAAACTCAGGTGGCAACCCCTGTGGGGGTTCCCTCTTGCTCTTGTGAGAATTGGTTTCTCTTATTCACACTTGAATAATTCCTACCTTCACACATGAATAAATCCTACTCCTTTCACTGTGGTCTTCCATTGTCTGGTGAATTTCATTCTTTGGATTTGTGAGAGAAGAACCAGGAAGGTGGCAGTGAGTTGCTGGGATCTATTACAACACTGGAGGGCATGGCCCCCCATTTAGAGTTGCAATACTGAGAGCTGCAAATCGCCACTCAACAGTAGTGGAGGAGACTCAAACTTTGCCCAAAGCGACCTTCAGGGCCTACCAGGAGGCTTGCCCTTACTGCGGTGAGCAGCTAATGCTAAAATAGACTTTCTCAGTTGTAGAGACTTGCAGCTTGCACAGGCTTCCGTCGCCAGCAGAAGTGGAGAATTAAGTTTTGTCTCAAATTCTGGTTTCAAGTATAGGTTTTATTTGATTGTTACAGATTATTAAAAAACCGAAGGCATACAATTAGCACAATGATTTTAAGAATATTTGTCTTGAACTCACTCCTTTTGTCCAGTTCTTTAATTTTTAATTTTCAAAGACATTGCTTTCAGGACATTACTTAAGTTTTACAACTTAAACATTTTTCAACTTAAATTTAAAACTTATTTCTATATTGAGATTTAAGAAATTGACCTTTTGGAGACCAGTTGTTAATATGCATTCAGTACTTTGCATTCAAATGAAATAGAGGCATACATGCACAACTGAAAAGAGAGAAAAGGGAATTTTATTAAGACCTCTTTTTTCTCCTTGAAAAAGACAAAATCTTGGCCCTGGCAGGTTCTCAAATTTTTATTAATAGGCTATAAAATGTAGATAAGTCTTTATGTTGTCAAAATATCAATTTTTATTAATAGGCTATAAAATGTAGATAAGTCTTTATATTGTCAAAATATCATGGAAGATCCAATGTAAGCTTAAATTTGAATTGCAAAACCTACAATCAAATTTTAAAATGAAGTATCCTTCAGTTATATGTATGTCAGACAGATACCTCTCCAAATTATAATCACTTATTTGTTTGCATAGAATGAAATTTAAATCAGAAAAGAAAAAAAATGTTGTTTTTATGCCCTTTTACTTGTCTGCCAATTTATTTATTGTGTTATTGATTATTAAATTATATCAATGTCCTTGAATGATTTGTCATTAGCATTTGAGTTGCAGCATTTATAATTTTAGAACTATTTCCCCTAAGTTGTTAAATTTATTGTGAAATACTATTTACATAGACTGAAAACTCAATCCAACAAGCATTCATTTACTAAAAATAACATGTAAAACCTACATATTCACTCTAAGACCATATATTTTTTTAATTCCCATTATTTCATCAGTTTTGTTCAAGTGCACATTTTGTTCCAGATTCTGTATGTGCTATGTCCTGGTCATTTATATTCTGAAAGTGTTTCCCATGAAAGGAAAATCATGTGTGAAGCAGGTACTATTTAAAATATGAAAGCTAAGTTTCCTTTTTTTATTTGTCTCTGATATATTTTTTTCTAGCAACTATTTCACCATTTAACATTAGAAAAATAGAAGAGGATATGTTAATTTCTGAAGAAGAAAGATGGACTATAAGCTTTAGGACCAAAGCCTATGTTTTTGAGGGGTGAAGGTTAAAAACAACAACAACAAAAAAAACCAAACAGAACAAAGCAGAAAAAGTTGAAGGTTAAGGAAAGCAACTAGTGAGATAGATATATCCTTTCATTTATATAACCAAAAAAGACATTTTAAAAAATTAAAAACAAAGAGACACAACCCCCCTATAAAAACCTTCAATTGATTAGCTTGAATTTTCACCCTTAAGCATCATTTAAGAGTGCATTGCTGATTGGGGAAGTCTTGGTAGTCATTCTGTGTTTTCTAATCTTTCATGTAATTTTTATCCTACAAATATTCAAATGACAAAGAAACTTCTCTAGACTTTATCCTCATTTTAATCACCTGTTTCCTAGCTACCTTGCACTCATTTTAAAATAACTTATTCTAATGACTATAGAAATGTCTCCCTTTTCCTTACATCCTCCATCTGGTTCTGAAATCTCCAAGTTGGAAAGGCAGATGTTTTGGCCTAGTTACTAAACAGGGTTATCCATATTCATTATAACAGCCACTATTTACTTCCTTTATAATTAGGGAAGAGATATTGGAAGCTTGTATGAATGAGATAGTTAAGTTAAAAAAAAAATGGTAAGGAGGAGGTCGTAGGCTCAGGTGTAGTCACGAGGCATTAATGCATGCTGTCTCTATTAGTGCTTTCAGCCCACACTAAATGGATGCTTATTTGTTCTCAAATATTTGGTTGCTTTTTGTGAAATATTTGAGTAATTTTACCTGTGAAAAGCAGGGTAATTTAGTTGAGACTATCTGAAATGATACCTAATTATACTCCTGTTCAGCTTGAATGTTAAAATGTCATAGTCAATTCTTAAGATAAAAGAAAATTGAGAGAGTCATTACCATTTTGAAGTAAGACCAGGACATAGATTTATAGTGGAAAAGAAAACCATTAAGTAGATGAGATCAATAGATGTCAAGCACATGAGGGATTCTTGTGACACCTTAAGAAAAGAAGTGATTTTTAGCTATAGACATAAGGATTTATAAATGTAATCTAAAGGACTTCTGATTTAATTGACAAAGGAGATCTGAAAGCCTGGGATAAAATGAAATTAGATCTTAAATGCAAAATGCCATATTCTATCTTAAAAAGTGCCTAATTTATAAATATGTCTTTGATTAAACCAAAATTGAATACATCTCTTAAAACAGTTTTTAAACACTTTATTCAGTTATTTTCCTTATTTTATGTCAGAAAGCAATTACATGTACAATTCAATTTGTAACCACATACAAATTTATATAACATATCCCCTTAATTACATATTTAAATATTAATTTTTATTTTTTCCTTATTTGATTCTTATTTAAATCTACTTACATTAGCCCTTTACTTACTTTGTTATTATTTCTAGTCTGACACATTCGATAACTTAAAAATTAATAAAAACTATTGAAAATTAACTAATACACCCACACACTCTAACCTCTAGTTTTCCTAATTATTAAAATGAGGGTGATGAAGTTCCTCTGGCCCTAAAATTGAGTTTTTGAAGAGTACTTTCTTGTAGTGATTATGAATTTGCAGTAAGTGCATTTTCAGAATAAATTAGGTTATTTTCTGATCTAACTCAACAAACATTGAAAATCATACCTGAACGGTCATCTACATCGTGCACAGCCATAGAAATGAAAAGATGTACCCCATTTGTGTACAATGAATCAAAATGCAGTCTGTAAAAATAAAAACAAAAGAATTCACTGGAAAAAATATATATAATTGTTGAAGACAGGTGATAGGAATGTTAAGTTTTGTTATGTTTTCTATTTTGTGGATATTTGAAAATGACCATTAAAAGGATTTTTAACAAAAAAAATTTAAACATGCTACTTGCATGGAACAAAATTTTAGTTTATCTTTTACATAATAATAAAACACAGTTAAATAGAAAAATGACATTTTACAAAATACACTAATATAGAGAAGTATATTCTCAAATGTTGGCATATTAAAATGAAAAGAGTAGTATGTAAAGAATTAAACAATGCACTCTTGTCAATTTTCCTTTAAGATTGCAGTTACAATAGAGAGAAGATGGCGGGTGAGAGGAAAGATGCACTTCCCAGCAGTTCCTCAGCACCAGACCTAAGCAATGGGAAGACTGCTGCTCAGAGAGGTGGGTAACTAAAGGAACTCACTGAAACTTAATCTAGGACAGTAAAAGAGACCATAAGGACACGGAAAGTGAGAAACTTTGAAAATAACCTAAGAAATAATGTTGGGGACACACCAGCCTGGCTGCCGGGGTGGCTGCTGAGGGAGGAGGGGAGTGCAGGTAGAGGAGAACCTGAATCACAGCAGGCAGATCAGTGAGTCATTCTGGGAGGAGCTGTAGAATACAGAGGGAGGCTGATCTTAATGAACCGGAGTTGGTGGGGAAGTATTGGGTGAAAACCAATCTGGATCCCTTGGCCCACAGGGAAATAATTTGGTGGGAACTGGTCACCTGCCCAGGGTTTATTTGTTAAATGCTGAGCATCGGCAAGCAGAGACCAGAGATTGGGAGCTCATAAGGGAAGTCAGATGAATCTAGATGTCATTGGTGTGACCCCCCCAGAGCATACCTGAACCAAACTGAATGAAAAATAAGTGCAACAGAAATTGCCACCTGCATCATAGGAATTCTAGATATCAAGGAGAGAGAGCTCCCTTTGTTGCTGGCATCCCACAAGAGTTATTGGGAAAGTGTCAAAGATGGTCACAAGGGAGTGTATGCACTCCATGGCTGATGCCTGGTGATTCATATTTTTTTAATTACTTTTTTATTTTTACAGACTGCATTTTGATTCATTGCACACAAATGGGGTACATCTTTTTGTCTCCATGGTTGTGCATGATGTAGATTCATACCATTCGTGTAATCATATATATACATAGGGTAGTGATGTCTGTCTCACTCCACCATTTTTTTACCCCACTCACTTTCATTTCCCTCCATGTAATCCAAAGCAGTGAATTTGAAACTGATGAAAGTTTAGTCCCTATATATCCACCAACAAAGGTCCAAAGCTTAGCCAAGACTAAACCCCAACTAATGGAACTTCCAGTTTAGAACTCTGTGCCACTCATGCTACAGGCATATGCAATTTGTGAGCACGCTGTGTTCTATACCACCCTATACTGGCAGATGGGAAGCTGTGAGCTGCTACAATCAGCTTTGGCTCCTAGCCACAGTAGCTGGCAGCTAGGTGAGGAACACAAAGAGGTTGTACTTAGCAATCCCCAGTCCTTGATCCAAGGGTTTCTGATTCCCAAATAAATACTAAGAATGAAAACCCATCCCTGCCAACAGTTTTTAACAACCTAAGCAGAAACAAGTCATACATTTCTCATTAAGATTTTTTTTATCACATTTCCCCCCTACTTATTCCCCCCAATTTAACTCTATTTTTAAAAAAAGGATTATCATTTTTAATTTTCTCAAATATCATTTCATTATATTTTATACCTTTATTTAATTTAAAGAAATTTTTTTCCATTTCCATTCTGTCAATTGTGTGTGTGTGTGTGTGTGTGTGTGTGTATGTGTGTGTGAGTTCTTACCGCATGAATAGGTCTGAGAAAGTATATATCCATATAAATTTCATTTTCATTTTAATTGTCTTCTTCTGCACCTGTTTATTATTCAGCCTTGTTTTGATTTGGGGATCTAATTGCATGTGGGTTTGAGTTGTTTAGATCTTACATTTGCTTATTTGTTCATAATTTGGTTTTTGTCCCTCTTATTGTCTCTTCTTTATTCTCGTCTCTCATTAATAGCCAAATTTTCCTGTTACCCCTTCCTCTCTTTCTTTTTCATTATTTTTAGAACATTGATATGGCTGTATCCCTGTAGTATGCTGACTTTAGATCTTTGTATATATACAAAGGAGTGGAATAACTGGGTCCTTTGGTGGTTCTGTTCATAGAATCATTTGTTGAGGAACCCCCTCCTGCTTTCCAGAGTGGTTATACTAATCTGCAGTCCCACCAAAAATACATGAGTGAACCTACTCCCCAACATTATCACCAGCATTTGTTACTATTGGTATTCTTGATAATTGCCAATCTGACTGGAGTGAGTTGAAATCTCAATGCAGTTTTACTTGAATTTACCTGATTGCTGGAGATGTTAAAACATTTTTACAATTGTTGGCCATTTGTTGGCCATTCTCCTTTTGAGAAATGTCTGTTTAGTTCATTTGCCCATTTATTGATTGAATTGTTTTTCTGATGTTGAACTTTTTGAGTTCTTTATATATTCTGTATATTAATCCCCTTTCAGAGGAACAGCTGGCAAAGATTTTCTCCCATTCTGTAGGCTTTCTTCATGCTCTTAATCATTTAAGAAGTTTTTTAACATCCCATTTATTGATTATTGGTTTTATTTCTTAAACTTTAGAGGTCTTACTAAGAAAGTCATTGCACCAATATGATGGAGGGTTGAACCTATGTTTTCTTCTAGCTGTTGCAAGGTTTCTGATCTAATTAATAAGTCTTTGATCCTCTTTGATTTGACTTTCGAGCAGGGTGAGAGAGACAGGGATCTAATTTCATTCTTTCACATATGAATATCCAGTTTTCCCAGTACCATTTGTTTAATAGGCTATTTTTTTTTTTTGAGCATATGCTTTTGGCACCTTTGTCAAGTATGAGATGGCTTTAAGTATGTGGACTGTCTCTGTGTCTTCTATCCCACTGGTCTTCACATCTGTTTTGATGTTAATACCATGCTGTATTTTGTTACTGCAGTTCTGTAGTACAATTTGAGATTAGGTACTGTGATGCTTCCTGCATTACTCTTTTTGCTCAGGATTGCTTTGGCTATTCTATGTCTCTTATTCTTCCAAATAAATTTTAGAATTATTTTAAAATTTCTCCCTTTTGTCTTTTTGAGTTAGATATGACTTCCTGTAGGATATTGGAAATGAGTGATGAAAGAGGATTCCTTGCCTTCTTCCTGAGTTTTATTTTTCTGGCTGAAAATATTTTGATTTCTGTCATTCACAAACTTTTTTCCCTATTAAAAAATAGTAAGTCCAAAACATTAATAATGAAACTCTGAAGACATTAAAATCAGTAGGAATAAACTTTTGGGCCTCTTTTTATATTTATAGAGGGATAGATCACTGAAGGGCAGAGCTATGCTCATGACAGGTAGAGATTTGGAGAGGATAATATAAGGAATTTAAGTTATTAATCATGATTTTAGACTGTGACTTTTGTGTCATGTAACCTACTTATTTAACAATGTGGTGAGAAAATGTATCCTTCAGAAATCTTTTTTATTGAAAATATTGATGGAGAAACAGACATAGCCAATCATAAAATATGTACTCTATTCATTACACGTATTGAAAGGTAGATTGTTATATCCTATTTGTAATCAATAGGCAATGAGCACTGAGAAGGTATTCCACAAGTTCTCTGTCATATCAGTGACAATATAATCATTAAACTTACCAGGTTGACATATAACGATATTCATTTATTAACATGTAGATATTTTTTATTTTTGACATGCATAACATTGTACCCAAATTTTTAATATTTATGAACAGTGATAATTTTCTTTCATACTGCTATTTTCTCTAATGTAAATTATTCAAATTTTCATTTCTTATTGTTGATGTACTTACAGATGTTAGAATTCTATTAACTAGCATTTCCTTTGAAAAGAGAAAATACATCTTTTTTTTAAAAAGTATATTCTAAAGAACTCTGGTGGGTTACAGTTTGCTTGAATGAATCTCAATGTTTAATCCTTATGGTATAGAAGCTGTCCATTCTTCCTACATTTCACTGTTATGTTCTTGGGCTTGATTTTCATAGATGAAGATGGTCTTAAACAGTATATGTAAAATTTTTTGAATGTTAAAAGCAAACTGCTAGATAGCATTTTTCTATGTAAAGCCATACTAAATTTTAATTGTTATGATTACACTTGTAGAAAATATCTGTATAATCATATTGATGTATATTTGTCACAATTGGATTCTCTTAAAAATTCATTTATATAATTCTGTGTTTTAATTCATTTTGACATAATTCTAGGTACATGACATTCCATTTCATTTCTATTGGTCAGTATTTATAATTATACCTGCATTTCAAACATGACATTTAAAACCTATGAGTATTTGTGTTCTCTCCTAAAGAGGCAATTTTCTCTAGAATTGCTTTGTTTACAAGAACACAGCATATGCTTGATTTTTTTCCAAGTATGTTACAGAAATCTGACACACTTGAGAGGCAAAAATGTATCAGTATTCTAATTATTTGTTTTATTTATAATTAAGTTGTTGCTTTGAATATATTGGATGATTAAAATTTTTCTCTCATAAGAAAATTATAATGATAAGTGAATTTAATAGACTTTTCTCTATATATTTTAAAAAACCCAAATCAAAAAGTTGAAAAAATAAGATGAAAACTTGGGTGGCTAACTTTGCTACACCTTGTTCTATGTAATTACCAGGATCATGATGCCATTATATAAAAGATAGTTTCTTAAGCAAAAAATTTTAAAATAATAGAAAGAAAACATCCATTTGCAAAAGAATGCATTTAGGTGTGCATACTTTCCTCATTAACATTTGTCTTACTAATATGGCAATTTTTAAACTAGTTTTAGATTGAAGTGATGAAAACATGCAAAATTATTATTTCAGGGTAATGTCTAGAAGTTAATTATGTATCTTGAAAAATTTTGACGTATGTCGACTTACACTACAGTAGACTAATGTAGTTGAATAACTTAATAACATACATTAAATAAATGTATCTTAGCTTCAATGTAGCATTAAAAAACTCAGAAAACAGAATCATACTAGACTTAATGAAAGATTTCTGTAACTCTCGTTTTTTACTGACACATAAAAAACAAAAAAATGTTCCTATCAATGGAATGCCATGTAAAGTTTCAATAAATGCATATATTAGGTCATGTTTACATCAGGATAAACATATCTGTATCTTTAAGCATTTATCATTTTTCGGTGTGGTTAAAACATTATAAGTCTTTTTATTCCAGTTATTTGAAATACACAGAACATTATTTTTATTTATCCATCTTCCTTGCCTCTTATAACCACCATGTGTTTACTCCCAAATTCTAGAAATCAGTTTCTTTTTAATTTCTCCTTTGATTGAAATCACAAAGCACGTGTCCTTCTGTGCCCAGCTTATTTCACTTTACGTAAGGAGCCCCGCCTCCATCCGTGTTGTCGCACATGACGAGATTGCACTGTTTCTATTTTGTGGCTAGATATTGCTCCATTGTGTAGACATACACTACATTTTCTCTCCGTGGTGCAATGAAGCAGCGCATCACTGCGTGCCTGGTTTGTACCACTCAGATCCACCTGTCCACGTGGACTAAAGGAGCAGCTCCCTCAAGATCGTGATGTGCTTCTCTTCCTGAAGGTGAAAAAAAGGGGGAGTTTGGTGAGATGAGCGAGAGCTCTCAGTGCTGCGTTTTTTCCCCAAGGTTGCAACTGATACTACTTTTTTCCACACACAATTAACATTAATGCATGAAGAACAATGAAATAAGTGATTTCTTGTGTTTAGTTGGAATGTTATATTTTAAAAATTAGTTAATAAAAGGATTCTCATTTGATTTTCACAGTAACCCCATCAGGTAGGTGGACTATGTATTATTAACGTCCAATAAGATTTAACATTAAAAAAAATAGTTCATCTGAGATACATATAATGCAGAAACTTATTCTGCTTATTCTGGAAAACATTTATCATTCTTTTTTAAAAAAATTATTTTTAATGTAAACAAATGGGATACATCATGTTTCTTTGTACATGAAGTAGAGGTATATCATTTGTGTAATCATACATTTACATAGGGTAATAGTGTTTGATTCATTCTGTTCTTTTTTCCTTCCTCCCCACCTCTCCCACCACTCTTTTCCTTCTATATAGTTCCTCCTTCCTCCAATCTTTCCCCCCTCCCACCCCCCAATGTGTGTCATCATCTGCTTATGAGCGAGATCATTCTTCCTTTGGTTTTTTTTTTTTTAATTGTAAACAAATGGGATACATGTTGTTTCTCTGTTTGTACATAGAGTAAAGGCATACCATTTGTGTAATCATAAATTTACATAGGGTGATGTTGGTTGATTCATTCTGTTATTTTTCCCCTTCCCCCCACCCCTCCCATCCCTCTTTTCCCTCTATACAGTCCTTCCTTCCCCCATTCTTGCTGCGCTCCCTAACCCTCACTCTAACCCTAAAACTAACCCCTCCCACGCCCCATTATGTATCATCATCCACTTATCAGCAAGATCATTCTTCCTTTGGTTTTTTTGAGATTGAATTATCTCACTTAGCATGATATTCTACAATTTCACCCATTTGCCAGCAAATGCCATAATTTTATTATTCTTTATGGCTGAGTAATATTCCATTGTCTATATATACCATAGTTTCTTTATCCATTCATCAATTGAAGGACATCTAGGTTGGTTCCACAATCTGGCTATTGCAAATTGAGCAGCTGTGAACATTGATGTGGCTGCATCACAGTAGTATGTTGATTTTAAGTCCTTTGGGTATAGGCCAAGGAGTGGGATAGCTGGGTCAAATAGTAGTTCCATTCCAAGTTTTCTAAGGAATCTCCACACTGCTTTCCAGAGTGTCTGCACTAATTTGCAGCCTCACCAGCAATGTATGAGTGTACCTTTTTCCCCACATCCTCACCAACACCTATTGTTGCTTGTATTCTTGATGATCGCCATTCTAATTGGGGTGAGATGGAATCTTAGGGTAGTTTTGATTTGCATTTCTCTTATTACTAGAGATGTTGAACATTTTTTCATGTTTATCTGTTGATTGTTTGTAGATCTTCTTCTGTGAAGTGTCTGTTCATTTCCTTAGCCCATTTGTTGATTGAGTTATTTGTATTCTTGGTATAGAGTTTTTTGAGTTCTTCATATATTCTGGAAATTAGTGCTCTATCTGAAGTATGAGTGGCAAAGATTTTCTCCCATTCTGTAGGCTCTCTCTTCACATTGCTGATAGTTTCCTTTGCTGAGAGAAAGCTTTTTAGTTTTGAATCTATCCCAGTTATTAATTCTTGCTATTATTTCTTGTGCTAAGGGAATCCTGTAAAGGAAGTCTAATCCTAAGCTGACATGTTGAAGATTTGGACCTACTTTTTCTTCTATAAGATCCAGGGTCTCTGGTCTGATTCCAAGTTCCTTGTTCCATTTTGAGTTGAGTTATGTGCAGGGTGAGAGATAGGGGTTTAGTTTCATTCTGTTGCATGTGGATTTCCAGTTTTCCCAGCACCATTTGTTGAAGAGGCTATCTTTTCTCCATTGCATATTTTTGGCACCTTTGTCTAGTATGAGAAAATTGTATTTATTTGGATTTGTGTCCATGTCCTCTATTCTGTACCACTGATCTACCTGTCTATTTTGGTGCCAATACCATGCTGTTTTTGTTACTATTGCTTTGTAGTATAGTTGTAGTATAGTTGAAGGGGGTATTGTGATGCCCCCTGCTTCACTCATTCTGCTAAGGATTGCTTTAGCTATTCTGGGTTTCTTATTCTTCCAGATGAATTTCATGATTGCTTGCTCTATTTCTGCAAGGTACATCATTGGGATTTTAATTGGAATTGCATTGAATCTGTATAGTACTTTTGGTAGTATGGCCATTTTGACAATATTTTTTCTGCCTATCCAAGAACATGGGAGATCTTTCCATCTTCTAAGGTTTTCTTTAATTTCTTTCTTTAGTGTTCTGTAGTTCTCATTGTAGAGGTCTTTCACTTCTTTTGTGAGATTGATTCCCAAGTATTTTATTTTTTTTTTGAGGCTATTGTGAATGGGGTAGTTTTCCTAACTTCTCTTTCTGAGGATTCATCACTTATGTATAAAAATGCATTAGATTTATGAGCATTGATCTTATATCCTTCTACTTTACTGAATTCACTTATGAGTTCTAAAAGTTTTCTGGTGGAATTTCCTGGTTTGGTTCCTCTAAATATATAATCATATCATCAGCAAATAGGGATCGTTTGAATTCTTCTTTTCCTATTCGTATCCCCTTTAATTTCTTTCGTCTAATTGCTCTGGCTAGAGTTTCAAGGACAGTGTTGAATAGAAGTGGTGAAAGAGGGCATCCTGCCTTGTTCCAGTTTTTAGGGGGAATGCTTTCAGTTTTTCACCATTTAGAATGATATTGGCCATGGGCTTAGCATAGATGGCCTTTACAATATTAAGGAATGTTCCCATTATCCCTATTTTTTCTAGTGTTTTGAGCATGAAGGGATGCTGTATTTTATCAAATGCTTTTTCTGCATCTATTGAAATAATCATGTGATTCTTGACTTTAAGTCTGTTGATATGGTGAATTACATTTATTGATTTCCTGATGTTGAACAAACCTTGCATCCCTGGGATGAAACCCACTTGATCATGGTGCACTATCTTTTTTATATATTTTTATATGCGATTTGCTAAAATTTGTTGAGAAATTTTGCATCGATGTACATTAAGGATATCAGTCTGAAATTTTCTTTCCTCGATGTGTCTCTGTCTGGTTTAGGTATCAGGGTGATATTGGCTTCATAGAATGAATTTCGGAGGGTTCCCTCCTCTTCTATTTCATGAAATACTTCAATACTTTGAGGAGTATTGGAATGAACTCTTTAAAGGTTTTGTAGAACTCGGCTGAAAACCCATCTGGTCCTGGACTTTTCTTTGTTGGTAGGGTTTTGATGACTTCTTCTATTTCATTACTTGAAATTGATCTATTTAAATTGTGTATGTCTTCCTGGTACAGTTTAGGTAATTCATATGTCTCTAGAAATCTTTTGATGTCTTTGAGATTTTCTATTTCATTTGAGTATTTCACTCTTGTCTGTTGTGATATTTCCTCGTTCATTTTGAATTTTAGTAATTTGAGTTTTCTCTCTATTTGTTAGTGTGGTTAAGGGTTTATCAATTTTGTTTATTTTTTCAAAGAACCAACTATTAATTTTGTCAATTTTTTTGATAGTTCTTTTGTTTCAATGTCATTGATTTTAGCTCTGATTTTAACTATTTCCTGTCTTCTACTACTTTTGGTGTTGCTCTGTTCTTCTTTTTCTGGGGCTTTGAGCTGTAGTGTTAGGTCATTTATTTGTTGATATTTTTCTTTTTTTATTGAATGCGCTCCATGAAATAAATTTTCCTCTAAGTACTGCTTTCACAGTATCCCAGAGATTTTGATATGATGTATCTTTGTTCTAGTTTACCTCTAAGGAATTTTTTATTTCCCTCCTGATGTCTTTTGTTATCCATTCATCATACAATAGCATATCATTTAATCTCCAGGTGTTGGAGTATTTTCTGTTTTTTATTTTGTCATTTACTTCTAATTTCAATCCATTATGATCTGATAGAATACAAGGTAATATCTCTATCTTCTTGTATTTGCTAACATTAGCTTTGTAGCATAAAATATGGTCTATTTTACAGAAGGATCCATGTGCTGTTGAGAAGGTGTATTCTTAAATTTGGCCTTTTCATGATATCCCATAGTTCTTGTAGATTCTGTTCATGATTTCTTACCCTCTTCTCTGTTTGGTCAACTTTGTTTTCAATATTTTTTCTTCAATGTCTGAGGTTCTGTCTTCCAGGTGTTCTATCCTATTGGTTATGCTTTCTATGGAGTTTTTAACTTGGTTTATAGTTTCCTTCTTTTCAAGGATTTCTGTTTTTTTTTTTTTTTTCAGCATCTCTAACTCTTTATTGAAATGATCTTTTGCTTCCCGTATTTTCTCTTTTAACTGTTGATTGGTGCGATCATTGAAAGCCTGTATTTGTTCTTTCATCTCATCGTTTGCTTCCCTGATCATTTTCATTATGTACATTCTCAACTCTCTTCCTGAAATTTCTTCTGCCATGTTGGTCATTGGATTTTATTGATGTCCCCTCCTCCAAGAAGCTGCCTGCCGTCCTGGGACCTTCGCTGCACACCCACGTGTCTCGCTGGGTGGCTCCTCCTCAGAGATGCCGCCTAGGGTCCTGTGACCTTCGCTCTGCACCCAAGGGACTCTCTGTGGGGTCCCTCCTTCAAGAAGCTGCCCAGGGTCCTGGGACCTACACTCCATGCCTAAGCGTCTCTCTGTGTGGCTCTTCCTCCAAGAAGCTGCCCAGGGTCCTGGGACCTACGCTCCATGCCTAAGCATCTCTCTGTGTGGCTCTTCCTCTGAGAAGCTGCCTGGGGTCCTGGGCTCATTATTTTCAATATGTGAATATTGCCACATGTGTTTGTGTTTTACTATATTATTTTCCAAATTAGTCCTTACACTCTTCATAATTCAGAATATTTATCCATTCATTCACTATATATTTTTTAAATTACCAAAATACATTGCTATATGCTAGAGATGAATATTTTGATAAATTAAAGAAAGTTTAATGGTTGCAAACGAATGCTTGCTTTTTTCTTTTTTAAGCTTCTTTAAACCTCAGGCAATGGCTAATACATCTCTTTAAATAGAAAAAAAACATCTTCTGTTGACAAGGTTACATTTTCTCATCATTATTTTTCTTCATCTCATTTTAGACTATTGATAGTCAAAATTCATCTGATTTAAGGAACTTTGTCTTTTAAAACGTGTATCTGAATCATTCAACCTCAGAGAAAGTATTTTCATTGCTGGTTTTACATGCAAATGCTGACTGTGAGAAGGAATAGCAACTTCTTCTGAAGTAACCTATAAATAATGACAGTTGGTGCAGCAAAAATACAATTACTTTTTTGCACATTCCTTTCCAATCTGCATGTTTACAATGAACAAGACTGATATCCAGTAATCGATAATTCAAATACTTCATTTGTATTAGTTATTAAGTAGTTAACATATATGGCAATAAATCTCACAAATGAGGTTTAAGGAAAAGCACAGAAAAAGATATTTTTTTGTATCTTTTGAAGTATCATATATATTTATAAATATTTACATTAGGTAAACATAATTAACACTTTCAAATAATATTACTTTTATAAATATCACATTATATACAGAATTGTTTTGAAATATCAAAGACTGGTAAATAGCAAATTTTGTATACTTATGGAAAAATAATTTTTAAAAAAATTTGAAGAGGTTCTAAGCAGGTTATGTAGAGTACTGGAGTTAAATTTAACATTAACCAAATATCTCAAGAAATAAACTATGCAAAAATAGAGAGTCCTGGATTGAATTTAATAATAATAAACTATCTGAAGAACTAAATATTATGTAAAGATTGTCAGTCAATAGTATTTTAATGAAGTATGATTAAAAATTTGAGGTTTGTCAAAGTTTCAGCTTTAATCTTCAGCTTTGTGTGAGTTGACCTTTCTGCTTTACAATTATTAGCATCCCACGTTCATATAGTGTATTTAGATCACTTAATACAGGTTATCTTAAATAAGTTTACATGATTTCATTTCTTTTTCATTTTAAGAACAATATATTAAGTCATTATCCTTTTACATATTTTAAAAATGATGAGTTCAGATTCAATAACTGATGCAAAGTCAACCATTTAGTAAATCGTGATTTCAGGATCCAATTCAGGATCTACAAATTTCTGCACTGTTCTACTTTTGACATACTAATTGAGTCTTTTCATAGACTCTGACTTACTGAAATTAGAGTAGTTATGTAAGATTTTTCTAAAATAAAATCCTCTTATTTGACTAATTTATATGTATGGACACATTTTGACCTAACACGAATAAATATGCTTTTTAAAAAATCTTTCCCATTTCACCTCCATTAACTAGCTGTTTGGCACTGGATTAGTCGCTTAATCTCTTTGGGCTTAAGTTTGCATGTGTGTTTGGATTGTTCAGAACATTAAATCAGTCAACTCAGGTGAGGCAATACTGTGTCATACAATAAGGTTGGGGAGAAAGGACAGAAAACAGCACCCCTCTCTCAAGACCTAAAGTTTATTTTCCCCCATGACTTAATTTTCCTTAAGTTTATCAACCATACTGAACTCACCAGGAGAGTAGTATTTGAACATGTTGCATGTTATTCTATGGTCTTTTAAATTAATTTTAAATTTTTGTTCTTTTTAGTTATACATGACAGTAGAGTATAACTTGACTTTTCTTTTACACAAACGTGGAGTACATATTATTATAATTAGGATCCCAGTCTTGTGGTTGTACATGTTGGAGAGATTCACTGTGGTGTAGTCATATATGTACATAGGAAAATTATGTCAGAATCAATCAACAGTCTTTCCTATTACTTTTGTCCCTTCCTTCCCTTCATTCCCTTTGTCTAATTCACTGAACTTCTTTTTCTTTTCCTACACCCCTTGTTGGGTGTTAGCATCCTCTTATCAGAGAGAACATTCAACCTTTGGACTTGGGACTGGTTATTTCCTTTAGCATGATAATCTCCAGATCCATCCATTTTTTGGCAAATGTCGTAAAGTCATTCTTTTTTATGGCTGAGTAATATTTCTTTGTGTATATATACTACATTTTTTAATCCACTTATCTGTTGTAGGGCACCTACATTGTATTCACTGCCTAGCTATTGAGAATTGAGCTACCATAAACATTGATGTGGCTGTGTCACTGTAGTATGCTGTTTTTAAGTCCTTTGGGTACATACCAAAGAGTGGGATAACTGGGTCAAATGATGGTTCCATTTCAACTTTTCTGAGGACTCTCCATACTGATTTCCAGAGTGTTTGTGCCAATTTTCAGGTCCACTAGTAATGTGTGAGTGTACCTTTTCCCCTTCCTCTCACCAACCTTTATTGTTACTTGTATTCTTGATTGTTGCCATTTTGACTGGCGTGAGATAAAATCTCAGTGTAGTTTTAATTTGAATTTGTGTAACTGCTAGAGGTGTTGAACATTTTTCATACATTTTTACATTCACATTTCTGCTTCTGTGAAGTGTCCTTTCAGTTCCTTTGCTATTTATTAACTGGGATTTTTTTGGCATTATATTTTTTGAGTTCTTTATATATCCTGGAGATTAATGCTCTGAGGTGCAGGTGGCAAAGATATTCTTCCATTCTGTAGGCTCTCTCTTCACATTCTTGATTGTGTCCTATGCTGTGAAGAAACTTTTTAGTTTGATACCATCTTATTTATTGATTCTTCATTTTATTTCTTGTGCTTTAGTAGTCTTGTTGAGGAAGTCAGTTCTAAGCTGACATGATGGAGTGTTGGGCCTCTCTTTTCTTCTAGTAGGGTTTCTGGTCTAAGTCTAGGTCTTTGACCTACTTTGAGTTTTATGCAGGGTAAGAAATAGGAGTTAGATTTCATTTTGCTACATATGGATTTCCTATTTTCTCAGCACCATTTGTTGAAAAGTTTCTCTTTTCTCCAATGTATGATTATGTCCAGTATGAGATGACTGAATTTAGTGGGTTTTCTGTCTGTGTCTTCTCTTCTGTTCCATTGGTCTTCAAGTCTATTTTGGTACAGATTCAATGTTCTTTTTTGATTGATTTATTTTTTCCTTTTTTGTACCAGGGATTGAACTCAGGGGCACTCAACCGCTGAGCACATCCCCAGCCCTATTTTGTATTTTATTTAGAGACAGGGTCTCACTGAGTTGCTTAGCACCTTGCTTTTGTTGAGGCTAGCACTGAACTCGTGATCCTCCTGCCTCAGCCTCCTGAACTGCAGGGATTACAGGTGCACACCACTGGGCCCAGCTCAATGCTGTTTTTGTTATTATAGCTCTGTGGTATAATTTAAGGTCTGGTATTGTGATGCCTCCTGCTTCACTCTTCTTGAAAAGGATTGCTTTTGCTATTCTGGATCCCTTGCTTCTCCAAATGAATTTCAGGACTGTTTTTCCTATTTCTATGAGGAACATTATTGGGATTTTAATAGGAATTGCGTTAAATATGTATAGAATTTTAGGTAGTATGAGACGATAAGCTTCTTGGTTATCCGATGATGGGTAAGAATGTCAGTAGGACATGTGGACGCCTAAGACAGGCACAGTCGATCCAGATGTAGTGATAGCCATCACACATCCGTTACTATTATTCACCTTTTTAAACTAAAAGAGGGGGAGATGCAGAAGACATGTTTGGGTAACCCTAAGATGGCGGCTGGCATTGAGCTAAGAGGTGGTGCATAATTAATGTTAACACAGCGTGATCTACTTTTGCCTGATTAGTTAATGTCTCCTTTGTGCTAGTGGTCAACAGATGTTCCTCATTATTTCTTGATTGGTACCGAGGGGCATGCCTCAATTGTGCTAATCCTAAGCTGATTGACTGCCTTAGGTATATGAGACACACCTATAGGAAGCACCAGGGATAACCGGATAAGCAGCTAGTAGAGAGGATAACTGGATAAGCATCGGATAAGCAGCACCTCTGAATGATGGCAGAACGCAGGTTGCAGATTGCAGAACGGAGAAGTAAAGCCACACCTCTAGATAGCAGAGTGAAGGACGCAGGATGCAGGATGCACCTTTAAGAAGAAGCAGCAGAACTAAGAAGATATAGATCTCTGAAAGTGTAGTCTCTCTCTTAAGCAAAGTCTCTCTTTATGCAAAGCCTCTCTCTCTCTCTCTCTCTCCTCTCAAAGCAAGTAAGCCTCATTTCCTGTATCCTCTATAAACTAGCGAATAAGCAAACAAGCAAGAAAGCAGCCCACTAAAGAGAAAGATAGTAGAAGTAGCTCAGTTTCCAGTCCACCTCCGATAAATACCCGTGCAATTGTTGCTGCAGGCGGTAACAAATTGCCGCGGGCGGCGACAAGTATGGCCATTTTGATAACAGTAATTCTGCTCATCCAAGAATATGGGAGATCTTTTCTTCCTCTAAGGTCTTCATCAATTTATTTCTTAGTGTTCCGTAGTTTTCATTGTAAAGGTCTTTCACCTCTTTTGATAGAGTCCCAGGGCTTTCATTTATTTATTTATTTTTTGAGGCTTTTGTGGATGGGGTAGTTTTCTTCATTTCTCTTTCAGCTGATTCACCATTGGTGAATAGGAACAAAATTAGTTTATTGGTGTTAATTTTACATCCTGCCACTTAGTTGAATTCCTTTGTGAGTTCTAGGAGTTTTCTATTAGTTTTTTGGGTCTTAAATATAGGATCATATCATCAACAAATAGAGATAGTTTGAGCTCTTCTTTTCTTATTTGTATCCCTTTTATTTCTTTCTTTTGCCCAATTGCTCTGGCTAGACTTTCCAAGACTATGTTGAATAGAAGTAGTGAAAGAGAACATTTCTGTCTTGTACCAGTTTTTAGAGGGAATTCTTTCAGTTTTTCTCCATTTAGAATGATGTTGGCCTTGGGTTTAGTGTATATAGCTTTTACAAGGTTGAGAAATATTCCTACTATCCCCAGTTTTTCTAGTGTTTTGACCATGAATGGTTGCTGTACCTTTGTCAATGTATTTTCTTCATCTATCAAGATAATCATATGATTCTTGTCTCTAAGTTTGTTGATATGATGAATTACATTTATTGATTTCCATATGTTGAACCAACCTTGCATCCCTGGAATGAAACCCACTGGATCATGGTGCACTATCTTTTTAATGTGTGGGAAGAAATAATAACAACCACCAACGCAATCAATATTCAGCATTAAACTAAATACTTAGTTTCCATCTACAATGGTACTATGAACAGCAATTTTATGGTAGGTAATTGCCAACAGTAGAGTTATTATTTTTACAAAAGGGTTTGTTATTTCAAAAATGTTGAGAGGAAGAATGCAGAAGAGATGTAGGATGTAATAATTGAGAGGGAGGATGAGAATACTAATAAAGAGTTAAGGAAGAAAGAATACAATAAATTTTGGCTGTTAAACAATTGAAGAGAGGGGAAGAGAATCAAGGAAGATACACAGGAGAAAAACAACATAAAACAAACAAAAAACAATATAAAACAAAACCAAGGTATGCTAGATGGAATTGGAGAATATCATGCTAAGTGAAATAAGCCAATCCCCCAAAACCAAAGGCTGAATGTTTTCTCTGATAAGTGGATGATGATATATAATAGTGGGGGGGGCGGTAAGAGAAGAATGGAGGAACTTTAGATTACTTAGAGGGAAATGAGAGGGAGGAGGGGCCAGGGGTATGAAAGATGGTGGAATGAGACAGACATCATTACCCTATGTACATGTGTGATTACACGAATGGTACAAATCTACATCGTGCACAACCATAGAAATGAAAAGTTGTACCCCATTTGTGTACAATGAATCAAAATGCAGTCTGTAAAAATAAAAAATAATTAAATAATATTCATAAGAGATGCCAAAAAAAAAAAAAAAAAATCCAGTGGAGAGTCAAGAAAACAAATGCCTTCAAGAATGCTTGAAATAAGACCAGACGAATATGTTTATGTTCAAATTTCCGTGGACTATTCAGCATGCAAATTAAAAAAAAAGTTTCTTGATAGAAAATTAATGGATTGTTTCTATTTTGGTCAAAAAAATGTCTAACATGATATGTCGGTTATCATTTCCCAACTGTCTTCGGTTCTTGAGTTCAACAGTAGTAGCCTGGGGCTGCCAATGCCTTCTTTTGTGGAGCTAGTTATTGCCCCTTCTCAGCTTCTGGCAGTAGGAGGCGGTTGGGTTGGAGGGTGTTGTCTCCCCTCACAAGCAAGGGCTGGTTGTAGAGTTCTGTGAAAGGGGCTCCCAGAGGCTGAGCTCCTAAAGGCCCGGATTGGATCTAGCTAGAGCCCAGGTGCTTTGTGGAATGATGTTTGGTGAAGCTTGTAAACCAGCACTTCTCCAGGGCCCAGATACTTCAGGTCCGCCCTGGATGTCTGTTTCGCTCCACCTTTGCTTGCCATGGCCGGGTTATCTTGGCCAACTGGGCTCAGTCCTAAAGTGCGCATTCATCTCCTAACACCTCCCGCTACCCCCTACCGCCAGACCAAGTCCCAGGTGGTCCTGCCAATGGCAAGATTCAAAGCGTGGGAGATTGCCAGGATCTTTCTGGTCCGACAGTCTCCAATTCCCTTGGCTGCAACACTTTACATGCCTGCATTTCATCTGGTTTTCTGATCACACTCTGGGTAGCATGGTGAGTCTCTGCCAGGTCAGGTTTTTGGACCCAACTGGAAACATGTAGGTGTGGGCGCCACACCTACCAGCCTCCTTAGCACAGCGGAGAGAGATGGCAGCTGACCTTGCTCTCCGCAGGTCACTGGGAGATGCACGGCCTCCCTCTCAAATGAAGGCAAGGCACAGCTCACCTACTGGATCCGCTCCAGACATCCAGGATCCCCATCCTATCTGCTTCAAGACAGCCTCGGGGTCACTGGAAATGTGGGCTCTCTTAGTCTCGCGACCTGCCTGTGGTCCATCCGCATCAGCTGCCCCTGATGCTGGCAGTTTTGTTTTGTTTTGTTTTTTTCTTTCTTTTATTTATTTTTAAATTTAATTCTATCGAACCTTCTGTGTCCCTAGGCCATTCTGAGAGTTCAGTATTAAATCCCAGTAGGATCTCTTTCTTTCTTTTTTTTAATATCAAGGAGAAGCTGTTTGTCCTTTTCTTGGTCCCACACCAAGGAGCAGTTTGGAAAGTAACTGTAATAAGTGAACAAGAGGGAATCCATTTTGTCCTCAGCAGCCAGTCTAAGATTTCTGGGAAGCCAAGAATAAGTCCCAGTTCTAAGAAAGGAAGTCCTGATGCAAACTCATGCTAATAGGAACTAAAATCAGGACCGGCTAACCACACAAAAAAATTTGCTTCTGTAACTTGGTTTGCTTACATTGGTTGCTTACATTGGTTGAAACAGGTGTTCTGCCTGCTTGTGGTTTTTTCCTTTATAAACCCCCCCAAAATAACTGTTAGGGGCGTGATCCTAGCACACCGCTTTAGGCGCCTAGGGTGGTCGTCGCTGGCCAGCTCAATAAAGGCTGCTTTGGTTTTTACGTGAATGGCTTGGATGAGTTTTTGATTCTCCTTGGGTACAACAGTAACCTTCTCTACTCCTGCCATCTCGATCCGCCTCTATTTTAAGGTCTTACTCACAAAAAGTTTTCATTACATTTTATTTAAGGTTTGTAATAACTGTAAATCTTTAAAGCATGACCATTATTAACATAAGATCCAAGACTTCAAGGAGAATAGTAATCTAAGGCAATGTAAATATTCAAAACATGAGGATATTTAGGCTCCAAAAATTTAAATAAAATGATCCCACCCTAATCATGTGCTATCTCAATACAACTTGAAAGAGCTACAAAACAGAAAATTACATAGTTTGAAAATTCGAATATATCTTAAAATATTCAGAAAATGCCTGTAAATCAATATACATTTATATTTTAATGATGTCAATTCATGTACCACTTATTAAAATAATTTTTAAAGTGAGGTTAAATTTTTAAGTGAATAAAAAAGTTCTAAAGTTCATAAAAATACAGGTTTTATTTTGAAATATTCATTCAATGTAGAAAATAATTTTATTTGAAGTGATTATAAATCAATTACATTTAATCATATACTTAGAAAGTATTATATAATCTAACACATTTTCCTGATTAGTTACTGTGGGAAAGTAAATAGTTGCTAACCTTGATATCTAGCAGAAAAAAAGTTTGGAAAGCAAAGTCAAATTCTTCTGAGGGAGTAATATTTATAGGCTTCAAATAAAATTCAAAGAAAAAAAATCAAAATTTCAGATAAGATTAAGGTATCAATCAAACAAATGTTAGGAATCCAGGACTAGAGATGTTAATGGAAAATATAATTGAATGTCACTAAGGATGATAAACAAATATGAACCAGAAGCAGATTTTACATATTTGGAATGATATGTGTATGTGTGTGTGTGTGTGTGTGTATGTGTATAAATATATATTTTAGATAAAATTTATATATAAATAGATTTGTGTATATACATCAGATAAAATTTCAGAACGAGTTAGCATGTCTTTCATATAGAATTAAAATATGCCAAAAGTGCTGAGGTCATTAATGAGGAAACAGAAATAGTGTGGTGTGATTTAAACTGTTTCAAAGAGCATTTTAATGAACTGGATATTTATTGGCATTATAATGAAAATAAGGAAAAGTTAGAGTAAGATTATTCTGCTGCATACTAAATTAACTTCTATAGGACGATTTAAACATAATCTTTGCTGTAATCTATTCTGCTTGATGGAGACTGACAGTTTTCTGTGAAGTTTCACTGGCTGAACTGTCATGGAACAGTAAACAGCGGACAAACTCCAACACACACACCTGAAGAACCGAATGAATGGGATCTGTTGAACATTGCCCCCTTTCCCACAGTGCACAATTCCAAACCACCATGCCTTACTTTCAAATTTTGCATGATGTTTCGAATTCCAAGGATTTCTGTAGATCAAATACAGGATAATTGCTCAAAATTTTGAGTATTCTGTTTTATGTACATGGTAAATTCATTTATAGTTATTTTCTTTAATTTTTCTCAGTAGCACCTTCTGGTTTTTCACTCTGAAGGTCATATGCATCATTTACAAATTTGTTCCTAAGTATTGCATATTTTTGTCTTATCACAAGTGACATTTTAATTTCTATATCTTGTAAATATATTGTAAAGCTAATTTATTTTACTACATTGATCTTTAATGCTGCAAACTTGATAAACTTACTTATTGGCTTACATAGTTTTAATAGATTTTATAATATTTTCATTAGACTATTTTATCTTCCACTAAAATGAAATATTTTCATCTCCCTTTCTTATATGGACATTATTTGTTTTTTTTCTTGCTTTAATATACCATTTTGAGCTTCACAATAATGCTAAGTAGAAGTGCTGTGAACATGTGTCCTTGATTTGTGACCAAAAGCATTTTGGCCTTGAACCAGTAAGTATATTAGTCAAAGATTTTTTTCAATTGAGGAAGTTGTCTACTTTTCATATTTGTCAGGATTAAATGCTTAATTTCCCAAGTACTTTTCTATATATATCAAAGTGAACACACACAAAATGTTTACACATATATTGAACTTATACAATAATTTCAGAAGCATTCACTGCTCTCCATTTTCTGTTATTTCTGTAGTAAATGTTTGAAAGAAATCATTGATGAAGTCGTCTGAGTCTGTTGTTTCCTTTTTGAGATTTTGAGCTGTAATTTTAAGATATTTAAGGTGACTCAAATGATATATTTATTATTGAATCATGGTAGTTTGTGTATTCAAGGACTTTATTCATTTGATCAAGTTGCCAAATTTAGTGGTGTAAAGTTGTAAAGGTATTGACAATAATATTCGTTTATTAGATTTTTTATATTTGTAGATCTATCATGGGGTCACTTCTCTCACACCTGATAGTGGTAATTCTTTTTGTTTCTCTGTTATCATTCTATATGTAAGTTGGTCAGTTTTATATATTTTCTCTAAATATAAAACTTAGTTTAATAGTTTTATGTTTTTCATGTTATTGATTTCTACTGTACTACTATAATTATTTTTTTATCTAAGTTAAATTTATCTTATTTCACTTATTTCAGGTAGGAGAGATCACTGACTTAAGATCTTCATTTTAATGTAGATCTTTAGTGCAAATATTTCATTCTTAATAATGATTTAGTTGCATCTAACAATTTTTTTAAAAAAATTATTAAATATTTCATTCAGATATCTTTAAGGTTTTTTAGATCTCTTTTTTCCCACTTTTTAAAATTGATGCATTATAGTTATACATAATGATGGGATTTGTTGTTAATATGCATCTGACAAATTTTGATGTATCATGATTTTTCATTTAGAACCAAATTATTTCTGCTTTGTATTTGATTTCTTATTTGTTCCTGCTACTTATCTTTCCTATTGCCACCCTTATGAAAAGTTACATAACTGCTTCTCTCCATGGTATATTAAATTCCTTCTTCCTCTTCTTGTTTTCCAGTAATTCATTGACACCATTTATTACTTGTCATCTTTGCCTACACACACCATCCTAGTAATTTTATGAATTTTAAAATTGTATAATGGACAATATATCTCAAAGGATCTGGAAGCTCTATGAAGACCTCAGGGCACCTGGAAGTTTTATTGTAAATGCTTGACTAAAAATAAGAATGCTGTAGTTAGAAATTTATAATGATTTGTTGAGGAGTCCAGGAGGAGGCCTGCACTAACTTTTCTCTATTTTTGTCTAGATGGATAGATTAATACAGTTTAATCAGTTATGAAGCCTGGCTTTAACTATGTGGTCAACAGCATATAAAGTACTCAGTTGTAGATTTTTGCCTGAAATCAATGTGCTTCACACATATGTCAGTGGTAAATAATCTAATTTTAAAGCATGTTAACTAGTCATCAAGTAGTTAAGTTTTGGAACCTGTTTATAACACCTGTAATTTCTTTCTTCGATGTCACATATCTTTTGCCTTTATTTAGTTCTTACATGAACACATGTAAGAGTCCTTTTAATTATCTGATTCTGCATAATCAGTGACCTATTTCATTACAAATACATAATGGCATTTGGGGTTTGCATAGAGATACAAATATTTGATTATATATATTTACAAGTAAATATTCTAAAAGTTTGTTTGATTCAATTTATTCAGTAGAGTTTTAAGCACCAATGTAGCTAATTCAAGGACAAGAACAGTTTTTTTAGTTTCTATAACATTGTAATTATTTTTAGTTGTCAAATAATAAGACATAATATTCTCACAAAGCTGGTATAAATAGACTTTTATACATTGCTGAAGATAGTCCTTGATTTTAAAACGTGAATATCTATCAAAGTCTTAACAGGGGGGAAACATCTAAATTTGAAAAGATGTTTGTATTTCAAAATCCAAAACATAACTTATTATGACTATTTTTAGTGAACTAGGAGCTATTAAAATATTTCATATTATTAATGTTGATGATATAAATGATAATGAAATTATTAAATATTAAGAAGAAAAATGCATTGTTATATTTATATCACTTACATATTATATTCTCAAATGAGATAAAACCTTATATGTGGCTTTGATTAGTCATACTTTATTTTCCCTTGAATATCTTCACAATTTTCTTTTAGAATGAAGAAATTAATTTTATAATTAGGAAACATATTATCACTGTAATGAGAAAATTAATGAAGGCAGCAAATATCCTGAGCAGAGCACAGTTAAGAAATTGACATCATTTGAAATATTCCCTGATCTCAAAGTAACATTAACTCTTGGGCAGAAAAAGATCTGGAAGGATATACAAGATTAAGAAGATTGTGTTGAACTAAAGTAATTAAATGACACTTACTCTTCTTTACATTTTATTTAATTTCTCCAACTATATTTATGGATGTTTGGACACATTGATGATTTAAAATGAAAGCATATTTAATATGTAACATGAAAACAAACATTTGTATACTTCATGATAATAAAAATGAGTTACCATAAAAATCTATAAAGCTAGTAATAATTTTAGAGAAAACAATATCAACATTGGGAAATATAATTAATTAAATGGCATTTTTATGCAAATATTTAATTGTAGTATAGGTTACTACTAAGAAAAAATAATTGAATCTGTGGTAAATGAGTCATTAAAGTGTGAATTTAAGATAATTTTAAAAACTAGAAGTATCTTCACTTTATTTCCAGTTGAACAGATCATTACATCTTCTTCAAGATGCTATTACACTGCAATTTACAAACTTATTATGTCTTAAAATTAATTTGTTTCTTGAAAATGTATAATTTCTGAAGATTATAGACATGTTTATTTGTTAAAATCCAAGAGTCTAACTAAATATTATGTTTTTATTGTTTCCATTTTAATGTAGCCAATGAACCAAACTTTGGCAGGATATTCATAATGATTTTAAGAGGCACTAATATTAATAAAAATAATTGATATTTCATTATCTCTACCAATTAATAAGTTGGTGCAGATATTAGCTGGCTTTCTATTTTTATTTAAATAAATAATTTTATAAAAATTTTTTATTTATTTTTTTCTGATGATATGTTTATTTTTTATTTTTTACAGACTGCATTTTGATTCACTGTACACTATAACATTGTTTCATTTCTATGGTTGTACATGATGTAGATTCATACCATTCATGTAGTCATACATGTATGTAGGGTAATGATGTCTGTCTCATTCCACCATTTTTCATACTCCCCCTAGCTGGCATTTTAAATGTACACAAAATCTCCATACAGATGAATAGCAATTCTTACTAAAATGAAATTTGGATTCTCAAAATTTTATTGTGTTTTATTATATAATGGCAACTCTCACACTTGCAGGGTATATTGAAATTTCTTGTTTTTTGGCTCCCTATTTTAGATTTGATGTCACCGATTGAAGTATACATGTATATTATATATTACTAAAAAGAAAAATCCTTCACATTAAACTGTCATTTATTATTGCAATGTAAATCCAGATTTTAGAAGTTTAAAAACATGGAATAATTTAATCTCATAATTGATGAAACAAGATATTCTGTTCTTTTTCATAGATTTTATTTTCCTTTTCCAAAATGCTCTACTTTCTGTGTCTTAACAAAATTTCAATTTCTCTTGAAATTACATAAAGTTACTTTTCACTGAGAATCTTCATATGATAGCTCAGGCACATTTTAGTCAGCATAAGTGGTGGTATGTATGTAAATCCTAAGGTCACACTACCTTGGCACAGATCCCAACTCAGCCATGCAGTAGTTGTGTGTCCTTATCAAATTATCTAATCTCTATATTCCATTGATCATCTCCGAATCCAGTATTTACTTACAGGATTGTTCTTAGGATAAAACAAAATGTGGCTACCTTCAAAATAGAAATATTAGCTTTTCAGATACATGAAAACATTTTCATGATTATTAGGATATGGAAAGTATTGGGAAATAAATCTCTAGAACTTCAAATTTCATATATTTATTCCCAATAATGATCTCTTAAATCTCTCCTTTAGGTTATCCTTTCCAAACTCAGTTGTCATAAATTTCAGGTTTCTATCACATTTTCATAAATGATTGGCTAGCATATTATTTTATAAGTTGATTGGTTTCATTTATTGATTCTTTGTTTCAGTATACTGAAGGACTACTTGGACTAGTTGTCAGTTAAAAGTCAAGAGGCATATACTCTGATGACGGGTTACAATATACTTTCTGGAACGTAACATTAAAGTTCAGAGACTGACTAATATGGCTATTCTCAAACTCCTTCCATTTCTATCCACTTATTTAAATTTTCTGTTGGTATTTCCCAGTTATTGAATTGAAAAATTGGAAGAAAATTGATGCTGAATCCTGTTTTAGTGATGAGTAATATCCATCTAAATATACACAAACTAAGAAAATCTTATTTTATTCTTAATAAAATTTTACTCTTTATGTTTAATATTTGTAAAATGTAAAATTAATTTATATGGTTATGAGCTATTTTTTACTAATCAGGAATATGGTGATAACTAATTCAAAAACAATTTTTTGCTTTTTGAACATATTCTAACCATTGCAGAGAAGTTTAAAAGTAATTACTCAACACCAAAATATGTAATAAATGTGGGAAAAGTTTGTGGGACTAGTAAAATTAGATTTCCATCACCATGGCAAAACTGCTGAGAAAAACAACAAAGGAGAAAACATTTATTTTGACTAATGTTTCAGAGGTTTTAGGACATGGTCAGTTGGTTCCACTGCTTTGGGCCTGAAGTGGGGCAGAACATCCTGGCAGAAGGATGTGGCAGAGCAATGCTGCTCACCTCACTGCAGCCAGGAAGCAGAGTCAGGATAGTGCTGGGGAAAAGACACAGACCCACAAAGGAACTGTCCCTAAGGACCCACTCACTTCAACTAGGTCCCACCTCCTCCAGTTTCCACCAGTTCTCAATGATGCCACCAAAGTACAGGTTCACCATTGGATGAATCCACTACTGATTGTAGAGTCTTCATGATCAAATCACTTCCCCAAAGCCCAAACTCTGAATATTGCTGTACTGGACACCAAGTCTTTAACGTATAAGACTTCAAGGAACAGTTCAGATCCAACTTATTATATTAAGGAAAAAGTGCTATTCAATATTTAAGAAAGTCAAAATATCCTTTTGTAAGCCTAAGAATGATGGAGAGTATCAAACTGCTAAGACAATTCACCGATATTGCATACATTTAAGCAGTTTTTAAAATTTTCAATATTACTTTTTCTAATAAGCCAGAAAATGGATCCACAAAAATGTTGAAGATTCCTGGTATAGATAATAATATCTGAAATTTATTGCATGGTTCTTAGTTTCCAGTTGCTAATTTCAAGAATGTTAAATCTTGTCTCACTTATTCTGCATTACAACTCTATTATCATTTTAATTTAGTTGTGGAAAGTGAAGTAGCTTGCTCAAGCATGTATAGGTAATTAAAACAATGTGTATCTCAGCCTACTCACAGAGACTTTGACTAGATAGCATGATACACTTTCTTCCTGAATTTTTATTAGAATGAATACTTAAGAACGGCCACCATTATTTTAATATTAGTAGTAATAATAGTATGAATAGTAATGTAATCTCTAAAAACTATTATAAAAATGATCCTTGTGTTTTCTAATTATTTGTATATCTCTCTTATTTTGACATCATTGCACAAGACTAGGCCATTGTATAGATAACCAAATATATTTATTGGATAATAGAATGGATACATGACTAAGTAAACAATTTCTTGAATTTGGAATTTAAGAATTGTATGTAATTTTTCTTGATACTACCATCACAATATTTCTTCTTATTTACATTACTCTTTTTTCCTACTTAGACATATGTGAAAGTTGAATATCTTATCATACCATCTTCTAAAGTAAGGGACGATAAGATACAATAGTTAATGTAATTTTTAGAGAAAACCTCCCCAATTTATTTTTTTCCTTATAGTTATTTTTCCCCTACTAGCTCATTATATTGGTCCATGTTTCTGGTACATATGTACTGAATGAATGTTTGATTGACCTTGCTTAATATCTGTGGCTATACTTTAGATGAAGTTCAGTGCCACAGAATGACTCTCTTCCTATTAGTACTATAATACCATTTTCTAATATTTTATAAAATTCTTCATATAATCATAACAATGAACTTTGTTACATCGAGGTATTAAATTGTTTCATTAAAGCAATTAGAGCAGTGTTGACATTCTCCAATATGTATGGAACTTGCATGCCCCTCTGTCAATCACAATATATGTTAGCATTTGAGTAACTCAGATATTTAAGAAATATGCTTAGATTTCCTTAATACAGTGTTTCTCCTTTTACTTGACCATACAACACCTCTTATTGTCACTTAGAATAAGTGCTTTAATGAACAGAATTTGAGGACAAAAATTTCTTCTGCTAAAGCAATACAGGAATTTAAAAATCAAATTAAAAAATAATCCAGCAAAGTAGCTGACAAGATATAAATGAGTGATGCTCTTTTTCACAAAGAAACAAAATTATTTCATTGCAAATCACAAATGTTTAATTCTACTACCTTTAGTAGTTTCTTTAAAAACCTCAAAAAGGTTACAGCAGAGTAAATTCCAGAACAAATGCAGAGTATTGACATATATCTGTCACATGATGAATTTAACATTTTTCTATGTTGATGCTAGTTTTTTAATTTTGAAATATAATCATATCTTCATGTTCTCTGTGGTCTTGAAGGCACAAAAGGCTTACTTAATCCTATATAAACTTGTATTTTAAGAGATATTCTTTTTCAATGAATTATAACTTCAGCAAAAGTGTATGATATGTGTAGAATAGGTGACTGATATTTTAATAAAGTTTAGAAATGCATCTAACATTGTGCCTGCTCAGTTATGTATTGCTTTGAATTTATTTATCATCTATCTATCTTCCACTAAACCCATAATATTGATGAGTAAGACATCAAAATGTCTTTGTAAAATCAATAATAAAATGTAGTATATTTGTTGAAATACACTTCAAAAATTCACGAGAATTCTATGAATTCCCTTTTCTTTGTGTCTGCTCATATTTTAAAATCTTTGAGCTTTTACTTGTTTTTGGAGTTAATAAGCTAGCGATTGCTGTTGTGGGAAATAAAACCTCTGCTGCGCCATTCAGCATGGGAAGGAAGTCACCTGTGGCTAGTTTGAAGCTTGTTCCTGAAGTAGATGGGGATCTGTCATTACCTGCCTTATGTGATAGAGGCCCAACAAATCCTTTTATCTCAGCTGTGCTAGTGAAGGAGGCTTTGTTTAATCTTGATGAAAAAAAGATCCCAGGGTAAAAGTGAAATGGGTTCCCTGCAGAATCGAAGACTCCAAATGGCCATAAAAAATGTATGCAGGTAAACATCATTTATACAGTATTGCTCTATAACAGATTATAGGGCTCATGTTGTGTGCCATGGACTCCATGGGGGAATTAGGAAGAAAACAGTTTATACTTCCTTGGAAGTTGTATCAGGATAGCACAACTAAAAGAGTTGCTAGAAGTAATCCTTGAACAGAGTTTGAAATCACACTATTTCAAAGAATAGCAACCACATACCAGTAAAATATTTGGCACAATTTTCAACAACATTTTTATTTCACATAATAAAAATGTTATTTTATATGCCAAGGACATATGTATATCATACTATGTTTTTTCAAGGGAAAGATAAATTCATCCACTTTTAAATATAATATTTACCAAATTATTTTGCTAATATAATTAGGGACTTTTAAAATCGTGTTTTTCCATAAGATTCATTTCTTTATGAAATCATTAAGTAACCTAAGACTTCACTCTATGTCATTTGTATTGACAATGAAAATTCTGATATAATTTGTGTGTGTGTGTGTGTGTGTGTGTGTGTGCACACATTTCTAGACTCATAGTCTGTAGATGACAGTCAAAATTGAAATCAATAAAAGGACTTAATTTATGCAGACAAGGAGAAGGATTATAGGACTGTGGTAACAAAAAGCATTCTTAAGATTGTCAATATAATCTCTGATGTGATTGCATTAGTGTGATACTATGAATAAAAATATTCTTACTCTAACTTTCTCTACTTTATGCTTTTTATTACTTATTGTTTTCCCCATGATTATAATGATACAAATAAAGTAATCATTTTGATATCATCATAGTTATCTGTAGACTGTAAAATAGGTTCTTAGTGAAGCACTGGGTTCCCTTAAGGTGTGTCTTAACATATTTTGATTGCTGTATTTGAAAGAGGGAGAAAACAGTTGAAAAAATGATAAGCATAACTTACTCAGAGCCGAAATTTCAATGAAAGATTTATGAAGACTTTCACATGCAGACTGCAAAATTCACAACACTAAACTTACAAACTCTCTTTGAGTTTTAAAAACACGATTGTTTCCCACACTAACAATATTCCTTGTTTTTTTCATCTTTTTCAATATGGCTATATGAACTCATCATTATATTCTCATTTAATATTTTTCATTTGTTCATTTTATTATGTACAATTTATAAATTTTTTACTTAAAACACCTTGGAAATCACATTAAAATATTATGATGTGAACTTTTAAGATGGTAAATGAAATTAGAAAAACTACCTCACTCATATGATCCTCTCTTGTCCTCTCTCTCTAAAACCAGTAGGAAAAATTGAAACATGAGGAAAATCTGCAAAATAAACTTCTATTTGACTATATAGAATAGTTAACTAGAAAAAATGTGAAATTTTATTGAAATAATCAATTCTAAGCATATATCCAGTTGGTTCAAATAGAATATCAATAGCTGTTCAATTTAATATAAAACAATTACATTTCAATATTTTTCTTCCTAAAACATTTCTGTTTGCAAAGTTACCTATCTCAGTAAATCTTACATGATTGGTAGAATGTTCTTCCTACAACACAAATATAAGCATGCCAGGACCTTGTGAAAAACCCTTTAAGAGATTTCTGTTACCACTGATGTGAAGTTCAAATGTCTCAAAAAGTCTATAACACCCTTTTGATCCAACTCTTCCTTCATTATACAGTTGGAGCTCTCCTTTCCAATTATCAAAAGATATCATATCCTGTTTGTTCTTTTTTTCCTTCTGTGCTTACAGACTTATGATTTTTTTTTTTTTTTTTTTTTTTTTTTTTTTTGATAGAACAGTCTTGGCTCTCTGCATTTCCTTGAAACATGTCATGGTCATTGCTTGAAATGTGCATCATCAAAAAAGTCTTTTCTTGTTATTCTAGGTAGGGAACTACCTACTTGAAATTGGTTTTCTGTATCATTAAATATTGTCTTCATCCTTAACTTTTGTATCTTTGTATTGTGATGTATTTTGTAACAGTGTCTTCTCTAGAAGGCAGGGAGGTGTGAAACATGCTTTTCTTACTAGCCTGTGATTGCTCAGCACAATGCCCTGCCTTAGTGTTTAGCTGGTGCTTGATATGTACTAAATAAATGGAAAATTGAATGGACATGGAGTTTTTGTTTCCCTGAAGTCTTAAGAATAGATCATCATACTCTTAATACAAACTGCATAAATTCACTTGGAAGTTTTACCTCTATATGGATGTCATTTTCAAGAAGGTGGGCTTTCATCTTCAATTAGATGTGGATGGAAACTCTGCTTTTATTTCTGGGTTTATTTCTACAGAGTGTGGAGGGAACCCAGCTCAAGTACATGTGAAAAAGATTGACAACCTCAATATGCCTTTGCTGTGTGACTTTGTGTTTCTTCTCACCACACTTTATGTTCTTAGGTAAAGAAGATGCAAGTGCCTGTGAGCCCTAGGAGATTTAAAAGAGGGGGAAGCCACGTGAGGACATATAGACAGCAGCAGAAGCTGCATTCTACTGGGAAAGTCTGGCTATCTGTTCTTCACATGTAGACTTTTTGGTAAAATAAGCAGCTTAATTAGTGCCTCTATTTCTAACTCTTTTTCTGATTTGTGCTGTATTCACTCCCTGTAGTTAAAATTATTCTATCAATAGTTCATAAATAATACAAATCTGACTCTTCCTGGCAATTCCTATTAAGACACAATTCATTAAATAATACAGTAACAGTGAATTTTCCTTTTTGTTTACCTAGTTTACTTATAGATAATGTGACAATTAATAATGAATTCAGACAAATACACAAATTTAGCCACAGCTGACTTTTCCAACAACATTCTACATAGGGAGATGTCAAGAACAATCATGATAACCTTGAAATGTTCCCGGTTCTCTTAAGTGCAGCCTGGAGCTGTCCCATATTACATGGTTATATATTTGGTCCTAACATTTTGTAAAATGAAACATTTCACTTTGAGACCTGACCTTCATGATTGCTGCAGTATTCATTCATGACACATAAGAACATAATCAGCTGATCACTAGCCCTTTACCAAAATGGCCCTTTCTCCTTAGCTTGACGATTCTACATGCAGATTTCTTACTAACTATATAGTCCTTTGAACTCTTTTCTTAGATCACTTAATTTGGAAAACTTGCAATCCTAAATTCTTCTTCTGCCCCTTTGAGGTGTAATTTTCTCCCAGTCTTTTCCAGAATTATAACCTACCATTGTCTTATCAACCTGAGAACCATTCCTGTGAAATGTAATTATCATAAAAGATGAAGCCCATGTCTCTCGGTCTCCCAGAGGACAGTAGCTCACCATGACAAGCAATGATTAGCAAACACAGATCACCTCTTCCCTCTTGCAAAAGTCTTGAATACAGTTGGTCTTGCCTGCTTTGCTCTGCCTGGTGTTATTTTTGTTTGACATCCTTAGGAAAGGCTACTTTAAAATCAATTTATAAGGGAGGAAGGTATACAACAGAAATTCAAGAGATGAGTAACAACTTTTTCTAAGTTTTTAAAAAGTACTCCTTTTTAATTTTTTTATTTATCTTTTAAATTTTTTACAGACTGCATTTTGATTCATTGTACACAAATGGGGCACATCATTTCGTTTCTATGGTTGTACATGATGTAGATTCATACTATTCGTGTAATCGTACATAGAGTAATGATATCTATCTCATTCCATCATTTTTCATATCAGCCTCCCTCTCATTTCCTTCTACATATTCTAAAGTTCCCCCATTCTTCTCTCACTCTCCACCCCCATTATATATCATTTTCCACTTATCAGGGAAAACATTTGACCTTTGGTTTTTTGGGATTGACTTATTTCACTTAGCATGATATTCTCCAATTCCATCCATTTATTTGCAAATGCCTTAATATTATTCTTCTTTATGGCTGAATACTATTCCATTGTGTATATATACCACATATTCTTTATCCATTCATCTGTTGAAGGACATTCTAAGTTGGTTCCACAATCTAGCTATTGTGAACTGAGCTGCTATAAACATTGATGTGACTGTGTTACTGTAATTTGCTGATTCTAAGTCCTCTGGGTATAAACCGAGGAGTGGGATAACTGGGTCAAATGGTGGGTCCATTCCAAGTTTTCTGAGGATTCTCCATACTGCTTTCCAAAGTGGCTGCACCAATTTGCAACTCCACCAGCAATGTAAAAGTGTGCCTTTTTCCCCACATCCATGCCAATATCTATTATTTTTGGTGTTCTTGATAATAGCCATTCTAATTGGAGTAAGATGAAATCTTAGAGTTGTTTTAATTTGCATTTCTCTAATTACTAGAGATGTTGAACACTTTTTCATATATTTATTAATTGCTTGTGTGTCTTCTTCAATGAAGTGTCTGTCCAGTTCCTTGGCCCATTTATTGATTGGGTCCTTTGTATTTTTGGTGTAAAGTTTTGTAAGTTCTTTATAAATTTTGGAGATAAGTGTTTTATCTGCAGTGTGTGTGGGAAAGATTTTCTCCCAGTCTGTAGGCTCTCTCTTCACAATCTTGATTGTATCCTTTGCTAAGAAAAAGCTTTTTAGTTTGAGTCCATCCCATTTATTGATTCTTGCTTTGATTTCTTGTGCTTTTGGAATCTTGTTGAAGAAGTCTGATCCTAAGCCAACATGATGAAGATTCGGACCTACTTTGTCTTCTATTATGTGAAGGGTTTCTGGTCTAATTCCAATGTCTTTGATCCATTTTGAGTTGAGTTTTGTGCAGGGTGAGAGATAGGGGTTTAATTTCATTTTACTGCATATGGATTTACAGTTTTGCCAGCACCGTTTGTTGAACAGGCTCTCTTTTCTCCGTTTTGTTTTTGGCTCCTTTGTCTAGTATGAGGTGACTGTATTTATGTGGTTTTGTCTCTGTGTCTTCTATTCTGTACCATTGGTCTACCTGTCTATTTTGGTGCCAATATCATGCTGTTTTTGTTACTATTGCTCTGTAGTGTAGTTCAATGTCTGGTATCGTGATAGCTCCTGTTTCACTTTTTCTACTCAGGATTGTTTTGGCTATTTGAGGTCTCTTGTTCTTCCAGACGAAGTTCATGATTGCTTTCTTTAAAAGTACTTCTTAACAAATGTATTTCAATATATATTTTTCTGTGTGTATCTCTATTGTGTTAGGGGATGTGATCATCTATGTGTGCATTTAATCTGGTAAAATTACAAAATTAATTATATTTGAAATTCATGATGGTTTGCAACTGCCAATTAATTGCTTCCTAAAGAAAACCACTTCAAGATTGCCTCAATGAAAAATAAAATTCGTGAAGATGTTTTGAAACTTCTGTTATTAAGAATAAAAAACATTTAAAACATCAGAGATTCTTTTTAAAAAGAAATTTTTAGCCTTTAATTTTTATTGAGTATCTCTTCAATTACTACTACTTATAGCATGATTGAATTTGCAATTGAATATGGCACCTTTTCAATAATATGCAATAGAACATTTGGTAATGGATGGTGATTTTGTTCAAAACTTTCATGAATATATGGTGAATGCACAAGAAAATTATAGTATTTACCCAACTTTCCTACCTTGCTCAAAAAAATTCATTTACTACTGTGTAATAGTATTAAGCAGTAGCTCTGTATGATACCATTAGTACTTTTTTATGATTTCAAAAAATAGGACATTATAGAGGTAATGTTTCTGTACTCTGTGATTTGCCTTTGTTTATTGCACTATTGAGGGATTTAATGTTAAACTTTGAAAAGGGGAAGTTGATGTTGAAGGAGACTGTGAGCAGGTGCAGACTCAGCGGGCCTCCCTGGCTGCACTTTTTCCTCCTCTCGTTTACTCTGTCAAATTCACCCTTGCTTGACAAAGACAGTTGCTAGGAAGAGGCAGTCAGTGACACGAAGAAACAGAAAAATCGTGCTACAACTCTGAGTTTGTCATATTTTCTCATGATTATGTGATTATTCTGCTGAGGAAAGCACTTGCTAGGAGGGACCTCAATATTGCCTTTCTCCAAGGACAGTGTTACACCATGTCCATTTTTGTTCTGTAGGATGCCATGTGAAAACCTGAGCTCATCCTGTGGACAACATTACCACATTGGAGAAAAAAAAAAACTTTACAAAATTTGCAACATTTTAAAAAGAAAATGTCTAAGAAAACACATTTATTCTCACTGAATGAAGCCAATACACTTAATGTGCCAGATTTAAACATACTTGTAAATAAAAGTAACTATTATACATTAAATCATTATTAGTGTGTGGAAAAATAAAAAGTTACTGAATATTGAACAATGAATAATTCTCAGGGCAATACAGAAATAAACATCTATAATTCTATCTACTTAGTCTACTGAGACTGTGAAAACACTTTATTTAAATTGTCAATTGTTAAGAATTAGAGTTCCGAAAAGGATAACAGGAGTTTGGACAAAGACTTCTCTCAGATATGCATATAGTGGTGTTGAATGTTTCATGTGTTGGTTCTAAATTCATCCATCTAATCATGTGACATCCGGGGCTTGTCAGCAAAGTGCCTATCCATAGAGTGTATGGTCTTGCAAATTCCAAATGATCCTATAAGATCACTTTTCTAAATTTTCCCAAAATGGCACTGACCGAGCTTCTTTTCCTGATTTAACTTCCTCATACCTTCTCCCGCTGGGTGAACTTGCACCCAATCGGCACTTGACACCCCGCCCAGACACCTAGCAACAGGGCTCACCCAATTAACCATGGCCCCGTTTCACACCCTGACCTATCAGCCTCTTCCCAGCCCTATATAAGTGTGTACATTTTAAAAATAAAACGGAACTGCTCCGCGATTAGCTTTGACTCGTGTCTCTGCGCTGTTCTTTCATTGGTGCTGAAACCCGGGAGGGGAAACTACTCAAATATCGAGGACCCCCTCCATCTCCCCAGTCAAAGCTTCTCGCCCTCGTCCGCCTTCTTGAGCGCTGGCTACCTCGCGACCACCATAGGCTAATCCGTAGGTGAGTTCCCCTTAAGAGGCCACCACCCTTAACTTGCCTATTGTGGGGAACCTGACTGTGATCTTCCGGCAGCCCGACTTCTAGTTAAAGGGAGGAGACTACACCCCACCTGGGTCTTTAGGGCCACAGTGGACTCCTAGCTGCCTTATCTTTTACCCATTATCCAATCGGGCTGGAGGGAACAATAGGCCCTTTTCATCCTCTCTCTCTCTCTCTCTCTCTCTCTCTCTCTCTCTCTCTGCCTTCCTCCATTTCCCGGTAAAAACCTAGTACTAGGTTCTCCATGACCTTCGGTATTCCTGCCCGGCAGGGGAATCCTCAGGTGACGACCTGACTGTTCCCCTTGCCCCCTGACTCTACTGAGTCCCTTGAATGGTTTCGCTCCTTGGGGACGCCTAAGCGAGTCATCCATTCACTGTCCCAGTATGGAGATCTCTCTCTCTCTCTTTCTCCCTCTTCTTCTCTCTCTCTCTCCCTCTTAATGAGTGATGGGGGCCTCTTCTTCCCTCCCAAACGACTCCCCTTTAAAGTGTTTACTTTCCAATTTGGCTCGCCTCTCACTGACTCCAGACATTAAACCAAAAACTCTCATTAAATTTTTCACTCAAGATTGGCCTTATTACCAATTAGACAATCTCAAGCGGTGGCCTCCTGAAGGCTCCCTTGATCATCAAATTCTTCGAGATCTTTTTAATTACTGCCAGCACTCAAAAAAGTGGAAGGAGATTCCCTATGTTGAGGCATTTTCCCTTCTCCGTTCTCAACCTGACCTTTGCTGCGCTTGCAGTCCTCACCAAGTTCTTCTGGCCTGTAAACCCTCCCCCACTACTGATTCTCCTACTTCCTCCTTTGACCCGGCCAACAAACTGCTTCCTTATCGTCCCCCTCCTTCCGTGCCCACCTCCCTTTCTCTCTTCTCTCCTAACTCCTCTTTGCCGCCATCTTCCCCTCCTCTGAACTCTTTCAGCCCACCTGCTACCAGGTCCTGCACCCAAACCCAAATTGCTCAATCCCATACAATAGCACCCTTATGAAAGGTCGCTGGACCCGAAGCTGTCATCCAAGTCCATGTTCCCTTCTCCGTGATCGACCTCACTCAATTAGAAAAAAGATCAGGCTCCTTTACAACTGATCCCACCACTTAAATTCAGGCTTATAGCCTCACCCACTACGACAGTTACATGCTCTTGGCTAACACCCTTCTCCCTGAGGAACGAAGATGGGTATGGGAATTAGCCCAAGCCCATGCTGATGACACTCACGGAGTCAACCCTAACCATCCTACTGGCCCCCATGCAGTCCCCAAATGAGATCCAAACTGGGACTACAGTACCACAGCCAGACTACAATTAAGAGATCAATTTGCTGCCTGCATAATCGCTGGTCTAAAAAAGGCTGCTCGCAAGGCGGTTAACTTCCAAAAAATCCAGGAAATCATACAAAAAAAGGATGAAACCCCCTCTGAATTTTTAGATCGCCTCACTAAGGTTCTCCAACAATACACCAACTTAGATCCTGAAACCCTCGATGGCAGGCATGTCCTTGTTCCCATCCACTCCCTGGTCCCTAACCCATACACCCTTCTCTCCCAAGTCCCCACCGCCTCTACCCACTTCTCTGTAATAGATCTAAAGGATGCTTTCTTCTCTATTCCCCTCGCACCCGAATCCCAGGTCATCTTTGTGTTCACCTGGACTGACCCAAACACCAGACACCCCCAGCAACTTACATGGACAGTTCATCCCCAAGTTTTCAGGGATAGTCCCCACCTCTTTGGACAAGTTCTGGCAGCAGACCTAGAAAGCTTCCACTCAACCTGCCCTGACTCTACTCTTCTTCAGTATATAGATGATCTCCTTTGCAGCCCTTCAGTGGAAATCTCAAAGCATGACACCATTAATTGACTTAACTACCTGGCTCACAAAGGCTACTGAGCCTCCCCACAAAAGGCCCAACTGTCCTCTCCCACAGTCACATACCTTGGGTTCTCCATTTCCCACGGGAAAAAGGCTATCACTACCGACAGAAAACATCTTATTAACTCCCTCCCTATGCCCAAAACTAAAGCTGAAATCTTATCTTTCCTGGGTTTTGCGGGATACTTTAGGGCGTGGATTCCTAATTACTGCCTCTTAGTGAGACCTTTATATGACATGGCAAAAGGTCCCCAAAATGAGCCACTACCCTCCACTGTTGGCCGGCCTTTCAACATACTCAAAAGGACACTCCTTCAAGCCCCAGCCCGTCACCTGCCTGAACTAACAAAACCCTTTCTCCTCTATGTTCATGAAAAGGGAGGCCAAAGCCTGGGAGTCCTTGGACAAGACTATGGACCTACCTTTGCCCCAGTAGCTTATCTCTCTAAACAACTAGATCCCACTGTTAGAGGGTGGGCACCCTGCCTGCGCACCTTAGTGACCAGTCATGATCTCCAAAAGGAGGCCCACAAACTTACCTTTGGGTCGCCCCTCACTATTCTTTCCCCACATCACTTACAGGACCTTCTGACTTATAAAGGGCTACAAACCCTCCCCCCTTCCAGGGTTCTCTCCCTACTAGTTTCATTCCTCCAAAACCCCACTTTATCTTTCAAATCTTGCCCTCCCTTGAATCCCACTTCCCTACTTCCTGTTACCACTACCCCATCAGAGTCCCCGATCCATAGTTGTATCGAAGCCCTGGTGACCTTTCTACCCTGTACCACAACAATTTCTGAAGGACCTCTGTCCAACCCTTGGTTTTCAGATGGCAGTTCCTTTATGCAGGATGGAATAAGGGTGGCAGGATATGCTGTTGTCTCCTTCTCCTCCATAAGAGAGCAAAACCTCTTCCACCAAACACCACTAACCAACAGGCTGAACTTATAGCAGCTACCAGGGCTTGTGAACTACCTACAGGAAAAACCTTATCTCTTTACACTGATTCCAAATATATTTTTCATATTCTATTGTCCCATGCTGCCATATGGAAAGAAAGAGGACTCCTAACAACCAAGGGAACCTCTGTTACTAACTCAAAGCTCATCTCTCACCTATTAGAGGCCTCAAAACTGCCATCTATGCTTGGTATCACACACTGCAGAGCTCACCAAACGGACTCCTCCCTCATCACGGCGGGAAATACTAAAGCTGACCAGGCTGCACGATTGGCTGCCCTCCAAACTCCCAATCCCTCTTCTATGCTTACACTCACCTTCTCTGAGGATGTTCACGAGGACCCAACGTCTTTTCCATTTTCTTCATTCCCTGTTTCACTCTAGCCCCCGAAGTCTTGAAACTTTTCTTCAATCTTTTTCACCCTCTCGGCAAATGATCGAGTCCTCTTACAGTGCATCTCCTCAACATGCCGCATCTGTCAACGAACCAATTCTAACCCACCCTTGCGGCCTAAACCCTTCTCCTCCCATCAGGCTCGAGGGCACACCCCCGCAGCTGTCTGGCAAACTGACTTCACTAATACGCCCAGAGTAAAACACATGAAGTACCTACTAGTACTAGAAGACACCTTTTCCGTCTGGGTCGAGGCTTTTCCTACATCCAACAAGAGGGCCTCTAACGTTGCTAACATCCTATTAACTCAAATCATCCCTTGATTTGGGATGCCCACCTCCATTCAATCCGACAACGGCCCAGAATTTGTTTCCCAAGTCACTCAGGCTCACTCACACCCTCTCTCTCCCATGGCATTTTCACTGCCCCTATTGCCCACAGGCCTCAGTGAAGGTTGAAAGAATAGATCCCTTAAGGATATCCTCACTAACCTAGCTGTGGAAGTAAGTTTGAACTGGGTTAAATTACTCCCTTTGGCCCTTTTACGCTTGTGAGCCTTGCCCAAGAAACCCTCCCTTCTCTTCCCATTCCAGGTCATGTACGGCCGCCCTCTCATTCCCCCTGGACTCTCGCCCAAACCTTGACCTATTTCTGACAAATATGCCTTACCCCTTCTTTTCCACCTTTGAACCAAACTATGGAAACACCAGGACTGGCTCCTTCCTGATCCCAGTCTCTCTCAAAACCCTTTTCCTTTGACACCTGGGCAATCTGTCTATTACTGTACTTTGGGGGAAAGAAACCCTTTACAACCAAAATGGGAAGGACCTATAGAAGTCATCTTATGTACTCCAACAGCTGCTAAGCTAGCACTCCCCCACAACCAATTTACCCCATGGATTCATATTTCTAGGCTCAAACCAGCCTCCTGTCCATCCAGCCCAGAAGAAATCCATCCTGAAACTGCGTGACACCTCTTCATGGACCAAAAAATACTTACTCTTGTTCCCCCTCCCCTCACAGTCCCTTAAAGCTTCATTTTTCTCATATCTCTCTCCTTGAGCCTGTACCCGAAGATGTTTCCTAAGAGGTTAAAATCGTCCTTCTTGCTTCTTCCCCTCCTGCTTAGCGCCCCTTCACACTTGCATCTTCTTATGTTTGGAGATTTGAAGTCAGACAGATGTACACTGAACACAGGACCAAGACCACCAGTTTGGCAGCCACTGCTGATTGCCCACCAGAGGGTTGTTCCAGGCCAATATCCATTCTGTTCCCTGCAACCACTAGGGTGTTTAGTAGTCAACCTCTCCTCAGCCCCTACATCTGCTTTTATATGATTCACAAATGCATGCTTCTTCCGCCTCTAACCAGTTTCTCAAACACCCAAACAACACTTTTACACTCACCATCCGGGATTCCCAGGACCCCCGTTGGGCCTCTGGGGTAAAAGCCTCCATTTACTATAGCAGCTGGTATGCTCCCCATGGATCCCTTGAATACGTCCCCGCGGACACTCAGGTTTCTCAGGTTGCTTCCAATATACAGCACTCAGAAAAAAATCATTTACTAACCACTTCTGTCACTGGAGCTGCTCTTTCAGGTGGTGCCGTTGGTCAATCTTTATGGGCTGTGGAGGACATCAACAACCGGCTCGAAGATGCTCTGACTTCTACTGCTACCTCTTTAGCCTCCCTACAAAAACAGGTCACCTCCTTGGCCCAGGTAATACTTCAAAACCGCAGGGCCCTAGACCTCCTCACAGCCGAAAAAGGAGGTACCTGCATATTTCTAAGAGAGGAATGCTGTTATTACATCAATGAATCTGGCATGGTAGAACAAAATATTATTAAACTATAGGACCTAGCCATAGGATTACAGGGACCCTCTAATGGTTTCCCCCTTCTCCTTGTGGCTTCAATCTCCCCTTTTGACTTGGATGTGGCTAATCCTAGGTCTGTTACTCATCATCTTCCTTGCCTGTCTCTTCCTACCCTGCCTAATTAAATTTCTCCAGAATCAGCTGGGAAAAATTTCTAACCAGACCTTTAACCAGCTTCTCCTAAGAAATTATCAGTTACTAGCCACAGATGAACTCAGTGTCTCCTCCAGAGAACATCTCACCACCTGCTGAGGAAACCATGATCACCTTGTGGAACTCCTTCCCTGCAGCCCTCCACCAGGACATCTAGCTCATCCCACCTATCCACCACTTGGAGGGATGGAATGAAGCCATTCAGGATCTGTGGCTACAGGGCACCTTCATCAACCTCACCCCCAGGAAACCCTCCCTTTTTCGGCCTTGATATGGGGTCTCTTGACCATATTCCTCTCACCTTCCCTATCCCTTCCCAAACTTCGCCCCCGTCCAGCATGAAGTAGCCAGATCGAACGACGCCCCCATCCCGAATATAAAAACAAAAAGGGAGGAATTTAAGATCACTTTTCTAATTTTCCCAACATGGCACTGACCAAGCTTCTTTACCTGATTTAACTTCCTCATACCTTCTCCTGCTGGTGTGAACTCACACCAATCGGCACTTGACACCCACCCAGACCCCTAGCAACAGGGCTCACCCAATTAACCATCGCCCTGTTTCATACCCTGACCTATCAGCCTCTTCCCAGCCCTATATAAGTGTGTACATTTTAAAAATAAAACAGAACTGCTCCGGCGATTAGTTTTGACTCATGTCTTTGTGTCGTTCTTTCAGATCCTATACACTTTCACTTGGTCCACCTCTTCAACTTCCTTGAATCATAGGTTACCTAGAAGTGTGCTTACTTCCCAAGGCCTATGAGATTTTCTTTCATGGCATGGTTGTCTACTTTGAGTCTTTTGTGCTTAAGGGAAACACCGATTATATGTGCGATTCTTTTAAATTTGATTTGTGTTAAGGAAGAGATAAAGATCCTGAAAAGGAACCAAACAAAATTCTGGAAAATAAAAACTAAGAGAACAAATTGAGCTAAAAATTCAGTAGAAAAAATAATAAACAGATTATGAATTGAAGGACCTTAAAGGTAATAATAACACTTTTCATCTATGGACTAGGCAATTCCCTTTTTACTCACAGCACTTTGGACATTCATAAAAGATATATTTTAGGGGCTGGAGCATGTGTTAGTCAAAACAAATAAGGACAGGGAACTCCTTGCATTTTGCTAGATAGATAAGAATGGATTGCAATTAGAAATCAGTGACAAGAAATTTATGCTAGCACCTACAACAGGACATTAAACACTGCACACTTCAAAGAATTGCAGTAAAAATTAGTCTGGAAATTTACAAAACCTTAGAAACAAAGCAGGACATAAGTGTGACAACTAAGAATCTATGGGACTGAGTGAAGGCAGTCTAAGACAAACTTTCTGGTATGGGTTGCTCTATTTTAAATAGAGCATTGTAACACACCAAGATGCCAAATAAACGAACTCATGTTACACCTGAAGGCCATGGAGAAAAATAATCCTAGAAATATCCATAGAAGATATTCGCAAATCAATGTAGTTCACCACCTAAACGGAGTTCAGGACGAGAATCACAGGATTATGTGGACAGATGCCAAAAATGCCTTTGCCAAAGATGGCACTCACTCATCTTTATAAGACTTAGAGAAACTTAGAGAACCTCCCTCAACCTCTCTAAGCCTACAAATGACAAAACAAAGGTCAACATCATTCTCAGCGGAGCAAAACTGAAAGCATGTCGTCTAAAGCAGGAACAAGGAAAGCCTGTCCCCTCTCCCCACTACTATACAACACAGACCTGAAAGCATCCCCAAGGTAATCAGGGAAGAGAAGGAAATTCAAGGGATACAAAGAGAACTACAAGATCCCGTATGTGAAAGACTCCTGAAAAATCACCAGAGACTTCTAGGGCTGATTAAAAAAAAAAAAAAACTGACCAACGCAGCAGGATTAAAGATGTACACATGAAGCAGGCCATTTCCTTCACTGCAATACCAAATCTGCAGAGGAAATGACGAAAACACTGTGCTTCACAATAGCTTCCATAAAATTAGTAATAAAACCAACCAAGAGGTGAAAGACATCTACACCAAAAACCACACCACCCTGACATGCACTCTGTAACAAGGCATCCGTTTCTGACCACTAAGGGTAAGAGCAAGAAGCCGCTGTCAGAGCACCCAGGGTGCCAGGCCTGTGCAGATGTCAGAGGGACAATGTCCAAAGCCACCCTCTTTGACCAGCCTGACCATGGCTTCTTTTTCATGTCTGTCCACGTGGACTGACAAAACTGTATCAATAGAAGCCAAAGGTGAGAGCGATTCCATGTTGGTGCACTCGGTCTTCATGTAAAAGTGCATCCATAAGGTGGACTGACACCCCCACTCCTGAAATCCTGTGTACTCCCTGTCCAACACCGTGAGCAACAGTCCTGAGATGTGACCTGGGGTGGGAAGGAGGCGCCCAGCCAAGGCTGCAGGCAGGCATGGCCCTGCCCACTGGCCCACCTCTGCCCTCCCTACACCCAGCATCATGGAGATGATGCCATAGAACACCCTGAGGGGCCCGTGCCTTCTCACATGGGACTTCTCCCACACTTGCCCCCCACAGGCTCACACACCTCAGGGGGGTTTTCTCCTGGCCACGGTCACCAGCTGAAGGTCCTGTCTACACTGGCTCAAGGAGAGTGACTCCATCTTCACCAGGTCAAGGGAGTGAGTCTGTCTGTACCAGGTCAAAGGAAGGGAATGCCCTACACTGGCTCAAAGTGAGAGAGTCCCCAAGTATTCTCATGGCGAGGGTGTCTTCCTACAGTGGCATGGGTGGTGGGTGCTCACGCTCATCCTGAGGACCCATGCTGAAGACACATCCCATAGGCTGAGCCCCTGAATGGAGTAAAAAGCAGAAGGAAGGAACAGAAGATGACGGAATATCAATTTTTCTTGAGTAGGTGTACTGACTGCGACTCCCTTAACCTGTTAACACTGAACTTCATCTACTTTACTCTTCTATTCTGAATTCTGATCAGGAAGTTCCACTTCCTCAGTCTTGGACTGAAGCTACATCATTTGTTCCTCTTTCTATGAGTTCTCTAGTTTCTTGTGCTGAGAAACTATTGCTTCCTCTGGCTCTCTTGTATACAGATGGTCATTTTATGGGAATACCCAGCTTCTGATCATATAAGGCACCCCAATAAATCACCGTTTATAATCAGACCCACATTTTCATCCTTCTTGTTCTAGAATATCCTAACTTCTAGAATATCCTAATTTAGTTATCAAATATGTAAAACCTTAGCAAAATCAAAATCTCTCCTTTTGCTTTCTCTCTTGTCATTAAACACCAGTCGAGAGTGTACATAGTACTTGAATTAATATTAGCCGAGACTGCTGTGCTTAGTTTTAACTTTTTGAGGATACCCGAATGCATTCATACATATACTTTGTGTATATCACTACTTTCATTCAGTGTTTATAAAATGCATCCATTCTTTCTTTTTTTCATTTGTGAGAATTTCTCCATTATATAAATAATCATATATACTTAACTATTTATGTATTATGTATTAATTTATTAATTGGCCTTCTGGCTTTTAATTTTGCAGAACTATACACACACACACACACACACACACACACATCTATTTCTGTTGGCTATTTACCAAAAGGCTTAATTACTATTTAACAAGGTATACATGAATATGTCTCATTTAATAATGCTCAGAAGTTTAGATAAGCAGTTTTACCAATATTCTAGCATATACTAGCAGTGCATGCATGACAGTTCCCATTGCTTCTTTCTCTAACACTTGGTATCCTGGCATTGTAACTTTTTTGTTACTGCTCTGAATTGTTTTTTGAAACTTTGGTTATTCTGGTGAACTTATGGTGTCTCATTATGTATACACATATACACAGGCTACCTATATATGATATTCACTTGTGTTGTTTGGATGTTTTACTTAGGTTTTAAATTTTATGTATAAGGCAATACATACAGATGTTCTAATGGGCAATCAGCTATTTTGATAAGCTGTAGGTACAGATTGATTATATAATTTGCATATTTTAAAATTATTTCAAAAATACACTGAGATCAGAAACTGTAAATACAGTCATTAAATTTGTATCTCTGAATTTCTTTTGTATTTCTGCAACATAATTTTATAACAAAAGTGATTACACTTCCATAGTTACTTAGACTGCAAATTCTTGCTCTGCATAAAGCTTGCATATCAGAAATCTACTAGCTTTTTTATAGAAACAGACAGTAGCTCAAAATTATTTCTGAAGTTTCCCAATTTGGTTAAAATCATGAAGCTGTATGCAAAGCACAGATTTCTTTTTCATGAATTCTCATTATCCTGTGTATCTTGAATTGTTTTTAGCTGGTACCTGGAAATTCTATCTTTGAAGGGTTTGGGTTAAAATATTTTTTACTGAAGATACATTTTCCATGTGTATAGGAAGAAATTACAATTTCCCTAACTTTTTTTGTAACTCTAACATGGATATATATATATTTTAAAAAATTTAGAGGCATTGACAATATTTAAATTCACATAAAATAACAAATTTACTAGCTATGGGTACATGATTAGGCTGTATTTAAAAGCATAATCTAATATTAAAGTTAACTAAAAGGCTTGGTAAAGATTGAACAATTCTATGCATTTAGACCAATTTTTAAATGGAAATTTCTAGGAGTAACTATCATATCATGGAAATATAAAGTCATAACTCAGAAAAATGTAAAGCTGAATAATAAAATTATACCTTTTTTGAGTACAATAAACACTCTTCCGGCAGGATTCAATGATGAATGCCAATTTTCATATGTCCTTTTACCCTGCTAAAAAGGGAATGATTTCATCATCATTTTTACCAAACTCAGCAGGTCCCAAGCTGAATTTTCTTGATATTTTTAGGTAGTGTTTGAACTCTTCTCTTTTTAAATTTTACTCACATCTTTAGACAATCAGCTATGAAACCATATTTAGACTGAATGGCAAAGTTTATTCTTGTCAAAAAAAGGAATAGATTTTGCCATATCATTAGCAGTAATATTAACAAAATACAATCTACACATTAATTTAAAAAATTGAGGATGAAAACCAACTCATGTTACTTCCTTCTAAGGCAATATTGATATTTGTACAAAGATTGTTGATGAAACTTTATAGGCTACATGAATTTAATAATCTATCAAATTTTCAGTATTATTCCTCTTTTGTTTGCCTTTAAATAAAGTAAACCACTGTTCAAAATCATTAGAAAATATTTCACAGATTTCCTTATCAGAAAAGAATCAGGAGATGAGAGATTACACTAGAAAGGAAATATTCATCTCCTGGGAAGCTTTCTTGGTACACAGACAGCCTTTTATTTACCTTTGCTATTCCTACGCAGAGGATCTTTTCATAGCCACTCCATTAATATGAATAAAGCCTTTAACTCTTCAGAAATATGTATGATATGGAAATGGAGAAAACTTTAGGAAAAATATTATTTATATTTTTCAAAGTGTGAAAGAAAACTTCACTGATATTCGGTCCAAGTTGAATTCTGAATGCATGTGTCAACCTCCCCTTCAATTTCCAAACATATCAAAATAGTTTAAACATTTGTAAAAATGAGTTTAAAAATGAACTTAACACAAAATAGAGATTAATGGACACACACAAACAAAACACTAACACAAACAAAAGTGTTACAGAGGGTCTACAGAAACGGAAAATATAGAAATTTGAGAAAACCTCGTAACGTGTGTAAGGAATATCTCCAATCACTTTACTAGTCAGGAGCCACAAATTACTTATGTCACATTGGATTAGACATTTTCTTCCTTTTTTTGTTTTGGTGTGGGGTACTGGAGGATTGAATTCATGGGCATTTGACCACTGAGTAATATCCCCAGACTTATTTTGTATTTTATTTAGAGATAAGGTTTCACTGAATCACTCAGTGCCTGACTTGCTGAGGCTGGCTTTGAACTCGAGATTCTCCTGCCTCAGTTTCCTGAGCCGCTGGGATTACAGGCATGCAACATCACCCCAGCTGGACTAGACATTTTCATAAGTAGATGGAGAACCCTGTGGAACATCTGGAGAATTAAGGATAAGAGCAGAGGTAAAACAAATAAATAGAAAACTCTGACACTAAATGAGATTGCATGGTAATGAGACACGCTGATACAAAGAGGTTTAAGAAAGGTAAAAGGGACAGAGTAATCCCTTAAGAAATGAAATTTCTTAAATGACTTTAGATTGCACAGATTTAAGATTCTTAAACAGATGACAGAAAAATTATGTTAATGAATTAGAGCAAATAGAAAAAGCAAACATAAATTAAGAATGCATGCATTATGAAATGAACGTTCATTGTGATATTAAAACATCTTTCACATGCATTTATCCTAGTTTTGTGTGTGTATGTAATACGTTTTCCAAATAATAATCTAAAAATAATTCTTAAAGATGGAGTAAGCTACATTAATCATAACACAAAGAAAATATTAGAATTGGGATTTAGTATGTAAGATTCACCCCTCCTAAACCTGTAATTTTATTACTTTTATGCTGATTCTCTAATTGTCATTCTTTTTTCTTAATATATGAACTTGAAATGTATTGTTATATATCCTCAGGACAAAAATTATGTTCTTCGAGAGGATGGTCAGTTTCTTTTCTTTCACTTATTCTAAACTTGTGACTCCTTTCTCTGCTCCAAGCTAGTAATTTTAAGTCTCCAATCAATGCAGTTGTGTAAAATTGCTGTTTCTTTTATCATATATAATTCCATGTTGTGATAGTCTTGTTAGTTCCCATTGGGCAAAAAGGAGTGTTAAATAAGAAATATCATAGTCCATGAATATCTTTAAAATATCTTTTTTTTCCCCTTCAGCTCCACTGACTGGCCGAGTATAGCACTCTGGCTCCCAAGTCATTTTCTGTAAGTACTATGGAGGTTTTTCTCATGATTCAGAGAAACTGTATTTTCTGATAAAAAGTTTCATGCCATACTTTTGGTCACATTTCTTTTTATTTTCATATGGCTGTGACTTCATCTGCTCATCATGCTTGCAATTAGGAAGTGCTGCACCTTTGAAGAATTGCACCTTCTTTGCTTAGAAATTAACTTCCTGTATTTTTCCATGGTTAGTGTTCTTTTCTCCCCCTTTCCTCTCTTTATCGTACTCACTGTTGTCTGCTGGTTTATGGGCTTAGTTTCTTTGTCTCATATGTCTTTATCACATTTATTTATTTACTTTGTCTTCTAGATTTAAGGGTCTAAAAATTTCACTAACTATATTATCCACCCCAAATCATTACTGGCATTCCATGTGATATCTCATCCAAGTCACTACATCAGTCTTCTGCCAGCAAATCTCTAGTCCTGGCTTTACTTAAATTATGTATTCTTTGTACAGACAATTTAGTCATTTTTGCAATGTTTATATTTGATTTTAAAGTCTGATGTGATACAGTTCAAACACTTAAATACCAGTTAATATTGGGACTCTGGAGGAACATATCACTATCTACTTTTATATTCTCTTTTGCCTCTTTCTCATACTTGATACTAAATTTCTTCTGAATTTTCAACCTTGCTGTGATTTATTTTAGACCATTAAACATGTTGTTCTGTCCATTTAAAATCCTTTGTTCCAGCTCACCTTTCTTCACTTGAATGCCTGCCTTTAATCCTTCAAATCTCAATTTACAAATTACTTGTCCTTGCAAATATACTTTAACGTTTCTTGGACTGGACTAGATTCTTAAACATTTGCTTTTCTAATATTTCCTATTTTCCTTGGTATTGTACACAACTAAAAGTATTGTAATTCCATGACTGCATGTCTCTGTCCTTCAGAAAATATGAGTTTCTTTACCGTTTTTATAAATCTGAAGAACAGTGAATCACACAAAATACATGATTCCTTATCTTCTTTCTTGTACATATATAGTTTTGTGCTAGTTTATTACATTTATCTTCTTAAATCATATATTTGTTGTAGAAAAACTACATATACATGTACATATGTTGAGAGACTCGACTACCACACACACATTGATTTACACTGTGTAACAATAATTCAATAATTCAAAGAAGTAATGACAGAAGTGATCTTCCTCGATGTCTATATTTTCTACAGATTTTAAAAGAAAGAAAAGAAATTTAAGGTCTAATTAAAGCATGTCGTCTAGCCAGGTACAGTGGCATAGGCCTGGTAATCTCAGCAACTTGTGGGAACCTGGGCAATTTAGTCAATTTAGTGAAACTCTGTCTCGGAATTAAAAATAAAAAGGGCTGGGGATTTAGGTCAGTGGTAGAACATTCCTGGGTTTAGAAAATGTGTATAGTAGCATAAAAGCCAGACTCTCCAAGATAGAGTCAATCTCTTTTCCCATGCCTGGATACTTCTTTTCACCTCTCTGTACTTGGTTTTTGGCAGCTATACAACAGGGTTTCAGAATCAGGATTTTTTTCCCATCAATTTGCTTTCCAACCTGATGAATAATTTCCATCAAGATGGGTATTTCTTCACGAATAAAGCTTTTGGATCTTGCTTTTCCCCATTCTCTTTTCTCAGCTGTTGTTCCCCAATGATCAACATATTAGACTTTATCAGAATACTTTGATTTTTCCATCTTTCAATTCTCTTATTAGTGCTTTATGATGCACATATCCTTTTGATCAGTTTAAAATTTCTCTCTTCAAATGTGTCTAAAACTAAACTCATTCAGAGAGTTCTTAGTTTGCTTATTTAAGTACCAATTTCTTTCATATTTGATATTGCATATATTTGTTAATTCTATATCAGAACCTTTTCTTTGAACATTTTACAATTACTGTAAATTTTGTGGGGGTTCATTCCAATATCTAGAAGCACCCTGTTTCTGTATACTCTTGAAACCATTCCTACTGATGTGAATCACTATTATCTTGAATCTTGTGTGACTGATCATCTTATCAAGTGTTCTGCAAATTATTAATTTAATAATTTCATATCTAGGAAATTATTTTTATCCAATAGTTTCCCTTTGCTTCTGCCAAATACCTGTGGCAGGAGGTAATATGGAATCATCTTAAGACAGAGCTAGATGCCATGAATTTCTGTGCTCTGCAGAAGACTTGAAATCAGGTTTCATTCTCTGACTATACAATGTTTCCTTCAAGTCCACCAATCTCCTAAGGTTCAGCTCTCAGAGTCACACTGAAGAGTATGTATAATTTTTTCATGGTTCTGATCTTTTCTTCCATGTCTCTATGAAACTACAAAAGTTAGACTCTCAACCAATTTTTTAGTTTTTATATATATATTTTAGATGTTGATAGACCTTTATCATTCACATATATGTGGTGCAAGCACTCTACCACTGAGCCACAACCTCAGACCCCCAACCAATTCTTTTAAATAAGTGGAAACTACTTTTCTGTTAAAAGTGAGGTCTGCTCCCTCTGTTAGCATACTCTTCCACATTTAGATCTGTTAAAAATTCTATACTCAGAATTAATATCTCAGTCCTTCAAGGAGAGTTTCCACTGTTTTGTTTTGCTTTTCTTGGTTTAATTAGATGAACTGCTCATACTCCTGTGAAGACCTCAGCAACCTGGAATGGCTGAGACAAGAAATGCTGTATTTTCTGTGCACGGTACACGATCAACTTGTCTTCCTCTGAAAGCTCATCCGTACCCAGGATGGCAATATCCTGGAGGGATCTGAAGTCCCGCAGGATCTTTTGCACTCCATGGGCAACATCATAATGCTCACTGCCAAACAACGTTGGGATTCATGATGCAAGAGGTGGAGTAGAGAGGATCCACAGCTGGATAGATGCCCAGTTAAGCAATTGCATGAGACAGCATGGTGGTAGCATCCAAATGGGCAAGGGTAGTGGCAGGGGCAGGATTAGTCGTCATTGGCAGGCACATAGATAGCCTGTACAGAGGTGATAGATTCCTTCTTGGTAGTGGTGATTCTTTCCTGCATAGTACCCATGTCAGTGGCCAGAATTTTGCCCAATAAGGCAGATACCTCTGAGCCAGCCTGGGTGAAGCAAAAGATGTCATCAATAAACAGCAGTACATCTTGACCTTCTTGCTCTTTGAAGTATTCTGCCACAGTCAGTCCAGTCAGAGCTACTTGGGCTGAGCACCAGGTGGTTCATTCATTTGACCATTCACCGACACTACTTTGGAGGTAGCATCTTTTAAGTTTATAACACCAGATTCGATCATTTCATGGTATAAGTCATTGCCTTCATGGATTCTCTCTCCAACACCAGCAAACAGAGAAACCACCATGGGTTTTGGCAACACTGTTAATTAACTCCGTGATCAGCACTGTCTTGCCAACTCTGGCACCACCAAAGAGCCCAATTTTGCCACCCTTGGCATAGGGAGCTAGCAGATCCACAACCTTGATACCAGTCGCCAGAATTTTCTGCTCAGCACTCATCTCAATCTCAGAAGACTCAGCATGAATAGGAGCAAACTGTTTGGCTTTGATAGGATCCCTCTCATCAAAAGGTTCTCCAATGACATTCATGATTCTGCCCAAGGTCTCAGGACCAACAGGAATTTTGATTGGTGCACCAGAATCTAAGACTTTCTGACCTCTAACCAAGCCTTCTGTTCCATCCATAGCAATGGTTCTTACTGTGCTGTCACCCAAATGCTAGGCCACTTCCAAAACCAGCCTGGTATCCCTGCCTTGCACTTCCAGGGCATTTAGGATAGGTGGTAATCCCTCATCAAACTGGATATCCACTACTGCACTGATGACTGCCACGATGCGCCCGGTGGCCGGGCCTGCCTTTGGCGATGGAGATGTTTGCGCTGCATAGTCTCTGGCAGGCTGGACCGCTTGCCGGAGCGCCCGCAGTAAAAGCTGGGCTTGGGATAGTGATACTTAAGCGCTGAGTCCCGGCAAGGCCCCAGAGGTCGACGCAGCGGCTCCACGACCTAAAAGACTGAACACGGCGGAGTCTGGGTGGAAGCTTATCTGATGTCTTTTTCAAGAGTGTCATAAGACATTTTGCTTAAGTGGTTTATTCATGACATCTGCTAAAATTCATTATTATACAAGGTCACATCATTTTGTTAACACTTTTGGACACAATCCATATTCTTCAATTGTCAACAGGAGTTTCAAAATTATTAAAATATCAAAGGGAAGTCCTAAGTAAATTAATTTCTTAAAAATGACTATGACTGGTTTTAAATATCTTTCACTAAAGGCACACCAATCTGCCTATATTCTTAATAACTGTCCAATGATTTGGGGATTGTCTTTTAACATTAGGCCATTTTCCCAATATTTAGCAAGGATACAATGGTCTTGAAAGATTTCTTTCTTTCCAGTGCCCCAAACACAATGTTAAATTGGGAGTAATCACTGGTGTTAAATTCTAATAGTACTCACTACAGAGTGCTATCAGACATGAAATTCCCCTTTGAGCTAAAACCCACATCCAATTTTTTTTTTTTTTTTGCCATGCATTTAATTCCTCATTAAAGCAAGGGAAATTGAGGGAAAAACATACACTATTGAGGAAAAAAAGGACAAATAAAATGAATGGGAAGATAGGATGTCAGTCAGCCAAATAGTTTGTTGCAGTTTGATAATTTAGAGAAAAGTTTCTGTAGTAACAACAGCTACCCATTTATGCCATCTCTAAGCAGTACTAACACCATTCAGGACAGACAATCTCTGAACATCAACTATCCTATTACACTCTGAAAAGCATTTAACATCAGTTGGAATATCTTGCTCTTTTTTCTTTACAATGCAGTTAGACCAAAATAAAAGGAGGTCATCTCTAGATAAGTGAAAATAGAAATGGTATGGTAAAAAAGATGGAAAGAAACTATATACTACATTGTTGAAACTATCAAGGACTAATAATAACAATTCTTTTGAGGCTGAGATTAGGTTTTAATTCAATTGCAATATGTGAAAAACTAACAATTTATTCACAGCACCAGACTTTGTCTGAAGTGATGCTTTGGGACTACTTATTTTCTATGGGGCATTGCATTACATTCTAGATGACCATCTGTTATCACACTAATGGAAAATGAGCTTTATATTCTCCTTCTAATCATGCACTATAAAATGTAAAAAAAAATGAAGGTTAATGTTTATGGTTTCTCCATTCACTCTAAAAATTAACTTTTATGTATACAATTGCCCAATGATGGGAATATGAATAAAAATTTGGGGACTCTTATGAATCTTTGACTTCTGTAACATTATTAGACATTTTATTATTGGTTCCTAATTTAACTTTATCAGAAAAAATGTGACATAATTTTTTAAAGCTGTGATTTGATGATTCACACATGGTTAATTTTGTACATATCTCTTGTGTATAAGAAACTGTATTTTTGGCATTAAACTTATATATTTGTCTATTAAAACTATTCTGATAATTTAAAAACATCTGTTTTTACTGATTTTAAAATATTTTCAGTTTATCAAAATGCCTTATGAGAAAGTAATCATAACAGAATTGTTGGTGGGAGATTATATTTCTGGGCATCAAGCAGATGAAGGGAATTTAATGGGAATTTTTATATTTTTGCAGGACATTTAAGTTGGAAGCAAAAGCAGGTTCCTGGCAAGAGCACATACAAGTTCTTGGGAGGAAAGCATCTCCTTATCAGGAGCTTAAATTTCTATAATGCAAGGTCAAATAACAACTCAAGAACAAAGATGGCTACATTTCAAGGAAACAAAGAGCCACCAATACTGGGAGGCAGCAGATATTTAAAAAAGTGTATATATCCAATAATTTGCAAGAAACAAAATAAAATTCCTCCTACCAAAATGTTTGAAGAAAAAAGATGCGATTCATAATATAAGCAAGAAACAAGTATGATTTTTTCACAAAGTTTTTAGTAAGTAGTTAAAATTAATTTTCTAAATGAAAAATATGAGAGTTTAATTTAAAAATTCTTTGAAGGCATTATCCAGTATTACTGAAGGCAACCGAGAAATAGAAGAATTAAGTCAAAAATTAAAAACTTTGAAGAACATGTAAATTAAAATAACAAAAATTTGAGAAAGTGAATAATGTATATCAATGTTAAATTAAGAAAACTGGCATGTCTAATTGGTATTATCAGAAAGATGGTATGAAAGAATTCTCCATAATAGCTCTATGATAGAAGTGGTTTTTTATAGAGTTTTAGAGGATGTACTTGGGAAGTTGCTGTGGTTTCTAAGCTCAAACAATCTTTGAAAACTGTGTTATACTTTATCAACCACTGCTTGGTTTCATGCTGCAGGATTCATGTGGCCAGGAAAAAAAATACCTGTTTAGAAACAGATGTGCAATGATTTTATAGTGCTGCTTTCTTTGCTTTCTCCCTGAGGTAGTTGCCTTTTCTAAGTACTTAATCGGTCAGAGTGTCTGTGATATGCATTCACATGTATTCTGTCATTTAAATTTTACTTAGGACAAAGGATATTATTTCTATCTTACAAATTAAGACTCCAAAGCTAAAGTAGTTTAGGAATTTAGTACAAGGTGACCCAGAGAGCAGAACTGACTTTAATTACTGGAATTCAGCTCTGGTTGCAAAGACTACATTCATTATAACAGTACACGTCTTCCTGTATTTAGACCACATGTATTTTAACTGTTTAAACTTTAAAAAAATTTATATCTGTATTTTAAAAATGCTTTCATATTTTTCATAACCTATTATACAAGAAAAGTATATATACTTCAAAAATCAATCAAAAATGTCTTTTAAAATAACATGTGAATGACATATATTCTGAGCCTTTGCTAGCTACTTTAGGACGATGGGGAACCTCCTAGGAGAAGTAAATTCTGCCAGTATAGGCCTATTTCCATTTGTCATTTGCTGTGGAGTGAGTTCTTGGATTAAGAACAATGTTGTATGAAATACCACAATAGTAAATAAGGCATTGTATAAATTCATGTATGATACTTATGTTATAAGCATTCCATTAAGGGAAAACAAACATTTATTCAAAGTTTCTAGGCTAGTAAGACAAAACTGCATCTTTTGTGATGAAAGCAGTACAATGTAATCAACTGCCACAAGGTAGTATCTATACTGGAGACTCCTGGTAAGCCTCTGATGCTGATCAACTGGGCTTTCAGCAGTAGCTATAGCCAGATCTCCTTTGATAAGTGAAAGTCCATGTTGCTGAGTTACTTTGCCCAGGTTCCCACTGTACAATGGCAAGGGTAAGTGGGAAGAGACTGACTTGTATCCAAGGTATGAGTTACCCTATCTGGTTGATAGGATACACTGCTGCCGAGGTCACTCTTTGATGAATATTCACATGGAAAACAACATTTTCATGTTTTTTCTTACCCATTTGCCAGTATATCCAGATATCCTCTCCAGAGCTTCTTGTCACCACTTTTCTAATCATATTCCTTCCAATTCCTTAAGCATTTAGTATAACAACTGGCCAGAGCTCATTCATCAATGTAAGTCTTACGTGTGACCCTCTACTCTTTCAACCAAAATGAACAGGCAGATAGACTGTACAAAGTTCTGTTCTCTAGAAGGATTTCCTTTCACCACTCTCCTTTAGGGAGATCCCAGAAAGAGCACATAGCACAATAGTTGTTTACTGTAGTTCATACTTGCAGAGTGTTGCCAGCCATCCATAAATCAGGTTTGAGATTTTTCTTCCTCAGTTAATTGATGGCAGGGATTCCTTGTGGGAACAGCAGCCATAGGCATTTTGATCATTTCCTCATTTTGAGGGCCTTCTGAAGCTTACTCTTGAGAATATATCACTTTCATTTGACAATAAAGTGCGTACATATTCCAGTTTATGGCATTGTGGATCAGACGATCCCCAACTCATGATGGACAACTCAGTTTGACTGATATCTTGATGGCTCATGATTAGGTGTTGAGTCTCTACTAAGGTACAGTAGAAAGCCATAAGACCTTTCTCAAAGGAAGAATAGTTATCTGAATAAGGTACCTTGGCTTTGCTTTGGATCCCTAAGGGTATGTTCCTTAATTCACATATCTGAGCATACACAGTCTATCTATCCACTCCAGACACATCAAGCATGATCTCATCTACTTTCTTATCTGGCCCATATGCCAGAGCAACTACATGGCAACCTGGACCTCATGAAGATACTTCCCTTCTCAGATCTATTTAAAACTAACAGTTTTTTTTTTCCTCATTTACTAAGTGGGTCAGAGTACATACCCAGATGAAGAATATGTTGCTTCCAAATTCCATAATGGCTCACTCACTGATGTACTTGTTTTGGTGGTAGAAGTACCAAATACAACAACTAATCCTTTGCCTTAGGAGGAATATTTTAACATACCCAACACATCATGGGCCTATAAAAATCTCACTGAGCAAGAAGTCCCATGAATTTCTGTCAGGTTTATTTTACACCATTTGACTCAAATATACCTTTATCAATAAGCTTATGGTTTCTTACACATTTAGTCCAATTAATAAAATGTCAATGCACTAGGCCAGTGGGTTTTCTTGTGAAAGGGAGGCTTGATCCACGTCCCTGAATACTGAATTAAGGTAAAGATCTGGACAAGAGATATGGGGCTGGGACAATAAAATTGTATTCTTCTAGCATTCCTAGCTGAATGCAAATGACTTCTGATGGTCTTTTAAACAGGTATTATGAAAAAATAATTTGTCAGATCAAGAACTGCATATCAGGTACCAGAGAATGTCCTAATTCATGCAATGATACCACTTCTGAAACAGCACCTGTAGTTGACATTAGTACCTGGTTGAGTTTATAAAAACCTTCTGTCGTTCTCCAAATCCATCTGATTTCTTCACAGACCTATAGGTAAATCGAATGGGATGCATGCCAATCACCACCTCCCCATATTTCTAGTCCTTACTTGGCATTATTCTCTGCAATCCCTATAGGACAGTGGTATTGCTTACAGCTTACTATTCTCCTATGGAAAGAAATTCTAGTTGTGTTCACATAGCTAATCAAAAAATAATGCTTGAAGCATCAAATAACTGGATTTCTCTATACATTACATGCACACACATATACATTTGTAACTCAGTATCATGTGCAGTTATTAACTGGAATTGTATGTAGACTTAAATCAAAGAGCTAAAATTATCAAAGTTCTAGAACAAAATATATGAGAGAAAATATTTGCTACAACACAATTAGCAATGATTTCTTAGTAAAATAAAAATAATTTGTTATTTTGGGCTTCATACTTATCGAAAATTTCTCTTTAATAGTGTAGAAGGAAGACCAATTAGTGTAGAGAGGGGTAAAGAAGGAAAAGTACTAGAGATTGAATTAGAGCAAATTGTTATATGCATTTATGAATCTGTCAAAATGAACCCTTCTATCATGCATAACTATAATGCACTAACAAAAACATTAAAAGAAGTGAATGAATAAATGTATTAAAGTACTTTAGCATATATATAGTAGACATATATTCTTTACAAAATGAATAAACTGATGAAATCATAAGGATGAATCACAAAAACAATATTATAAGTGAAAGAAGTCAGTTATCAAAGACTATAAACTCCATAGCATATTATGCCACTTGTATAAATCTTGGAAAATATCAAATATAACTTGTAGAGCAGGTCATTCGCTGTTTATCTTTTGGGTGAAGAGTGACTGATAAGTGACACAGGAAACATTTGGGGTTATGAAAATATTCTATGCAACAATTGTGATTATAATTTCATGGTTGTCTAGATTTGTCAAAATCATTAAGCCTTTAGATTGTGTCATTACCTTGCATGGGAACTGCATCTTACTAAGATTAGTTAAAGCAAACGAACAACAGAAACAAAAACATGCACTGGTACTTAAAGCAAGCTAAATGAACCAGCAACATGAAATACACACACACACACACACACACACACACATTTAAATGATTAAAACATCTTAGAAAAGCAAATCTTGCTTCCAAACTGGGAAACCAAGTCATGTAACTGTTTTACATAGATAGATAGGATATATCCCATCTAGCTTGAGAAAAATACATATAGACATATAGACAAAAAAATCAAACTTTTGCTGCTGAAGCACGAGACTGCTGTCAAAAAATACGTAGAAACATGTGGCTCAAATAGAATGTTCCTGGCAAAGGGAAAGAGCTAAGAAAGAAAGGTTCTATAAAGTGTCAGTATTTTTCTAAGGGATATGACAGTCAATTTTTTAAAAAATAGCATTTGTTTGCTGATTTTTTGGTGTTGTTTTATAAATAGCAAAAAAAAAAAAAAATCCTAATAACTCCAAATCTGATTAAGACAGTATTAAGGATACATGGCACTGAATAGCCCTCTGCCTTATCTTGTTATCACCTATAACAAAATCCCCTCTGTAATCTTAACCTCACACTTAGATTTTGTGATTACTCTCTCTGAGTTTTCAGTCATTTTGCAAGAAGACTCACCACAACAGGCTTTACCCAGATGGGGCTGCAGCATCACTTTGAATCACTGTATGAAACTTGAGTTGTGACTCAACCCAAGTCACTATTTTCTTCCTGTGTTCATATCCTGACTCTTTAAAAAGTGACATAGAGTAAGTTATAGAAATTGCTGTTATTTAAACATTAAACTCTTAACTGTAAATTTCATTTATGATATAAAACTATTCAGCAATTATACCGTGTTCCAAGTGTGTTAGTCAGCTTCGTATAACTGTGATCAAAATACCCAGCACGAACAATTTAGGGAAGGGAAAGTTTATTTTGACTCATGGTTCAGAGGTTCAGTCCATGGTCAGTTTACTCCATTGCTCTGGGCATGAGGAGGCAGAACATCATGGTGAAGAGTATGGTGGAGGAGTGAGGCCCCATTCATGTCAACCAGGAAGCAGAGGAGGTAGGGACACAGGGAAATGAACCTTTTCAGATAAACTCCCAGTAACCCACCTCCTATAGTCATGCCCCACCTGCCTAAAGTGACCACTTAGTAGGTTCATTCAAACCAGGATGAACTCATTACAGCTCAAACAATCCAATTATTTTTCCTCCAAACATCCCTGCAATAACAGGGGAGCTTTGGGGGATAACTTATATCCAAACCATAATACCAAATAAATGATGTCCTATTCTCCAAGATGAGATTTCCTGCCTCTTCCTATCCTCTGACCTATCCCCTATCACTCATGTTTCCATTGTCATACTTCACTGAGCAAACACAATTCATCAAAAGGAAAAATTTTCATTTCCCACCAGAAACATTAAAAACCCATCTGTACAGAGACTGATGTTTACCATCATTCCTTGTGTAATAATGGAAAATTTGACTCTATTTTGTATTTTTATGCATACTGTGTTTTTATTGATTTCAAAACACTTTTCCTTTCATGTATGCTTAGTTCCTTCTGCATCATTGGACTTCTTACCTTACCTTAATTTCCATTAGCATATGATCATAATCCAAATTTCCCCATCTTATAAATATGAATATTGACTCCACCTTTCCGACTTTTACCCTTCATTTTAGACAGAAAAATTACAAAACTATAAAAAATAAAATTATAGAAGAGATAAGTGAAAAATAGTACAACGAACTAAGGATTAAAATATTTTACCATCATGCTAATAAATATAAAACATAGATGGAATTATCTATATTCTAGAAATATATGAAATAGTTAACATGGTTTAAAAAGTACAAACCTTAAAGAAAGGAAGTTTAGAAGTGTTGGTTCTCATGGACTTCAGTTGCTAAACTCTATCCAAATTATTTCATTCTTTGTCCTACTCAAGTCTGTTTTTGTTTGGATATAAAATACACAACAGAATGAAACTAAACCCATATCTCTCACCGTGCACGAAACTAAACTCAAAATGGATTAAGGACCTCGGAATCAGACCAGAGACCCTGTAGATTATAGAAGAAAAAGTAGATCCAGATCTTCAACATGTCGGCTTAGGACCAGACTTCTCAATAGGACTCCCATAGCACAAGAAATAAAAGCAAGAATCAATAACTGGGATAGATTCAAACTAAAAAGCTTTCTCTTAGCAAAGGAAACCATTAGCAATGTGAAGAAAGAGCCTACAGAGTGGTAGAAAATCTTTGCCAATCATACTTCAGATAGAGCACTAATCTCTAGAATCTATAAAGAACTCAAAAAACTCAACACCAAGAATACAAATAACCCAATTGACAAATGGGCTAAGGAAATGAACAGACACTTCACAGAAGAAGATCTACAAGCAATCAACAAACATATGGAAAAATGTTCAACATCTCTAGTAATAAGAGAAATGCAAATCAAAACCACCCTAAGATTCCATCTCACCCCAATTAGAATGGTGATTATCAAGAATACAGGCAACAATAGGTGTTGGTGAGGATGTGGGGAAAAAGGTACACTCATACATTGCTGGTGGGGCTGCAAACTAGTGCAGCCACTCTGGAAAGCAGTGTGGAGTCTCCTTAGAAAACTTGGAATGGAACCACCATTTGACCCAGCTATCCCACTCCTTGGCCTATACCAAAAGGACTTAAAATCAGCATACTACAGAGATACAGCCACATCAATGTTCATAGCTGCTCAATTCACAATAGCCAGATTGTGGAACCAACCTAGATGCCCTTCAACTGATGAATGGATAAAGAAACAGTGGTATATATATACAATGGAATATTACTCAGCCATAAAGAATGATAAAATTATGGCATTTGTAGGCAAATGGATGAAATTGGAGAATATCATGCTAAGTGAGATAAGCCAATCTCAAAAAACCAGGGAAAGAATGATCTCGCTGATAAGTGGATGATGACACATAATGGGTGGTGGGAGGGGTTAGTGTTAGGGTTAGAGTTAGGGTTAGGGAGGGGGGCAAGAATGGATGAATGAAGGACTGTATAGAGGGAAAAGAGGGGTGGGAGGGGTCGGGGGAAGGGGAAAAATAACAGAATGAATCAAACAACATTACCCTATGTAAATTTATGATTACATAAATGGTATGCCTTTACTCCATGTACAAACAGAGAAACAACATGTATCCCATTTGTTTACAATAGAAAAAAATGTATGCGCCAAAGACTCATATGTTCAAGTCTTGAACCCCAATGCAGAAATATTCAGAGATGGGGATTTAGGGAAGTGCTTATGTCACCAAATTTGTGGCCTCATCAGTGGGTCCCAGTAGATATTTCTGTTTTTATCTTCATCACTGAAGTTGTACCCTACACCTGACAATTCCACCTTCTTGAGATGTTCTCTCTTGAATTTTTAAATTTTATTTTAAGACATCTTAACGTTTCTCTTTCTTTCTCACAGTCCAATTTATTGCTGGCTCTCTCCAAATGAACACAAAATTTTAGGAGTACTACAGAAATCAGAGCTGAAAACTCTGTCTTTATATTTCCTCTAATCAACCTAAATTTCAAAAGTCAAAGAGAGATTCTCTGAAGAATAATTATATTTATTTGAATTAGCAGATCATTGCAATGGGACTACCAGAGTATTTTAGTGAAAAGAAACATATTACAGTAAACTATGAGCACCATCAAAGGGGGTGGAAGTAAGGGGAAAGTTTAAGAATTGAAGAGGATTAAATCAAATATTTTGAAATGATCTTTGATCACTGTGATTGATAACCAGAGTGGTTACTGACTGACAAGTGTGCTAGTTGCTGCGCAGATCCTTGTGGAAGTACTTTTAATGTTTCTAGTGGCCTCTGTGCAAACATGTATTTCTAACAGAGTATTTTGTGATACTCCCTGTGAGCAATCATACATGAGGACCCTTCCTATATAAGCTCTCAGTTTTATTTACTTTTTTTGGTAGGGTTGAAACAAATGGTTCCTTTTTGATTCTGACAACTTTCATATCTTTTAGAATTCTTATATAATTTTACATGGAAAGGGGGCTCTGGAGGATTACTAAACTGATATTAAGCATATAATCCCAGCTCAGATTTTTCCTAAGAATTCCAGATTGGTGTACCTATTGCATTCTTAATATCTCCATTTGAATGACAGTTAGATAAGTAAAAAAATAAAAATCATAGAAGAAACTCTCAATGCTCCTTCAACTTATTTCTTATGCAGTTTTCTACATTTTAGTAAACTGCATTATCACCTATTGAGTTGTTCAACATAAAACCGGACAGAGATCATCATTTTTTCCTCCTCCAACATCAAATACACTGGCAAGTGTTTGAAATTTTATTCTATCACTAAAATACACGTTTACATAAAAATTTTCTCATCTTTTTACAATATCCTGAACTCAAACCACATTTTGTCAATGAATTTGTCTTCAACTTTGTGTTATCTTGCCAATTTTATAGATACTGAAATCATTCATATAATTTAAAATTTTGATATTTATGTCATGTCCCTAGCTAAAAAAAACACTCAATTTATTTTTGTTACCTTAAGAAAATTATAATGATAATTGTTATAATGAACTTTTCTTTCTATAAATCTGGATGATCTGTGTATGGGTAGTCTAATACCTAGCAGAAAAACATAGCATATTCTCATATTAAGCACATATTGAAAGAATGATAAAATGATAGAACAGATAATTTCAATAATAATGTAAGTAGTATTACAATTTTTATAATCATGCCAATAAATCTGAAAAAAATGAGTGGATAATCAATTTTCTAGGAATATATGAATTCCTGAACATGGTTTAAGTAGAGTATACAGTTTAAATAAAATAAATATAAAGGAAACTGGAGAGGTTTTAAATGACTATCTCTAACCAAAACTGACTACTTTACCATTGTTATCTTATCAAACTTCAAAGGAGATGAAGTTTACATCACAAACCATCTTGTAGCTCATATCTATGGGCTTAGAGCTGATGAAAAGTCCAACACTCTAAAATAAACATAATTTTTGAAAAAGTATAAGTAATTTTTTGAAATACTTTAATGCTAATTTCAAATAAATATAAAAATAAACCTGTAAAATATCAAAAAGGATGCAAATTATGAACAGTAGACAAATTAAGACCACAGGAGCCCAGAGCAATTTTTGTTTAAATATAAACCCTCATGGATGTGCCTCATGGATCATATATTCAAATAGGCCAAGAAGATGTGGCCAAAGGCTATATGGAGTGGGAACTGGAAAAATAAAAGAAAGTCTGTTGAAGGAAGGCTGAAGCCCTAAAGCACTCCCTGAATTCACAAGCTAACACACACACACACACACACACACACACATACACACACTGTATTGATTATAAAGACAGAACATGGTAATAATAAATATTTTATTACAATAATAAAAATCATGAATGAGTTTGTATCTATAGTAATATTGACAGTGATTATCTTACTGTCCTAGAAACACAGCAATGGATCAAAAGTTACCTAGAGTTTAAAAGGGAAGTTTATGAATATAGATTATTGATATAACAGTATTGTAAAGTATATTTTGTATTTTAAAGCCTATATTATTGATAATATTGCCTAACATTGTTTCTTACGCAGTTATCTTCCACGTCGTTATATTATTTCTATAATAAAAAGTGACAAAATTAACACCTAAAAATAACATCTTGTATTATTTCACAGTTCTGCAGATCAAAAATCCAGGTAAATGCTGGGTTCTTTGCTTAGGTTTTCACAAGGTCCTATGAAGGTGCTGGGAAGCTGTACTCTGACTTAGAGGCTCTGGGAAGAATCCACTTCCAAGTTCTTCCAGGCTGCTGACAGACTCCAGTTATGAGGTGCCTGCTTTCTGTGCTGTCAGAAAGCTTAGAGACCTCTTTAATGTATATTCAATTGTCCCCTCCATCTGGATCAGCAATAGAGAAATGAGGTCCTTCATTATTTGAACTTCTCTAACATCCTATTTTTGCAGGAGAATCCCTTTTAGCAGGAGAAACGCTCTGCCTTGAAAAACAAACAAAAAATAACCTCTTTGCTTAAAAAAGAAAACAAAACTCATGATTTGATTAGCCCAAGGTGATAAACTTCCTTTCAATTCACTGAAATTCACCTGAGTAGTAAACTTAATTATATCTGCAAAATCCAATTTTCTATGTAATATAACATGACCATGGTTTTGATATCCTATCATGTTCATAGGCACAGGGTGAGAGAGGTCTTGGGGAGTGATTTTAGAATCTGACTTACCATGATTTAGATGTTATAATTTAGAGATGTCTTATAAAGAGCATATAACTTGTATTCTTAAGGCAACTTTGAAAAGTTAATGGTATTTTACTCAATTTAATATAATGTGAAATGTAAACTTATTGCCTCAACTCCAAATTTCCTCTTTTTTTGGCTCGCTCCATGAAAGTGGATTTGGGTCTGAATGTTCATGCTTTGAAAGTCATTAAGGTACTGAAGAAACACGGCAGAGAAAAGGGATTGTTTATTCCCATGTATTGCTCAAAGGCTTCTGTAGTCTGTGTGGATTTCCCAGAAACCAGCTGCTTTGGTGGGTGAATTCAGCGTGAGCCGTGCCTGCTTACTTCAGTGAACACAGCTTTCTTAAGGATGCTTCGCTCTTATGGTGTACAGTGCTAACGGAAGCAAGCAGACAGCACCTTCCACTGGGGACCTTTAGGTACGGTGTCTAAGGAAGACACTTTACCATTGTTCTCTAGATTATGGCTTTCTGGAATATTCTCAAGGGCTGGCAAACAGCAAGTACCACTGGCACAGAGAAGCCTGGAGCAGCTATACCTTTGTAGTTATGCCCTTAACAACAAGGTCTGTGTCTCAGGCCAGGGATGAGGGACATATTTCCTCGGTGTTGATCTCAGCCGTAGGAAAGCAGCTGCTTCTTAACCCGTTCTTCATTGTTTAGAATTCTGTTGCTCTTATTAGCCAGTAGCTTGTCTCACCAAAGCATTGAGGTATTGTTTTTTACACGTGATACCTTCCCTGTTAAAATTTTGGTGCAGTTACTCTCTACATATTGGACCTACATTAATAGATATATGAACATTAATAATATTATGTTTATTTAGCTCATATCAGTTATTAAAATCTGGCAGCACTCTAAACAAATACCTATGAATTACAGTGTTCTTCAAATATTTGCCTTACATATTAAGAAAAAAAGAATTTCATTACCTTTTAAGTAAACATGGGCTGGAAAGAACAGCAGCCCTGATTCAGGAATTAATTTCACAATGACTTTTAGATTCAGGTCTATTTCTAGCATTTCATTTTGTCTAAAATAAAGCTGTAGTTAATTTTCTTCATTTTTCAAAATTATCTTATTTGTCCTCAAATCACCTGATTTTCTCTTGTCCCTCTCCTAACAGTTTATGAGTGAAAAATTCTTTACTCTTAATGAAAACTTACATTAATATTTTTATATACATGTTCTTCAAAAGAAAGCGGAAGTATCATCCTATCTAATAAGATACTGTTGTTCAAGTATTTATTTTAAACTGTTTTATTTTTTCTTCCCTCTTTCCCTCCCTCCTTCCCTGCGCCTTCCTTCCTTCCTTTTCCTTTTTTCCTGTGACATTCCCATATTTGTTCAAATTTCTATGTGGCCAGGACATTTTTGCTGTAATTGTAATTATTGATGTAGTTTTTTTTTTTTAATCCCCATATGACAAGGGTGTGATCCTTGCACCAAAGGACCCTCTAAAGTATATCACTTTCAGTTTAAATTTTCTGCCTCAGGGAATGCTTTTGCTTTGTGTATTTTAGGTAAATACTCTCAGGAATAGCTTTTCCCCTAACCAATACTTCAGTTGAGGAACTTTTGACGTTCCAAGGCCTTTAAAAAAAATATTTGGGTGTGTGTGTGGGTGGGGGCATTGTCTTGGAGTAATTACATTAATTTCATAGGAGGCTCAGTTTTGAGCTACAAAAGAAATTATACTTTACTATTCATTCTTAGGCATTTTATAGGACAAAATATTTAGGTCACGTAGTTATTTAAATGACAAAGATGACAAATAAATCTAAAACATTTTAAAACAGATAATAAGAAAAAATTGTCAATTTTTGAAAGCATTGAAAACATACAATTATTTGGGACCATTTAAATAAATAATTGACTGTAAAATAATTCTGAGAGTGAATAACTTGTTATTACTTCAATGTATAGCATTGTCTCATATCAGTTATACCGCCAGTTTTCAAATATATATGTCCTTACTTATTACAGCAGCTCATCAATGGAGACCACAGCTGTTTTTTATGATTGCTTCAAAATCAACTTCGCCTTTGTCCAATTTATCATTATCTTTCTTTTTAAATGTTTGTATTTATTCTTTTTAGTTATACAAGACAGAAGAGTCTATTTTGATGTATTTATATAAACCAACTTATTATTCTCTCTTAACAAGACTGCTTCAACAGTCTGCCAGATTCACTCTGCTGCTTTCATTCTATTCTTCACACAAAATAGACTGATTCTCTCTCTCTTCAGAGGTACGGAGAGTAAGACTGAGTTAAGCAGTGCTCCTTCCCTGTTTGCTCATTGATGAGCCCTGGTTCTTACTAGAGGACCAAGCATGTAGTAAGCAGCTAATGAATATGTATATTTAATAACCGAATGTGTACCCAGAATTCAAGTCCTGCTCCACCTCCTCACCGAACATAAATCCATCTGCCTTCCTGTTCTCCTGAATTGGGTCAAAGGCTTTCTAGTCTACTGCCTTGTGCTCACTTTTACAGAAGGCTACACATCTAACAAATGTCAATTGAAAAAGAAAAAAGGAAAAGAACAAAAGTTTTCAGGCAAAGTGAGAGAACTAAAGAGCATTCCACATTTTTGTATTTTTAAAAGCATATTCTTAATTTCTTTTAAATTTTAATGTATAATCTGTCAAAGAAAGGACATTTGTAACAGAGGAAAGGAAATGAGGTAAATGTATGCTACAAAAGGGAGGCAGTTTTTTTCCTCTTAGTTTTTTTTTTTATATAATATAATTACCTAGTGAAATAACATAGCAATGTGGATTTCCCTTAAGTGCTCCACACAACTTAAGGCAGAACATTTAAATTTTCCTCTTAATGTATGAGCTTCATTCATGTCCACAAGATTCTTGGATAAGCCACATCTTGGGGAAAAGAAACATCTTCAAGATGCATTTGTATCTACTAAAATGCCACAATGAGCCCCATTACAGCATTATCACAACATACTAATAAAAAAGAAATAATGATGACTAAATAAAACTCACTGGAGTTAGCCAACACCACGAACAAAAGCAATAACAAAATAGAGTTTATGCTTTTTAAAACTATAACAGGGTTTATTCTTTTATGCAAGATTCTTCTTATTGGTGTCACACTAAATTTTCTAAGAAGATAGCAATATTGCATAAAGGTTTATAAAGTAAAAATACGTATATATGATTCAGGTTTCTTTTAATAAAGACATTTTAACAGTCTTCCCATAAAATATTTTATTAAGGAGATATGATGACTTGTCATAATCTCAAAATTTATATGCAATAATAATTTCACAATAGCACTGTAAAGAATACTTAAGACAGAATATTTCCTAAACTAAAATTCCAATTTAATTTTTCAGTATATATACACTTTTCTTTTTCTCTTCATGATCAAAATTATTCTGTCGTTTTCACTAACGTATGTTTAAAATATTTTTACAAGTTATATTTTTGTTTGTGTTCTGTGTTATTTGACTGGATAGTTCTAAATGTATCACTATAATCACAAAGACTCAAGGTCAGGTATTGAATAGTGGAACTAGTTCAGATATAAGTTAAATACATTGCTCTTTAGAGTTCTCTGCATTTGAGATAAAATGTACTGTGACAACTGATTGACTTAAAACAGAAAACTGTATTTTGTCAGTTCGTATCTTAGTAATAGAATGACTTAAAGATTACTTCTTAAATGCATTTATATTTTGTGAGCTGAATCACATATAAAATTAATTACAAAATTTTCCTACAGCTTAAAGTAGGCAAAAATAGATTATATCATACAACTGACCTCTTATGAAACAACAAAACTTCTCCTCATAAATCTAAAAATAAATGTTAAATCACACATTTCTAAGCACGTAAGCTTATTCACAGAGCAGATGAGAAAGAAAAATGCTTGGAAAAGGAATTTGCATCAACAGCAGCAGTAATAGCAGTTTGTTTTATCACTGCTGTTTGGATGAAAATGATGCCTGGCATTTCCTATCTAATCATTGTCACAGTGTCAAATTCTCAATCATACAACACATGGTTACAATGATAGTTGCTATTACTGTTAATGACTAATAACTTTCAATTAATTAAAAAGCAGTTTAATTATTTGATCACCTAATTCTGTGATAATTAAGTCTTATACTATATAATTTATGAATATAGTTTCTAAATGCATTTAAGTCTGAGTCTTTTTTTCCATTTGTGCACTTCACTGCATACTCAAACCAGTTTCATTTTATGAGAAATGCCTCATATGTGGCTGGCTGACATTAATGCTAATTGAATCGTTTCATCTAATCCATTGTGTACCATACTGAAAGTGTTACTTTAATGACAAAAGCAGTCAAAACAACAGACTTAATGTGTTGTTAATTAACTCAGATTATTGGTTTTGTTTCCTTAAATTTTCAAATACTTGAATACAACAATGTTGAAAAGTAATTAGAGAGAACACAAAGATCGGTTTCTAACTGGTGGGGAAAATATAATCACATTAGAAATGAAGTCTGACAGGTGCCATTTCTGGTTCAAATCTTAAAATGGCATGTCAGTTTGTGGAAGTTTACTACTCAATATCAGAAAGAATTTAGCATTTAAAGGGAAATAATCAGTCAATGGGATCAAACAGATATATATATGAAATAATCCTCAAATTTTCCATCACATTTACTTTCTTTCATTACTTTGTTAAGATAGGAAGAAAAATCCTACTCGGATATACGTTTTATGCTTTGCAAGTCTTTCCAATTTTCATATACCTTTCAGCTTGGATGATCTGTCTCAATCAACTTTTTCACCACTGTGACCAAAAGATCTGACAACAACTTTAAAGAAGGAAATTTTTATTTTGGCTTACAGTTTCAGAGGTTCAGTCTATGTTCGTTGACTTCATAGCTCTGGGTCTGAGGTGAGCAGAACATCATGGCAGAAGGACTGGGCAGAGGAAAGCAGCAGGGGACATGGCAATCAGGAAGCAGAAAGAGAGCTCCGCATACCAAGGACAAAACCTAAACCCCAAAGGCACACCCCCAGTGATCTACTTCCTCTAGCCACACTGTACCTACCTACAGTTACTGTCCAGTTAATACATCTCAGTGGTTTACTATACTGATCAGGGTACACTTCTCATAATCAAATCATTTCACCTCTGAAGATTCTTGCACTGTTTCACATGTGGTTTGGGGGACTCCTTATATCTAAGCTTTGACACTTTCCTACATGGGAAACTTCATAATTGCATAGTACATGCTGACATCCTAATTATTTTCATTGAGATAGGATGCATCTTTGAAATAAGTGGGATGATGGGGAAGGTAAGATTAAAGAAAATAAATTTATAAATTAAACATTTGAACATTTAAGAACACATGTGTGCGTTATATATTCAACACACATCATGGTTTGTAATTGTTTCAAAATGTTCTTATAATGATAAAACATAGGTAGAAAAATACTGAAATTCTTAAGGTCCCTACCTCAAAGGTCCAAAGGTTGTAGGTAGCATACATTCATTAATGCATGTTTATTCTATGAGTTCAAACTTTTTGTTTTAAATTGCTATAGAGAAACACAGAAGTGTGACTTTTTAGAAATTAATTCCAAGGGATTTTATTAAAATTAAGGCTTTTACCAATATAACAGAAGGGATATAATTGACAAAAAAAAAAAGTTTTCATTAGTTTCACCAAGTAATTTTAACTATAATTAGCAATAAGTATGTATCCAAAATATTTAATAACATTCATATCCACCAAACATAATAATGTTGCACATTATTTAAATAATTATGTTAATTTTTGAGCTCTTGCAATTATGTTCAACATTCTATTTAGCTATAATTGATTTAAAATATCTAATTTCTTCTATGTAATTGCTTTCAGTGAATGCAAAAATACAAAAACACATTAAATAATATAATAATAAAGCTTCTATCTTTGTTTAAATAATATAAATTTTAAACTACATATTCTCTGTTGCTATACATCTAAAACTTGAGTTTTAAAAAAATTATTGTCATGTGGGAAAGAAAATTCACTGGCTAAATGATTAAAATATTTAGAAGTCATATCTCTTATACTTCTCCCTTTGTATGTGGCTATAAACACATGGAATATATCAACTTACCCTCTCTAGTGAGATGATAGTTGAAATTTAATACTGGAAGAGTAAGAAAGGAAAATTAGAGGTCACTTGATAAACTTAATATGATTCTTCAAAATTAAGTGTGTTAAAAAATGAACATGTGTACCATATGCAGACACACACACAAAGCAGTTATATAATCTTAAGAAAAATCACATAGATAGGAACACTCAACATGTGAAATTAAAACATGGAAAGAGTCAAATAGGAAAATTATTACAAAATATGAAACAAAGTGTTTCCATACAAAATTATTATAAAGTTCTTTATGTACAAACTTAACCAATTTGGAAGAGGGTTAGCCACATTTGCTGATTTGCTTCCATTTATTCTTTTCCTTCTTTCCTTTTTTATTGATTCTTTTTAGTTACACATGACAGTAGAATCCATTCGCTCTTTACATTTACTTTCTAACTCCTCTTGACTCTACTTTGCTCAAGGAAGCAGACATTGTTTGCATCAAAACTCTTTAGTCCTCTAGTTTCTAGTTCACTTTAGCAAGAGATCAGAGGAAAAGGAAAGAAAGAAAGTTAGGATGTTTACCTCTTGTTTTCCTCCCCCCCAGTTTTGCTATTTTTCAGTCAAAATCTTATCTACTACCTCACAGCCTTCTTTAAGCACATATCTTATCAGAATTCAAAGTATGTGCTTTCCCTAAGATGAAAGGTGTTAATGGCATCTGGTTATTACTATTTCTGTCAAATGCAATAGATTTTATAAATTTCCAGAGATTATACCTGTCCTCATAAAGATTCCTAATTTGCATATGATGGAATTGGTCCTTCACCTTGATATTTGTATAGCTGATGCACTTTCCCAGGTAAAATGGCATTATAGGATCTGTGGCACATGATGGAAAGTTTTTTAGTCAGCTTTTTTACCACTGTGACTAAATGACCTGGAAAGTACAATTAGAGGAGGAAATGTTTATGTTGGGGCTTACAGTATAAGTGGTCTCAGTCCACAGAGGGCTGGCTCCTTTCCTTGGGGCTTGAAGTGAGGCAGAACATCATGGCAGAAGGGTGTGGAGGAGAAAAGCAGCTAGGAACATAGAACTGAGACTGCTTAACCCAAAGGCACAGTCCCAATGACCCACCTCCTCCAGGCACACCTTACCTTGTTTATATCCCTATCGGGAAATTACAGTGCTAATTAGGTTAAGGTTCTCATAACCCAGTCCTTTCTCCTCTAAACTCATGCACTGTCTCACACATGAACCTTTTGGGGACACCTAATATCTAAATCATAATGGATAGTTAATATCAAATTATTACCAGATTGACATGGGAAGAAGTAGAATGGGGAAGCAAGTTTCAAGAGATTGTTTCACTTAGTTGCTAATATTACAATAGTGACTATAAAATATTTTAGAGTTTTGTGATTAATGTTAATGACTCTAGAAAGCATATATTGAAAAAAAAAGAAGTAAGTTCTGAATGCTTACATCATATTACCTTCTTGTTGGAAGGTACTGATGGAGGAAAACTGGAGCCCTGAAAGATGAGACCAAGAGGTGAGACTATCTTTAAATCCTTAAAATCCTTCAATAAAATTTGCCCTTCTTAATAGTCTGAAGGACCCAATCTTTCCCGGCTTTATTAGTTACTTATTGCTGTTTACTGCAATCATTTATTATCTCACACCAGTTCTGAGGATCACAAGTCTAATTGTGGCTAGGTGAGTGGTTCTAGTTCAGTATCTATCTCTTCTGTGTTGCAGCTATAATGTGAGTTAGGTTGAAGATATCAAACATTTAGCTGTGGTTAGAGTATATGTTTCTACAAAAGTTCACTTACATGTCTGTTAGCTGGAGGCTACAGATCTTGCCATACTTGAGAGAATAAGTGTTTGTTGTTTTTGGGGGGTGGTGGTGGACACCTCCAATCCCAGATTCAGGAGACTGAGGCAGGAGAATGGCAAGTTCAAGGTCAGCACCTTAGAGAGAACTTGTTTCAAAATTTACAATAGAGGCTGGCGGGGGACGGACTGGGAATGTAACTAGATGAGTAGTAGACCACTCATGGGTTCAATCCTTCATACAGAAAAAAAACAAAAAAAAAAAAACCAAAAAAGTGCTGTTTTAAGCCACTAAGTTTCTTGGCAATTCCTGAAGCAGCATCAGACAATGAATTTATGATTTTGGTGCCAGAATTAGAATGTGATTATAACAAATATTAAAATATGGGAGTAAGTTTGGAAGTGGTCACTGGTCAGTACCTAAAAAAACTTTGTATGGACAACAGCAGTAAAAGTCTAAGTGGCCTTGAATAGACTTTTGGTAGACTTTCGTACATTGTGTAGGCTGTTAGTGAGGGGTTAGTGGGAACATGCTATTAGGCCTGGGGGAAGGAAGAGCCTGGATAACTGGCACAATGCCAAAGTTACACCTACAGAACTGGATGACCTGGGTAAGACTGTGAGCTTCAGCTCTCCTCTCTGTCATAACATTATCTGGAGGAACCCCGATGACTCCATGAAGCATGATGTTAGTTCAACTGAACTGAATATTGAATATTGATTAAATCTGATGAGAAATAGGTGTAAAAATTCTTGTATATAATTTTTAAAGATACAACTGTCTGTGGAAATTCAGGTGCTTCAAGCTCAATCAAATTCTTGGGGTCTGTCAGGCAGGTATTAGAATACTCCCTGTAAATTCCCTTCCTATAAAATAAGATACAAGATACTACACCTGGTTGCCCATGATAAAGATCCCATCACAAATAAAGGCTCACAAGACTCCTTTGTTCTTTGATCTGGGTATGTCTCTTTGGACTTGCTGCTCCAACATATTAACCAAATAACTCACAAGATCAGAGAAAAGTAAAGGCTCCCTAGGAGCGACAGGTTATGAGGCAAACTGCCTTGATGTTTTGATGTCATCTCAACAGCACTAATATTGGAATTTCTCTATAAGCCGATAAAGATGTTTAACACCGTGTGGGTAACAACCATCAATGGATTTTTTATACAGAGTCATTGTTGCTGCTTTCTGAGAAAAAGGATGAAGAATATGGAGACTCCAATGGCATACCTGTATGATCACCTTCTCTGTGGTCTCTGTTCCTTCTTAATGTGCCTCCTCCCTTCCAGCGTAGAGTATTTATTCTCAGTCACGTTCCCTCATCTGAGTAACACTTTTACTTTTTTTTTTCACTTTCACTACTTGGCTTATCAGGGCATGGTTTTCTTCTTCAGTATGTACTCATTTATGTTACAGCTATTTTTTTTTTTTTTACCTCCTCTCCAGAAACCAATTGAAATAACACATCTTCTACGATTTCTTTAGATTAATGCATTCACTAGCACTCTTCATTTTTTTTTGTCCTCTTTATTCTCATATAGAAATCTCCTTTCCAATGATGCTTGATCAAATTTCACAATGATAACAAAGTATGTAATCTAACTGTACATAACATCATCCTTACTGGGTAGATTAGTCAAGGGTGTTATTTCAAAAAGCTTGAAGCAAATAATTTCATTTTACTGATGAATAATTTGAGCTCATATGATATTAATTACTCATCCATTCTTTATATGTTCTATGATGGCTAGGCTGTAATATTACCCATTGCTTTCATAATTGGAATGGTGTATAGAAATACCAGCTTCAATATAAATAACAGTTTAATCCAGAACAAATCTTATATCAAGATTCTCCTTTCACATTCTGGGTTCTTTCTTTGATGTTGATGTGGACAATTAGAATAGCCCAGTGGGAGATCTATTATAAATCTTAGGACTGATCTCTCCTACCTTGGAAGGGAGAGATGAAGAATAAGCTGTCTTAAGATTCCCCTCCTCTCTCCTCAACACTGAAGGATTATGGAAGATAAATGTCAAATAAGTTTCATGTCACTACACAGTGTCGGTAACTAATAATTTTTCAATGTACTACTCAACTATGTTCTTTTTCTGTCCTGACCTTCCCCAATTTGAGGCAGGCAATTGCCAAAACCAAGAAACAGGTTGCTCAGTTTGCATATGAAGTTCAAAATATTGATTCAAACTCAGTTAAAGAGTCTCTGTAAAAATACATTTGTGTATATATTAATTTAAAAACCCTGTCTTCTACGTGTTATAATTGAACATTATTTTTATTCAAGAGTCTTGCTTTAAAATTCAGTCTTTCCTGTCTTAGACTATTCTCATTTTCAAACATATTTGGTCTTATGATTAAAATAATAATCTTAATTGCAATATCTCAATAGGATATGTAATATGTTCCCTATAAGTATAATGTCTACTTGTAATAACTGTATTTTGAATTAATTTATAAAAACATAACTTTTCCTCCAAAGGGACTAATACAGACCTTCATAAATGAGCAACTTTAAAAACATAAATCTTTATATGCTGAATCTTTAAATATAGACATGTATTTGAATCTAGAATTTTTTCACAACTTCTTTCAGTTTTTTGATAAGGTATTAGAGACCCAAAAAAATCATATTCTCTAAGGGGATTAAAAGAGGAGGAGCAGAATAATAAGGGAGGTGATGGGAATGAAATCGACCAACTAATGTTATGTATGTGAATGTATATACTGCAATGAAGCCCACTTTTATGTGTAATTATAATTCATCAATAAAGAAAGTAAATAGAAAGAAGACCAATGAGTAGAAGAAGAGAATCAGGGCAAAGGAAGAGGGGTAGGAAAGGGCAAGTACTGGGAAATGAAAGAGAGAAAATTATGTGCATGCATAAACATTTCAGAATGGATCCCAGTATTTTGTGTAATTATAGTGTAATAATTATAACATAAAAAAGTGTATTCTATTTTTCTATATTTACTTTGTTTTTTCCCAATGTGTTACTCAAAGCACTACTGAAAATATCTACTTTCTTCTTTTATTAAAATTAATATAAAAATCAAAGGAAACTCTGAACTAAAAATTAATAATTTACATAGACATATAATCCTTCCATCATTTTTAAATTAGTATTTCCAAAAATCACATTTTATATCTTTGAATATTTATGTAACAGTTTTTTTCCTAATTAATATAAGATAGAATTAACACAGATGATGGCCTATTTATCATGATAAATGTAAACAGAAAATGACTTGATTCTCAATTGAGGGACAAAAGTGGTTTAAGTAATGACCTTGTTTCACGGGAAACATTATGGTAAGTGGAACATTATTCAAAATAAGTAAAAACTGTTAAATAGTTGTGTATTATTGTGAACTATAAGAAAAACTTGGTAAATAAATTCCAACATTTCTGGGGGATTAGATATCTATAGTCTGAGATCTCTGGGGATCTGAACTGTAAACCACTGAAATTGTGATTAAGCCTTAGTTTACAATTTTATTTTGAGTAGCATGATTCAATGATTATATTTAGGATGCCTTGAAAATTCTGTGTGGTCTGAATAAATGAAGAGATGGTAAAAGTTTATAAATAATGTGATAGAAAAATGAAAAAAATTGGCAGTACATGGAATATGCAATAATATTCTGGAAAACAGATACAATGCCACTGGATTTACTATAAAAATCCCATCATGGTCAGCTATTTAAGTGTTGTGAAGAATTCCTCTATGCTTCCAGTCTACATCAAGTATCTTTGTAATTTTATACGAAGCATAGTTTCTTATGTAAAATGAAAAACTATGCTATCGATTTTTATGTACAGTGTTAATTAGGATAAACTTACTTCCTTGGCAAAGCAAGATAATAATTATGGCATACACTGTATGCTGCCTTTTTTAAAATCAAAACTGTTTTTATTACTTAAAGAGAATCCTACGGTCAGAATCACTTAGATGTGATCCCTGGACAGGGGAAATAGTACACTTTTAATATGTGGGCACAAGTGGTCCCAGAGCTAAGTGTGAGTTCAACACTGTAGAAGAGGGGGCCTAGAGTGAGGCCGTCCTTGGACCTGGACAGTGGATCCAAGATGGGGAATGATTTCTCCCAGTGCTGAAGTGGGCCCCTCTATTCTTGTGCTGCTACACCCACTTAGATTAGCATGCACCCTGAAGGCATGGTCAATGAGGAAAAAACCAAGGATTAGTGTTGGAGCACCACACTGCTGACTTTTTAAAATGTTTCTATGGCCTGGAAGATCCATTTCCAAAGTCAGTGACTTAACTTGACTGTATTGTTTAGATTATTAATTAAAGCTCATCCTTGAGGGCATCACAGCAATTTACTCTGGCTTAATTTCCCTCAGGACCACTGTAGTACAAAATTAGATAGGATGTGCCATTTGACTTCTGTTTACTGGAATACGGAGTAGTCTCATATATTTTTATCTTCATATTTGTACTTTCTTTATGTGCTTTTTTAAGACAAAGTTTAAATAATTTGGTTTCCCCAAATCTGGTATAAATGGTGTTAGGGTATAGAAACGGAAAAATAATAAAACTTAGTCTTTTTCTTTAAATAAGATGAGAGACATAGCCATCCCCTCAGGAATTTTAGTATGAAACATCAAGAGTGACTAGTGGCAATAATATCTTTGAAAAAACTCACAGAAGAAAGTTGTCCCACTGAAATGAAGGGAGTATTCATTGTTGGTTCCATTCAAAATTCTTTGTCAAGTGGGTTACACATGTCTACTATGGTCTCAAGCAGGTTTTCCCTAACAAAATGTGCAAGCAACTTTGTTTTGGAAAAATGTCATTTCAAATGACATTTACATCATTTCTCTTTTGTATATCCACAAATATAATGCTTCTACCAAACATCAAATTTAATTCAATAAATTGCTGTGAACAATGATAGTAAGGGAATTTGTCACTGAATTACTAGTGATTAAAAACAAACAAAAACAAGACCAAATGGGACAAATATCTATCTAGTGTTAGCACTTTTACTGAAGCAAAGTGTGTTGTGGTCTTCTTGATATAGTTCACAAGAACTTGTTTAAATATGTCTAAGTTAATTGTCAATATTACAGAATAGGAGTGAGGGCAGCAATTTGTTTTAAAATTCTATAACCAACAGTAGTGATGATTTGAATTCTATAGCCTTAATGACCGTAAGAAAAGTGACATTTATTTTGAAGGAATGAGCAAAGTCAATCACCCGTCCAAGTCAGCTAGTTTTATCCAGTTCACGTTCTTAGCACAGTACGTGCCAAAGGATGGGAACTTGATAAACGTAGGGACACAAGTTGTACCATTGTGGCGGGCTAGACCCGGGGCCCAGGGTTACATCACGTGCATCCAAGATGGCGACTGGCAGAGAGCCAAAGGGTGTGCTGAATGCACCTTGAGAAAAACAGGAAGCCTTTACCATTGGCTGTATGATAATTGGTTCAGCCGCCTAGCACAGTGGACAGATATATCTTACATGTATGTCTGAGCTCGTGATCGCTTGACCTTTAATAGGATTGGATGGACATATCTGATTACAACTGCTTATGCATGAGACTGCTTATATATTGAGGGTGTTATCCCAATAAAGGGAAGCTGCTTCATGAACTCCTGAAGTGTACATGTCCTTTGTCCCGCTGCTTGGCGGCAAGCGGCATACCATGAACATAAAACTTTTCTGCATTGATGCTTGATTCCCCAGGTGTCACATGCAGATTTCATCTATGTCTTCCTACCAGCAGAATGCTCCCACGTCAGCAATAAGAACATTTTTTTTCATGTAGTTTTTTTCATCATTTTGTTTCTTCATTAGACACAGTGCCTGTTTCTCAACTAGTCAATTTGCTAAGAACTGGTATCCAAAAGCAAAAAAGGAAAGAAAAAATGTGATTTGGCTATTCTGACCTTGAAGAAACAAAAATTAACTGAAAGTCTGAAGCTGTTCTTGATTTTATCAGGTTTCATCATCTACGTATAAAAATGACAAACCATAAAAATAAAATAAAATGCTTATTTCCTTTACAAATTAAAGTTTCCTTCAAACAGCTTCAAAGTACTTGTTCCTTGCCTCATAAAATGCGTATTTTCAACCTTGAAATAGAGAAATCATTTTTTCTTCTTTCTGGCAGATAAAGCCATTTTGCTTTGCTACAAAAGGTTATAGACTATGATAACTGACAATCATAAACATGTATAGCAAATATCCTTGCACTGTCCTACATACATTGAACTTTGTTAAGGATAAAGAAGGCGAAACTTCAATAAATCATGTTCTGATTGTAGGTGCGTTGACAATCAGAAACTTGAGGCACACAGATTATAGGAACATGCTATTATAGAAACTATAAAGGCACTAACTTATTTATCTTACCCTAGTCACAGATAAAAGTCTTGAGACTTAAACTATATAAAGCATTCTCTACCAGTTCACAAAATTGTAGACATACTGATGTACTAATATTATGATATAAGGCATAAGAACATTAATTTTTAAAAATGTGTTAAAATTATTTGAACCTCAAAATTTGCAGCTAAAAATTATGATTTAGCAACAATATGTCCATAAATGTTCTGGAAAATATTTTTACTTTGCTTTATGGTAGAGATTTTAAAATTAAATGCTTAGCCCATAGTCTTCAATTATATTTTTGAAAATTGAATTTTATGCAGTTATTCCTGTTGACTTCATAGTTAAAATTTAAAAATATACTTAAAATTCTCCTCTAATGTTGCCAATTTTTAATAGAATGATGGTTAGAATCCTTCCCTGATTGGTTTCTACAGATGGCTTCCTAGTCATTTGTTTTGATATTTCCTCATTACCATTATAAGGTAATATATTTAATAAGTTTGAAAATTAGGAAAATCTTCCCATTCAGCTAGTGCCAGACACTGTCATTGACCTATAATTGACTGACCAGTAACAGACTATAATATATGTGCATACCCCTCACTGGTGTCAATAACCATAGAACTGTTTGTAGGTGGTTTATGGGGTCATGAGAAATGATTACCCACATTGTAAAGGACACCTTCAATCTACAGTCATTATCTTTATGGTAACTACAATAGAAACTCTCTGTTCTTTCACATCTTTTATCCGTGATTCAACAAACCTACTTGTCTCTTTTGAATAATAATGATCCTAACTTTCAAATTTGACATTTGCTTAAAAATGTACACAGATAAATATAAACCAAAGTGCAATTTTTAATAATAGTACATTATCAGGTTTATCATTGAAACACATCCAAATCATTTCTAGAAATTTAAAAATCAAGTTCAGAAAACTTCAAAGCTTAAGGATTCCTAAAAGAATAAAAAATAGTGATTTCCCTAAGGCCTGAGACAGTTGTACTACACGGAGATGGAAGGTGTCCTTTTCCTACATGCTAACTAAAACATATAGTATGTAATTATCTATTACATTACCTAGTAATAGTTCTTCATTCTCTGTTTTTTTTTTCAGAACATATATTACTAATGCCTATTAAATGCCAAGTACTCTATGAGAAGTTTGCATTTTAAGGATGTGAACAATTTGTTTAGATAACAAATTGATGATATTCATTAATAAGTTTCATGTATCTCAAAATAAGTGTGTTTTTAAAAAATATTCTAAGATTCAATGTGTTGATGTGATGATAGAACATTAGAAGATAAATTATTTGATTCCACTTTGGAATCCTTGAATGTGGTACAAATAGATATTATACATTAGGCAAGGAAGGAAAGAAAGCCGGGAAACTTGATGAAAACAAGGAGTTATGGTTTAAACATATCACCTTCAAAAACCTGGTATTGTCAATGTAATACTGTTGTAAGAGGTGAAACCTTTAAAGGTGATGAGCACCTCACTCTTGTACATAAATTTAGGTTCCTTTACAAGAGAGGTCCATACAGGAAGTGTGCTCTTGTTGCCCTTCCACTTTCTGCTAGGTAGGAAGCAGTGTCCCTTTTGGCTGGAGGACTCAGTGTTCAAGTACAACATTGGAAGCAGAGACCAGACCCTATCTAGTAAATGAAGTGCTAGTACCTTGATACTGGATTTCTCAGCTTCCAGGACTGCAAAAATAAATTTCTGTTCTCTTATAGAAAAGGAATAACTTTTTAATCTCAGATATTTTTTATAGCAGCAAAAGCAGACTAAGTAAAGAGTTTATCAGTACCTAGCTTATTATAAGGAAAGAATATGAGAAATTCATTTTAAGAAAGTATTGTAAATATGCAAAATTTAATTATGGATAACTGATAAAGACAGAAATTTTGAAGAACAATAAAAAGAAGGCAAAAATAGTTGAAAGAGTAAACTGAGTCAGGAAGAATGATTTAGAATACATATATTGCCACTGATCATAAGCAGGGTTAAAAAAAATATTCGGGACCTGGAGTTACATAAAAAATTCTTTCCTTTCCTTTCCTTTCCTTTTCCTTCCACTCCCTGACGACTCCTTGAACTTTGAAATACATGTAAACTTCAGGATAATGCTTTAATATTCTTCTGGGTTCCATAGATTCTTGAATGGCTTTTTTCTCCTTGTTTTCCATTTTAGATAAATGTCATTCAAAAAATCATTATCTGCTGATCGCACGTTATTTGATGTTTGAATCCTCAGTTTTTGATTATGAATTGATCATTGTTCATGGATTTCATTGATGAATAAAAACAGTATTGTTGAATGTAGTTAAGTAAAATCTAGTTTTATGTAAATGTCCTTGTTTAAAGATAGGAATAGCTGAATTTGTTTCTATAGATTCTTGATGTGGTATGATTGGCAAGAAGCCCGAAGAGATAGGCACCATAGAGTCACACATTAGAATACAGTGTAGGTAAAAAAGATTGCAGCTAAATTGGGTCAAATTATTACTCTTAAGAGAAGTATACCATGTAATGTTTAGGCAACAGTGGATTCCAAGGCTTTTAAACACAAGGAAAACATTTGTAATATGGGTATGATAAAAGATATTTTTTTATCCAGGACTTCTGAATATATGTCACAAGCAAAGAGATGTCAAAACTAAAGTCATACTCATAATAATGTAGGTTCTTAATTACAGTTTATTTTACACACTTTAAACACAGATCGAGAAGCATTTGATTAGAAAATGACAGGCTGTCCGGGGAGGAAAAGTAAAATAATAGTATCTTTTATATTAGTAATTTTGCCAGTTAGGAGGAGTCATCCAGTATTCTACATAAAGCATTTTATACAAAAATCTATATAGGTAGTAATATTTAGGTGATGTGTATGAGTGTAGGCATTTCATCCTGGTTGCTGAATAACATTTCAAATTTTACATTGTATAGTTTTACTTATTTTATAATGTGATAGTTTTTTGTGTGTGTGTGTCAATATGGGTAGGACATGGTACCCAGTTTTTTTGATTGTTTTTGTCAAACAAGAGTCTAAATGTTGCTTTGAAACTATGAATCAGTGGACTTTGAGTAAAACAGACTACTATCCATAATGTGAGTGGGGTCATCCAATCAGTTGAAGGACTTAAGAGAAAATAATGAAGTCCCCCAGGAAGACATTATTCCACCTGCACCTCTGGACTTGAGACAGTAGCATCAACTCTTCCTAGGATCTTCTGCCTATCATCTGCAGTGCAGATTTCAAATGTGCCAGTTCCTCAATATTGTGTGAGCTAATTACATTAAATCTCTCTTTCTTTCTCTCTTACACACACACACACACACACACACACACCCTACATACTATTAGTTCTGCTTTTCAGGAGAATCTTGATAAGATGCTTTATACATTGTTAGACTGAATATAAGATGGTGTTAAAATACCTACAAGGCATTATATAAAGTATGTTTCATTTCAGGCTAAAGAAAGTATTTTTTTTTAAATTGTATGCCAATTTGATAGTATAAGATTTGATAATATAAGACTAGTATGCTGTAGAGTATTTTTGTTAACTAAGTTTTGTGCTTTCTCTCCATTTCTACATTTCAAAATGTTAACATTAAGGAAACCTATGCAAATTTAAAAGTTACACTTTTAAAAAATAATTTTATAGACCTTGGCAGAGTAAGATCAAGTAAAACATCCATTGATGTGTTCTCCAAAGATCTGCCACAGCACTGATTCCTTTGAAAAATAGCATCCATTCAAAGGCTTTATTAAGCAATTTATGTTTATGCAACTGATTATGAGTCCTTCAGTTCATTTTTGTTTTCTGTTTTCTTTTCAGAAATTATTTTTTGAATGTCTCCCTCAGATACTTAGAGAACACACATTTTCTTAAACTGTTGCTTTGTTTAAGGTATTTTTGCAAGAAAATAATAAATATCTAAATGTAAGACAGCTAATATTATAATAATTCATCATATTACTCTTTTGATATTCTATGCCAGTTTCACAAAGATGGTTTAGTTTTTAGTATTATGAAAAAAATTCCTATAGCATTTGTGCAAAATGTTGTCATAGTTGATTTACAATTGTTATAGGTGGTCAATTATTAGTGACTTATGAGGTGGTCAAAGTGGTTAATTTATACCTGTCTTGATTTCAAATTTTAAAAAACCTTCTATAGGTTTAAATTGTTGATAAGCTTATAATACTAGCAATTGTTTGCCCTGATTTTGAAGGTTTCAGTTGTTTCATATCTTGGGCTCTTTCTGCACTCTGGAAGGAAGTTTTGTCCAAATTGATAACATGTATTTTATCCTTATTTGAAGCATTTTAAAAGACCTGCTATTGCTAAATATTGAATTCCCATGTCCTAAATTTTAAAAAATTTAATGTAACAAGTCTTTCACAGAATGAAAGGGATGAAGAAATGGAAAGCTTTGTAATTATTTTATGTTTTACCAATTTAAATATTATAAAACCTTTAGAGATAGCTGTAATATTTAAATTAGATTACAGTAAAAAATTAATAGAAAGCATCATTAACTCAGATATGACTTATTTAAGATAAGAGTACTACAATTGATCATGTCATTTTTATGACATTCATCTGGTTTACTAATAGTTATCAATTTTACTATATAACTCTATAACATAAGCTATAATTTAGAATAGCATTTACATTTGAGGGCAAATTGAGAGTATCCATCTTCTGAAATTAAATACTTTCCTAAAGTCATTATTCCACGGTTTCTTTACATTTCCTTTCTCTTGTTAATGGTGTGTTCTATCATCCATATTTAATTGTCAATCATTTATTTCACGCTTTTCTCAGTGATATGTTTCAAGATTACTGTCCAAAAAACTAAAGGACAAATGATCTCGCTGATAAGCGGATGAGGACATATAATGGGGGGTGGGAAGGGTTAGCGTTAGGGTTAGGGTTAGGGTTAAGGTTAGGGTTAAAGAGGGTGGTAAGAATGGAGGAAGGAAGGACTGTATAGAGGGAAAAGAGGGGTAAGAGGGGTGGGAGGGGTGGGGGGGAAGGGAAAAAAATTACAGAATGAATCAAACAACATTACCCTATGTAAATTTATGATTACACAAATGGTATGCCTTGACTCCATGTACAGAGAAACAACATGTATCCCATTTGTTTACAATAAAAAAAAAAAGTTACTGTCAGTTATCCAGTCATCAGTAAGGGGCTAACAGTTCTCATTAGATGATGCTCTTTGCCTTGTCTCCTTTACCCAGTATTGGCTGCCTCTGACACATCTGTTCCACACAGAAAATTGTGACCAAGGGTAATGCTGTGCTTAGATAGCAGTTAACTCTTTACAAGAGTACATTCACTTTACCTAGCATAGTATAGACCCTCTGGCATATTTTATAAATCATGTTCCACAGCACAAAAGGATCCAATTAACTGGGAAAACTGCTGAAGTTTCCATTTCTACCTTCACTTTGTTTTAAGTGTTTTAAATCAAGGTTGGTATTTACAATAATCATAAATTCTACTTTTAAATATAATAAACACCATCACATGCATATGTAATAATTTAATTATAAAAAATTATTCCCTACAATTACTTCAGTAAGGTATTTAAAAATTCATTTCAAATAACGAGTATTCCACAAATTATTCTTATTGTAATTACTGACTACAAGTGTTAATTCTCTGCATTACTTTTTAATGTCAGAGATTGGAGATGTTTCATAAATAAAACTCAGAAGTCACAAAAAGTCAAATTCGAGTCCAATTTAGAAGAAAGCAAGAGTTTTAATAAGATGCCATATCACTTTTTATGATGGTGCATCTGCCGATATGATATGTGTGGGTTATTTTAGACAAAGAAGGACTTTTCTGATCCTCATGTTCCTTAGTATCGAACCACAGTACTGAAGGGTCCCAATAAAAAGAACCAAGTCTCATTGACAATTGATGCTGCCCTATTTTATTGAAACAATTTTTGTCAATAACTGTAAGGGCATAATGATTGAAGTACAACAGTTACTATGTCATTACTCAATAACTTATTAAAAGTGATAAGAATTGCTAAAGCATCTAAATAGTAGATATTTAACATACTTTTTTGTAGGAAACAGATTTAAAATATTAATTGAGAGCATTATAATGCATTATTAAACAACTATAGCATATATGAATTATTCAAAATTACAATGATAATCCAAAATAAAATTTTATGTAAACATCACAGAAATCATTACGATTTTCTATATTATGCAGTATGATGGACTTAATATAATACAACCATAATAATGTAGAAATAACTGAATAATATACAAATTAAGATAAAAGTGATAATATCAAAGAAGGTAAGCAATATAATATTAATTGCAACCAATAAGTCTTATTTTGCTATCAAGAAAAGTTTGCATATGAATTCATAAGGGTACCTAAAAAAGGGTGTGCACTTTTGTGTCTGAAATAGTGGATATACTTCTTAAAGCTTGGATTTTTTCATAGAAATAATAGCATTTTAATCAGATGGATAATATTATAGTTTTCTTTTTTACTATTTTGTGCTTTGGAAAAATTTAATCTTGTTTTTATAGAAGCATTATTCTTGAATGTAAGTGTATCTCCAACACTTGGAGAATAATATTTTTGTTTGGTTTTCTGAATCTATGCTGTATCATATATTTGTGTGTGTGTGTTTATTATATTCTATAGGTGGCCCTTTCTCATTATTCTAGGCTACAAAATAAGTACAACACAACACTTCAAGGATTTTATTTTTTAGTAATTCAATCTGATTGATTGGTATGAGTTAGCACTTCTTCAGAAATTGAAAAGATTGTATCCAAAGATGGATGGACATTTCTACTAGAGCACAGTTATCCTCGTGCTTCATTTATGTCTAGAGCTATCTCATTGCTGTCTATTATAGACCAGTGGTACATACTCTGAGAAATAGTTTGAGAAACCCCAGATCTGTGTCTACTGGTAAAACTGTCCCAATGGTAGGTAAGCTTAACACTTTCAGCATGAGAAATTTAGAGCACAGGCAACTCCTAGGTGTGACATGAGCTATTTCTGTCGTGGTGAAGGAATTACACTTGCTTGTACATGTGGTGGCCAATGTATCATTTATTAGTTTATTTTTTCTTTTGCAGAAGAGAAAGTTTCTGGGGATAACAAAAGAGATCTAAGAATTACTATTAATAATTTCTTGACAGATTTTCACAAGAAATTTCTTTATAAAATCAGATACCTGATTCCACTTCTATTTTATGAAAATAAATTTGTGAATTTCTTTAATATTAGAACATGTGTATCTTTGAAAAGCATTTTCAAGTCTACATGCCAGTGTTTATATGGATTAAAAAATGTATTTTTACAAAATCTGTTTTGATTCATATTTTCATATGACATTTATGATGGCAGTGACCAAGTTGTTAAAATGTCTTAAAATTTTTTGTTTTTGCATTTTGATTAATAAATAAATTCTAGGAAATTTTTAGGAAGGTCCATAGGTATGTATAAGAAATAAGTTTTGTAAGTCTTCTAAGAATGATTCTGTAGTTTTATTTTTTAAAAACAAATGCTTCATTGGGGTTTTTTTAGCACAATTAATTTTGGTAGCTTTCATATTTTAAAATTTCATAATATAATTTTTATAATAAACATTTCATAATTTTCTAAAGTTATGAAAAAGCTGGACTCATAAATGAAGGCTTTTGGAGTTTTTGAAATCTGGAATATTAGAATAAAATAAAGCACTTAATGTTTTATTTTATTTTATTTTGAATTGACTTAAAAAATTACTTGTACACTTGGTTTTGATGGTATCTTGAGTACTGTGGAAATGTGTATACTTTACTGGGATAAATATTTGATTTCAGGAAACCACAAAAAAAGTACAAAGGTGAGCAAAATATGAAACACACAAATACACACTTGCACCATATTAGACATAAAAATGAAAAATGTGCATGATGCGTGACTCATCAATATATATTCCTCAGTATTAATAAAATTAAAATTCTTGCTTAAGTGTATATTAAAAGAACATAATACAAAAATGTTAAATCAATAAAATCCACATTGCAAAGACTTTCAAAGCTATGATGAACTATGTTTGGAATCTAATGATTAGTTTTCACATATATCTACATGGTGAAATTGTTTAGATTTATTCACTAAAATCTGTAGTTTCCTGAATTTAGTAAAAACTCCAGAAGAGGGAGATGTTTACTCTCAAATGGAAAATACTTTTTTCTCAGTGTGCATGAATTGGATCTTATAAATGAAACATAAAGCTTTATAGATCATCTTTAATATATGGAGGACTATCGATGCTAAATCTGTGTTGTATTTTAAATTCCATCTTACTCTATGATTTATTATTGGTACATTTCCTATTTGTGAGCAAGTTTTTATATGAATTGATTTTCTTAATTAAAATAAGCTCTCTACTTCCTTAATTATTTAAAGTATAAAACTTGTATTTTCTCATTCTAATTGGAATTACTATTTATTATCTGAAGAAATATTCATCAAGATATATTTTCTTATCAATTATGAATAATTCTCTTTGTTAAAATTATATTAGAATTACATGAAATTATATCACTGTTCTGAAATACTTTTAAATTAATCATAATATTTTTAAATAGACATCTACATATAAAGAGATAAATAACTTTTTATTTGGTTACTTTATTTTCTAAAGAAATTCCCATTACTATTAATAAGTAAAGGGAATGAATACTTTTCCCCTTTTTTCTCTGATAAGAGAAATGACAACAAATATAATACTACATATTGGTATGCTTAGTTATAAAGAAATTATCACAGGAAAGCACATTTGCAGTTTACTCAGGTCACTAGCCCATGAAGCTCAATGTTGGCAGTCTTGATACTACAGAGAGAACAACCAGAGTCAAGACTCCATGCTTTTTTTTCTCCTCCTGAAGCTTACTCCACAGGAGATCTCTACTTCTGCATTCCTCTTTTTCAATTTTTTTTCCCTAGTGTTGAGTAGAAAGTATGTGAAATGTCAATTCTAATTTACATTCACATTAGTGTATTCGTTGGTCAATTCTTTTCTTTCCCTGAAGCATGTGGACATTAGCCTATATTCTTAACCACTTGTATTCGCGCTGGTAGAAATCACTGTAAGGACTAAGTGGGTGCTAACTGCAATGATTTTCATATAATTTGCATCACTTTCTTCCTCTGCTTCTCATTACATAACTATAGAAGTGTAGGGAAATTATGGTTAAAATATTAGTATTAGAATTGTATAAAAACAGATGAAAAACATTTCGGGGGAAATACCAAACTAAACAGATAAGAAATCTAAATTTTCTCTTGAGAAAAGTATTAAGCTCAGAGAACTCTTGTTAAAAGCACAGAAACTCTGAGATACACATACCATATTAAGTTTTAATTACTTTCTAGAATATACTATTTTTGGTTAATGAAAATACAATACTCATTTCAATATGCTCAACTTTTTTCTATAAGAAAGTATATTCACAGAGTGTAAAAGACTTACAGAACTGAAGTCATTAATGGACTTACTTAGCAATTGAACTTCTGAATAGGGCAGAGTTTATAAAATTCATGAGTAAGCCAATAGTTGTAAATGTCTCTGTTTGTTTTTATGTCATTTTTTGTACTTTCATTTCAGAATATACATGAAAATATCTTATCTATGTCCTACTTCATCTTAAACAGTTTTCATTGTTTCCTTCATGTCATTTACTCCCCTTATTTAGTTGCTACCTTTCCAAAGAAAAGTTTAAGATATCTCCTTCCTTTCAATTTTTTATTAAAGTATCTTCCATCGTAATCAAAGAAAAATATTACAATGCCAATTTGATATCTATATCTATTGATAATATGCATAAAAAGTTTAAAAAAAGAAAGACTACTCACAACAGAAAAAGTAAAAATTATATATCTTAAACATGAAAATATCATGCCTCTCACAGAAATCCTTCAAGGATTCTCAAGTGCTTTCAAAATAAAATTGAATTATTTTATAATGACATACAGTAATTGTTTCACCTGGTCACTAGCTCTTACCCTTTATTGCGTACACTATTACCAGTCTTCCTTATCAATGTACTGCATGTCCCACACAGGCATATCACTTTCTCTCTACAATTGTGTTTATTGCCTAAAACCAACCCCAAGAATTTTCTGAGGAAATATAGTCATTCTAGAAAACATGTCTCTTTTGCTCTGTGTTAATTCCCAGGTGGTATGTTTTATAATCCATTTTACTTCCTGACCTCTAATGTTGTTTATCACATTCAAATATTTTTTTCAGTCAATTGTCCCAGTTCCTAAGGCCTATTCTTTGTATCGCACCTTGGAAACTGCACACAGTACTTTCCAAGTAGATAATTATTTTCTAAGTCTATGTTAACTTCTTTGCTTCTCATGTTCTCCCAACTTAAAACAGTTGTCCTTGTGACACTATTTAAATTTTATCAATTTTTCAAGTTCATGCTCTAATTTCTCCCTGTCATTGGCCATTTCAACTTACTATTCTAGCCTTTGTTGTTTCTCTATTATATTCTTAGATGTACTTATTTTAAACATTACAATGCTTACTTAAATATTACCTTCTGTTTGCTGGTGGTCCATGTTGTCCTTATTCTAAGACTTTAGTTCTTTAAGTCAGAATGGTGATATTATGTTTCTTGTGAATCTCTTATGATTTCTAGTCAGGACTCGGACAATATATGTGCTCAATAAATACTGATGGGTTTATTAATAGGTCATAAAGAATGAATAGATTACATATGGAAATTGTATCACACTAATTTTTAAATGTTTTTACACACTCAGGAACAAAATGTCAGCTGTTTTTTGGAAGTTTCAAATGTTAAGAGACAAAAATAGTGCCCCTGAACTTAAGTGATAGACAGCTGGCTGATAATGTGCTGATGAATCATTTGACATTCTTTTCAATTTCTTCCCTCAGAACTCTTAATAAGAATGTGTGCCATTAATCATCAGTAGAGCACCCTGCATAGTTTGTGGGTGGATCTCAGAAGCAGCATTAAAAAAAAGGTCAGAATAACCAAATAGTAACATTGTCCATCTACTAAAGGTTTAATTCAATGTGAATATCTAGGATTTTTGATCCAGATATGTGACAAAAGGAGGCCAATAACTATAGCTTTCTCTGTTCTCTGCAAAATTTAGTTGTATAAGGGTAAGACATTTCCTACCTACTACCTGGAATCTTTTCTCCAGTGCATTCTCATAAAACAGGCTACTATTTGGCAGTGGGATTTAAGCTTCAAGACTACTACATGCTTTTTCCCAGCAGTAGCTTTTCATTGCAAGCAGAGCTATCAGCAGTGTGAGCTGAGATAACAGCCCCATGCTGAAAGGCTTCCTCATTGCTGGAACAGCTCTCAGGATATGGATTTTTGAAGGTTGTCAAAGCAGGGTGAACATCTAAAGAGATTTTTACAAATAAGAGTGGGCATTCTTACAAAAATGGATGTGCTCCTTTTGTGAATTCATATTATCATTTTATGCAAAAATACTTCATGAAGAATGTCATTTCCTAAATTCTACCACTTAGAAATGAAAATACACCTTATATAATAGGTTGATTATCTACTGAATCATGTTTAGAAACTTTGTTAGTCAGTAATTGTTTCATCCGGTCACTAGCTCCTACCTGTCCCCTGCTTTAGTATTCCTGAGTCATGGCTTCTTTATCCAAATGTATGAACATCATGTGTTTTTTATCAAATTTTTTAACATCATTTTTTTAATCCCGGTTAATATAATCCTAGTGTAGCTGCATTCAATTTTTATATTTGAAGTTTTGAGGGCGTTTTATAGTTCATAATATCTAAGATTCAATAGATTTTTCTAACAGATTCCTCATGAGAGACACATACTTTGAGCTACTGATACTGGGCATAGCAATACCCTATGTGTTTACAGTGATATTTCTGTACTACCAAAATGGTGGGACACAAGCTGGGATGGATGTTCATTATAACTTGTACTATTATGTCTAGGATATCCTAAAAAAAATCTCTCTGACAATGGGCAGAAGTCTGATAGACAAATGATGCACATCTTAAATTGGGCCCATGAATCCTGCTTACAAATGATTACATTTTATGTAAGGAGAACCAAGTGGCCAATATAGATTAGACAGCTGAACACAAAGTCCTGTTTTTATAAGTACTTCTATGATAGGTCTTTCATATTTTTCTTGCTCTATGTTAAAACACTATTTCTAAATGAATTTACATTTTCCAAAAATATATGGATACTTTTAAAAAATTTTTTAAAATTTTATTTGTTCTAATTAGTTGTACATGGTAGTGGAATGCATTTAGACATTTTGATAGATCATACATAAATAGGGCGTAATCTCTCATTTTTCTTATATATTTTGCAGAATCACAAGTTTTTATTAAGTCTTTTTATAAAAAAAAAAAAAAAATCACTGTCTTAGCAATCAACAAATCCACCATGGTCAAATTCCCATGAGATAAATAGAAATAAGAAAAGTAGGTTATCCTGAAACTTGTTTTGGTTTTTCTTATTATGAGTTTGTATTTTAATACAACATTAATCATAGTTGTCTACTACAGTTCTGTGTTAGAAAGCATAATGAATTTATTTTACCAATACAATTAAAATGAATTTCAAAGAATATTAAAGTAGCCTACACTTTGGGGGAATAGTAAGACTTTTTCAATATGAAAAAACATTCATTACTTTTTTTTTTTCATCTGACTGAAAGATGATTGATCTAGTCCATGAAATATGGGGTTGAGGAAATAGGAAGGATAAAGAAACACTTAAAATTAGGAGCTCCATTGGATATAGTATAGAGATATCAACTTGGTAGTTTGTCATCATGAAAACTAGGGGAAAAAGGTAGGTTGTAGGAATTAGGAAGATTGCCCCAGATGAGGGTTCATCATCGTCATCATCATCATCATCATCATCATAAAAACCTAGGAAAGAAAATGTAAGCTTTCTAAGAAAGGAGAAATTAACTGTATACTAAGGATAATTAAAACTTCTAGAGAAAAAGGGTAAAGATATTTACATAAAAATCTGGTAGAGAGTACTTGAGCAGAGAAAAGATAGTGTTTAACAGTCATGTATGTCCTCTGAATTTTAGAACCATTAAAATTTTAATTTTAATTGAGAGACACACTTGGAAGACTGAAAAGTAAATAAAGGCATAGAATTGAAGAACATGTGCAAATAGCTCTTTCTGAAATCATCTGATGACAGACAACAGGGGTGGGGAGGACAAGTGGCAAAATAAGGTATACATGTGACCCGGAAGGCAATGTTATTTTACTAAAATTATAATTGGAAAGGAGAGAGGTTCAGGGTATTAGTGATAAAGGATTAAATAAGTAAAGATCAAGCTCTGAGGAGCTGAAATGAGAAAGAATACCAAACATAGAAGAGTTTTTGCCTTTCATAACTTCATAATTAGTGTCCTGCAATGGATGCTGGCTTTTCTTGTGATATGGGAATTTAAATGTCATTTGGTAGGAAATAAAAAATGGCTCAGAGCTTGCATTGGAAAGTCTGCAGACTCTGTGGTGAAAGACAAAGAACATTTAGCTCTGTGAACAGAATATTAAAAAAGAAGGAAGAGCCAGTTAAGACCCAGCAGTAGTTACAGAAGTTCAGCATGACACAAGGATGATAGTTCAGGGAGGGAGTAAAAGAGGAAACAAAAGTGAGGCCTATGTACCTGTGTTGTACATAGAGATATGGACAAAAATCTAAGCAAAATAAATTTTTAAAGCTTTAAAAAATGGTAAGTTTAACAGTTTGTGACCATATGAAATCAAGAAGTAACCAGAATTACACATTTTATGTAGTAAGTGAAGTTATTAGATTTGAATAAATTCCACCAGACTTTGAATTGATTAAAGCAGAATAAGCCAAAAGGCAAGGGGATTGCCATGGAATTTTGCAGTACTCCTAGTCATTTACAACATTGGCCTTACTTTGGAATATGTGGGCATAGAAAAAGAAATGCTTTGGAGATTTTTTTAGGAAGATTTGGTGATTTGTTGAGTTGGGGGTATAAGGTAAGATGACACAGAGGATTAGACTAATGAGTTGTTAGTTACTGGACAAAAACTTTTGCCTTTAAGTCAGACATAGAAACAGTAGCATGTCTGGAAGAAAATTATCAGTCAAGTTTTGCAGGCCATATGATTGATGATTTTTTATCAAATTTTTGTTTTAATGGATTATTGGTTGTTTTTACCTAAATAACATTTTTTAAATAAAAACTGGACATTGGGATAATATATATTTCATCTTCTCAAATTAAATTTCTAATATTTTGTTTATCTAATTTTTCTTTTTCACTGTTTTGTCCTTTATCTCTTCTTCATGGATATTTGTTACTAATTTAAGGCAGTCTAATACATATACTGAGTCCTTAAAAAGTGCTGCACCCTAAAAATTATAACACATTTTAACACTTATTTTTCTAATTGTAAATATCGTAGATTATTTTGAGGACAGTATCAAGTAATTTTCTTTACTGTAAGAAATATGTCTGCTTTAGACTGTTAATTTCTCCATTTTATCATGCTCTGGGATTTTACATATCAGACATTAACAAATTTACATTTGTTTTTTGGTACGTAAGACTAGAATTTTGATTTATATTCAAATTTTAACCTTTATTAAATATATGTTCACAATTAAAGGTAAGTTGCTGTACTTTTTATTATTTCTTCCAAATTGACATTTTAAAAAGAAAACCAATGACTCACAAGTAAAAATTAACAAATCATAGCATCAATCATACTTGAATGAATGAACCTTAAAAAAGTGAATTAAGTAGAAGAAGCCAGACTCTAAAGGATGTATATCATACAAGTCAATTAACACGATATATCTAGACCTGGGAAATCCATGAAGACAGACAATAGATTAGTGGTTGCCAGATGCTAGGAAGCAGGGGGCTTTGGGAACTGAGTGAAAATTGGAATAGTATCTTTTCTTGGGTTGATATCAATGCTCTAAAGTTAGACAATGTTGATGACAGTACTATTCAGTAAATATAGCAAAAACTTTGTGTTATACACTTTTGAAGGGTGAAAGCAAGATATATGAATTACAGTCAATAAGAAAAGCTACTTTGAACAATATGGTGAACATTATTTGAAGAAATCTTTGGAGATGAGTCCCTTTTCCTCTTCTACCTCTCCAGAGAAAAATCTTAAACGATTTTAGGATACATTAAAATATGCCTAATAGTATACAATACTGGTTTATATGTGCATTTTAAAGCCACAAATATTATTTTATTAATCAAGCTTTATTCTATTTCTCTCCTTTCCTATAATGTTGGACTAAACATTTTGTAATAGGATAAATTTTGTTTTTCAAGTTTTGAATTCTACTCTATTTCTACTAACAATGATCATAATATTTTCCTAAATATTTTTAGTTGCTTTCAGGATCCAAACCTTCCTATTGAATTGTTCAGTACTGTACTTTAAAATTCTTTACATTGCTATAGAGCAATGCCTTCCTTTAATCCTTCATATTGTTTTCATTGTCATATTCAACTTGTTTAGGAATAACATAGGTATTAATATATATGTATGTGAATAAATTTCTTTCTTATACTTACAATGTATTTTTATCTTATTGTTCACCAAAAGTATAACTTTCATACATCTGTATTCCACTATTGGATTTAGATTATTTTTTTTCTCTCAACATTATCCTTTAGTGTAAAATTTACTAATGATATACTTGGGACAAATTCTTCATATCTCTATTTATTCATATATAAACTCATTCATATATAAAAATTCATTCATTTTAATGTGCATCATATGTAGACATATGCATAAAGTATGTGTATATATGCACATATGTGTATATATGTGTAAAATGTGTATATGTATAGATAATTCGTTATATTAACATGCATTATATATTTTACACATATATGTGTAAATAATAATAGTCTAACTACATAAACAATTTCCAGTTAAAAATATTTTCTTCTGAATTTTAAACATCCTTTCAGAGTTATGATAAAAAGTCTAATGACATTTGTCAGTCTGATTATATGGAATGCATTTCTGAAGTAATGTTATCTCTATTGTACCCTTTGTGTTTTGTTTTTGTTCTGATATCACAATTATGTCTACTTTGATTTATTTTTTCTTTTTTCCTGCCTCTTAATCTTTATGATGTTTTTTTAATTCACACATTTGTATATTTTACAAAGTTACTTAAAATACTTTAATAAGAATGTCAATAGTGCCTCTCCCTCATTATCTTACTTTTTCTGAAATTTTATTTAATATACTTTGGAGTTTTCCATTCTAAAGAAAATTTATTATAACTATTGAAGTATAATATCTCTATACCTCAGTGTTGTCATTCACTATTTCTCTCTGCTTCTCCACCTACTTGAAGCTTAATTTTTCTATTTATATTTTTATTTCAATATAATATTTCCCTTTTTTATATAATTGTATTTTTTCAAACTTTCTTACTTGGCCACTTTTGCTCTTCTCTACTTCTAATCCTGATTAGATTGTGACTTTCCATTTCGGTTTCATTCATAGCCATTATTTTTTTCTGCATCATAAATCTTTTTGATCTCATTTTCTTTTATTATAGATTTTATATCACAAAATATATATTTCTAAGAAGATTACTGATAAAGCAAATGTGAAATTGTTTTTACTCTTGCTAAGTATGTACATATCTTGTTCTTTTTGTAGTATTTTTTCAACTAAGCCAAAATAATAGTTTCTTATTTTTTTCCTCTAAAGGCTACTACCTCATATTACAAAGATAAAAATAAAACAATAAAATAATCAGATAATCCCAGATCTGCTTCTTACCTGATCACATCTATTAGCATCTAATTCATCACTGTAGAGACCAGAGATGACATCTCCACAGTCATTGGTGAAAAGGACTCATTAATGCATAAAGGCTTACCTGATATTCTCTCTTATCACAAATACTGTATTAAATACTCCAGATTTCAGACTATCTTCCACAAAATTGGAAATACCAACTACTTTCCTCTCTGTTGATTTCACATTCAGAATACCCAATTTCATCCATTCACCTCATATTAAAAGTATACTTCAAAACAATGCAACCAAAACAGACGCACAAAAAGAAGTGAGAATAGTAAGAGTAATAAGTCTCTTGAACAACTCATAAAAAAAGCGTTCAAAACATGAATGGTGAAACCTCACCTACCTTATTTAATTGAATATTCATAGTAATATAAATGGGAATTTTAACACAGATCATTTTTGTACCTGAAGTTTTATACTCAAGCTTTTATCACTATATTTTTATCAATAAACCCTTATGATTAACAGATTATTGAGCAAAACATTTTACATCAAATTTTTGGATATTGTATTGTTTTTTTTCTAAATATTTAGATGTTTAGCTGATCATGCATTGTGATTTGGTTTGTCTAAAAATAAGAATTTAGCATTCATACAAATTTTTTATTGTGTTCTTGATTTTGCTTGTCTTATTAGAAGTGATATAATTTTGTTGTAATTTTGTTATGTATTTTAAATAGGAATCTCATTCGTGACAATGCTTCCTTCATCAGGCACATTATGCTTGCTTCCTTTCCTGGGTTGTACTATGGGAGTTGCAAAAGAGTGCTTTAGAAAATGAGATTTTGATATATTTGCAAATTACATTAGATGTGTTCCTGTCAAGCATAGCTAAAATTTCCTGAAAAGATTATTACTTGGGTCACTTGTGTCTTCTAAAACACACAAATGTTTTACTGTACCCACTAAAGCTATATTGTTGGCTCTGAAGGACTGTTTTTACAATTGCAATACCTTTTATTTCTTATACCAGGAAATTAAAGTTACCTGGAAGAACAAAATTATAGCATTTTCTTTATAAGCATGTTTTAAATTATTACAAATAAAAATCTAAAGTATTATTAAATAAAATACTACTTCGATATCCAATTGAAGAAAATATGATTCAGATAAATTTATAATTATATTTTTATACCAAACTGTACAATCTCACTTAAACTAAAATTCTGCTGGCTATCACTTAGGATATAATGATCAATGATTAGGAAGCAGATCATACAAACCTCAAGGAAATAATGCAGATAGAGACTGAGAGATTTATCTATGGAAACTTGTGAAAATCCACTAAATCTTTGTTCAAAGACTTAAGCTTCTGCTCAAGAATTATGTTCTATTTAAAGCCATAGTCACCAAGGGAAACCAAAATCTGGTACTAAATGAAAGCTGTTCTGTGATGTGTTTACTGCTAGACTGTTAGCAGACACTTTGTCTACCAAATAAATAATTTCAATTCAATAAATCCCATCAGTTCTAAAGAACCTTTTTACATAGGCTTCATACATTTTATTGATTTAAATTTTGAAATAGATGTCAATAATTAGTATATATTTTTCTTAATTTATTACTTCGGTTCTCTTGTTTAGAACTCCAATCTTATCAACCCACTCAATGCTCTATTACATATTAACTATACCTGCTTTTTATTTTTTTCTTCAAATTTTGTTTTGTAGTCATTAGTGATATTTATGGAACTATTTGTCATCAGTACCACTATAAAATATTTCAGTTTTATGCACATATTTCAGAATTTTCATTCAAAGTTAGGTTTAATTTTCCCTAATAAACTAATCCAATTCATTATGTGTAGTGGCTTTATAATGTATATACCAATGGGTATTTCCATATATCCTTTTTGTCACTGTAAAGTATGTGGCAATAAACATCTTTTAATTTCCATTCTCATGCACAAGTGCATTTTTACTCAGAAGAATAGACTCCCAGAAATGGAAAGGTTGGAACAAAGTGTAAATGTATTTTTAATTTTTGTTGCAGTTGCCAGATGGCTTTCTAAGATGTTTTTTAACAATTCACATATCTTCCAACAATGTAGGAGAGTACATTTTGCTTGCATTCATGCTGACAATAGATATTATCACTCATTTTAATTTTTGCAGTCTGATAGGTATAATGTGATATCTCGTTCTGACTTTAACTTGCATTTCCCTGACTGGCCATGAATTTCAGCGTCTTTCCATAAGTATGCTGTTTATTTGGGTTTGCTGTTGTGTGACTTACATTTCCAAATTCCTTCCTATTTTCCTTTGTCTGCTTTGGTGACACACATTGTCTCATTGCAAATATTTTTCTTGAACTAATCTTTATTAATCTTTGTTAGCTTTTTGTTGTTCCGATCAACCTATCTGAAAACAAAAAAGCAAACAACTTGGAGAGGGAAAGCTTATTTGGGGTTCATGGTTTCAGAGGTCTCTACTCATGGTGACTCCATGCTCTAGAGACTAGGTGAGGCAGAACATCATGAAACAAGGGCATGGCATAGGAAAACTGCTCCACTCATGGATTATCGGAAGCAAAGAGAAAGAGGAAGGAGCCGTGACAGTTATAGCCAAGGCCATGCCTTCGGTGGCCTACCTTCCTCCAGTCATTGCCCCACCTGTCTACAGTTACTACCCAGGACTCACATAGAATGACTGCATCAAATGGTTTAATCCACTGATGAGGTTACATTCCCACATTTTAAATCTTAATGTGACCTAAAATCCTCACTTTTGAACCTTGCTGTAAAGGGGATGGTGCTTTTAAACATTAGCTCTTGGGGGGGACATTAAAGAGCCAAGCCATAAAAATGTTTTAGTTATTATCATGAAAAAAGCTTGCCTTTAAAATTATCTCAATTATTATTATTATTTTTTTCAGTTCAGAATATATCACCTCCCCTAAGATATATGTTTAGGGGTTATTTTTGTAAAATTTTGTTATTATGCTTTTATAGTACGTATAACTTATTTTTGTATTCTAAGATCTATGCCCATGTTTATGCCTTCAAAATGTGTTAATTTTTTAATTGAATCATTTGTAATTGGTGATACTTCTTTTCAAACTATTTGGTGGGATTCTCTGAACTGGGAGATAAAGTTCTAGGGGATATTTTAAGTTACAAGTTCAGTTTCCTTAATAGATTCAGGACTTCTTATATATTTCATATTGATTATGATAGTGCATAGCTCTCTAGAGACTGATCTTTTTACTAAATTTTCAAATTTTTATGTAGAGATATTCGCAACATTCCTTTATTTTGTGTTTCATGTCTACACATTCCAAAATAGCATCTCCTATTCTATTCCTATATTAGTAGTTTGATCTTTTCCTTTTCCTTTGTTAGTCTTCCTAGAGGTTTTTCAGTTTTATTGACTTTTTTCAAAGAATCATCTTTCTTTTGTATTTTTTTCATTCTTCTTTATATTTTCAATATCATGATTTTTTTCATTCTTCCTTTGGGTTAATTTTGCTCTTTTTTATTTTTCTAGTTTTTTGAAGTGGACTCTTAAATCACTGATTTGATACTTTTCTTCTTTTGTAAAGTAAACATTCAGTGATGTAAGTTTCCTTCTCAGCACTACATTAGCTATAAAACACAGTATTTCAGTATTTATTTTAATCACCTCAAAATATTTTTTGATTTGCTTGAAACTTCTTTGATCAACAGATTATTAAAAAGTATGACATTTTGTCTTTTACTAATTTTTACTTGGATATTATAAATAAAGACGCTATAAACATTTGTTTGAAGTTTGGGTGGATGTACGTTTTCAAGTCATTTAGATAAATACTAGGTACACAGTTCCTGTATCATATGGTATGATTATATTTAGTTTTGTAAGTGCCTATGAAACTGTCTTCAAAATTGGTTATAGTGTTTGCATTACCCACCTGTAATGAATGAAAGTTTCTATTACTCCACATTTCAGTCACCATTTGAGTATTAGTATTTTAGATTTACACATTTTAATTGATATTGGATAGAATCTCTACTTTAATAATTTTAAATTATGAAATGACATAATGTTGAACATCTCTCCATATACTATTTTTTTAACATTAAGTATACCTTCCTGGGTGAGATGTCAGTTTAGATATTTTTTTCCCTTGTTAAACCTAGTTGCTCGTTTTCTTATTGTTGTTGAATTTGTAAAGTTCTTTACATATTTTGAGCACACATTTTTGTCAGTTATGATTTGAAAATATATTTTGATCTATGACTTTGTGTTTTTTCTTTCAACATATCTTTGGTTCGATAGAATTTAAATTTTAGAAAAGCTCATTTTATTTTTCTTTACTCTTATTGAATTGTGATTTTACATTTTAACTAAAATGTCATCAAAGATCATCTATATTTTCACCAATGTAATCTTCTAGGAATTTTAGTTTTTTGTTTTAGATTTGTGATAAATTACATAAAGGGTTTATGAGCTGTATCCAAAATTATTCTTCATGTGTCTAATCATTGAAGCATCATTTGTGGAAAAGACTGTCTTTTCAACACTGAACTGTAATTGTTTCTTTTTTGGGGGATACTGAGGATTGAACTCAGGGACACTCAACCACTAAGCCACATCCCCAGTCCTATTTTGTGTTTTATTTAGAGACGGTGTCTCACTGAGCTGTTTAGCACCTCATTTTTGCTGAGGCTAGCTTCTAACTGTCAATTCTCCTGCCTCAGCCTCCTAAGCCGCTGGGATCACAGGCGGATGCCACCACTCTGGACTGCTATTGTTTCTTTTTTTTAATTATTTTTTTATTTTTATGGACTGCATTTTGATTCATTGTACACAAATGGGGTACATCTTTTCATTTCTATGGTGCTATTATTTCTTAATAATCAATTTATTCTATCTCTGTGTGTCTATTTCTGGGTTCTGTTTTCTGTTTCATTGATCTATTATTTCTCTCCATATCAGACTGCCTAGATACCTGTAGTTTTGTGGTAAGCCTTAATGTTAGTGTTAATTCCCCAAATTTCAATTTTTAATAGTGCATTGGTTACCATTTTGTCCCTTTCTAGATAAAGTTAAGAATCATGCTTTGATACTAAGAAGTAATTTGCTAAGATTTGAGTGGGTTTTTTTTTTATTATTTACTCATCCATTTGGAAAAATTGACAATATTATGTCTTCTTTGCATAAACACGAAATATTTGCTCATTTTTGAATCTCATTTTATTTCTTTGCTGAACTTTTAAACATTTTGTCATTTAGATTATGTCTGAATTTTTTTAGATTTATATCGCATTCTCTCTCATTTTCTGTCTTTACTTGATTGGAATGGGAGGGTAAGTAGAGGTGGTGTTAATGTATTTTAATTTCAAACTCCATCTGCACCCTGCTATCTATATTAACCATACTGGAATATTTATCCATATTAATCATGTATCTCTAATTATGCTATGATTACTCATTTTAATTAATATTTATTAAAGAATAAAATACATATATGTATCATAAAATGTGATATTTACAAATATGTATACATTGAACTAATTAAGATATGTATTACCTAACATACTAATCAAATATTTTTTGATCTCAAAATAGATTTTATATTTTAGAAGTTAATATGTGCATTACAGGAAACAGAAAAATACTAGCAAAGAACAAACTCATTCAGTCACAAGTAGTTTACTTGGATGTGTCCTTCTAGGTCCTGTGTATACATATGTAACATCCTAATGCATGTGATCTTATTGTGTGTCATGTTTTTCCACACATACATCATGATTATTCACCAGTTTAAAATCTCAAAGCTCCATGAATATTTTTGGTAACTAAGAATATACTATACCAACTCAATTTGTTAGAAAAAAATATTGTAATCCTGCCTTTCTTGGGGCAAAAATTTCACTGAAGACAGAAATGCCAACAGGCCTCTAGACAGACTTATTGGTAGAGTTACAACTAAAAGTATGCCTTCTCTTAATGCTTAATCCAAAATGAGACAAAGCAACAGAATATACCAACCATATTTTTAAGAGGGTTATCAGATTTCTAGTAGTAAAATATTAGCAAGAAAGATTGTGATGCATGTACAACCAGAAGATGCACACACATCAGTGGCTCACATCAAAATGTAAAACCTAAACACCTGCCCTTATCTTTTCCTTGTGTGATTCCTTCTGCTCCTCTGCTTCCAGCCTAATGAACAAGTCCTGACACACACTGCCAAGAGATAAAACAATTCCATATTCAAGATGCATCTTTTCTATCAATAACAAAAAGAGTTTTACAAGTTGGCTAACTAACTAGCCCTACTTTATGACACACTGTCGCTTCAGGATGTCTAGAAAGCTTAGATGTTGTGAAATAAAATGTGAACTTTATGCACAATAAACACAAGTACTTTACCAAAAATGCACATATAATCTAGAACTGTCTTCCAGATGTGGAGAGACTAGAAAAGAGTCCTTCCCTTCACCATTCCTCTTCACCATACCCTTACCTCCAAGAGTGGATTAACAAAGGTCATTCCGAGAATATAGTTTTTCCTAAAAACTAACAAAAGAATATTTGTATAGGGATTATTTTGCTACTTGTAACATACTTTGGGGGTTAGGACTCATCCTTTAATGCCCAGCAATAACTGAAATGCACATACAACAAAGCCTACACAATCTGAACTCCTCCTAACTAGGGGGCACAGAAGGCTTCTCTGCCAAGTTTCTCCTCCCCTCACCCCTCACTCACACTCAGTGAACCTTCAACATACTTGCCTAGATGTCAAATTTAACAATTCCATTCCCCTACATGGCAACCATTCACATGAAGTAACAAAAAGTACATTACTTTACCACTCACTTTTACCAGGTGTGTGTACTTTTAAACATCTAGAAAAACTGGTTCCAACAGGACTTAAGTTTCCCACTATACCTATAGCAGCACTGAATAAACTGCACACATTTACTGAACAAAGACTAGACTTTGAAGCAAAGCAAAGAAAACAAAGAAACTCCTCTTTTAAAGACTAGAATTTAAAAGCATCTTCCAAACGGGAACATTCTCACCTAGTACCCTTCCCCTTCTTAGTTCTTATCAACCTAACCAGAGGTCAGATATGTGCATCTGTAATGCTTAAAGATGACTTGAATAATTTCACTTCCTAAGTGGTTTTAAGAAGAGTCTTTTCTATGAATTTTAACATAAAGTGTTAGTTAATGTCATTAGGATAAATTTGTCCCTTATATACATTATTAAAACAGCACAGTAAAACCAAACTTACAGACATGAGCAAGACATGAATCTTGCTTCACAGAAAACACACTGGTATAAAATCCTTTGCATTTTCCTTTCCTCCTTTCTCCCTGAATCAGCACAGATATGATGCATACTGCTCCAAGAAGTGTTTTCATTACTCTGTTTCCAAAAGACATTATTTCACTATGAATATTAACAAAAAGATACCTACAAAATGTTTTATTTACTACTTTTATTTTTGAAATATTTTGAGCACCTCTAAATATGTAGAAAGACTAGATGTTTCAAATAAGGACCTAAGTTTGTCCATTATGTACAAATAATGTTGAGAAAACTAAACATGTAACAATAGTTATATCTGAAAACATCTTCCAAGTAGGATCATGCTGGCCTAGAATTCTTCCTTTCTTCTATTTACTTTTCTCCTAAGGCACTTGTGATACAGGTGCATGTGTTGTCATAGGACATACGACAAATGAGGCCAGACACCCAAAGAATTTGCAGGAAGCAGGTATATTTAAGCTGAAACAGTCCAGAGAGACAAACCGGAAAAATCTCTGGACCCTTAGTCTGGAAATTCTTTTGACATTTATACTCAGTGAGTGGTTACATAACAGTTACTTCTTGTTTCATAAGTTTTTGCCACAGAAAATAGAAATAGTAACTTTTGCACAGCAATGGAACTTGATTACAAACCTAGCAACTACAAGAAAGGGGAAGCTTCAAAACACAATGAGCTCTCTGCAAAAGTCCTGCTGACATTCTTTGTAACACTCTTGCTGGCAAGAAGAGAAGCAGTTAGGAGTATGGTGGGGGCCTCTCTGGGATTCTATATCAGTGTCACTCAAATGTGATGGTACAATTTCACTTCTAAAAGTCCTTTTCAGAAGATTGCCTTTCTTTCAATTTTAACCCAAGTGTACAAAATGTGTCAGTTTACTAACTCTTCTTTTTTATATATTGGCTACCTCTTTAATATCTAGAGACTAGATATAAAATGAGTACTCCTTTGTTCAGTATATACACAATACATACAGTACAGCAAAGCTAAATGAAAAGCACATAATATACAGGGAAATGGGTAAACTGAAATTTTCTAGCACACTTTAACAAACATCTTTTGCAACATCTTCCTTCCCATCCCCCTCTACCCAATGAACAAAGACACAGTATGTTCTTCAAGGATTCCAAACACGGTTTTACTCATTCTTTTCCTTTTCTTTCTTTCTTTGTCTTTCTTTCTTTCTTTCTTCTTTTTTTTTTTTTTTTGTGGTGCTGGGGTTGAACCCACTGCCTTGCGCATTTGAAGCAATCACTCTATCAACTGAGCTATATCCCCAGCCCTTCCACTTTTTAGCCATTTACAGAAAGTTCTATTCTACTTCTACTTTTAAATATATCAGGAACTTCTAAATATCTAGCAAGATTAGCTATTTCACATTAGAACTTGTCCACTATGCACACAGCAGAAGTAAATAAAATCGCACACGTAGCCAAGGTTATAATCTGATGTATCTTCTAATATGACCATTTTGTCCTTCAACCTGTCCCTCCTCCCTTCTCTCTACTTCCAGTCCTGGACAATTACAAGTATATGTAATGTTCAGAGAAGGTTGAACAAATTCATACCCAGAAGTTATTAACGGAGGACAAAAATGTCTAAATTAATTATTTGGATATATACCAGCAATCTTTTAAATATCTAGTAACTAGATGTTGCAAAACTGGCACTCAATTGTCCATCATTTATATTATGTACACAAAAGAACAAGATGCACAAAACATGCAGAAAAATATCTGAAAATATCTTAGTATGAATGTACTAAAGTATTACCTTTTGCAGTTGCTTCCCTCCCATGTTATACTGCTCACAGAGATGGTTTAACAGTTCCATCCTAAAAGACAGAATTTCATAGCAATTTTAGCAAAAAGCTATTTACAAAGTGATGTTTTACTACCTTTATGTAAGATCATACTGGGGTAACCTGATCAACCGATGGTAACCAGAGGACAGATAGGTCAGATGTGAGTCAAAGAAAAACTTTTTCGGGACGCCTCGGTTTGCAGCTCCACCAGAGAGCTGGGCTCCAAAAGTACCAAGAGCCCCCATAGGGCTGTTTTTTTCTAACCCGGGTTGGGGGAGGGGAAGCTCGAGGACTCCGTGTCCTCCTGGGATTGGCTGGGGTCATTTGTCGGCGCCTGATTGGTTGCTCCTTTGGGCATGCGCAGGCTACATTGTTTCTCTGCGCACGTGCAGTTTCTTGATGCCTTGCCCCCACTCAGCCACCCTCAACCACCCCAACACTTTATATTTAACATTGGGCTCTACTAAACATCTTGATGGATCAGATATACCAAATAGGGACTGAGTTTATCCTCTAAGTACACAACAGTTTTGAATAAATTGCATATGTGTAACAATAGTTCTAATTTGAAAATCTTCATAATAATGAGCATTTTAGCCCACCAATGGTCTACAATGCTCAAAATTTCAAAAGACAATCCTACTATGAATTAACACAAAAATATAAATTTTGTTTACTAATTCTACTTTTGTCATCACTGGTAATCTCTGACATCCAGAAAGACTATACGTAGATCGGGATTCTTTTGTCCTTATACGCACTATGTACCCAGCAAAGTAAAACAAAACACGGACTAAGCAACAATGGTAACTGCCTCATTGTAAGCACATGGCATGGCCCGGCCTTCCTCTACCCTTTCTCTCGGCAGAACCAAGACCAACCGCCCAGGGCTGACCTTTAACCCCAGTGGCCGCTGACTCCGACCGTCCAGTGGCTCCGACCCCCCAGTGACTCCTGACCGCACCCCAAACACCCCGGTCCCCACCTCCCTTGGCTGCCAACTGACCTACCATTGCACTTTGCCCACCTGCCAGGACCCTGTGGGCTCTTGTTGGTGCCATGGGAAGAGGTGAGTCCAGAGCGCCGGCAGGGAGGAGGCGCAGGGCCCTCCAAGGCCCTCCTCTCACAGATGTGGAGCTTGAAGCCCCCGGGGGCTCCTCATGTCCACCGCCGTCACTTTCCTTGCCCCCCCCCCCTCCTTAAGGGCCTGGGCAGTAGTGGGTGGCCACAGCGGGGACTCCCAGAGTCTACGGGGCCCAGCTCAGCTGCTGGCTTGAGCGGAGGGTGGTGGAAGGTCCCAGCGGGCTGGGGAGCAGGCGCGCTCCTTCCTCACCAGCATCTCTCCTCTGCAGTTCTGTAGTGAGAGTGCTTAAAATAAACTCAGCGATTTTCAAGAACACATTGTTATTAACTACAGTCACCAGGCGGTAGGATAACTCTCTACATTCCTCCCAACACTTGAATGTTTTATCCATGGACCAACTTCTACCCAGTCCCAGCCCCCAGTTCCACCGCCCTAGCACCTCTAGCCACACTTGGCTCTGCCGCTGACTTCTAATTACTTATTTATTTGTTAATTGAGTGAGCCATCGTCACACAGTGCATGTCTTTCTGTGCCAGGCTTATTTTCTTTAAGAAAATGGCCTCAAAGTTTATCTGCATCGTCACAAATGGCAGGATGTCTTTTTCTTTTCTTCTTTTAGCCTACTAGTATTCAATTATGTATGTATGCTCTCATTGTTTTAATCCATTCATCTATTGTTGGACACTTAGGTTGCCTATTGTGAATAGTGCTGCAATTAACAGGCAAGCATAGCTATGTCTTTGACATATTTTCATTGAATATGTATGCAGCAGTGGGATTACTAGATCACTTGGTAGTTCTATTTTCAATATTTTGAGGAACTTGCGTACTGTTTTCCATAATGGATGTACCAATTTCCACTACTGCTAATAGTGTACAAGCGTTCCTTTTCCTCTGTGTCCTCACTTAGGTTTTGTCATTTTCATAATAGTTATACTACTTTTCATAATAGCTATACTACTAGGTTTCATATATTTCCTGTGATTTTAATTTGCAGTCACTCAGTGATCAGTGATGTTGAGCATTTTCTCATATGCCTGTTGGCCATTTGTACGTCTTCTTTTGAGAAATGTTTATTCAAGTTCATTGCTATTGTTTAATTAGATGTTTATTATTTATTTTAGTAGTGAGTTGTCCAAGGTTTTTATATAATTTGAATATTAACTGCATATCAGATTTATGATTTGCAAGTATTTTCTACCTTCCTACAGGTTGCCTTTTCTTTGCCTTGGTGGTTTCCTTTGTTTTGCAGTAGCTTTTTTGTTGGATATAATTCCGTTTGCCTAGTTTTGCTTTTGTTGCCTGTGGTTTTGGATTTATATTTAAAAAATGACCCCCCAAAAATGTCTAAGAAATTTTATTCCTCTTTTCTCTTCTAGTAAATTTACAGTTACAATACTTACATTTAAATTTTTAAATTGCTTGATACTGACTTTTTTGTATGTAGTTTGAAAATGGAATCCAGTTTCATTTTTCTGCTTTGGATACCTAATGCACCAAGTATTTCTATTTATTGAAGAGACTGTCTTGTCCTTGTATGTTCTTAGCATTTATCAAAACTTATTACTGCAAATGTGTGAATTTTTTTATTATGTGTTTCATTTCATTTGCCTTTTTATCTATTTTGGTGTACCATGCTTTTTGATAACTATAGCTTTATTACTATAACTTTAATCAAGTAGTGTGATGTCTCCAGTCTTGTAATTTTTGCTAAAGATTGTTTTATCTATTTGAAGATATTTTGGGTCCATATAATTTTTCAGACTTTTTTTTTCTTAAAAAATGTCATTGTGATTTTCATGGCAATTTTAAGTATTTTTTATACCTATCACAAATGGTATTGCTTTCTTGATTTCTTTTTCAGATAGTCCATTGTTAGTGTATAGGAGTGCTATTTATGTTTGTATGTTGATTTTGTATACTACAGCACAATGGAAATCATTAGTTCTTGTGTGTGTGAGTGTGTGTGTGTGTGTGTATTGGGGGATCTTTAGAGTATTTTATATGTGACATAGTGTCGTCTGTAATGTAGGACAACTAACCACCTTTTTTTTTTTTTTTTTTCCCTTCCAACTTGAATCCCTCTCATCTTGACACATCTTTTTCTTCTCTTCTCTTTTCTTTGCTTTTTTTCTTTCTTTTGCCTAATTGCTCTGGTTTTGCCTTCCAGGAATATGTTGATAGATTTTGTGAGACTGGGCATATTCTCTTGCTCCTCATCTTAGAGGAAAATGTTCAACTTTTCCATTTTGAGTATTACTTTAGCTTGATTTTGTCATATACAGTCTGTACTGAGTTTCATTCCTTATATACCTAGCTTGTAGAGAGCTTTTTTTTTTTTTTTTTAAATCAGAAAAAGTTGTTTAATATTGTTGAATGCCTTTTGTGCACCTACGGATGTGATTATAATGGTTTCTGTCCTTCATTTTTCTAATGTGGTTCACGACAATTATAGATTAGTGTTTGTGAACTGTCCTTTCATTCCTGGGAGAAAACCCATTTGATCATGGTGAATAATCCTTGAATTTACTATTGAATTCAAGAAGCTAGTATTTCATTAAGGATTTCTGCTTCCATGTTCATTGGGGTCATTGGTATTTAATTATCTCATCCTGTATCCTCATCTGGCTTTGGTATTGTGGTCATGATGACCTGGTAAAATCATTTGAGAAATATTTTCTCTCCATAAATTTCATTGAAAAGTTTGAGAAGGAAATAGTATTGTTTAAATATTTGACTGAATGCAGTAAGAAAGCCATCAAATCCTGGGCTTTTGTTTGATGAGATTCTTTTTACTACTATTTCAATCTCCTTACTCCTTGTTGTTATGTTCTGGTTTTCTCTTTATTCATGATTCAGTCTTGATAGGTTGTTTGCTTTGGAGAATTTTTCCATGTATTCTAGGTTATCTTAATAGTAGTCCTTATAATCCTTTGTATTTCTATTGTATTCTATTCATTCTTACTCTTATTTATTTATATTTTGCATTGTATTTGAGTCCTGTATTTTCATTAGATTGTTTGGCTTAAGGTTTGTTTTATCTCCATAAAAAACCAACTCTGGGACCACCTGACCACTGCACCAGGGGCGGTGCCATCACTGGCTGGTCACAGTCACAGAGCAAGCTGCACTGCTGAGGTAGCAGGTGGGCACCAACCCGCCTGCCTTGCGGAGCTAGGAGGCCAGCAGCCAGCCCACCCAACCGCCGGGCCAATCACAGACGCCATCACTGAGGGACCCTGCCTGACCACCACGCCAAGGTCTGTTGCCATCGCAGAGCAAGCTGGCAGACCAGCCAGCCCGCCTGCATCCCAGAGCTAGCCAGAGGCTTCTTTATAGGCTGGTGCAGGCATTTCCAATTATTCCTGAGGGTGTGGCCATCATCATTGGAAGGGCAGTTCCCTTTCTGAGACACCTACAGGAGGCTAGAGGACCTGTGACAAGACCCAGAAGTCAAGAAGACGAGGTATTGAGAAACTCGGGACCAAGTCAGAGCCACAGGGTGAGTCTCTCCCGCTCCCCAGATGGGGCAGTAGTCCCGAGACGCAGGGAACTTCATGGAGTACAGAGGCCCAGTGAGACTCCCCCGCTGGAGCCGAGAACCCAGTCAACGGGGAGAATTGCAGAGGAGGACTGCACAGTGAGAGACTTCAACACAGTGTGAGGGTCCGAAGCCCAGGCGGTAGCTCCGGTCTCCAGGGAACATAGTAGAAGAGGGCTGCTCAGAGAGGGAGTCCCTCACAGGAACAGGCTCCCCAGCCCAGGCGGTAGATCAAGACCCCTGGGAACAGCACACAGGAAGGCTTCCCAGTCTAGGTGATAGTTCTGGACTGAAGGGAACTGCTTAGAGGAGAACTGCCCAGCGAAACTTCCGCACCAGGTGAGTCTTCCCCGCTGGGCAAGGCTTTCCCACCAGGGCAGTAGATTCAGTAGACACAGAACCAGATCAGATGTGCCCCAGTCTGCAGTCTAGTCCCCTTTTGGCTGACCATCAGTCAACAAGTGGAGGCGCATTTGCCCACTGACAGGGAATATACCCCACCTGAAGGCCACCACCCCTAGAGGGGCAACTTCCTAGTGGAGCACCACATTATCAAGTTCCTCCAAGACTTCAGGTTACTGAAGGCTAAGAGGTGAGTTATTGGAACCCTACAGTGACAATATTAGTCAATAGAGGAAATCTGCACTATCCCAGTTTCTCTACTACAGGGGTAGATACTTGAGCAATATGAGAAAACAAGGGAAGAAAATGTCCCAAACAAACCTAGATGGTATAGCAATAAAATGCAGTGACAGCATGGCAGAAGAAATGTCAGAAAGGGAGTTCAGAATGTACATAATTAAAACTATCAGGGAAGCAAACAAGGAGATGAAAGAGCAAATGCAGGCATTGAATGATGAGATGAAAGAGCAAATACGGGCATTGAATGATCGCACCAATCGACAGTTAAAAGAGCAAATACAGGAAGCAAAAGATCGTTTCAATAAAGAGTTAGAGATACTGAAAAAAAAAAAAAAAAAAACCCAGACAGAAATCCTTGAAAAACTCCATGGAAAGCAGAACCAAGAGGATAGAGCACTTAGAAGACAGAACCTCAGATATTGAAGAAAAAATATTTAATCTTGAAAACAAAGTTGACCAAACAGAGAAGATGGTAAGAAATCATGAACAGAATCTACAAGAACTATGGGATATCATGAAAAGGCCAAATTTAAGAATTATTGGGATTCAGGAAGGCACAGAGAAACAAACCAAAGGAATGAACAATCTATTCAATGAAATAATATCAGAAAATTTCCCAAATCTGAAGAATGAAATGGAAAATCAAGTTCAGGAGGCTTATAGGACTCCAAATACACAAAATTACAACAGACCCACACCAAGGCACATTATAATGAAAATACCTAACATACAAAATAAAGACAGAATTTTAAAGGCTGTGAGAGAAAAGAACCAAATTACATTCAGGGGGAAACCAACACGGATATCAGCAGATTTTTCAATTCAGACCCTAAAAGCTAGACGGGCCAGGAACAACATTTTTCAAGCCCTGAAAGAAAATGGATGCCAACCAAGAATCTTATACCCAACAAAACTTACCTTCAGATTTGACGATGAAATCAAATTCTTCCATGATAAACAAAAGCTAAAAGAATTTACAAAAAGAAAGCTGGCACTACAGAACATTCTCAGCAAAATATTCCATGAGGAAGAGATGAAAAACAATGATGCGAATCACCAAAGGGAGGAACTACCCTAAAGTAACAGCCAAATAAAGGAGAAATCAAGTCGTGTCAAAAAAAAAAAAAAAATGAGCCAAATGAACGGGAATACAAATCATATCTCAATAATAACCCTGAATGTTAATGGCCTGAATTCATTCAAAAGACATAAACTGGCAGATTGGATTAAAAAGAAACATCCAACAATTTGCTGCCTGCAAGAGACTCACCTCATAGAAAGAGACTCCCACAGACTAAAGGTGAAGGGAATGGAAAAAACATACCATGCACATGGACTCAGCAAAAAAGCTGGAGTATCCACCCTCATTTCAGATAATGTGGACTTCAAGCCAAAGTTAGTCAGAAGGGATAAAGAAGGACATTTCATACTGCTTAAGGGGAGCATAAATCAGCAAGACATAACAATCATAAACATCTATGCCCCAAACATTGACTCATCCATGTACGTCAAACAAATCCTTCTCAATTCCAGAAATAGACCACAACACAATAATACTAGGTGATTTTAACACACCTCTCTCACCACTGGAAAGATCTTCCAAACAAAAATTGAACAAAGAAATCATAGATCTCAAAAACACAATCAATAATTTAGACTTAACAGACATTTATAGAATATACCATCCAACAAAGAGCAGATACACTTTCTTCTCAGCAGCACATGGATCCTTCTCTAAAATAGACCACATTCTATGCCACAAAGCTAATGTTAGCAAATACAAGAGGATAGATAAACTACCTTGTATTCTATCAGATCATAATGGATTGAAATTAGAAATAAAGGACAAAGTAAAAACCAGAAACTACATCAAAACCTGGATATTAAATAATATGCTACTGTATAATGAATGGATAACAGAAGACATCAGGAAGGAAATTAAAAAATTCTTAGAGGTAAATGAGAACAAGGAAACAACATATCAAAATCTCTGGGACACTATGAAAGCAGTACATAGAGGAGAATTTATTTCATGGACTGCATTCAATAAAAGAAGAAAAAAATCAACAAATTAATGACCTAACACTACAACTCAAAGTCCTAGAAAAAGAAGAACAGAGCAACACCAAAAGTAGTAGAAGATAGGAAATAGTTAAAATCAGAGCTGAAATCAACAAAATTGAAACAAAAGAAACAATCAAAAAAAATTGACAAAATAGTTGGCTCTTTGAAAAAATAAACAAAATTGACACACTAACAAAGAGAAGGAGAGAGAAAACCCTAAAATTTGGAATGAACAAAATTAACAAGGAAATATCACAACAGACACGAGTGAAATACAAAACATAATTAGAAGCTATTTCGAAAATCTATACTCCAACAAAATAGAAAATCTCAAGACATCAACAGGTTTCTAGAGACATATGAATTACCTAAACTGAATCAGGAGGACATACACAATGTAAATAGGTCAATTTCAAGTAATGAAATAGAAGAAGTCATCAAAAGCCTGCCAACAAAGAAAAGTCCGGGACCTGATGGGTTCTCAGCCGTGTTCTACAAAACCTTTAAAGAAGAGCTTATTCCAATATTTCTCAAAGTATTTCATGAAATAGAAGAGGAGGGAACCCTCCCAAACTCATTCTATGAAGCCAATATCACCCTGATATCTAAACCAGACACAGACACATCGAGGAAAGAAAATTTCAGTCCAATATCCTTAATGAACATTGATGCAAAAATTCTTAACAAAATTTTAGCAAATCGCATATAAAAATATATTAAAAAGATAGTGCACCACGATCATGTGGGTTTTATCCCAGGGATGCAAGATTGGTTCAACATCTGGAAATCAATAAATGTAATTCACCATATCAACAGACTTAAAATCAAGAATCACATGATTATTTTGATAGATGCAGAAAAAGCATTTGATAAAAATACAGCATCCCTTCATGCTCAAAACACTAGAAAAATAAGAATAGTGGGAACATTCCTTAACATTGTAAAGGCCATCTACGCTAAGCCCATGGCCAATATCATTCTAAATGGTGAAAATCTGAAAGCATTCCCTCTAAAAACTGGAACAAGGCAGGGATGCCCTCTTTCACCACTTCTATTTAACATTGTCCTCTAAACTCTAGCCAGAGCAATTAGAAAGACCAAGGAATCTAAATGGATACAAATAGGAAATGAAGAACTCAAACTATCCCTATTTGTTGATGACATGATTATATATTTAGAGGAACCAGGAAATTCCACCAGAAAACTTTTAGAACTCATAAGTGAATTCAGTAAAGTAGCAGGATATAAAATCAATGCTCATAAATCTAATGCATTTTTATTCATAAGTGATGAATCTTTAGAAAGAGAAGTTAGGAAAACTACCCCATTCACAATAGCCTCGAAAAGAATAAAATACTTGGGAATCAATCTCAAAAAAGAGGTGAAAGACCTCTACAATGAGAACTACAGGACACTAAAGAAAGAAATTAAAGAAAACCTTAGAAGATGGAAAGATCTCCCATGTTCTTGGATAGGCAGAACTAATATTGTCAAAATGGTCGTACTACCAAAAGTGCTATACAGATTCAATGCAATTCCAATTAAAATCCCAATGACGTATCTCACAGAAATAGAGCAAGCAATCATGAAATTCATCTGGAAGAATAAGAAACCTAGAATAGCTAAAGCAATCGTTAGTAGGAAGAATGAAGCAGGTGGCATCACAATACCAGAACTTCAACTCTACTACAAAGCAATAGTAACAAAAATGGCATGGTATTGGCACCAAAATAGACTGGTAGATCAGTGGTACAGAATAGAGGACACGGACAGAAACCCGAATAAATACAATTTTCTCATACTAGACAAAGGTGCCAAAAATATGCAATGGAGAAAAGATAGCCTCTTCAACAAATGGTGCTGGGAAAACTGGAAATCCACGTGCAACATAATGAAACTAAACCCCCATCTCTCACCCTGCACTAAACTCAACTCAAAATGGATCAAGGAACTTGGAATCAGACAAGAGACCCTGCATCTTATAGAAGAAAAAGTAGGTCCAAATCTTCAACATGTCGGCTTAGGACCAGACTTCCTTAACAGGACTCCCATTGCACAAGAAATAAAAGCAAGAATCAATAACTGGGATAGATTCAAACTAAATAGCTTTCTCTCAGCAACGGAAAGTATCAGCAATGCGAAGAGAGAACCTAGAGAGTGGGAGAAAATTTTTGCCACTCATACTTCAGATAGAGCACTAATTTCCAGAATATGTAAAGAACTCAAAAAACTCTACACCAAGAATACAAATAACCCAATCAACAAATGGGCTAAGGAAATGAACAGACACTTCACAGAAGATGTACAAGCAATCAACAAATATATGAAAAAATGTTCAACATCTCCAGTGATGAGAGAAATGCAAATCAAAACTACCCTAAGATTCCATCTCACCCCAATTAGAATGGTGATTATCAAGAAAACTGGCAATAACAGGTGTTGGTGAGGATGTGGGGAAAAAGGTACACTCATACATTGCTGGTGGGGCTGCAAATTAGTGCAGCCACTCTGGAAAGCAGTGTGGAGATTCCTTAGAAAACTTGGAATGGAACCACCATTTGACCCAGCTATCCCACTCCTTGGCCTATACCCAAAGGACTTAAAATCAGCATATTACAGAGATACAGCCACATCAATGTTCATAGCTGCTCAATTCACAATAGCCAGATTGTGGAACCAACTTAGATGCCCTTCAGTTGATGAATGGATAAAGAAACTGTGGCATATATATATACAATGGAATATTACTCAACCATAAAGAATGATAAAATTATGGCATTTGCAAGCAAATGGATGAAATTGGAGAATATCATACTAAATCAGATAAGCCAATCTCAAAAACCAAAGGATGAATGATCTCGCTGATAAGCAGATGATGACACATAATGGGAGGTAAGAGGGGGGCAAGAATGGAGGAAGGAGGGACTGTATAGAAGGATAAGAGGGGTGGAAGGGATGGGGGGGATGACAAAAAGAAAAAAAATAACAATGAATCAAAAACTATTACCCTAGGTAAATGTATGATTACACAAATGATATGCCTCTACTTCATGTACAAACAGAGAAACAAGATGTATCCCATTTGTTAACAATAAAAATGAATTTTAAAAAACCCAACTCTGTTCGAATAATTATTTCCATCAGTTTACTAGTCACTATTTCACTCATTTCTGCTTTGATTTTTTATCTTTGTTTTTTTGTTATATACTTTGATTTTAATTTGTTCTTCTTTTTCTAGTACCTTCAAGTATATTACTAGGTTGTTTATTCCAGGTCCTCCTTCTATATTGATGTAGGCAAACATTGCTATAAGTGTCCTGCTTAGATAGATCTGCACAAATTTTGGTGCAATATTTCTATTTCTGCTTATCTCATATTTTTTTCTCTGGTTGTACACAAAGTAGAGTTTTACTGTTTGTGTAATCATACATGTACATAGGGTAATGATGTTTGTCTCATTGTATTATTTTGTCTTCCCCTCACTCCCACCTCACCCCTCTTTTTCCTCTATACAATCCATCCTTCCACCATTCTTGCTTCCCTCCCACCCCCTGTTATGTATCATCATCCACTTATCAGAGAAAATATTCGGCCTTTGGTTTTTTGGGATTGGCTTATTTCACTTAGCATGATATTTTCCAACTCCATCCATTTACCTGCAAATGCCATAATTTTATTCTTCTTTATGGTTGAATAATATTCCATTGTGTATATATACCACAGTTTCTTTATCCATTCATCTATTGAAGGGCATCTATGTTGTTTCCACAATCTAGCTCTTGTGAATTGAGCTGCTGTTGACATTGATGTGGCTGCATCACTGTAGTATGCTGATTTTAAGTTCTTTGGACATAAACTGAGGAGTGGGATAGTTGGGTCAAATGGTGGTTCCATTCCAAGTTTTCTAAGGAATCTTTACACTGCTTTCCAGAGTGGTTGCACTAATTTGCAGCCCCACCAGCAATGTATGAGTGTACCTTTTCCCACACATCCTCACCAACACCTGTTGCTTGTATTCTTGATAATAGACATTCTGATTGTGGTGAGATGGAGTCTTAAGGGAGTTTGGATTTGCATTTTTCTTATTACTAGAGATGTTGAACATTTTTTCATAGATCTGTTGATTCAAGCCACCATCCTATTAGATGGTGCTGCTCACGCTCAGGGAGGCTCTCCATTTCAGTTGGCTGTTCCAATCATTCCTAGATATGCCCTTATTGACACACTGAGAAGCCTCTTAATCATTGGCATCTCTCAATCCTTTCAGGTTGACAATTCAAATTAACCATTACATCAGAGTAAACATCTGACTCTTGACTTTTTTCTGGGTCTGGCTTTTTCCACTTAGTAAGTTGTTTAGCAGTTAAATCCATACACCACAAAATTACATACTTTCCTTCTTCTTTGTGATTAAATAAAACTCCATTATGTATGTATACCACATTTCTTTATCCACCTTTTGACAGGCACCTACGGCTGGTTCCAAAGCTTGGCTGTTGTGAATTGTGTCGATATAAATATTGATGTGGTTCCATCCATATAGTTTACTGATTTTAGGTCTTTTGAATATATACTGAGGAGTGGTAGAGTTGGGACATATGTTGGTTACATTTCTAGCCTTTTGAGGAATCTCAATACTGCTTTCCAAAGTGGTTGTACTAATTAGCAGTTGCACCTGCAAAGTATGAGCATACTGTTTCCCCCATACCCTTACCAACATTTATTTTTAGTTGTATTTTTCATAATTGCCATTCTGACTGGAAGTAGATGAAATCTCAATGTAGTTTTGATTTTCATTTCCATGACTGCTAGAGATGCTGAACATTTTTTCATATATATTTGTATTTCTTCTTTTGCCCATGTATGGGTTATCAGGTCTTTTGGTGTTAAATTTTTGAGTTCCTTATATGTTCTAGATATTAAACCAATATCTGAGAAGCAGGTAGCAAAGATCTTTCACTCTTTAGGCTGTTCCTTCATGCTCTTTTTTCCTTTACTGTTCAGAAGCTTTAATATGAAGCCAAATTTCTTAATGCTTCTTGGTTTTATTTCTTGTGCTTTACTAGTTTTTAAAGGAAGTCAATTTCTGTGACAATATGTTGGGATGTTAAGCCTCCATTTTCTTTCAGCAGTTTCAGAGTTTTTGGTTTAATTCCTGGTCTTTGATCCACTTTGGGTTAACATTTGTGCAGGGTAAGTGATAGTGGTCAAGTTCCATTCTTAAACATACGGACATCAACTTTTCCCAGCACCATTTGTTAAAAAGGCCATCTAATCTCCAGTGTGTTTTTGGCAGCTTTGTTGAATGTCAGATGACAGTATCTGTGTGGCTTTCTTTCTACATCTTCTGTTCCATTCCATTGATCTTCAAGTCTGTTTTCATAATAGTAGCATGCTGTTTTTGTTATGATAGTTCTATATAATAATTTAATTCGAGGTCATATATTGTGATGTCTCAATCATTGCTCTTCTTGTTCAGGATTGTTTTGGCTATCCTGGGTCTCTTATTCTTTCAAGTGACTTTTAGAAGTGCTTTTCTAGTTCTATCAAAAATGTCATTAATATATTAGTGGGCATTGTATTGAAATGGCATAATGTTTGGGGTAGTAGGGCTATTTTAGCACTACTAACTATGAATATTCAAGAACATGGGAGATCTTCCATTTTCTGTTATCTTCAACTTCTTTCTTCAGTGTTCTAAGGTTTTCACTGTAGAACTTATATTTATTTCCCTGCTTACAATTATGTCTCAGTGGTTTTTTTGGGGTGTTATTGTGAATGAGAAAGTGCTATGGGTTGCATGTGAGATATCCCCCAAAAGCTCATGTGTGAGACAATGTAAGAAGGTTTAGAGGAGAAAGTATTGGATTAAGAGAGACTTAACCCAGTCAATGAATTAACCCCCTGATAGGATTACCTGAGTGGTAACTGAAGGCACAAAGGGTATGTCTGGAGGAGAAGGGTCATTGTGGACTTGGCTTTGAGGTGTATATTTGGTGAGCTGTGCCTGCTCTATCTCTCTGCTTTCTGATCATCATATGAGCTGCTTCCCTCCACCATATTGTTCTGCCTCATCTCAAGCCCTGAGGAATGGAGAGAGCCTCCTATGGAATGAAACCCCTGAAACCATGAGCTCCTAAAATCAACTTTCCTCTCTAAACTTGCCCTGGTGAGATTTTTAGATACAACAGCAAAAAAAGGTGACTAAAAAGAAAGTTGGTACCAAGAGTGGAGTTATTATTGTGACTTATATGACCATGTGGTTCAGAAGTTTCTGGAGATTTTTGGAGTTTGGGGGGAAGATTTTGAGATGTTTAGCAATGCAAGTTAGAAATGATTTAGATTGTTGTAAGTGGAGCTTGATGGCCAATTCTGGAAGACCAAAAAGCCAAAAAGACCATTGACAGTGAAAACAGGGCTCAGGAGCATTCAGAGTAGAAGGAGAATACTATTGGTAACTGGAGTAGACACCCTTCATGTTATGTCATCGCTGAAAGGTTATCTGCATTTTTCTGTGTTCTGAGACTTGCTGTGCAACTGATTTTAAAAGTGATGAACTTTTTAATCTGGTGGAAGAAATTTCCGGACAGCATAGCATTCGGGCAATGACATGGATATTGCTGGTCACTTTGGGCCAAGTTTGTTGTGATAATCAGGCGGAGCAGAAAGATTTGAGAAACTTGGACTTGAAAGGTGGGAGTAAAACTGGGGCTTAGGAATTTGCAATTGTTAAAGACATTACTGCCAGGAGAGAAATGCTAAAGACTTTGTCCAGACACAATAAGAAAGATGGTTTGAGGGCATTGGTAAGACCAGATCACCTCACGCTCAAGGGAGTAAAAGTAAAAATTCTCTTGAAAAGAGACCAGTGGGGTAACCTTCTTGTTCAAGGGGGCCTAGGAAGTTTATTCAATGTGCTGACCCACCCAGACACGTAGAGGCTGCTGCAGCCAGGGTTGGAGGATTGGCTGATGCTCAACATGGCATCAGGCCTTGGCGTCAGTCATGTGGTGCTGGTTCTGCAATCATGAAGGAAGCTGGAGTTAGGGGGTCATGGAGGCTTCCACTGAGATTTCAAAGGAAGGCCGTGGAGGGCAGGTAAAGTGCAGCAGGGTCAGAGTCCCTGCATAAAGCCCCTGAGAGGGTGGAGCATAGAGATTTGAGGAGGAGGTCAAAGCTGCAGTGGAGAACACTGAGATTGAGAAATGCTAGTAACATGGGACATCGTCCTAGGAAAGCTGCTGGACTTGAGCAGATGCAAGGTAACAGAAAGTCCCATTGGGCTTCAGCCAACAAGCTCATGGCTCAGATTGACACAAGCCCTTTGAAGAGAACATTATGATGACATGTGATCCAGATGTGGGACCCAGAACTATAGGACTTGTTTTCCTCACTGATTTTCATTCTTTCTTATGTCCCATCCCTTCTTTCTATGTCCCTATTGTGTGTGTGTGTGTGTGTGTAGGTGTGTGTGTGTGTGTGTGTGTGTGTATGGAAATGTTTACTGTATACTTTGCATATTGGATATTTGTAAATTACTTTTGAGTTTTACAAGGGTTCATGATGTGATCTTGCCCTGAGTTTCAAAGAAGACATTGTATTTGAAACTTTGAGCAATCTTGAAACTGTTGAACCCTTGGAAATGGACTAAATGTATTTAGCACTGTGAAGTAGTCATGAACTTTTGGGGGCCAGGAGCAGAATGTTATGGTTTCCATGTGAGGTGTCCACCTAAAACTTCATGTGTGAGACAATGCAAGAAGGTTTAGAGGAGAAGAGGTTTATAAGGCTTTAACTCAATCAGTGATTTAACCCTCTGATGAGATCAATTGAATGGTATCTGAAGGTGGGTACGATGTGACTGGAGGAGTGGGTCACTGGGGTATGCATTTGGGGTATATATTTGATAAGCTGTGCTTAGTGTCCCTCTCTGTTTCCCTTCACCTTGATTTTCTACTCATCTCCAGCCCTGAAGAATGGAGCCAGCCTCCACTGAATGAAACCTCTGAAACTGTGAGCTTCTAAGTCAACTTTCCTCCCCTAAAATTATTCTGATCAGTCTTCAGTCACAGCACTAAAAAACTGACTAAAACTAAAGTTTTCCTATATTTTTTTCAGGAAATCAATGAAAAAAGCAAATTAATAAGCAAAGATGCTAGAATTTTCTGACAAGGATCTTTATAAGACCCCTCATAAAAGTGTTACAATGAGTGATTATGACTAAAGACAGAATCAGACATCTTGAAAGCAGTGAGAAATGCTACTTGCCCAAAAGGAATTCACATGACAGTGGCTATTTCAACAGAAACTATGCATATCCAAAGCAAGTGGGATAATCTAGGAAGATCATGGTTCAAGTAGTAAGATGCCACGTTTGCTTCAGGAGAGAGGCAGATGGTATTCAAAGGCGTCTTGTGGATACAGGGTTTCCTGAGAGTCACTTGTAAGAACAGCTCTCGAAGACAGCCAGTGGCAAGTGAAACCAAATTCATGAAGATATGTGAAATAAGCATGGAGTGAAGAAGTGGGGGTAGTGAACATAAGCGACAGTGGTCATGTGTTTGATAGTGACATTGGAGATTAATTAGTAGCCTGAGGGAAAGCATAGTTGAAGGAGTTTGGGGATAGGTCTGTTTCAAAGATTTGTAAAAAAGGGTGGTTGAGGAGAAAATTATTGAAGGTAAAAGAGGGAAATAGATGCTGGTAGGAGACTGAGGACTTGAAGTTAGACATTTTAAGAGTAATAAAGCACATATGTTTCTCTGTGCAAGAGAGATTGATTTTGGATAGCAGAAAGCTGGTTTCCTTGCCTAAAAGTCAAGTGAATTTCCAGTGCTGGGGTGTGCAGTTCTCCGTGAAGTAAGGGGCAAAGTTATGTGAATAGTGGGTGGAGAGAAAGATGATTTTGTAGAGAGTCCATGGGTTTTAACAGGCATGGAAGGAAATGGGATATGAGTTAAAATATCATAAAGCTATTTTGAAGGCCCATTTGAGGTAGCAAAATAGAAAAAAAAATACTAATGAAGATCAGTAGTCCTTAAATTCTGTTTAGCATGAGAACACTTTGTGTAAAAATAGTATTTATTACCCAGCATTCACTCCTTCCTCATATCTGAAAGACAAATGTGTAACTATCCTATTTGAGAAAGGAGGGTGGGCCTTGGAGTCCATGGTAAATCCCCATGTGGTAAATTGTGGGGTGTGTGCACAGAAGCTGAGAGCTTTCAGGGACAAGTTATTGAGCTGTGGGACAGAAGAAGAGTGCACAGAAATGGGAGATGATAAAAATATTAAAAACTCTTTTAACTTCTGGTCCTGAATGACAACATATCTGGACTTGACAAATAACACCAAAGTGACCCCAAGGTTAAGGTAAGATGGAAGAACATGTGAATACCATAAATTCAAATAAGAAGCCAGAATCCAATCTAGCAAATTGTCAAATAAAAGAAAAACATGTCATTTTGAGAGGATTCATGTAAGTACTTCTAAGAGATTGGAAATCAAGAGAGTCACCAGACAGTGTAGGGCATGAAGCTACTATCAAATTATTGACTCTGATGCAATTTCATGCTCCTGTTGGGTACAGATAATTTTTATACAGCTGCTATGTATATGTGTATCTATCTTTCTACTTACCTACTTATCTGTTTTTGTTGAGTGACCTGAGAAGGGAAGAGGAGATGGAATAAAGCATTAGAATGAGAATGAACAAATGATAGTACAATTAGGTAGAAAATAGCAAATATATAGGAGAACTTAACACTTTCTAAGAAAAGGATATGTGACATATTTATAGTACAGTTAACAACAGAATACTGATTCTTTTAATATGCCCAAAGAAAATTAATCAATAGGCCATACATCTTCAAAGGAAAAGATGTAAGAGGTATTTATAGTATTCTTAACCCAATAACAGAATGCTGATTCTTGTAATTTGTACAAAACACATGAATCAAAATAAACCATATCCCATGTCATAAAGAAAGATACCAAATTTAAAAGAACTGAATTTATATTTGGTGTGTTCTTTCACCATAGAGGACTCAAACTGGAAAACAGTAAGATGAAAGAAAATCTCCAAAATCTTGGAAAATAAGCATAATTTTAAATAATCTATGGGTCAAGGAACTTTAAAAGGAAATAGACACAGAACATAGTGAAACACAGCATTTGAAATTTTGTAGAATACATCTGAAGAGTCCTTGGACATTGATAACATTAAAAACATGTTAGAAAGGAGGAATAGACACAAGTTAATGATCATTTTTACCACCTTGAAAAACTTGGTTGGAGGGGGTCAGAGTTGGAGAGCAAATAAACCAAAATGAAGCAGAGTGAAGAACTTAATAAAGAGAAGAGCTGAGATTACTTATATTGAAAATAAAAACAATGGACAAAAATCAATAAGACAGAGCAGTTGTTTGAAATGATTCATGAAATTCACAAATTTTAATAACTGATAAAGAATAGAAAAAAGTTTCAAAATCGAGTATTAAATGAAATATTGATTATGACAGAAGCTGAATACATCATAAGTATAACGAAGAAATATTGTTGCTGATCTTTGGGTATGGTGAGCCCTCATCCAGAAGGGTTCAAGTATGGGAAGCTTTTTCTTCAGTGTGGTGAGGTTGCTGGAGGAATCATTCAGAGGTGGACTAAGTGAAAACATATTGGGTCATTGGGCAAGAGGAATTTGCAAGACCATACCCACTGAGGATATAAACTTTATTGACAAGCCCAGGAAGTAATAGCATTGCAATGGATTGAAGTAGAAATGTCAAAAGACAAAATTCCATACCATGAATAAAAACTCTTAGAAATGTAAGGAATAGAGAATGATATGGAAAAAATTATATATCCCAGAGAATTTGCTTAGGTTGTAATTCCACATCTATCACACCTAGTTTTAAGAGTTTTTTCTTTCTCCTGAGTGACTCGATTATGATGTAATTACCTAAAGATGAGATCATAAGGGAGTAGGTCAAGCTCTTGTTTCAGTATGAATGAGTCCATATAAGGAAGGCAGGGCATGTTTCTGATTTGGTGGCACTTGTGACTTATAAGCAGAGGGTGGCCCTCTTGTTCAGTGGGAATTGTGCCCTTATAAGGAGAATAAGGCAGGTCACTCTTTTGCTGGGACTTGTGTCCTTTTAAAGAGAGCAGAGCAAGCTCCTAATCACTGTGCCTTAAATCCTTATATGATTATTTTCCTCCTACCTTATTGAGATTTGAAGTGAAGTATTTTAACTGCCATCCCTCTAATTTTGTTGTTCTACATCTATTTGTGCAGTTCCCAAAAGTGATCCCTTTAAGATGAGAAAGCGAAACACCTGCGATATGAACCCATCGCAGCATTCGTTCAATAAGATGCATAAAGCTGTTCTCATAAATCTCCATCCCTGCCCCCTCAGTTACTGATGGCCCAACGTAACATGTACACATTGTGTGTGGAGTCACGGCTGAGGTGGCCTCTGAGGATCTGTGTGCCTCAGCCTTGTGAATGACCTTTTAGGTATCCCCTGGGACATCAGTGTTACATAATCTCTTTTCAAAGAAACCTTCTCTTCTATATCCTGGAGACCTTCATGGCTGTGGTCGTGCAAATTCGTGGGTTACTCTCAGTTCATCTTCCTCTTGTGTTTGAGAAAAGTACCTGCCATCTCTTTAGGGATTGTAATCTCTTTAATGAGTACATCTTCCTGAGAATTAGCTTTGCATGCACTTTCTGGACAAACTGAAAGCTGTTGAAATCTTTGATCTCTTTCTTGTCTCGCATTCTCACAGTAAAGCAGGCTAAAAGCTGTCAGGAATAGCCCTGCCAGTGACTGAATGCTGTGCTTTCTGAGAATTTCCTCCACTAGATTAATTAGCCCAGTGCTTTAAAATTCAGCCTCACACAGTCTCAGGACATGGACCAAATATGATCAATTTCTTTTTCAGATTATGACACAAGTGGTCTATAGTCCAACTTCAAATAGGGTCCTCAGTTCCCTATGAAAGCTCCTGAGCCAGGTCTGCATTTCTGTTTGTATTCTGTGTCATCTGAGCACCAGAACTCCCATTGAACTCTAATTAAAACATTCTAAAGCTTTTGCAGCTTGCATCCCTAAACCATTACAAATTCTTACTTCCAGCCAGCTTCAGAGGTTTCTGATCCAACTGATCAGTTTACTCAGAGCAGTGACCCCACATCTCCCTATACCAGTTTCTGTTTCAGTTAGTTCTTGTGTCAGTCTAACCAAACTCTCTGTTGAGAACAACCAAGAGGACAAAGAGTTTGTCCAGGACACATGATGCCACTGGTCTCAGTCCATGGCCTGCTGCATTTATTTGGGCCCACCCTCAGGGAGCACATCATGAGAAAAGGGCCCAGTGAAGGAGAACTGCTCCCCACATGGCAGGGCAGAAGCAGAGGGAGAGAAGGAGGGATCACAGGAAAGACGGTCTTCCAGGTCAAGACCCCAGGGACTCCCCTTCCCCAGCCACACATCAGCTGCCCACAGTTCCCACACAGTAACTCCACTGGAAGCATGATTGTCTGATTAGGTTACAGTTCTCACAATCTAGAGTTTTAGCACTGTTTCTACATGAACACAGGAGCTTTAGGGGGACACCTCATATCAAACCCATAGGAGACTGTAAGCCTATCGACTCAGTTCATGCTGGCAGGACAATCACACATTCAAGTCCAACATGAGCAACTTAGTAAAATCTTGTCTCAAAATTCATATGTACACACATAAATACACACATAAATGGCTGAGGATGTACCTCAGTGTTAGAGCACTTGTCTGATATGAGTGAGGCCCTGGGATCAATCACCACTATGACTGCCCTTACACACCACCCCAAAATAAATAGTGTATGAGGGATTGAGTTCAATCCTTCTTCCCCTTGTACCGTGTGAGGATACAGCAACAAAATGCTTTGATGTTGAAGTGGGAGAAGTTAAGTCCTGCTAATAAATTACCCAGTTCAAGGCATTTTTTTATAGCAGCATGAGGGAACTCATTTATCTGTGAGTGCTTCCCTTTCATTCCCCTTTGGGAAGGACACTCACTGGTTCTAGGATTCTTGCTTCCACATTGTTTCCTTTATCACCATAAACATATCAACTCACTGTTGTTTGAATTCCAGATTTCTAATAAGAAATCCCTGGAAGGAATACAGAAAAAAATTGTGATGAAGAATTCCTTCCCCTTAACCCAATGTGTGAAGACTGTGCTCTCCAGTGTCTTTGGGAACAGAGCATTTTGTTATAGTACTGCAGTGGGAGTGATGTACACCACTCACTTGGAAGAAAAAGGAATTGAATACCTTGAGGGTAGATATAATAAGTGTTCCAACGCCCGACAGAAATTTTGTTACTTGAAATGGCAAGTCCTTTGGAGTAGTGTACACATTTTAATTTGTAAGCAGTCTCCATAACCCAAAAAGAGGGGGAAAAAAAAGTAACAAGTGCAGTCCTGTTGAATTCTTATTGTGAAGATGACAAAACTTCTGGAGGCCCAAAAGGGAGGTGACCCACTGGGGGTTCTGGCCTCCCATGATTGGGCCATTTCTTGCTCTGACCTCACAAGGAGCCATTGTGAGGCAAGTTGAAAGGGCAGGTATATAAGAGGGTGGGCTGTAGCTGGGCTTTTGTCCACAAGTACAGGAAGCTCTTGGTGGTGACCTGTCGGACTCCCAGCTAGTTAGCGTGTTTGGCGGTTGGCGGTTGGTGGCTGTGGTCTTGGGATATTGGTTCTTTGATTTGGGTTTGTTGTTTTGTCTTGTTTTGTTTTCTGGTTTTGATTTGTTGTTTTGGCTTGTTATTTTTTTTAAGCTAGCATCCTTAGGTGGTGCTCCTGCTTAGGATGTTTAGCCAGAGTAGTGAGAGTGAGAGTAGGTCAGCCTCAGCGTGGGGGCTCCGCTCCCGCCCTGAGCGCGCCTTCACCGACCACTACGAGTTCGTGAGGGCCATTGGGCATGGCGCCTACAGCCAGGTGGTCCTGGCCCGCCATCGCCCCACTGGGGCAGAGGTGGCAGTGAAAGTCCTGGAGTTGGTGCCGGAGAACATCCCGGTCTTCTCCGAACCGAGTGTGTGGATGAGCCTGGAGCACCCCAGTGTGGCCCAGCTCTTCCAGGTCATTGGCACCAAGAAGCACATCTACATGGTGATGGAGCACGCAGGTGGGGGAGAGCTACTGCAGCACATCGCACGTGGCATGCAGGAGGAGGAGGCCCGCAGGGTCTTCAGGCAGATGGTGTGTGCCGTGGGCTACTGCCACCACAGGGGCATCGTGCACCGGGACCTGAAGCCAGAGAACATCATGCTGGATGCCAGAGGCGACATCAAGCTCGTGGACTTTGGCGCTGCCACCAGGTTCCGGCCTGGGCAGAAGCTGAGGAGGTTCTGGGGTACTCTCCCATACCTGGCCCCCGAGACAGTCGTGCGGGAAGAGTACGAGGGCCCCCCAGTGGACGTCTGGAGCCTGGGGGTCATCCTGTACTTCATGTTGACACAGACCCTCCCGTTTATGGCCTCCACCTCCCAGAAGCTGCTGATGTGCATCGTCCTGGCAAGGTACCATGTCCCTGGCCGTGTGCCCGTCAAAGCCCGAAGGCTCATCCGCAGCATACTGACGGTGAAGCCCCAGAAGCGGCCCACGGCCCAGCAAATCTCTCAGCACCCGTGGCTGAAGCAGGGCGAGGAGGACGCACCCCACCCGTGGAGGGAGGTACTCCCCAAACACCCAGACCCCGAAATCATGACGCTCCTGCTGGACATGGGTTTGGATCCATACCAGACCTGGTTATCCCTGGTCCAGAGAAAGTTTGATGCGGCCATGGCCACCTACTTGATTGTCCAGCACCGGAAAAGCCAGGGGGTCGGGTGCACGTTCCAGCGGAAGCCTGTGCCTCCCAGGTTTGTGCCTCGCCCACGCGCCGTGGATCCATCTGCTTTCCCTGGCCTCCCAAGGAAGAGCAAGAGTGAGCCTGCCCTTCACAACTTCCCCTCGCCCTGTGAGCCTCAGCTGCCCCAGGAGGCCAAAGAGCCAGGGCAGGAGGCCGCCAGAAGGGCCAGCCTGCCCGCGATCCCTCTCGGCTTCCCGCCCACAGAGGACCCCACTCCCAGCTCAGCCTCCCAGTCTGACTCTCTGTCCTACTTGCCCAAACGCTGGAGGGCGCTGCTGAGGCTGCTCGGAAGAGCCCACGGAAACTCCTCCCAGGATTCACCCGCAGACAACAGGAAGGGCTGGACTGGGAGGATCGCCACCTGTGTCCGAAGACTGTGCTGCTGCCTGCCACGCGCCAGCAATGCGGTTGTTCCAATGGCAGAGAGAAGAGACGCGCCGGACCCATAGACGGTGTGGCCACGAGCAAGTGGAGAGCCGAGCCACACAGAACCAGCGCCCAGCCTGGGTCCCCTCTGCCCCCACCTGCCAAAGACACCAGAGACTGTTCTGCCCGGGACATTTCACCTGCCCTGCCCCTCTCTGTCCTTTCTCCCATTCTTCTGAAATGTTGCTTACTAAATTTGTTTTAGACAATTGTATAATAAAATAATTGTTTCAAAGATTGATAAACAGGACTGATTTAAAGAAAGGAAGGGCCTGAAGGGGTGGGCAGGTTCCCACCAGCCATCATCTTCCATGCCATCTTCTGTACCAACGGGCTTCCCTCTCCTGTATCCACAGACTCCCTTACCCTGAAAATAGGTGGTGACTCACTGGCCTTCTGGCAGTGCAGAAGGGAGTCCCACTCTCCCTGACCCAGTGTGGATGGGTCTGTCCCTTTCAGCCAGTGTAGTCCCAATGGTTTTCTAGTAACGATTGCCAGGAGGAATTCCTCCTGAGGTGCATGGACATGTGGGTGGCAACTGTGGGAGAAGTCCCAGGTGAGAAGGCATGGGAGGCCTCAGGATGTTCTATGGCATCATCTCCATGGTACTGTGTCTAGGGAGGGGAGAGGTGCCAGTGGGCAGGGCCATGCCCTCCTGCAGCAGTGGCTGGGTCCCTCACCACCTGCCATGAAGACTCTGCATGAAAAATCTTCATCACATGACTTGCCACAGTTACGGGACAGGATGCACACAGGCTTCCAGGACTGGAGGTGTCAATCCATCTTATGGATGCAATTTTAGAGAAAGGTGAAGTGCACCATGTGGAATTGCTCTCACCTCTGGTTTCTGTGAACCCAGTTTTGTAAAGCCAAGTGCACACAAATGACAAATGGGAAATGGCCAGGCGAGTCAAAGGGGGCGGCTTTGAGCACCTTTGGTCTCTCTCATCTCCACAGGTCTGGCACTCTGTGCTGCTCTGACAGCAGCTTCCTGCTCTTCTCCTTCCTGATCAGAAGTGGATATCTTGTTAAAAAGCATAATTCAGTGTTGTGTAGGTTTCAGTATTGAGATCTTTCATATCCTTGGTTAGATTTATTCCTAATTTTTTGGAAGTTACTGTGGATCGGAGAGTTTTCCTAATTTCCTTTGCAACAGATTCATTATTGGAGCCAAGAAAAGTGACTGTTTTATAGGTGTTGGTCTTCTATCTTGCTGCCTTGACAATTTTTGTTTTTTGTTTTTAATCAACTCTCGAAGTCTTCGATTGTTTTTTGGGGGTTCTTTTTCAACATAGAAGATCATGTGTTCCTGTTTTTCTCCCCTTCTTTCTTGCCTGATTCCTTTGGCTACAGTTTAAAGGTTGTGTTGAATGATAGTGGGGAGAGTGGAGTGGACATGCTTTCCTTGTTCCTGCTTGTAGAGGAAATGGTTTCAGTGTTTCTTCATTCACAAGGATGTTGGCTTTTGGTTTGTCTTATATATGCCTACAGATGTTTGGGAAATTCCCTTTTTCCTTAGTTTCTCTAGTTTCACCCTTCGTAAAAATGAATGGGCGCTGGCCTTTGTCAAATTCTGGTTCTGCATCTCTTGATGTAATCCTGTGATTTTTGTCTTGAACTCTATGTGGTGAATTACATTTATTGTTTTCTACTCATTTTCGTATTGTTTTCTTTTTCTATGGCCTTGAGGTGTGCCATGAGTTTATATATTTCATATCTTGCTATATTTCAATTGTTTCAAATATAGGAACCTATTTGTAGAAACTTTTATATCTGCCTTCATACTCTCTTATAAATTTTGATTTATTTTATCTCCTTATTGATTTGTAAGATTTTTCATTTCTCTATTGGTCTTTTCTTTCTGCAATTTATTCCTCATTTTAATGAGAATTATTTAATCTTCTGGTGTATGTGCTAGATTTTTTTTTCTAGTCCATGTGTCATTTCAGTCCATTATTATCTATATAAAAAATTGCAAGGAGTTCTCTATCCTTTGTATTTGTAAATATTTGCTTCATCCCCTCAAATTTGGTATATTTTATGAATATATTATATGTACTGTTAGAAAAAAGGGAACTGATTTTTGTCCATTTATCTATTCATTTATTTGGTTTCTCATTTTGTAGTCCTGGGGATCCAACACTTTACCACAGTACCTTTAGAAATGACAGTCAAGTGCTGTATCATTTGGCTACATCCTCAGCTTTTCTGGCCATAATTAATCTTTTTATTTATTTATTTATTTATTTATTTTTACTGTTTGTGTTTGAGTAATTTGAGTTCAGCTGTACATCTTGAAAAATTTTTCTTTTCACAATTTCTTTCATTTGAAACCCAGCCTGAAAACAGAACATTTCAAATTATAATGTAATTATATATGTGTGGGTACATATTAATATCACATGTATTAGTTTCTAATCCTGCTGATGCAAATGACCATGAATTTACTTGATTTAAAGCAACATTAATTTATTATAGTTCTCTTGGTCAGAGGTTTCATTGGGTTTAAGTAAAGGCGTCACCAGTTGCTTTTCTTCTAGATATTCCATGCTAGAATGTCCCTGCCTTTTTGTCTTTCTAGTGGTCACTTGCCTTCTACAACTAATGTGGCCTGCATTCATCTTCAAAGCCAGCAGAATAGCGCCTTCAAGTTTCTCTGATTTCTGACACTGCTCCCTGCTTTCTTTTTTGGTCTCATATATTATATGGGACTCACCCAGACAATCTAGGATAATTGTCCTATCTTGAAATTTTTAATCACATCTCAAAGTCCATTTTGTCATATAAAGTAACATTTTCACAGGCATCGATTAAGTCCTTGACATTGTGAAGTTAATTTTGTGTGTCATCTTGAATGGGTCACAGGATGCCCTGATTGCTGGTTAAAAATTATTTCTCAATGTATCTGTGACGTTCTATGTGGAAGAGATAAGCTTTTGAATCAGTAGACTGAGGAAAGTAATAATACTCCCATGGTTGGTGGGCATCTCACCCACAGAAAGCAAACCTGTGTAGTAGTCCTTATATGTGGGGGATTTATTTCAGGACCACTAGAACATGCCTGAAACTGTTGATAATAATAAATCCTATATAGTTCTCATACCTTCCTCTATACATACATCCCCATAATAAAGTTTAATTTATACATTAAGCATGGTGAAAGATTAACTATAATAACATAAGTACATAACAATTACAGTAATATACTGTGATAAAATTTATGTGAATGTAGCCCCTCTCTGTCTCCCCCAATACATCTTAGTTGTTTAGGAATCACTCTCCTGTTGTTGACCATCAACTCTTAAAAGTCAAACTATGTGTAAATGGGGACTGCTGGAGAGCAAAATGTTGGAGTAATTTTGTATTAACTCTGCCTGATTGTTTGAGGTGAGACAGTGTCTCCTTCCACTCTTGGATCTTAGGTCTTCAGCATCAGGAACCATGCTTTTGACTTTCCAGTTTCAAGGCTTTGAACAGGTTTTCCTCAGTCTCATTTGCAGACAGCAGGTGATGGAACTCAGGCTATATACTTGCATAAACTAATCCCCATAAATCTGTTTCTTTAAAGACCACTAAATCATAGACATCTTTTGGGAAACTTTGCTACCATATATATCAGCATACTGCTCATTTATATATTGAGAGAGCCTAGTTTGATACTGCATTATTATTTTGACATTAGAAATGAAGAGACTGACTTTAGAATTATTAGTAAGCAAGTGGTCTGAAGCAATAAGTTTCCTACGACCCTTTTGGTAGAAAAATTGAATTCATATTTACTTGATTTTTAAAAGTTTTCTAACAAACTTCAAGTACACCACTGTGTTCTTTGTTGCATGTATTAGCTAACAGGGTATTATCATTCAAAATATGCTAAATGGGTACACTCACATAGCAATAAATTTCCATTAATTGGAAGGAGAAATCCCATATCAACTCTTTGAGTCTTTACAAACCATAGTGACTCAAATATAATTAGATAATAGATGAATATTTGTGATTACAACTTGAGGTCTTCCACAGAGGTATAGCCTTTCTGCTTTGGTAATTGCTTCTGCTCACATTCCCTGTTGTCTTTTGTGGGTCTGGGTGAGTAAAAGAACTCTGTATTTTTAATCTCCTGTTTTAAGCAACAACTTCAAGTTCACTTCTAACCACAGCCATCTCAAATGTTCAGAGGTAATGAAAATCTGGACCTATAATCATTTAATAAACTCATGAAATCAAAGATTAGGCATAGATTGTATTTTAGAATACTAAAAGATGGAACCAATTAAAAGGAAAAATAAATGACAAAAAACTGAACTGGCACTTTAACAATGAGATATGAAACAAATATGCAAAAAAAGTGATATATTTTCATTTTTTTGTATAAAAATAAAAGAAAGAACCTGAAATTATGAAGTAAACATCCTGAAGGCAAATAATTTTGCCAGATATGAACATCTTTATTAATAAGATGACATTGTGTTTATCCATTCTCAGGTGCTACCGGGAAGGAGCTTTTGACTTCTAGTTCAGTATTCTGCTTCCTTAAGCATTTCAAGAACTTCAGATTATATAAAGAAAATATTTTATATAGGTTATTAAAATACTAACAAGCTGTTATATGACTAAGTTGAGAAAAATACAATTCTAAAACAATTAGTTTTGCTGACAAAAAGGCAAGGAGTACATTATTAGAATGGAGGCATACTTTAAGGAATATTGTGTTAGAATGTAAAGTAAAATTTAAATCATACTTTGAAAATATGTAGTTGAGAGTTGAGCATTATAAATATATTGAATGGGAAAGACAAAATGTGCTTAAGTAATGATATTAATGGAGATGGATTTAGTGATAAGTCTAACAACACACAGAAATGTGACTATTTTAATAAGGTTTGGGACAAAGAGGAATTCTTGTCCTTAATTAGAAGTTGTAATTTCATGTAAGAGACAATTAAGGAGTATGAACGAATATGACAGAAGTGGATGCCTTGACAGAATCAAAATATTAGTTACAAAAACGATTTTTATCTTTTACTTTGTAGCACATTTGCAAAGATAAGAGGTAGTATAATTATGCTTTAGATAACTAAAACAATAACAATTGATAAAATGTCCTTAAAATAATCTGTAGTTCTGTGATTATTAATTAAAAAATACTAGCTTAGTGGTAAGATATGTAGAAGACATGTTGTAGCGAACAACACAAGAATAAGGTTAAGATAGCAAGATACAGGGATGCAGATACTTAGCCAAGAATACCACATCTCAGAACATCATTTAAAAAAGAAATAGATATGCTTCTCCATGAACTAATATGCTGATGGTGCATTAGAAACCTTGCGCCAATTACAGAAGCTGAAATTTCAGTTGTCTTAGTCATACTACAACTGTAAATATACACCAGCTCCTTGAAGAAGGAATAAAGGAGAAAATAAATTATTACCAAATAAGGTCAATGAACAAATAAGGTTATCACACAGCTACATTCTCCTGATCCTTTATGGTTCATGAAAACATCCAGCTTCTGTTGAAAAGCATGCTCTTTCCTTCTCTTCTAGTTCAAAGTCTATAGGAATTTTATTGGAATGACACCTCCCCACTAACTGCTGCCTCAGAAGCTGATGAGGAACATGGAGGAGAGTGTGCCCCACAGTTGCCTTCTTGGTATAGTGCAGGTAAACAGAAGAGTTTTCAGAAAAAGCTTGCAGTATTTAAGGGCAGCATGGTGGCACATTTGGGATGATCTTTTCTTGGAAATAACTGGGTAGCATTATTTGTGGCACCACATAGGTAACAATTCACTGCAAGGCAGTGTAGCCTCTCTTTTGAAATTAAAAAAAAGAAACTCTTTTATATATTTTGTAACATAAATAATAGCACTTAATAAAGCACCTATTTCAATGGGGCTTCAGAGTAAGTGCAATTGTCACAGGACCTACCCTAGACCACAAAGGCTATGTACAAAGAGGCTTAACACCAAAATAAGTCGGAAAACAAAAGTGTTTTTTCTTGGTCCTTTGCATACAGATTTTAAATAATGTAGCTTTAATAATTAGTTGACAAATTCAGAGTCCTGCTTGCCTGTAAATCCATTTCTATCAGAAAGACATCTAATAAAATAAATTATATTTTGAATAAGCACATAAAACATTAAATGATAAAATATAATATTATACTGTATTATGGTAAGACACAATTTTTAAGAAGTTACATTTTTAAGAACTTTCATGTCTTATTAAAAGTAGTTGAAATTTTGACCCTGATAAGCATGTAAAATGGATGCTTTTTTTGTTGTGTGGTTTTGCAATGAAAATGTAATGTAGTACTTCTTTCAGAAGAAACTACATAGATATTTGCAATATAAAACACAAAAGATGAGAATATGTTTTTGTTGCAACACCACTTTTACTGGACTCAGCTGTTTTAAAACACATTGAATTTTAGAACTGTATTATTTAGGCTGACTGAAGTTTAATTTTATGTTCTTGTACTAGAATGGTTATTTGTGACCATGGAATCCATTTATAACTGATTCTACATTGATTTACTGTGTGTCCCTGAGCAAGGCAATTAACTTCTTTCTGACTCCATTTCTTAATTTATATGGTACAGGTGCCATTATTATGCAGAAATGGTAGAATAAATTTTAAATTTCCAATGAGGAAGAAACTAAGGGGGAGCAAAGGACCATATGTGATGGAAATCTGGTCCTCTATCTTAAAACACTAGTTTTTAAACTCTGTGGAAGCTTCTTAACCTAGTCAGATGACTCAATCTATATAATTGATAAAAGCAAGACTATAAACAGAATAATGTATTTAATGTTTTTTTCAAACAAGGAAGGAAAGCCATTTTACATATGGCAGGAGTTGTGTCTCATGAACATTAGTTGGCTTCCACAGTATGGTAGTAAGGGTAGTATAATGTCAATCATAGAAGAAAATGGGTTAGAAACTATTTATTCTCTCCTTATTGTAGACTGTCATGAAAAAAGCAATGTTAATTGTCCTTAGCGCTATAAGTTTTCACATTAGACATGATTTGCAGTATATTTCACATTAAGTATATCTCTCTCAAGAATCATTCAGATCCCTGCAATTATGACATTAGAAAAATATTTTCCTCATAGATACAAAACTTTTAACCATATTCTATATTATGAAAAATTTCCTGATTTTAAAAAATGCAGAATTAAATATTAACCAACATCCTCTAGAGCTTTTGTAATAATAGATATAGGCAAATGACCCAGAGGATGATAGAATCTGAGTGGTAATCATGAATTGAAAAAATGCTTGCTCTGAAAAATTGCTTGTACTGTGTGTGGGTAGAGTGGAGATTTGATGTTGGCGAGAGGGAAAAATGGTACAATCCTTGATCAAACTAACAGAGTTTTACTTTCAATAAAAATTAAAAGGGAAGAAAAATTAAAAACAGCTCCTGAGAAACAGGTGGCAGGAGAAAGGTGGGGAAAGGGAAAAGGAAAATGAAAAAAGAAAATGAAAATCATATCACCTGGAATTTAGCAAATGGGGAATAGTTCTCTCCAAAATTTTAGTATCAAAAGTTTCCTCCAATGATCTTGTGGTTTTGTAATCCCAGTATAAATAACCCATATTATCTGAAAAGCTGGAAATTGAAAAAATAGTTATGGAAGTCACATGTTTTAGTAAAAGGGTGGTCCAGTAAATGCAAAAACAAAAACCTGCTGCTGTCAGTAGTTCTAAAACTAAACCCTGGGGGCTTAGAAGTCACTCTCACAAATTGCTAAACCTAAGTAAATGTAGCATCCTACTGTAGATTCATCAGAAAAAAATCATGGCATAATTAGTGTTCTTAGTTTTCTATTGAGGGACAAATCAAATAAGAAATAAAATAAGAAATAATAGACAGTGTTTTTAAGAGAAAAGGCTTATTTTTAAAAAGTGACTATATGAATTAATAAACATTATAAGCTTAAGAAATGAATACCTCAACAGAAAAGATGAGTTTAAGAAAAAAAAATAATGAATTGGAAGGGCGAGACTAAAGATATAGTGAAAAGTAAAGTACAGAGCAGCAAAGACATGAAAGGTGAACAAGAAATCGAGTAATATGGAGGATAAAATTACCAATATATGGCTACATGGAATTTCAAATTTAAAGGTAATTTCAGAGTACACTCACATACACACAATCACAAAAATTCCCAAGCAAAATGCATATAAATAAAATCATACAAAGTCTAATGGTTATAAAATTTCAAAATACTGACTACAAATTTATCTCCAAAGCAAATGAACAAAACCCAGAAAAATTAGAAAAAAATATTTAGAAAAAATATTGTATTAGAAGAATACTTACCCAAGAAACAGTCTTAATAGGATAGCTACTTAGTAATACTATAACAAAGGAACTCAAAATGTATAGACATGTAGGACATTGTTTCCTAGAAAATGTCATATGAGCTGTGATATCAAAAGAAAAAAATAGAGATGTTTTGTAGATCACTGTGGATTGAGTTAATCTCCCAAGGGTTCTTGAATTGGAAGCTAGCCCCAGGGAGGCAGTGATGGGAGGTGGTATGGAACCCTAAATATGTGGGACTTAGTGGGATGTTCTTATGTCAACACGATGCATATGCTCAAAAGAGGCTCTAGCTTCTCTGTGGTTCTTGATGGCGATATCATTTCTGTCTCCTACATGTGTTTCCAACCATTCTGATACATTCATCTTGAGGGTTTCACTAGAACCAAGCAGATGTCTACACCAGAGCCAAATAGATATCTGTACCATGATCTTGAACCTTTAGAACTGTCAGTTAAATAAACCACTTTTCTTTGTAAAGCAGCTTGCCTTTATGTTACTATATTTAATTACAGTGACAGAAGACTAATGCATGGTTGAAACATTCCCATGCTGCATCAGAGTAAATTCACAAAATCTCACTTATAAATCTCTGTTATTATTCTAGTTCAAGCTAAATGTCTGTGAAGAAAAAAAACATGGAAAGCTGGCCTTGAGGTCCTTGACATTCCTTGCTTTCTCTTATTCATTACCTGTATCTTTAAAATTATTAGTAAAATAAGATCTCTATTTATTAAAGCCTCTTCTGACATTCTGTCTCATGTGTTAGTCTTACCGATTAGCTATTTTTTTTCATTGCCGATTATAAGCACTTCTTCACGCACTGTGAAAAATATGCATATGCTTAGATTATCTTATCTCCTGTATCCCTTTTTACACAAATATGAATAGAAAACGTGAATTAATAAGTTTAAGACTTTTGAATATGATTTTTAATCTGCTGGCATTCTGAAGTACAATTTAATGGGGTATACATTCAAGGAAACAGCATTTCTGTTCAAAATCAATTTGATTAGTTCAGTAAGTCATTTTTGACATTTGAGATCAGTATATTAATCTTCCATTTAGCCATTATTCCTTCAACTTAGGAGATCAAGAGAGCAAACTTAAATGCAACTAAATGGTACTTAAAAGCACAAGTATGGAATCTAGTGTCCTTTGGGCATACATTCACTGAATTCAAATTCACTCTAATTTTGATTTTCTTTGACATAATTCTGTTACTTTTGTGACATATTTTATTACTCAAAATTTAACTTGTAATGGAGATGCCCTTAAATTTGTCCTTGAAGCATGCAATCATTTCCCAAGAAGTTAAAGATACTTTAAAGAAAGTGAGTTATAGAGATATAAAATCAAAGAAAGTTTAGACTACATGAAAATATAATTGCAGGAATATTATTATTTTTAGGAAAACTTATAAGTAAGTATAATATTTTATATTATTGAAACCAGTTAAAATGTTTAACCATTTTCTACATATAAACCTTTAAAATGAGAAGTATCTGAGAACATTATTAATTTTGTTATTCTATGCTTATTTTTGAGCACATACATCAATATTTAATAAAGTTAATGGCAATTAATATAACTGGTAATATTAATGATCCCATTGATTGTAAAACTGGGTTACCTTCTTACATATAATATTAACATGTTATGATTAGGTAAGCAGTATTTTCTTGGCACTTTTCTGAAACCTAAATAAAATAGTGAACTTGAAAACTATTATGTATTTATTAATTTCATGATAAATATCCTAAATTTATAATTTGTTGCCAAAATGAAAAATGATATAACAACAGTTGAGTGACTAATAACCAAGAAGGCATATTTTCAGGTACCACATCACAATGTTCATATAAGTAAGACTGGATATATGACCATTATATTTACAGATATATATATTTGGGGTTTAGATTACCTTTTAAGAAAAGACAAAGGTGCCAGTAAAAAGGAAAATAAAGATTAATATGACTAGGTGATGCTGAAATGAAGTAGTGCTTCCAGGTTATTCAGTGATGAAATCAACCATGTGTAGGTAGGAAGTAGGTGCAAATTACTCAATCACAAGTTAAATTCCAGAAGATGATAGACATTATTTTCGAACTGCCTTTATTGTCCTCATTGACAAATAAGAAATTTTTATGAAAATCTATTATTTGTTGAAAGGCCACATAAAAATGTTTCTAAAAGAATATTATAGCCTGCCTGAGAATTTTTAGAAATGTATTACAAACAAAAATTGGGGAAAAAAAACAAATTAGCACCAATGTATTTACTGATTCATGTATGTAATATCTTTTTATTGACATTGACTATGTTAGGTGCCAAGGGTTAGTACAAACTGGCACAACTACCACAAATAAAGATCAAACCCAACCAAACGAAACCAAACAAACAGAAAACACTTAAAAGTAAAAAAAAAAAAAAAAAGTCCTTCACAAAAGGAAATTATCCAAAATAATGGCGTTATTTTATGGGGTTGAGTTGTGATCTTAGAGTCTCTGCTTTTTCTTTTTCCTGTGAGGTGACTCTTACCTTAAAGCATCCTGAAGAAACCCTGTCGGAGCTCTGTGGTACTGTGGTTAAGAACCTTATAAACATCATCTCATTCATCTGATGATTAATAACAATCCTTACTTTATACTTACAGAAATTAAGGTTTAAAAATTAAATCTTCCTTCAGGCACTTACCATAGAGTAATTTCTCATTTGTAGGATAGGTTTTATCTCTGTATTCTGGTATCACGAAAATGTACCTCTTTTCAATAGTCAGAATTGTTTTGGCATTTGTTTCTGTAATGGTTTGAATAAATGGTTACAGCACATTCAGAAGTGCCTTTAGTTCTAAATTTTTGCAATTTGTTCCATAGTTTATTTACTTATGGAAAGATAACGACTCTTATTTATGTTATTTGAAATTCTATTCGTAAGTGATGGTGACCCCTCCCCCAATATTTAAGAAGTAATATCCATCTGCAATTCTATATGCATTGTATTTATAGCTGGATCTGCTCCCACATGACCATGACATCTAATGTCCTTCATCTCTGCTTTTGAGATAAACAGATTCTACACACTTCTTCCAGTCTCCGAAAAAAAGTGCCACATTTTAACAGTTTTTATTTTTTGTCAGGCACATATATTTGTCCAGAAGTGCGATTAATTTGAGTTATGAAATCATTTTTGTTTGCTCTATAAAAAGGATTGGAATCTTCAGTAATTTCTGAGTTTTTGGATATGCGTAATTGACTCATTTGAATCCTGAATAATAGGATTTAATTAGGCAGACTGACTCATTTTGAGACCTAGTAAAAATATTTCAGTGACAAACTTATTTGTGGCAGTTTTGAGACTTTTCCCAGGTCATGTTGACTGAGTTTACTTTTTCCAGAATAGACACTCAGATACCAATCTGCAACTGATGAGAGGTTTGAGTCTCAACTGCAAAACAGAGAATTTGGTTCTTTGAGAAAACCAATACCTATAAAACACTTCTGTCACATCCTGTGCAACAATGGATAAACTTCTTGCCAGGTCTTACTTAAAGTTAGAAAAAGAAGAAAAGGGGGTGAAAAATAAGAAAGAAAACCAATAGGAATAAGATTTCTAAGAGTGAGATAGTCATACTTGAAATTACTTGGTAATTGACTTTTTAATACATGGGACTTTTCTAATGACAATTAAAGCTGAAAACTTAAGCTGAAAATTTGACCTAGATAAAATTGTTTATCTGTGAAGAATTGTAAGTACAGTCTTGATCTCTTCATGTATCTTTTCATATTAATCATAATATAAAAGAGTGAAACTTACACAACCGATTCCAGGTTTGAAACAGAAACAATGCAAAAGAAAAGGACTTCTCATTTAATAATAGGAAGTTTTAAAATGCTGAAAATTCCTACAACACTTTCATTATTTTTTTTCCTTAATTCATTCATACTTACAGGGAAATTTGGCCTACCAGTAAGTCTGAGAACATCTCCATTACTTTTTACTCTCTCCAAAATTTAAAATGGTTTCATGCATTAGAATATATCAGCCAATTTCCAAGAAAACACTAGCCCCTGTACTGACTTTAAGATTCACATTTTATCTCCACACAGACACATCCATGTACCAGAATCTAGATGATACCTGTGGTTCCATCACAGAAATTAGTTCCTGTCAGTTCTTCACAATATTGATGTCTTACACAAAATTTCACAATTTTTTTTTCACCAGGCCATAAGGGTTGCACTTTTATGATATGTAAGTCATTACTCTCATTTTTCATTTTTCATTTTTTTTTTTTTTTGGGTGCTGGGGATCGAACCCAGGACCTTGTGCTTACAAGGCAAGCACTCTACCGAGTGAGCTATCTCCCCAGCCCCGTAAGTCATTACTGAAGTAGTCAAAATAATAAATGTGCAAATCCATTTTTTAAAATTGTCCAATCATCTTCCCCTATGTTAAAATTTATAGTACATGAGTATGCATGTGTGCATGTGTTTGTGCAGGTGTGTGTATATGTGTGCATGTGTTTACAAAATAAACCATGATAAATCTTAACATAAAAAAGAAAATTAGTAAGTGAGGAAAAATAGATAAGATTGGAATTTGTACAATTTTAAATTTTAGAAATATCTTATAAAATTGAATTTAAGTGAAATGCAAGCTTTAAATGTTCACATTGATATTTATGATGGAAACTGATGATAATTATTTTTCTCATGATTATCTTATTAATTTATTAATGGATATCAGATGTTCTTTGGGAGTCTTTGGCCTATTGTGATTACTTTGGCTTAAGACAGCTCTGTAAGTTGAATACTATGATTATCATGATTTCTTTAAATGGGGAATTTAAGAAACAAAGAGATGGTATGGTTTTCCTGGAAAGGTAGAAAGAAAAAGTGAGAAAACTAATTCCTCAGAACAAACGACATCACAGCATATCTTATAATTTATAGTCTTTGGCTGCTGACTCAATAACAAATATTAAGCCATATGGCATATTTTAACAGTGAAGTTCTATGAAATGGTGAATATATATATATATATATGTATGTATATGTGTATATATATATGCCATGCTAAAATGTTAAGCAAGTAATATGTAGAATATTTATTAAAATGAGAAAAAGGTTAAATTACAATAAAATTAAAAAACTTCAGCATGTATGTCTGTATCCTAATTTTTTCTTGTCTCATGAGTACATCCAAAATATTTGAGTAGAGCCCATCCTAAGATCTCATTTAAATTTTTTTATTTTTTATTTTCGAGGATGGGTACTAGGAATTGTAACCAGGGACACTCTACCAATAATTATATTTTTATTTTTTATTGTTAGACAAGGTCTTATTAAGTTGTTGAGGCTTGCCTTAAACTTCTGATCTTCTGCCTCTGCCTCAAACTGTGGAGTCGCTAAAATTACAGGCATATACTACCACACCCTGACACCTGATTTGACATTGCTTTCTTATTTAAGACCCTATTTTTAAACCCAGTTAAAAGTTGAGGTACTGAGAACATTTCAATGTATGAAGTTAGAGGAGACATGATTCACATGATAATAGATGATATAGACACGTTTGGAATATTGGTTCTAACTATGGCTTCTGTGTTGTTTCAACTGAAGGAGCAAAGTTTGGACCTTCTGAGGACCATCCCTCTCCTTTAAGAACGTATGCAGAGAATATTCAAAGTGCATAGTAAAGAAAGAAAAGTATACCATCTGAGAAAATGGCACCTGGAGCCTAATTTTTGTTATTTAGTACCTTGTTTTGTGTACTGACAAAATCATGTAGAGATCAGCTATAATTTAGCCATGTATATAGAGAAGTTTTCTTGAGTATGCTAAAATAGAGCACCTTCACTTTGGTATTTCCATTCATAAAAACAACATGTATTTGATTTTAGAAAATACCCGACAAAAATAGATGGGTGTTATAATGATGATGGTTACAATGCAACAATTGGACTTTGGAAGATGGGAAAGGACATAAAACGTGTTAGAAATTCCTTCTACTGGGTCTTTTGGTATTCCAGGGAATTTGATGATCAGTGATAGAGGGATTGATGAGAGAGTTAGAAAGCAATTTTATCGTTCATCTGAACTTATGGACAACATTTGGGGTCTTAGAGGCAGGACAAGAAATTATTTTATATATAACACTTCTTACAGCAATATGATTTGATTTATTTTAAATAGTGGTCTCCTTTTTTTCCTAGCAAGTATAATGGTTTCCCAGTGGCTCTCTTTTGCTTCTCTGTTGTAAAGTAGCTCTAAATTCTCAATTCATAAATAACACAAGATCTCTCTTTCTCTCTCTCTCTCTCTCTCTGTTTTCTTTCCGAGGCCACTTTTTCTCCCCCCTGAACTATTCTTAGTCATTTATTGAATCTTTATATAATTTGCTAGTTAAAATCTTAACTGTCTTTTCCTAATGGAAAGTTTCTGAGATAGCTTTATGTAACTTTATATAGCACATACTACACTTTTCAGTTCAAATTAATTTATTTGAATTTTGATTATTTGCTGTTTACATTTTCATTGGATTTTTTCTTTTTATTTATTTATTTATTTTTTTTTTACATTTACATAGGGTAATGATGTTTATTTTATTTTTCCCCTCCCCCCACCCCTCCCACCCCTCTTTTCCCTCTACACAGTCCTTCTTTCCTTCATTCTTGCCGCTCTCCTTAGCCTAACTCTAAACCTAACCCTAAACCTAATGCTAGCCCCTCCCACCCCCCATTATATGTCCTCATCCGCTTATCAGCATGATCATTCGTCCTTTAGTTTTTTGAGATTGGCTTATCTCACTTAGCATGATATTCTCCAATTTCGACCATTTGCCTACAAATGCCATAATTTGATCATTCTTCATTGCGGAGTAATATTCCATTGTATAAATACGCTACAGTTTCTTTATCCATTCATCAACTGAAGGGCATCTAGGTTGGTTCCACAATCTGGTTATGGTGAATTGAGCAGCAATGAACATTGATGTGGCTGTATCTCTGTAGTATGCTGATTTTAAGTCCTTTGGGTATAGGCCAAGGAGTGGGATAGCTGGGTCAAATGGTGGTTCCATTCCAAGCTTTCTGAGGAATCTCCACACTGCTTTCCAGAGTGGTTGCACTAATTTGCAACCCCACCAGCAATGTATGAGTGTTCCTTTTTCACCACATCCTCGCCAACACCTATTGTTGCTTGTGTTCTTGATAATCGCCATTCTAATTGGGGTGAGATGAAATCTTAGGGTAGTTTTGATTTGCATTTCCCTTATTACTAGGGATGTTGAACATTTTTTCATATATCTGTTGATTACTTGCACATCTTCTTCTGTGAAGTGTCTGTTCATTTCCTTAGCCCATTTGTTGATTGGATTATTTGTATTCTTCGTGTAGAGTTTTTTGAGTTCTTTATAGATTCTGGAAATTAGCGCTCTATCTGAGGTATGGTTGGCAAAGATATTCTCCCACTCTGTAGGCTCTCTCTTCACATTTCTGATAGTTTCCTTTGCTGAGAGAAAGCTTTTAAGTTTGAATCTACCCCAGTTGTTGATTCTTGCTTTTATTTCTTGTGCTATGGGAGTCCTGTTAAGGAAGTCTGATACTAAGCCAACAAGTTGAAGATTTGGACCTACTTTTTCTTCTATAAGATGCAGGGTCTCTGGTCTGATTCCGAGGTCCTTGATCCATTTTGAGTTGAGTTTTGTGTAGGGTGAGAGATAGGAGTTTAATTTCATTCTATTGCATATGGTTTTCCAGTTTTCCCAGCACCATTTGTTGAAGAGGCTATCTTTCCTCCATTGCATATTGTTGGAACCTTTGTCTAGTATGAGAAAATTGTATTTATTTGGGTTTGTGTCCATGTCCTCTATTCTGTACCATTGATCTACCTGTCTATTTTGGTACCAATACCATGCCGTTTTTGTTACTATTGCTTTGTAGTAGAGTTGAAGATCTGGTATTGCAATACCCCCTGCTTCGCTCTTGCTACTGAGGATTGCTTTAGCTATTCTAGGTTTTTTATTCTTCCAGATGAATTTCATAATTGCTTGCTCTATTTCTGCAAGATACATCATTGGGATTTTAATTGGAATTGCATTGAATCTGTATAGCACTTTAGGTAGTATAGCCATTTTGACGATATTAATTCTGCCTATCCAGAAACATGGGAGATCTTTCCATCTTCTAAGGTTTTCTTGAATTTCTTTCTTTAGTGTTCTGTAGTTCTCATTGTAGAGGTCTTTCACCTCTTTTGTGAGATTGATTCCCAAGTATTTTATTTTTTTCGATGCTATTGTGAATGGGGTAGTTTTCCTAATTTCTCTTTCTGAAGATTCATCACTTATGTATAAAAATGCATTGGATTTATGAGCATTGATCTTGTAACCTGCTACTTTACTGAATTCACTTATGAGTTCTAAAAGTTTTCTGGTGGAATTTCCAGGTTCCTCTAAATATATAATCATGTCATCAGCGAACAGGGATAGTTTGAGTTCTTCTTTTCCTATTCGTATCCCTTTAATTTCTTTGGTTTGTCTGATTGCTCTGGCTAGAGTCTCAAGGACGATGTTGAATAGAAGCGGTGAAAGAGGGCATCCCTGCCTTGTTCCAGTTTTGAGGGAAATCAACAAATAAACGACTTAACACTACAGCTCAAAGCACTAGAAAAAGAAGAGCAGACCAATACCAAAAGTAGTAGAAGACAGGAAATAGTTAAAATCAGAGCCGAAATCAATGAAATCAAAACAAAAGAAACAATTGGAAAAATTAACAAAATAAATAGTTGGTTCTTTGAAAAAATAAATAAAATTGATAAACCCTTAGCCACACTAACAAAGAGAAAGAGGGAGAAAACTCAAATTACTAAAATTCGGAATGAACAAGGAAACATCACAACAGACACGAGTGAAATACAAAACATAATTAGAAGCTATTTCGAAAATCTATATTCCAACAAAACAGAAAACCTCGAAGACATCAACAAATTTCTAGAGACATATGAACTACCTAAACTGAACGAGGAGGACATACACAACTTAAATAAACCAATTTCAAGCAATGAAATAGAAGAGGTCATCAAAAGCCTACCAACAAAGAAAAGTCCAGGACCAGATGGGTTCTCAGCTGAGTTCTACAAAACCTTTAAAGAAGAGCTCATTCCAATACTTCTCAAACTATTCCATGAAATAGAAGAGGAGGGAACCCTACCAAACTTGTTCTATGAAGCCAATATCACCCTGATACCTAAACCAGACAGAGACACATTGAGGAAAGAAAATTTCAGACCAATATCCTTAATGAATATCGATGCAAAAATTCTCAACAAAATTTTAGCAAATCGCATACAAATATATATTAAAAAGATAGTGCACCACGATCAAGTGGGTTTTATCCCAGGGATGCAAGGTTGGTTCAACATTCGGAAATCAATAAATGTCATTCACCATATCAACAGACTTAAAGTTAAGAATCACATGATTATTTCAATAGATGCAGAAAAAGCATTTGATAAAATACAGCATCCCTTCATGCTCAAAACACTAGAAAAAATTGGGGTAGTGGGAACATTCCTAAACATTATAAAGGCAATCTACGCTAAGCCTATGGCTAATATCATTCTAAATGGTGAAAAACTGAAAGCGTTCATTGGATTTTTGTACTCTACTCATTTTAGCAACATTTCCCTCTAGGGTACTAACAATTAAGTAAAGTATTTGATTAAGTAACATTTAACAAAATCCTTATTTTGAAGTAAATTTCTGTTTTCCTGAAGTCTAAAAAAATCTTTAATATTGACCTTGATTTGGCTTTAGACCAAGGTTGAAGTTCAACTGGTCTATGAATTTGGGCCAGGAATCTTAATAGAATGTGTGTATAGAAACTGTTCTTTTCCTTTTATATTAGAGAAGAGAGAATGAAAAACAAAAAATCCCACAAAAACAGACTAATGGGTGATTAGCTCATCTACAGAAATCAGGGTAAGAAACAAAACAAATGAGAAATATTTAAGTTTTTATTTACTTTCTTTTATTTATTAGAATTAAAATAAATACAAAGAGTGAGATGGCTTCATAAGCACAAATTAAAATGTTTGAATAAAACTGAGTTATTTCCCTTTAATTTTATTAGTCTTCAATAAAGAATATCACTAGAATAAAGAATATAGCAAAGATTATATTTGAGGCCTCTGGATGCAAATCAAAGAAAGTGGACCATTAATTTTTTTTATTTGTCCTCCCCATCAGTTGCTTAAATTCTTTAAAAATATGCAAATCTGTCAAACTTACCATTTTATGTATCTTTAATGAAATTTTGTTCTTGACATCAAGTTAAGTGAAGAAGTTATGCTTTTGCTGAGAGTATATTAGGAAAATTCTTTCCTGGAAATGAGAGCAACTTCCTTTCTAAATGTTTTGTAAGTGCATTGACATTATCTACAATACTGGGGGCCATTGCAACATACTCACATATACACATGATGTGATGTATTTTTCTAGTATTCCTTTTATTTATTTACATGTAGGGTTTTCATTAACCCATTATAATTACCCATAATAGTGGGACTCGTAATGACTTTAGCGTTCTTGCAGACGAAGCCTTTAACACACAGGAGAGGAGCCGTCACAGTCCTCCCACATACAGAGTCTCTGTGTCCCAATTGAGCAGGTGCAATAAATACTGGCAAAACTTAAATCTCTACTATCAGAATAAGAAAAGTGACTCTATTTTGTGACTTTTTCTCTTTCCTTTTATCAGAGAACAGTCTGAAGGTTTGATAGGGTCTCAAAAAAGTGTGACCAATCATCTTTGTATGAATAAATCATCAGATGAATAGACTTAAAATGAGTCATTTAGACTGGAATGAGTTGGAGACTCATCAAATCTATGTCAGCACTTGTTCGTGTTTTTGGGTGAGGGTACTGGAGATTGAACTCAGGAGCACTTGGCTACTGAGCCACATCCTAAGCCTTATTTTGCATTTTATTTAGCGACAGGGTCTCACTGAGTTGCTTAGGGCCTTGCTAAGTTCCTGAGGATGGCTTTGAACTCTCCATCCTCCTGCCTCAGACTTCGGAGCTGCTGGGAATACAGGTGTGTGCCACCATACCTGACTCTTCACTTGTTCTTTATGCACTATTTCTTCACCAACTCAGCAGAGGAAAAAGTAAATAATGAGCTAAACATATGAGATGCACTTTTACACAACCAAATAATAAGCATCTACTATCACAGTCAAGAAAACGTTCTAACTACATATAATTTATTTTAGATGATATTGTGGAACAGAAAGTGAATGTTCAATAGATAAAAAAATTAAAGATTTTTTTTGTAAATTATATACTTCATTAGTAATAATATTTCAATATAGGTTTATTTTTTATAACAAACGTGCCATACTTAGTAATGTTAATAATAGGGAAAACTGGGGCAGGAATATATGAAAACTCTTCATAATATCTTTTCTGTTTTTTTATGTGAATGCAGTTTATTCTACAATAAAATTTTTATTTTACAAAAAGGAAGAATGGAGAAATTTTAAGAATAGATTAACATCAAGAGTATTTATGAATATTATTCTTCTGATCCTAGATCTAACTAATTTATTGAAAGACCTATTTGCCTACAAATCCTAGGCTTAAAAAATAAGTTAAACAGCAGAACATCAATGAAATAAGTCAGCGCTCAAACTGTTTTTGTTATACTAATGCAGATCTGAAGGACTATTGTGAAGTGAAAGGACTAACACGCCTTTTTTCCCCTGAGACCTTTGTGGAAATTTTGTAGTGAAGGTCTTTCCCTCAAATTGGTGAAATCTCCAATTTTTGATGCTCTAAAATCAGAAACAAAATGAAAAGTTTGTTGTTTGCATATAAAGGGAGAGTTGGATTTGTAAACCAGTCTTTTGAGCAAAGGCAAAAAGTGCTTATCTTACTACTATTTGGAGAAACACAAAGCTGGAGAACTGGCAAACTTTCAGAAATCAAAGTATTTAGGAGTGGTTGACCTCTAACTGTAGAAGCATGTTTAATGGAGTGCTGCTTTTGCTTATTGGCTGACTTCCAGAATCATGGTTACTGAGGTGAATTGTCATTGATTTATGGAATGAGTATAAAATTAGTTCCAATGGTTATGTTTTACCTTGACCAAGGGAAAAAAAAAATCTTCCCTTCTAGAAAACTAGGAACTTTTATTATCGCCCCAAAGAGAATACAGATATTTAGTTGTTCATCATTTTTTATAACAAATCTGTAGGTTTTTATAATGATCTGATGCATGTTACATCCTGTGTATTTTCAATGGGTGCCAAAACTCTATCAGTGTGATAGATTCAATCAGAGTACGTGTAAGTTAATATATAATAGTTACAGCATTTACTTCTAACATTTATCAAGTGTTCCTCTATTTAAAGGAAAGGCAGAAATCTTCAGTGAGTATCTCATACAATTTTGATCCACAACCACAATGAAGTTGCATTTACTTTTATTCTGTTTTAACTGCATTACAGCAAAGCAATCGATGGAATTCGCAAATTTCTGTCCCTGGTGAATGTTTCTCATTATGTTTAAAGGTGGTAGAAAGTGATAGTAATAATGCAATTACATGTGTAACTGTGATTTTTTCGAGTTTATACTGCTTGAAATTTTATAGGAACCGTATATTAAAATTAATCATTATACAAACCCTAGAAGATAAGGAGGAAATGGAAAAAACTATGAGAAATGCTGTTTTTAAAAGGATGGCTAAAAAACTGGAAATGAGAGTTTCTTTTAAGTTTTACCTAATGTGAATTTGTGAACCAAATAACTTTTATTTAAATGCCTTCAATTAATGGCATGTAATGAATCACAGACATTGTGTAGAAGATAAAAAATGAAACCAATAATCAATGCATTTACTAATCAAGATGAAAATAAATCACAAATAAGATTAAATTTGAAGAAGCTCTGCATCTGATAATATATGAGTAATATTTTTAGGCCAAGGTTCACCAGAAAACAACTCATAAAACTGGACAAAATAGAATCATGTTATTTCCTGTGGTTTCAGAAAGACAGAAGGCAGTGAGAAATTTGGGGACCAGTGTCTGGAAGAAAAGGAAACTTGAGAGTTTAATCTGGTGCATGAGTCTCCTTCTCCCTTAAGGTAATTGATAATTCAAGAAGAACATGTATTCACTGAGAGAATGAGAAGACAATTAGAGTCCTCTTCCAGGGAACTAATGTGGAGGGCCCTGGTGAACACCATTTTTGGACTTGACCTTGTGGGGGTCACACACCATGAGTAATAAACAAATGGAAATAGACTCTCCCACAAAAATTGAAACCCAACAGCAAATTATATTATAGCCAAGTTTATTAAGAAAATCTTCCTTTATTCTAGCTGCTTCCCAGGAATGAAAGTAAAACTACTCAGGAAAGGTAACATCATGAAGTACTACATATTAATTAAAATATTTCATTACCATTGCTTGAAATCCTATATTTTTAAAAAGATAGGAAAGAAAAATAAAAATTAATTTTTAAAAGAGAAATAGCAAATTTGAACAGATACATATGAGCTCCAAATATTGGAGTTGTCAGTCATTCAAGTTAAAATTACTGTGATTAATAATAACTGAAATGATAAAATAGAGAATTATAGCAGATCACAGAAATCTCTAAAGTAGAAGTAAATTTAAAATATATAATTGAAAATACAAATTATTATCTGAGAGAATGCTCAAGTTCAGAAGAGGACCAATACTGGTGACAGTTTAGATTTCAAATGGAAAAATCCAAATACAAGAAAAAAGAGACCAAAGATGGAAAATACAATAAAGAATCAAGAAAGAATGCAAGCCAGAGTAAAGCATCAAATTCATGTGTACTTTAAATCCAGAAAAAGGGTAAATAAAACAAGATCAAAACACATTTGAAGAGATAATAGGTAATATTCCAAAATGGGAAACCACATTAAGTTATACCTTGAAGAATGGTACAAAACTCAAGAGAAAAGAAAATGAAATGAATGAAAACGTGACTAAGCACAAAGTAGAAAATCTACTAATAAATAATATGTGACTGGTATCAAAAATTGGAAATTTACCTCATTTATTTAAACACTTGGAGTTTTTAGTGTGGAGTTTTGAATATCTTTTTGCTAAACTTATTACTATGTTCTATGGATTTGGGGTAATTAGAAACATTTTAATTTCCAAATAGGCAGCTTTCATATACATTTTTAGTTTAATGATTTTTCATTTAATTATTTCATAAACATAAAGCATAGTTCTTTATGTATCTCTTAGATCTATCAATAGGACATATTTTATTTTTTTCATCTATCTTTTAATTTTTTACAGACTGCATTTTGACTCATTGTACACAAATGGGGTACATCATTTCATTTCTATGGTTGTACATGATGTAGATACATACCATTCATGTAATCATACGTGTACATAGGGTAATGATGTCTTTCTCATTCCACCATTTTTCATATCCCCCTCCCCCTCATCTCCTTCTATATAATCTAAAGTTCCCCCATTCCTCTCTCACTCCCCACCCCCCACCCTCATTAGGTATCATTCTCCACTTATCAGGGAAAACATTTGACCTTTGGTTTTTTGGGCTTGGCTTATTTACTAGCATGATATTCTCCAATTCCATCCATTTATTTGCAAATGCCATAATATTATTCCTCTTTATGGCTGAATACTATTCCATTGTGTATATATACCACATATTCTTCCTCCCTTCATCTGTTGAAGGCACCTAGGTTGGTTCCACAATCTAGCTATTGTGAACTGAGCTGCTATAAACATTGATGTGGCTGTGTTACTGTAATTTGCTGATTCTAAGTCCTCTGGTTATAAACCGAGGAGTGGGATAACTGGATAAAACAGTGGGTCCATTCCAGGTTTTCTGAGGATTCTCCATACTGCTTTCCAAAGTGGCTGCACCAATTTGCAACTCCACCAGCAATGTAAAAGTGTGCCTTTTTCCCCACATCCACACCAACATCTATTATTTTTGGTGTTCTTGATAATAGCCATTCTAATTGGAGTAAGATGAAATCTTAGAATTGTTTTAATTTGCATTTCTCTAATTACTAGAAATGTTGAACACTTTTTCATATATTTATTAATTGCCTGTGTGTCTTCTTCAATGAAGTGTCTGTCCAGTTCATTTATTGATTGGGTTCTTTGTATTTTTGGTGTAAAGTTTTGTAAGTTCTTTATAAATTTTGGAGATAAGTGTTTTATCTGAAGTGTGTGTGGGAAAGATTTTTCTCCCACTCTGTAGGTTCTCTTCACATACTTGATTGTATCCTTTGCTAAGAAAAAGCTTTTTAGTTTGAGTCCATCCCATTTATTGATTCTTGCTTTGATTTCTTGTGCTTTTAGAGTCTTGTTGAGGAAGTCTGATCCTAAGCCAACATGATGAAGATTCAGACCTACATTGTCTTCTATTAGGTGCAGGGTCTCTGGTCTAATTCCAATGTCTTTGATCCATTTTGAGTTGAGTTTTGTGCAGGGTGAGAGATAGGGGTTTAATTTCATTTTACTGCATATGGATTTACAGTTTTGCCAGCACCGTTTGTTGAACAGGCTATCTTTTCTCCATTGTATGTTTTTGGCTCCTTTGTCTAGTATGAGGTGACTGTATTTATGTGGTTTTGTCTCTGTGTCTTCTATTCTATACCATTGGTCTACCTGTCTATTTTGGTGCCAATATCATGTTGTTTTTGTTACTATTGCTCTGTAGTATAGTTTAATGTCTGGTATTATGATAGCTCCTGTTTCACTTTTTATACTCAGCATTGTTTTGGCTATTCGAGGTTTCTTGTTCCTCCAGATTAAATTTATGATTGATTTCTCTATTTCTATGAGGAATGCCATTGGGATTTTAATTGGAATTGCATTGAATCTGTATAGCACCTTTGGTAGAATGGCCATTTTGACAATAGTAATTCTGCCTATTCAAGAACATGGGAGATCTTTTCATCTTCGAAGGTTTTCTTCAATTTCTTTCTTTAATGTTCTGTACTTTTCATTGTAGAGGTCTTTCACCTCTTTTGTGAGATTAATTCCCAAGTATTTTATTTTATTTTATTTTTTTGAGGCTACTGTGAATGGAGTAGTTTTACTAATTTTTCTTTCAGAGGATTCATCACTTATGAATAGAAATACATGAGATTTATGTGTATTGGTTTTATATCCTGCTAGTTTGCTGAATTCCTTTATTAGTTCTAGAAGTTTTCTAGTGGAGTTTTTAGGATCTTCTAAATATTGAATCATTTAGAAGATAGTGACATCACTGTCATCAGCAGATAGTGACAGTTTTAGTTCTTCTTTTCCTATTTTTACCCCTTTAATTTCTTTGGTCTGTCTAATTGCTCTGGCAAGCATTTCAAGGATGATGTTGAATAGCAGTGGTGAAATATAACAATTTTAAATATTTATGCCCCAAACAATGGAGCATCTATGTATATCAAACAAACCCTTCTCAATTTTAAGAATCAACTAGACCAAAACACATTAATAGTGGGGGACTTTAACTCACTGTTCTCACCACTGGATAGTTCCAGTTTTTAGAGGTAATGCTTTCAGTTTTTCTCTACTAAGAATGATGTTGGTCGTGAGCTTAGCATAGATAGCCTTTACAATTTTGAGGTATCTTCCTACTATTCCTATTTTTTTCTAGTGTTTTAAGCATGAAGGGGTGCTGTATTTTATCAAACACTTTCTTGGCATTTATTGAAATACTAATGTGATTCTTAACTGTGAGTCTATTGATGTGATGAATTAAATTTATTGATTTCTGGATGTTGAACCAACCTTGCAACCCTGGGATAAACCCCACTTGATCATGTGTACTATCTTTTAAATATATTTTTGTATTCAATTTGCCAGTATTTTGTTAAGGATATTTGCATCTATGTTCATCCGGGATATTGGTGTAAAGTTTTCTTTCCTTGATGTGTCTTTGTCTGGTTTTGGTATCAGAGTGATACAAGCCTCATAGAATGAATTTGGAAGGGGTTCCCTCCTTTTCTATTTCCTGGAATACTTTGAGGAGTATTTGTACGAGTTCTTTAAATGTCTTGTAGAATTTGGCTGAGAATCCATCTGGTCCTGGGCTTTTCTTGGTTGGTAGGCTTTTGATGGCTTCTTCTATTTTGGTGCTTGATATTGATCTGTTTAGATTTTGTACGTCATCCTGATTCAGTTTGGGAGGATCAGATGTCTCTAAAAATTTGTCAATATCTTCGATATTTTCTATTTTGTTGGAGTATAGATTTTTGAAGTAGCTTCTAATTATGTTATGTATTTCAATGTTGTCTGTCATGATCTTTCCTTTGTCATCTCAAAATCTTTGTTAGTGTGGCTAGGGGTTTATCAATTTTGTTTACTTTTTCAAAGAACCAACTTCTTGTTTTGTCAATTTTTTGAATAGTTTCTCTTGTTTCAATTTCATTGATTTCGGCTCTGATTTTACTTATTTCCTGTCTTATACTATTTTTGGTGTTGATCTGTTCTTCTTTTTCTAGGGCTTTGAGATGTAATGTCAGGTCATTTAGTTGTTGACTCTTTATTTTTTTAATGTATAAGCTCAATGCAGTGAACTTTCCTCTTAGTATTGCTTTCAGAGTGTCCCAGAGATTTTGATATGTTCTGTCATTGTTCTCATTTACCTCTGAGAATTTTTTAAATTTCTTCCCTGATGTCTTCTGTTATCATTGCATCACTCAGTAGCACATTATTTAGTCTCCAGGTGTATGAGCAATTTTTGTTTGTTATTTTATTGTTCATTTCTAATTGCATTCCATTATGGTCTGATAGGATACAGGGTAGGTTCTCTATTTTTTTGTACTTACTAATAGCTTCCTTGTGGCATAGCATATGGTCTAATTTGGAGAAGGATCCATGAGCTGCTGAGAAGAAAGTATATTTGCTCGACAACGGATGAAATACTCTGTAAATATCTATTAAGTCCACAGCATTGATTGTATTATTTGGTTCTATAGTTTCTTGGTTCAGTTTTTGTTTAGAGGATCTATCCAGTGGTGAGAACAGTGAGTTAAAGTCCCCCACTATTAATGTGTTTTGGTCTAGTTGATTCTTAAAATTGAGAAGGGTTTGTTTGATATACATAGATGCTCCATTGTTTGGGGCATAAATATTTAAAATTGTTATATCTTGCTGTTTTATGCTTCCCTTAAGCAGTATGAAATATCCTTCTTTATCCCTTCTGACTAACTTACGTTTGAAGTCCACTTTGTCTGATATAAGAATGGAGACCCCTGCCTTTTTACTGGGTCCACGTGCATGGTATGTTTTTCCCTATTCTTTCACCTTTAGTCTGTGGATATCTTTTTCTATGAGATGAGTCTCTTGAAGGCAGCGTATTGTTGGGTCTTTCTTTTTAATCAGTCTGCTAGTCTATATCTTTTGATTATTGAATTTAGGCCGTTGACATTCAGGGTTATTATTGAGATAGATTTGTATTCCTGGTCATTTTGGCTTATTTTTGGTTTTTTACTTGTCCTTTGATTGGCTTTTCCTTGAAGGTAGTTCCTCCCAAAGCTGACTTGTATTGTTGCTTTTCATTTCCTCCTCACGAAATATTTTGCTGAGAATGTTCTGTAGGACAGACTTTCTATTTGTAAATTCTGTTAACTTTTGTTTATCGTGGAAGGAATTTATTCCATTGTCAAATCTGAAGGTTAATTTTGCTGGGTATAGGATTCTTGGCATGTTCTTTCAGAGCTTGAACTATATTGTTCCAGGCCCTTCTTGCTTTTAGAGTCTGGGCTGAGAAACCTACTGATATTCGTATCATTTTCCCCCTATACGTAATCTGATGCTTTTCTCTTGCAGTCTTTAAAATCCTAGCTTTATTTTGTAAGTGAGGTATTTTCATTTTAACGTGTCTTGGTGTGGATCTGTTGTAATTTTGTGCATCCGGTGTTCTGTAAGCTTCTTGCATTTGATTTTCCATTTCATTTTTCAGGTTTGGGAAATTTTCTGATATTATTTCATTGAACCAGTTGTTCATGCCTTTGGTTTGTATCTCTGTACCTTCCTCAATTCCAATAATTCTTAAATTCAGTCTTTTCATGATATCCAATGATTCTTGGAAGTTCCGTTCTTAACATCTTCTCAGTTTGTTCCACTTTATTTTCAAAATTAAATATATTGTCTTCATTTTCTGAGATTCTGTCTTCCATGAGATCTATTCTGTTGGTGATGCTTTCTATTGAGTTTTTAATTTGGTTTATCATTTCTTTCATTTCAAGTATTTCTGGTTTGTTTTTTTTTTTTTCAGAATCTCTATCACTTTATTGAAGTGTTCTTTTGCTTCATGCATTTGCTCTTTTAACTGTTTACTGGAATGGTCATGCATTGCCTGTGTTTGCTCTCTTATCTTGTCTTTTGCTTCATGGATCATTTTAATTATGCAGATTCTAAACCCTTTTTCTGTCATTTCTGCCAGGCTGTCATTGGATTCTATCACAATAGCATCTTGGTTTGTTAGGGACACTTTCTTCCCCTGTTTTTTTCATATTGTATCTGCATATTTCCCTCTAGCAGTGAAGATCAGAGATACTGAAGTTCCCCCCTTGCAGGCTTATTATGACCCTGTAGTTTTCCATTACCTCTCCTTTGAAGGGGAGATCAATACCAGTAGCACCCAATACAGAGAAATGTATCCCTGAACCAGATATCCCCTATAAAGACTTTAACATTATTGTAATGAACAGGATGAGTTCAATTATTATTTACAGTATTTCTAGTTGTAAACAAGAGGATGGAGAAGGGTGTAGGATGTAAGTGAGTAAATAGAGGAACCTGTCAAAGGGCCTCCAGTCTCCTGTGGGTGTCTCAGGAAGGGAGCTGCCCTTCCAGTGATGATGGTCACACCCTCAGGAATAATTCAAAATGCCTACACCAGCCCCTAAAGAAGCTGGGGACCCCCAGCGAGGGTGTGCTGAGTCAGCACGGAGGCAGGCGCAGTGTCCCTCAGCAGTAGGGGGGCAGGCAGGCAGGTTCAGCTACCGGCCTCTGTCCTTGGTGTGGGGGCAGGCTGGGGGCTCAGTTCCAGGGTCTGACCTCGGTGTGGGGAGTGGGCTCAACTTGGGCATCCAACCTCAGTGTGATATAGGACATTTATTATTTATTGCATGTGAGTTCTGGAAAACTTTCATGAGATTTGTCCTCGGGATTTTTACCACATGTTCTATATCATATATGTTTTTAAAATTTTATTTTCTAATTGTTTATTTTTATTGTATAAGAATATTTTTCTCTCATAATTTTGCGATGCTCATAGTTTCTTGCTAGTTCTGATGGCACACCTGTAGATTCCTTTTTGTTTTGTATCCGAGTACTCATACCATGATAGTATATGTTCTCAAAACCAATTATTATAATTTTCTTTAACTTATTTTATCTCCTTCTGTGAATATGTTCTAGAGAATTCATCATGTGGTAGAGCTGAATACTGTGTGGTAAAGCACTAACTGACAAGGTGAAATGATGTTTTGCTTCCCAAAACTACTGTGAAAATAAAGCTGAAAATACAGAGGAGTTAAAGAAGATGTGTAGAAAGGAAGGGCATTTCTCATAGATAAAAGCAAACTACATCTGGAAACAATACATGAACAAGTGTCAATCTCAGTTTTCGAGAGTGCCATTTTTTCATGTTGCTACCCAGAATCGGGTTAATGTGGGAGAAAACATGTCAGGATCAAGATTCAAATTCTTCATTATCCCATGATATTGGAGACCCTATAAAGCCTTTAGTTGGTCCTTAATTACATAGTAATAAACTTGACAATCTTAGAAAATCATAATCAAAAATTGCCAGAATTCCAGCTCTCTAAAATAGCTACTTTTTCATTTTGGTTTTACATTTACATTTTTATTTATTACTGTTCTTTCTTCTTTAATCCTTTTAATACTGTGTGGTTCTCAGAGTATCACTTAGGGGACATACTGTCAGGTTACCTCAAACTATGTAGTGCCGAGATTAGTTATTCATTCAAGGTGGTAGTTCTCAGACCTCTTTATTGCTAGAAATTAAAAAAATCATAATTGATTTTAATGCACCATTCAAATATTTCAAAACAAAATTTGGGTCAGATGCATCAGATACAAATTTTTATGCTTGCTTTTCTCTGGAAAATTTTGGCAACTTTATAGATATATTTTATAATTTCACTTCAGATTTTTTAAAGAGGGAAGCCATTTTTCAATATACAATGTGTTTTAATTAGTAAATTAAAAGTCAAATGCAGCCCCTGAACAATGTAGAATTTTATTTATCTTTTAAAAATAATATTCCACGTGTCACCCATGAAACGTCAGCTGAAGATTTCCACCCTGGCAGTGTAATTAATCAAGGACCTCGGGCACTGCTATGTGAAGTTTTCTTCCCATGGTTTGCTCCCAGCTGATGATTGTATTCACCAGATTTATTAATTTGGGCCTTGTATCAGGGCTCCTCTTTCAAAGGTTGAATTTGTCTTAAGGATTTCCTGAAACCCTTGCTGAAACTTCCTCAGTTTCACTATGTTTTCACCCAATTTCTTCAACTTTACTCAGAGTCAGACTTATCCTGTGTTCTCACAACCATTCAGCTTTTTCCTGCCTTCTTGTCATTTTCCCTGCAATCATTGAACGTTTAATCCTGGCTTGGTGTGTGCTTCTTAGAGTACGTGCACTACCACAAAACCCCACAGGTGAAGTGATAAGAACTAGATGGTCTGCCCTCTCACCAAGGTCCCATGTGGGTTCATGATGACAGGTGTCACTCCTATCAAAGTACCTGTATACATTCAGGAGAAAAGATGAGAGTGACATTTATTTCTTTTAAAGGCATAGCAGGGAAGGATCCCTTTTCACTTCCACTCAGATATCTTTGCCTATTTTTTTTCCCTTTTTTTATTTTTTGTTCTCTTGAGAGAATTGACAAAATACAAAACCAAGAAAAATTTGTAATCTTCTAAGAAAGAGAACTCAGATTGGTCTCAAAGGGGAAAAGAGCTGAAGTGGAAAAAAAAAATGTGAACAAAATAAAGAAAAAAAGGAAACTTCCATAGGGAATAATAATAATAAATAGCAAGAGAAAGCAAGTTCACTTTTTAAAATGTATCCAGTTAATTGAAAAATATGTTTTTATGCATGTGATTTATATATTCTTTAGAGATTTATTAAAGATAATTCACTACTTTTAACATGCTTAGCATTGTTCGTTAATGAGTATATGGGAAAATACACTAAAGCACAATGGGATGTTTTTTGAATTCTGAGTACAGAAAAAGATGTCCTGTACCTCCCCTCTGTTGTAATAGTCACCTACAGTGGTCTGCAATTAAAAAAAAAAAAAGTACATGAGTACATTAGAACAACCAAATAATCACATCAATAAGCATGACAGAACATGTAATCTGAAAATCTGACACACACATATGTATATGCATGCACATGGGCACATGTGTACACACATACACTTACACATATTCATATATATACATTTGTAACTACACACACATTTGTATAATAGGAAATTTAGAAAGTTCTCTAGAATCTGTTTGATATATTTGTATGATGTTTTTCAAATTCTAGAAATGATGATATACTGAAGCAACAATGCCAGTAAATTTGCCATCTGTTGTAAGCATTTTTATTACAACCATGGTAAAGCTAAGAAATAATTATAAGAATAAAATGAATTAATGTTGTTTCAGTTGATGAATGTAGGTACGATTGACTTAGAAATTCATGAAACACTGCCCCCAAAATTTATACTGTTATATAGCACAATACCTTAGAGGATCAATAGTGCATTCAGGTAGAACTTGTTTTAGTAATATTTTTTCTTTTCATATTTTGAAAAACTATAGAACAATAGCAATGAAAAAATGTAGTTTCAGAAAATAGTTTTTTAGAAGAATGATAACTGCAGTATTAGTCAATGTAAAATTATAGAGAAAATCACAATTTAATAATAAATGTCAAATATATAAGTATAAATACATTCAAATATTAGGATAACAGCATTATGTAGGCCTATTTTAAAGATTTAGGAGTATTAAATGCATATTTGATGAAGAAATTAAGCAATAAGGGTACTAATCAATATCAATAATAAAATACAAGTATTACTATGTTAATATGATGTTGAAAATTATTAATCTAAACAAATTAAATATAATATATAATGAATTAAATGGTGATTTCAAATGTATTTTGTATCATAATTAACATGAATTTATTTTCAGAAATATATGAGAAATGAAAATAGTGAATCTTAAAATTATTGAGTAAGTGATAAAATTCTAGTAATCCATATCTGTAAAATTGAAAATCCTTTGTCAGTTTTCTCTGGTGCTTCTTTGTTTGCTTAACATCTTATGGTGGAATAACAGTGTTCAGTCCTTGGTGACCTTCTCCACACTCTCTCCCCTTACACCTCATCTAGTTTTATGGCATTAATACTATTTATAAGCGCAAAAGTCCTATATTAAAATGTTTAATCTATCTGGGCACTGTGGAGCATGCCTGTAACCCCAGCCACTTGGGAGATTGAAGCAGGAGGATTGTGAGTTCGAACCCAATCTCAGCAACTTAGCGAGGCCCTAAACAACTCAGTGAGACCCTGTCTCTAATAAAATAGTTTAAAAAAAAAAAGACTGGGGATGTGGCTCAGTGGTTAAGTGATCCTGGGTTCAATCCTTGGTACCAAAAAATAAAAAGCCTTATCTATTCATCTTTTATGTACTTCAGATTGCTACATCAGTTTCATGCTGGAGAGCAGTTCCTCAATCCAAGACTTAATCACACAAGGAGATTCCTGCTTAGATCAACTGCGGCTTCCTCCTCCTCCTCCTTTTGGCTCCATCTGTGCCCTAGACTATTGGACACTGACGCCCACATTCAGGTTTGATCTCCCCTCTGGGTTTGCTGTCCCACTGGTTATTATCTCTGGATGCATCCTCATAGACACCCAGAAGTCCCTAAATCCTAGGCAATTCAATCTAGGTGACAATCCTGACTGACCATCACATCTGGCTCTTCACTCTGCCTGGCATTTTTCTCCTCAGACATTCTTTCACCTCCTTCCATGTTTTAGTCCTATTTCAGACTCATCAATGCCAACTTGACTGACCTCTAAAATTTGCAAGATCTAACAGTTCAGAGATTTGTGTATAAAGCACTTAAAATAGTGTCTGGCATTTGGTGATGAGGTAGTAAATTTATTAGATGAGCAATAAGGAAGATGAGTTTAGTAAACTGGATTATCTAGAGAAAAATCATCCTTTTGAAGAATTTATCTTTAAAAAAATGTTTTTTCCTTGTCAGAAACCTTAGGGTAAATGCTTGTCCTAAACAAGCCTGAATACTTTTTAAATTATAGAGTTATAAATATGTTATATATACATATATTTAAAAGTATGTAGTCATAAATATATGTAATTATTTACCAGAAATTATAAAGTAATATGAATATCAAGAGCATATATAGTCCTTCATACAGTGTTCAATGTATATAAATATGTACATATGTATTTAACAAAAATGTATGAAGTTGCATAGATTATCATAAAGCAATTTTATATGGTCATTTGGAGTCTGAATATTTAAGAGATTATCTTCTCTAGTTGTATTAATTGGCTCATCTTGTGTTCTCTTAAGTAAAGGAGTAACACAATATATTTTCTTCTGCACTGGGAGTTTACCACTCACAAAATTATCCTCCCCCATCAACTCATTTTATCATATTATCTTTCATACTTTGAAGATAATAATAGTAGTATAACAGTAATAAAAACAATAAATAAGATTAAAACTTGCTCATTATTACCAATCTGACAAAAATAAAAATAGAATTTGGTTTTAAGCTAGATGAATCTGTTGCTTAGATTGAACTCTGTATTGATCGGGGTTCTCTAGAGAAACAGAATCAACACAATATAAGTGAAGGTATGATTATGAAAAGGGGATTTGTTAGATTGGTTTAAATGACCAGAAGCTGGAGAACCCCACAATGGCGATATGTAGGCTGGAGGGTTAGGGGAACCAGTAGCTTCTCAGTCCTAGAAGCTGGAGCCTCAAGAGGAACCAGTGGAGTAGACCCAGTACAGGACTGAAGGCCTGGAAAGTCCTCTATGGAGCGGGGAAGGACCCGAAGTCTGATGTCCTCAGGCACTCACAGCAGCAATCTACGCACCTGCTCAAGAAAAGTCGCCTTTGCTCCTGCAGCAGCTTCCTCTGTTTTCTACATTTTTGTTCCATCCAGGCCCTAACCTGTTGGACTGTGCTGTCCACATTAGGGTGGGTCTCCTCCTCAGTTTGCTGTCCCACAATGGAATCATTCCTAGAAACACTCTCATTGACATACTCACAAGCTTCTTCGTAATCTTAGGCATCTATTAATCCAATCAAGTTGACAATTCATGCCACATGCTAAAAATGCCCATGTCCATCTTTTGATATAATCTACCCCAAGACATTGCAATACAGTGAAAAAATATTTTTAGAGGCAGTTCACTATGTGTAGATCCAATATTTTATTACAAAATCTGCACTTAAGCTTTAAGTTTATGAATCACTAGAGGACCTTGTTATAGTGAAAATTTGGCATCAGTAAGGTATGAGATGGGGCTGAGATTCTGAATTTTTAATTGTTCCCAAGTGATACTGATAATGCTGGTTTATGCTTCACACTTTGAAAAGCAAGGTTATACAGTTATGCCAATTAAGCAAAAATGTGGTATCACATTGATTTCTAGTATAGTAAATTTATTTAAAGTATAATAATGCTGAATTATTTGTATTATATATTTACTTATACCAGATTTGAAATTGTGTGGATGCACTAAAACAAATGAAGGGAAAAAAGGCATTTAAGTATTTCAGTAAAGCATGTAGGAATGAATTAATATAGAAATGTGTGTCTTATCCTAATGTCACAGTGAGTTTATTCAGGAACATTCATGAATTTATAACAGAATGACAGTAACCCATGTTATATTTTATTCTAATAGTTTATGAAAGTTATTTCACATTATTGATTATTAGATTCCTAATTATAAACTTAGAAAAGGAGGTCATTTTATGGGTTTTATATTTCAAAGAGGAAGGAATTATATGTTTTAAAATTGTTCTTATGTGGTAAGCTCAGATTTTGAAGTAGAACTTGTTGGGAGTGGCAAATAAATTATTGCTTTGAACTCCATGACCTGGGACAGCTTGACTGCCACATCTGGGAATCTTTTCTTGCAAAGGTATGGAAAGACACACCCATTTGCAGGCGGCTTCTGTTAATGGGGCAGATTCCATGCCTGGTGTGGAATTTATGGGTTCCATCCATAGCTTTGAATTCAGGTGCCTGTTACCCTGGGGTGAAAGGGAAATCAGTATGCCCAACTAGCATTGTGGTGCCAGCTTCCTGGAGGAGGAAGAATTACTGTGCAAGTGATAAGTCTCCAACCAGGTCAACTTCCCCACAGCTTCTCGCTTCTTTATACCTTGAGGGACTCCTCCTCACCATAAATTCCTTTGGTGTGTTTCACTATAAATAAAGCATTTGTGGGCTTTTTCTCTTTGTTAGAATCAGACCCATCAGGTCTCTTCCACCAGTCAAGTCTCTGCTTCAAATATTTTCCTGCATCTTTTACTTTATTTCTTGATATTACTTTTTCTAGCCAGCCCATACCTCCGAGAGTTATTTATTCCATTCCCACGCAGGTCGTGGGCAACAGATCTAATTAATAAAACAATATGTATATAATTTCTTTTCCAAAATTATGAACTGTATATTAGAATAATTGGCCTTTGGAAGGAAGATTTCTCTGGAGTATGTGTTGTGGAAAGATTATTTTACCACACTGACATTCTGACATGCAACCTTCTTTTCTTCTTGGTCCTGTTTATGTGATATATGTGCCAGTCTATTATTTAGAGCGAAGAGCAAGGTGTACTGTTCATAGATTATACTTGGCAAGTATATAAAAATCAGTATTTCTTGAAAATAATTGCATGAATGAACTTTACATATATATTTATAGTATTTTTTTATAATCTTAGAATTAGTAAGGTATTTAATCAGAATGTAATAAAGTGATATTTTATCTTTTTAAAAATCAACAATCCTGCTTTTTCTACTTTAAAATAGCTACTACTTTTCCAGATTCAAGAAGTGACTTATTTGTTAAAATGTATGTGCAGAACTTGTAACGCTTTACCTCAAGTCATGGCAACGATTTTGTAAAACAATAAATTTAAAATATGTATAGATTTTCCCAGTTTCAAATTACAATTGAAAATTGTGAATATGTAGAAAACGTAGTGACCGAAAGATAAGAAATTGTTCTTAATATGTATTTTTTTCAAAGACCACATTTATGTTCATATTTCTTTAACATTTTCACAATCATAACTGATTTATATTATTTTCTGTGCTCATTTGCAGTTTTAGTACTAGTGTTTTACTAAATAATCCACAGTTTACATCTGCACGAACAAATAAAAGTATAATACATATTACATTTTATAAAGTCCCTTCTCCCCTCTGATTACTCATGTAACCATTTGGAAATGTTTATACTTACCACTAGGAGCTTATTCTTAAAAAAAGTGTTTCACGTCACAAAGGCAGGTAACTGCAGGTGTTTCTCATGCAGGTGTTTGCCTATGGAAAAGCACTGCCAGTGAATGTAAGGCACAGCAGTTCTAGCAGCAAAAAGTAACAAAGTGTTTTTTTCAAGTGAATTTAAGCCATAGGATATCCACACTAAAAATGCAAATTAAATACTGAACTTTCAAACTGGAAACCAGGAATGCCAGCAGATTTCTTTGGGTGTACAAACAAAAGATACTGGTTTGGTCAAAGGTGAACAAAAAATAATATTATTTGAAGTGATAATATGAAGAATTGCCAAACGAAGACATTCTGAAAAAGATTAATACAGAATCAAATATTGTGAGATTATTTTAAACACTGCACTCAACGGTCATATTTGTCTACATATTATGAGAAAACTTAGATGGCCTACATTTCTTTTTATTTTTTAGTAGAAATAGTGATGATTGTTCATTTTATTTTCTAATATAAAACCCTTAACTGGAAGATGTACATACTTTAAGTCTGGACAGTGTTCGTATGGACATGATGGCACTTTGAGGAGGAGAAAGTGTGATGCTAGTACTGGGAAGTGAAAAGAAAAGATTGACAGGCTTTGAGAACAGTTATAAAGTAGCTGAGAAAACTCACATTACTTATTAAGATTTGGAATTAATGGATAAATTCTCCAGCTAATATTGGGTGATCTGTATGATTAATATTCCAGAAAGTAACCTCTAAGGTGATGTCTTCTGTTGCATCCCTTTCCCAGATTTGAGTTACCAAATGTGTATTGCTGAGGCTCAAAATTCCATCCTGTAGAAGAACAAAAGGAAAGGACTTTGCGAGACATTTTGGTTAAATTCTCATTTGAAGAAAATATAATATTATTGCAAATACCCTTCTATATCTAATTGAGTATTGATAAGAAGATAAAATTGGCTCACACATCATGCAATATATGGACCATTGTTAGCTAAGGATGCAAGGAGTGTCTTTGCATTTTAATATCTGTTCAAAGTTACATCTATTTTAACCACTAATTCAAGAGAACTTATCACTTAAAATGAGGTTTACAGTTTTAAGATTAGAATAGAGATGAGGTATAAAAGGGGACATCTTTTGAGATTAGAAATAAATATATGAACAATGTAGGCTATAAAATATTCAACATATATAAAATCTCTTTCTGCTTTATAACCTTAGGTGGAAATTTCACAAGTGACCCTGATAAGAGATGCTGTTCATCTGTGTATTTTCCTTACATTCTTTTTGCGTACTACAAAGCCAAAATACTTTATAGATTTCTCTAACATTAAGTATTACCGATTAGTACCTTCAGAGATTTGTAACCATGATATCAATAGTATTTTAGTGAAAGTGAGACATGTTCTCTAATGTTCATAATGAAATATTTAATTTCAGACTTTCCTATAGAAAAGTGTCTGTTATCAATTAATCATTAAAATAGGCCTCTGTTCTAACTTATTCAGTTATAAGCAACTTAGGAATGAAAATTTTTAAAATTCCTTTCGTTTGCGAATACAGTGAGTTTTGGAACAAAAAATAGTTTTAATTATTATCTCTTTTGTCAGTCCCTTATTTGGCTCTTAGACCTTTTTGTATTCTTCCCTAGCCTCACTGTAAAATCATACATTTTATCATGTGTTAAACAAAAATTATGAAAGGCCATTGTTTTGGACTGAGCTCTTAGACTCGGCCCCCACAGACCAGAATGAATCAAAATGGAACCAATCATACTACATGCTAAATAATCAGACTGAGGAATTAAGGAAGCAGATGAATCCCAAACAGATTTTTCCTAGAAAGAGGTGATTCCAGTCTGTCTGAATCAGTGTAACAAGTCTCCTATGCTTTAAACTTTACAGAAAAGTAACCTGAAATAACTTGCTAAACAATTAAATATCACTGTTGTTGTTTTCCACTTGTTTGTTTCTTTGATCTACCTTACAAAACCCACTGTTTTGTCATTACGTGTTGAGAGATTTTATTCTATTTGGTAGAATGATGAATGCCTGATTCATTGAATTGGGAAGAAAAGTCAGTTAGATTTTTGACTAAATTGGTTTGATTTTTGTCTTTGACATAATAAATTCTGGTGTTTTTTAAACTGGAGAATGCTGTTTAACAATCGAGATTTGTATGGTAAGTATACTCATGAATACTAAGATATCATTATTTGGGGGCAGTTTTAGTGAAGAAATGTATGTATGCACACTAACCTATATACATAAATATTGATAGTAGTTCTGTATATCTATGTTTAAATAACTATAGTGTTTGTTAATTTTATATGTCAATTTATAAACCATGGAGTACTCAGATTAAATATTTTTTCTGTGTTTGTTTTTCCAGATGAGGTTAGCACTTAAATCAGCAGATTTAGTAAAGTAGATTTCTTTCCCCACTGCTGCCGGGCATTATCCAGTCTATTGAGGGCCTGAAAAGAACAGACAGAGAAAGGTAAAATAAGCATTTTTTTCTTTTGTTTTATTCTTTCTTTTTCCTTTTTCTTTTCTTTCTTTCTTTCTTTTTTCTTTCTTTCTTCCTTTCTTTTCTTTCTCTTTATTTCTTTTTTTCTCTCTTTCTCCCTCCCTTCCTCCCTCCCTCCCTCCCTCCCTCCCTTCCTTCCTTCCTTCCTTCCTTCCTTCCTTCCTTCCTTCCTTCCTTCCTTCCTTCCTTCTTTCCTTCTTTCTTTTTTTCTTTCTTTTCTCTTTCTTTCTTTCTTTCTTTCTTTCTTTCTTTCTTTCTTTCTTTCTTTCTTTCTTTCTTTCTTTCCTGTTTTACTTCTCGAACTAGAACACATCATCTCATTTTCTCCTGCTCTAGAAATCTACAACATTATTCACTCCAGTTGTACATCTTTTAATACTAAAAATGAATTTCACTAATAGATTTCATGAGTTTCCAGTTTCCAGACAACTCAGCTGATTATGGGACACTTTAGATGCCACAATTGCATGGTAAATTCTCATGGTAAATTCATATATTTTTATTTACACATATTTATAATATGTAGTCCCTTTTCTGTCACCATGATCAATACCTGAGTAAAACAAGGAAGGAAAGCTTGTTTTATTTTGGCTCATGGTTTCAAAGGTTTCAGTCCACGGTCACTTGGCCACATTGCTTGGGACCTGTAGGAAGGTAGAATGTCTTGGTGGAGAACATGTGGTGGAAGAAAGCTTACCTCATGGCTGTCAGAAAGTAAAGAGGCAAAGAGAAACAGAAAAGGAGGAAAGGGGCTAGAAAAAGGTACAACCTTCAGAATCTCAACACCAAGCACCTATTTCCTGCAACTAGGCCCAACTCCTAAGGTTTCCACCTCCACCCAAAACCCTTCAAATTATGGATTCCTCAATGGATTAATCCATTGATAAAGGATGATCAGATCATCATTCCCCAGCCCCCCAGCCCCACCCATGAACACTTCTGCCTTGGGAAACAAACTTCAACACATGAGATCTGGGGACACATTTCACACCTAAAGTGTAACACACACACACACACACACACACACACACACACACACACTCACACACACACATACACACTCATTGTAACTGCTGAATATTTATAGTAGCTATTCTTAAGAGCTGCAGCTTGTTTCTCCTTCCTTTCATAGGTCAGGAGTACTCCACAACCCTGCCATTGTGAGGCAGTTCTGCCATGCACCTGTTACAATTCTCAGGAGAGAACTCTATTCTAGGATGGTAAGCCACCAGGACTTTGCACAGCCCAATTACTGCTGTGCAGTTATGCTCAACTTGCATCCTATTGATGCTTTGATCTTTCTTTGAGCACTTCTGTGACTTTAAAAGTCCATCTTTAGGGCAACCAGGAAAGCTGTAAGTGTGTACTGAAAACAACTTCCTGGTTGGAGGTTAATGTTTCTGTTTCATATCCAAAAATATCACTCCTTCCATTTGTAATTTTTATCTTGTTTATAGCAGCCTGATGTTTAGCATTCTCTTTAGAAAGCAGTTTTGGTTTTATTCCAGGATGAAAACAGCAATTGAATATTGCTCTTTATAAATAAAGGGAACTCAAATGAACAACTGGCCCAATTGCAACAAGTATAGTTTTTCCAATTAATAGGAGTAAAATCCTAAATAATACTCCCAGTAACACTCCTGCTTATTATATTTGTTTTATTCTAATATCTATTATTATGCTCCATGTACAGTGAGATTGTTTTGGCTATTATTTTACATACTTAAGTATATCTTTCAGTAATTTTCAGCTACTAGCAACTTTTACCAGAGCTCCTATGAAATTTTTGTTTTGAGATGTTTTTGTCACTTAATTATCTGTGAAGGAAAAGAACATGAATATTCCATAAACTATCTTGATCTAACACATCCATAATTTTGCATTTCTGCACATACACATATTTATAACTGTCATCACAAACACAAATACCTACAAAATCAGTCAAAGTAATAAAACCAGTAAAGAATGTTCACTGCAGCTATGACATTTAAGTCAGGTCCTTGTGTATCATTTGTTGGGCTTAGGGCAGTAATACACATTGAGGTCCCCAAACCATATGTTCAAATATTTTCAATTTGCAAATCAAACTCAAAAAGTGCTTTTAAGTCTTTTGAATTTTAAGAAAATATGTTGTGTTTTCTTCCTAGCTTTCAAATAAACTTAAGAAACTCAGCCAAGCTCCAAATTTACATTTATCTTTTGAGAGTTTCATAGTGTTTAGGGCACAGAAGCTAAGAAAAGAAAAATGGCAGCCAGCCTTCTGCTTAAACCTTCTCTTCCAATAATAACTGGGGTGGGCCCTTTTAACATAAGAGTATATACACCTTGCTTGAGTATCTGTGGACCAATATGGTATAGTCCAGCCTCACAGGTTCCCAAATGACAAAAGCCTAGAAACCTATAGTTCTTGTCATGTAAAGAATTCAAAGTAGAAGCATAATTAAAGTAGGCATATCCATTAGGGACTGCCTTCCATGGAATCTGATGAGCCCAGTTAAAAGGCTCCAATCCTCTGTGTTAAAATGGAGGTGCCTTTTCTATTGTACCTGGTGGGAATAAGACACCTGAGAAACAGAGGTAAAGTGGAGACCCTTCTGAAATTTCTTATATTCTGCTGGTTACATAGTGATATCCATGCTGCCATTCTCAATAGCAGAAACTTTCCAGGTTTTCACCAACTCTATACACAAATGCTGGGTCTCACTGTTACCAACCATGTTAAAAACTGGTACAAAGCGGAACACTTAAGAGCCCTGCTCACAAAACAACATGATTGTGCCTTCACCAGAGGTCGATGCCATGCACTTTCGTTTCTTATTTCAGTAAAACAGCTGAAGCCATTTCCAGACGTGGAGGAAGTAACCACCGCACACTGCATGGCTCTTTTCCTGTGCAAGTGGCACTTGATTTATCTTTTTTAAAACTGCACTGTTTGTTAATACAAGGTTCATCACATTATCTATAATAGTGTACTGTTTAATCTTGACATCCTTCCCTTATATAATCAGTTTTAAAATTATATTGTTAAGTTGTATCACTTTAAAAAGAAAAGCAAAAAGTAAATAATGCTACTTGGCATTATTTAAATACTGATTTAATTTAGGGAGATTTGACATTTTTTTCAATACTGAGTCTTAGTATCTACATTTGTTTAGATTGTCTCCAACCCATGCATTAAGTCTATACACTTCACACCGGGCAAAAGGACTTTGATTGGTTTATTCATATGTACTTCCTGTTTCTGTTGCTATTGGAAATGATATTTTAGAAAACATGTAAAAATAATATTATTAAAAGGTGTGTTTTGTTTTCTCCTTTTAAAAGTGATCCTTTTCTGTGCTTGTTACCTCAAATAAACATAGAAGTTAAAATATTTTCCAGGAGTTCCATCACAATATTGAAATGAAAATATTAAATCATGGCAGTGGATATATTTGACTTGTATTTATTCTGAAAGGAAATTTTTTAAATGTTGCATAATGATTTTGTTTTCTTTTTCTATTTCTAAATTTTTTGAAAAATATGAATTTAAGGATGTTCATTTCTATTCCTAGTTTGCTAAAGATTTTAAAATGTGAATTTTTTTGATTGGATATTTTCTTTGCATTTTTCTCCTTAGTACTTGTGATGTATTCTTTAAGTTTTATTCAACATAATGTTAACAATATGCCTCTTAGGGAAACAAAACAAAACAGAACAAAACAAAAAAACAACTACTATATGTTTTTAAGGAAAAAAGAAAAACATTTGAAGGGTAGATCTGACCTATGAAAATCTGCACATAAGTGAAGGGCCGGCAGAGTTTCACTCACTGTGACCTCACATCTCACACCCAAGAAAGCAATACCATATTCAAGATAATGAAAATATTTCCCAGCCAAAGGAGACTTTATTTGGACTCTCTGAAGGCTTTACTCCTCTTCCTCCCACCATTCCACTACACCTCCAGGGAATCAATGTCATGGATTAGTTTATCCTACTCTTCAGATGGGAAAACCAGTGTGTGATGATTACCTATTTCCAAAACGAAGGACAGCAACTCTAACACAGTACTCTTAAGAATAGAGAGATAGAAGAATAGTGACATCGTACACAGAGGACAAGACTGTGGGAACAATGTAGAGGCAGGTGTGGATAGACCAGGGTTCTACCTACAACTTGAATGTCGCCATCTTTGTTCCAAATGTTCTACAGTTTCACTTTGTCTCTAAAGATCAATATCAGTTAGTGGAAGTACTGGTTGTATTTTAGAAGATGGAGGTATATCCATTAGTCACCATTTCAGAGGGCCTGGCACCAGATCCTTCCGGACAAGAGTCAGAGAAATTTTTAAATATTGCTTTATAACTTTATCACACAGTGAAAATATGTAATATGAACAAAATTGTAATTTAATTTAGGGCACATTTCACATTTAGGACAGTTTTTGTGCAAATTATACTTCAATTCAAATTGCTAGTCTGCTTTAAAAAAAAAAAGAAAAGAAAATAGGTGACAAACTCAAAAGAATTCTTGGAAGTGTTTAAAGGTGCTAATCTTTACAAAAATATGGACAAGACTAGGAAGCCCTAGGAAGTGATAAAGCACACTAAGATCAAACAGTAGGAATCCATCACTGCTGTGTTCAGTGAAGCTACTGGATTTCAGTAACAACTGGAACTAGAGGGAAGAGCTTGGCTGGCAGCAGCTGTGGCTGTGGAGGAACAGAGCAAGGCCTAAACATCCACCCTGGAAAAGAAACGCCGGAGTAGATCATCATGTTTTCCTATGGAGGTCTTCCTTGGAAGTAATGCAACTTCAAACTCAAGGACAATTGAACCTAAGTTCAAGCAGGCATTACATATTATCCTTCAGGGGCACAGAGTATAAGGTAGGAATGAAGAGTGGGACAGAAAGTGCACACAAAATATCCATCCTGGGACTCAGAAATCACTGAATTATTTTTAAGGTTCATACATTCAAAATTTTCTCCTATGTTAGGAAGTAAGACATTTCTAAATCATATAATAGCATTAGATATTTAGAACTACCAGAACAGTCGTGGTATCTATGTTTCCTTTCCTATTTATATATTATCCTATTGCTTAAAATATTTTCAATCTTTGTTTTATTTGTTTGGCTGTCCCACTAAATGATCTTCTTAGAGAAAGAAAAATATAGATTTTGTTTCCTGTTAACAGGAGATAATTGGATGAATAATAGGAACTTAATGTACATATTTTAGGCTAAAGTAAAAGGGTTTTTCTCTGTCAGTTTTTTTATTACTGAAATAGATTAATTCTCTATATTTTGAGAATCTAAAGTGATCGATATGAAAATATAATAGGAAAAGATATTGGTAAATATTAACAATTGCAAAACATGCTGTTTATAAATCACCGTTGACTAAGTAGCTATTTTCATTGAGTATACTTTTCCCAATTTAATTGGCATATAGTGAACTATACAAATTGCTGTTTTAAATTGACACACATTTCACAATTCAGTAATTTTTCATTTTATTTACCTCATTATCAATTTATTTACATTTTTAAATTATATGTTTGACTTTCATTTAAGTATGAAGGAATTAAAGGATGCTTTTTGGATGACTTTGGAAACAAGTAAGATGAAAATAAAAGATATATGATATGAAATGATAGAAACAATAAGAAAGTAAAGTGAATGTAAGAGGAAATAACATAAGAAATAATGCACTAATTTAATAATGTAATGGTAATTGGTTACATTTACTAGAGTAAGTTGAAACATTAACCATGATTGAAGAGATCCTAAGATAAGTCAGACTACCAAAATCCTAAAACTATCAAACTTGGAATACCCTGACACTTTTTACAAGAAGTGGATTTCAGTAACAACCAGAACAGGAGGGAAGAGCTTGTCTGGTAGCAGCTGTGGCCTATGGAGAAATAGAATAATGCTTAACCATCCACCCTGGGAAACAGAGAGCGTTTACAGTCAATTTTTGTATATAAATCATATACAACAGTTATATCAACATCTCATTGTGTCCCATAATTGTATACAGTTATTATTTAGCAATTCAAAAAATATTTGAAAAAGAAATAGGAATCCCAAGTTTTATTTCCTGTCTGAGAAGGAGGCACAATTCTCAACCACATTCCAGCAAACAACCTTTCATTTATTATCAGATAAGCTATTAACAGAGATAGTATACAACCCTGGAAATAAGAGAATTAAACATATCAGTATTAAAAAATATATAATCACTGCCTAGTAGGAACTGAGATTTCTTAAATCTCTGGATAGGATTCCTTCCTGAGGTAATATTATAATGTACATGTACTGATGCTATGAATCCTCCTACACAGGTGCTCATTTAGATGTTACAGAATAATGGAGAAAAAACTTGAAAATTTCCAAATGGGTAGAAAATATCATGTATAATATTTCAGGAATCAAAAGTGTTTACTTCTTTTCAGGAGCAACATTAGAGTCTTAACAATATTGGAGAAAGTTTTAAAGAAGTGATATATAAGACTATTCTTATGGAAGGGACTAATCACCTGTAAAGTATGTTCATACATAAAAGACTTAAAAGTAATATACTTAGTTGCCCTTTCTGTGTAGTCAGTTAATGGAAAAAATGTGGAAATAATATAAGAAAAAGAAGTGCATTAAATAAAGGAAATATAAGTATTGATAAGATAACCTAAGGAAGTGTTGGCTAAAAGATAAGCAAAGACCTTATTCTATACCTACCTTAGAATTCATTAAACAGAGATTGTGATAGAAGAATGAAAACATAAAGGAAGTCATAAAATTAAAATGGAAGAAATGTATTAACTAAAGAATTCTACAGTGTTTTGAGTATACTACAGAAAGTCAAACATGGAAATTTTGGAACTAGATTTGTGACACATAATTTGGTTATAATGGAAGACAAATATAGAAGAGACCACAAGGAAATCAGAATAATACGATGATCAAAAGTCATTTAAATGCAAAAATAAATATGGTACTTCTTTTCTCATATTTAGATAATATTAAATGGACTTAATATATAAATAGAGCATATTTTATATTGAAATATGATTCACTATTATTAGTAAATATGGGAATAAGCATAGTATATAGGTACCTTGAGTGTTAAGGAGTGAGGGACAGGATGAATAGAGAGCTGAACCATAATAGAAATCCAGCTCTTAATTCAATATAATGCATATTATATTGCATTAAATATAATATAATGCACAACTGACAAAATTTATAAAGAAGGAAATACCAATATTTGCATGTTATTTAAAAACATAAAGGCATATAAAAGAAGAAATTACTGAAGTGAATGACAGTGTTTTTTCTTGGGAAGTGGTAGAATTGGAAATTGGCAAGGTGGGTGAAACCATGGTCTTACTTTAGTCTTTTGGAGCAAATTTACTTCAAAGGGAGCATAACACATATGCAACAGCAAAGAAAACTTTTAATAAAACAATTTTTTTCTTCATTTATCCAAGTGCCCAACTGTAAAATGATTTTTCCAATGGAAACCCTTGACTAGATTTTTCCATTTACTTCAAAAATTGCATGTCTATACAAGAGCAATTGTATACAGTACTAATTTTTCTTTCATTAAAATATTTTAAGATCTTTACAGTTATGCTCATGATATTCTTTAAATATTTCATATTTATCTGCGGCCTTTCTTATATATTTCCTGATTTTAAGTAACTTTTAATTAACGTTTCTAAAGTAAAATTCTGTTGTGATTGAGAGTACCTTTCTAATATAAATTGATAGTTGTTCTGTTGCTCTTGTTCATTTGTTATTTATTACTTAAAATAATAACAAAATTTATAATTGCATCTTACATTAAATAAAAATGTCTAATCAGACTTAGTGGTGGGCATTTAGATTGTTCTTGTCCCTCAAAATTGAAAACAATATTGCAGTGCTGCAAATGGTTTATTGAAATTATTTTTGGCAGAAGTATAAATGTATCAGGTTTAAAATCATAGAAAGGAAATTCTAGGACAAAGGCATTTGCATTTTTAATTTGTATAATTATAGAATTAATTAAGCTGTAGGATGCTGCAGCAATGTTTAGACATCATCCTTTGCAAGGTGACTATTTTCATAAAAAGTTACTTTGTATTTTTGTTTTTATACATTTTTGCAGAAGACATGTTTGGGTAACCCTAAGATGGTGGCTGGCGTTGAGCCAAGAGGTGGCACATAACTAGTGTTAACACGGCATGATCTACTTTTGCCTGATTAGTTAATGTCTCCTCTGTGCTAGTGGTCAACAGATATTCCTCATTCTTTCTTGATTGGTACCGAGGGGCGTGCTTCAATTGTGCTAATCCTAAACTGATTGGCTGCCTTAGGTATATAAGACACGCACCTATAGGAAGCACCTCGGATAAGCAGCACCTCTGATAGATGGCAGATTGCAGAATGCAGGTTGCAGCTCACAGAATGAAGATCGCAGGATGCAGGATGCACCTCTAAGAAGAAGCAGCAGACCTTTAAGAAATAGCTCCTCTGATAATAGTAGCCTCTCTGAAAGTGTAGCAAGTCTCTCTTCCTCTAAGCAAAGTCTCTCTTCCTCTAAGCTCTAAGCAAAGCCTGTCTTCCTCTAAAACTTCCTCTAAAAGCAAGTAAGCCTCTTTTTCCTCTATAAACTAGAGAATAAGCAAGCAAGCAAGAAAGCAGCACAGGAATAGAAGTAGTTTATTTCCAGTCCACCTCCGATAAATACCCACGCAATTGTTGCTGCAGGCGGTAACAAATATCCGCGGGATTGTTGCTGTGGGTGCCAACACATTTTCTTTAATTAAAAGGAAGATATATTTAAATGACTGTATCAATTATTTTATTTAATCTGAACTATTTATTCATACTCAGTATTTTCTAGTGATCTCAAAATATTTATGGCAACTATTTAAATATTAAGTGACATCATTGTTTCATCATATACTTTTTATGTATTGCTTAACAGATATTAGTTTCCCTAATATTTTAAATACATTTAGTATATTCTATTTATGACTAATAATCCATCCTAAAACCATAATCATGTTACTTGTGTTTTGTTTTTATATTGGCCAAATATGGTATATTTTGGGGGAATAATTTTTATTTAAGAATTTATTGACAGAGAATGAAATAGAATAAGAGAAAAAAGGGAAATAAAATGTTAATAAAATAGCTAGTAATGTTTTTATTTTGAGACTAGCTTTTTCAAAAGTACATTAATGAAACAAAACTATATATGTCTTTCATATTTTGCAAATAATTTTAAATTCTGTACATTACAACATAAACATGTTATAATTTAAGACATATCTGTAGTTACCTATATTTACCCAAATTGGTAAAACATATTCCTGTCAATGACATAAATTTGTAATCATACTCATAATACATTGGAAATATTGACATTGTTCAAATTTGCATCAGAGTAAAGCTCACCTAGTCAGTGAACATAACCTTATTATATTTTAAACTTTTTTTCCCTTGAAGATAAAATCATTGTGACACACAAATACAAAAATAGGAAATTAAACTAGATAAGAGAGCAGCAATGACAGGCAAAGACAGTGCACAGAGATATGCTCTATCTCCATCTGCCAGAATCAACTGGAGCTCGTCTACATGAGGGAGAGCTAACATTCCCCCACCGCCTCTGATATCACAGTGATGGCATTCAGGAACTGTCAAAATGAACCCTTAGCTGATCCTAATTTCCAGGATGATATATAGCAGCAGACAGTGCTGGACAAAACCTTTGTTTACTTACAACTTTAATAACCTGGGTTATAGAGATGGGAAAATTCTAAAAAGTGTTTTTAAAAGACATTTTATTAACCTTTAGCACAATCATTTCAATGTTTAGCATATGCATTCCAATATGGGGCCATGTGGCAAAATGTTCCTGACTTAGATTAGTGCTTTCTTTATCAACTGTCAGGGGAATATTCAGTATGACATTAAGGCCATTTTTGTTTCACATCCATCATAATATGTTTTATTTGGCAATTTATTGAGCATAGAATGTAAATAAGATACTGTTGTCTCACTATCAGTAACATTTTAAAAAATGAAGCGGAGACACTCTTATAAAAAGTTTCAGACTGTAATTTTGAATTTAAAACTCTACTAACAATTTTGTCATATTTGCATTGGAGGTGCCGTTTTTTCTCCATCACTTTAGCACACTACAGATTTTACTAAAACAAAGTTTTTCTAAATGTAATTGCTTCCTAAATTTAGATGTCACTGAAATTTTTTCATGACATGGTAATTTTTGTAAGTAAGGAAGAAAATCTAATGATGAATTTAATAACATATATAAGATCTTTACCTAGAATTTTTAAATTGTATACCAAAATATTAAGTGAAATAATTATGAATATGATTATATACTTTGGTCATTGGTATTGAAAGAAAAATTGGAAGCCCAATTACATTAGTTTTTTTTTTCAATCCTAGGATTATTGTTGGCATTATGTGTTAAAGAGAAATTAATAAAGCAAATGAACTTTGCTGTGAGTTTATTTCCTCAACTTGAAAGCCAGGAAAGAAAATGGAAATTAGGCAATGTCTTACTGGGAATACAGAAAGCTATTGGATGTCAAACTCCATAGACTGTGAATCCAAATCTAATCAATGTGGGCCTAAAGAGTCCTGAAATCAATATGGTTAAATTATGCCTGATCTTTTAGATAACTCTGGAGGGTACTTACCCAATTGATTTTCTTAAATTATTGTCATTCAATATACATTTATTGAGATTCAGCCTTGGTTAGGTGTTTGCAGTGTCAGGGGGATATAAAATCAAGTATCATACTACCTATTTTCAAGAATGTTTTAAATTTCAGAAGCGTCAGATAACTAAATCAGTAATCCTAGTACACCATGGCAAACAGAGTGAAAGAAAATGTTTTTAAATGGATACCGCATTCACAAGAGGACAGTTTGCAAATCTGTGTGGACTTTTTTTTACCCAATGTTGTGTTGGTGTTTAGTGGACAAAGGCAAGACATGATAATTGCCCTATTATATAGTGAAAGCCCCACATGTAAAATGATAATTCAGCATCCCCTGTAACTCAAATAGCATGAGAAACTTTTTTAAAAAATAAACCTAGAATCTACTTCAATTTTACATAAAAACTTAAACTACTTGTTTTTTTTTGTTGTTGTTGTTGTTCTGTTTTGTTTTGTTTTTTGATACTGGGGACTGAACTCAGGAGCACTCAACCACTGAGCTACATCCCCAGCCCTATTTTGTATTTTATTTAGAGACAGCGTCTCACTGAGTTGCGTAGCATCTCACTTTTGCTGAGGCTGGCTTTGAACTCACGATCCTCCTGCCTCAGCCTAAGCTGCTGAGATTAGCAGGTGTGCACCAGCATGCCCAGCCTTCAACTACTTTTTGTTCAGTTTACATATATTCTTGTTTTTGAAGAAATTGCAAGAAATATAAAAATTGAGAAAAGATGTTTTTAAATTTTTTGAATATTTTCAAGAGCTATTCACTCTAAGTCACATTGTCACGAAAGTACAATCATATTACATGTCTATTTGTGACTGTTTATGTAACAGCATGAGGTTCTTATTTATCCATTTTTATTTATCCATTTTCTTTTTAAAGCTGAATAAAGAGTCCATTGCCTTTATATACCCCATTTTTTTCACCCATTAATTATTGATAGTTGGATATGGAATTACTGAGTCATATGATAATTCTAATTTTAATTTTTTGAGGAAAACCCATCCAGTTTTTCATAGTGGTTGCAATCATTTCCATTTCCACCTCAGCAAATAAGATTTCGATTTTTCCATATCCTTGCCAACACCTTTTCTTTTGTGCCTTCCTTCTCTTCCTCCTTCTCCTCCTTGCCTACCTCCACTTCCATCTTCTTTTCTTCCTCCTCTTCTTAGCAGTTCTAATCTATGTCAAGTGGTGCTTCATTGTAGTTTTGATTTGTATTTCCAAGATTTTTAGTGCAGGAGAACTCCTTCTTATATACTTATTAGTAGCTTATATGTCTCCTTTGGAGAAACGTCTCTTAAAATCCTTTGCCTCTTTTCTAGTCAAGTTTTGTCTTTTTTGTTGTTGTTGTTGTTGTTTAGTCGTTATATTTTCTGGGCATTAAGCTCATATCAGGGATAGAATTTGCATACATTTTCTATCATTATATGTGTTGTTTTTCTACTTTATTGTGTTCTTTGATGCATAAACATATATTGTATCCTGAGAATTAAGTTTTAAAGATACATATATACATACATATACACATACACATACAAATGTGTGTAGATAGATATTTACAAAGAATTCTTTTTTGAGAAAGTGTATTGCCATGTTTTCTAGACTTCTCTTGAAAACTTACCTCAAGCCATCCTCCTGTCTCAGATTCCCAAAAGCAGACATGTGCCATAGCAGCAGCCAATGATAATTTCAAATATTTGACTCAAGAAGGAAAATCTATTTGCATGAAGAAACTTCAGCTTCTCAATGAAGTCACATAGACAATAAAATAAGTGTTGATTTAAGTTAATATAGAAGGAAATGTCTAAATTAAGGAAAAATAAAGTCCAAATAAATAAGTTAAATTGCCAAAAGATATTGATTTTTTAAAAATAATAGCTTTATATTTTAGGTTACTTGAAATAAACCTTAAAACTCTGTAAGTGTGACAATGTAGAATTTGTGAGCTATGTGAGAGGTTGAATTACAACATCATTACAGCAAAGTCTCCACTGGTACTATGAGTATCTCAAGAGAAACAGTCTATTTCCGGCTTTCACCTATTCCCTGAGCTCATCAGTGCATGAACAAAACTTGACTCTTCCAACTCAGCTGTTGGTGTGGACTGAGGGAGAAAGAGGTGTAGAAACCCTGGAGAATGCATGAGAATCTGGACCGCCTAATCATGAATCCTAGTTGTGACCTTTGTCTTTGTACATGCTTAATTTCAAAAGCACCACTTTATGTTGGATTGCTGCTGGAGTTATGCTGGAGAATCTTGTGATTTGGTGAGTGTAACTGAATCTCACCCTTAAAGAGGTGTTCTAGTATCTAGAACTTGATATTTTGTGCTCAGAGCCTAACTGTAAGTCCGTTGATTAAAAAAAATGGTCTAAAATTCTCTGCTGCAGGCGGAATGACTTTGCTTTAGTACCTTGAATATCATTTTGTGATTTTCCTTTTAGGGTTTGCCATAAACACCATATGACCTCTTTCTTCATCATAGATTTTATCTAATACCCTACAATGTGTCTGATATATTGGCTCGAGGAACAGATTTGCTTTCGTGACAGCCTGCATCTTCCCAAGAGTCTTTTTCTCTGACACATTGAAGCTAACAGTCTTTTTGTAGACTCATAAATTAGTGGAGGCAAAATTCTCAAGTATGGTGTGTAATGAGTCCCCAAACCAGAAGAAGCATTCTATGTGTTCTACTTACTTATTTTTAAGTGGGAAGTAAGGAAGACATAATTTGTTGTGTTCACTTTGGAGGGCATGTTTGGTTGCATCACTGGGCTTCTGAACGTTTCTACTGATGTGACAAGTCCACATCTTTAGTTGCCTAAAACCATCCGTACCTTCTACTTTCCATTTGCCTTACAATATCCCTTCTATTTTTATACTCTTTGGACATCAACTCTGATCACACAAGCATCAGTATTGAAGTATAACACTGTGGTGGTCTATGGCAAATTGAGAAGTTCCAGAGATTTTGGACTATTATAATGGGTAGGGGCAGAAGACAATTGATTTATATCCTATCTTATGATGGTTGTTGCATTCATGTGAAGACAGACTGGTCTTGGGCATCCTGGGGAAACACTTTAAAGTAGAATAACGGATGAAAATGCCAACTCAGTTCCCTTTTTGAAATGTCATGTTTAGGATGATTGCCTGTTTTTGTACTAAAATGAAAATTGTTATAAGTTGTTGTCACTCCCACACAAGAATTAAAATATCAAACCAGAGAATCTTAAGGTGTGATTGTTCTGGCATTCTGGTATTTAAAGACTTCATTTACAAGCTAATAACTGATACATGTCAGGAAGGCAAAGAGCTCAAATTCAAAATCATGCCTCTGCATATCATAAGGTCCCATCAACAAAATCATCAGTTTCATATACCTGTATTCAAAGAGGTCATTAGAGATGCATTTCTGTACATGCAACACTTTCTGATCAATGTCATTCCTTCTGTCACTTATAGGATAGGAAACCATAAACAAATAACCTAACAATTACTACTGTATACTCTATGGTAGAAGCAACAACAAACATTTAATTAGTTTAAAGGGCCATAGGTCCAAGATCACCCTTATATTTGTATGTAGTAAGACTTTTTTTTTTCTTTTGATACTGGGGATCGAACTCAGGGTTTCTTGACTACCGAGGCACATACCCAGGCCTATTTTGTATTTTATTTAGAGATGGGGTCTCAATGAGTTGCTTAGTGCCTCACTTTTGCTGAGGCTGGCTTTGAACTCTTGTTCCTCCTGTCTCAGTCTCCTGATCCACTGGGACTTGTACCACCGAGCCTAGCAGTAGTAATAAGACTTTACTAAGTTCATTTTTAATATTTTCTTTTTATTACTAGCTTTGAGCATTGGATTATGACATATCTTAGAAGTGTTTTCTTCATATTTCTTGTTCTTGGAATTTATTGAGCTTCTTGGGTCTACAAGACATAAGATTTTGCTGCTTGTCGAGAGGGAAGAGGCATTGTGTCCAGCCCTGTGTGGATGCTTATAATTATTAAATCTATTCTCTTTGTCTTACATGCATGTTCTGATCAATACTCTGTTGAACACTGGAAGCCCTAATGTTGTCCGTATGCACCAGTCTCTTGCCTATTACAGTGCCTTCTAAATTCTAGTTGTCTTATCTTATCCTGATTCTCTGTCACATCTTCTCAACTAGGGGGGGTTCATTGAACTTTACCAGATTTTCCCTTCCTGATCAACAGTAAGGAAAGTCATCTCAGGATGATAAGTTTGAGTCAATATAAAGCTCATCTGGTTTGCTTTCTCTCTCTTTAGGATCAGTGATCTTCATAGATTGTGTGGTGTCCATTTTTTTTTCAGAAAAAGGGTCTTCCTATCCCATCTTGGCTTTTCATCAGTGTTGCAATTACTTTTGGAAAATATATAAACTTTCTTCTTACAGACTTTTTTAAATTAAAAAAAATTAAAGCATATTAGTTATAAGTCAAGAATAAGTATTTCAAAATTATTGAAATGTGATCTATAATTTTATTATGACTTTAAATGTATTTGACATTTATTCATTTATTCCAGAGTCTACTTTATTCTGTGTTTTAAAATCTTTCTTTAATATCTCCTCACAAATCAGGATATTAGTGTTGTTATAATTTTGCTTCTTATTTCCTGAAATGAGATGTCATTGTGGAAAATTACAGATAAATTTGCTGATACCTGTACCTTTACATAGATACATAGAAAAGTGTTACTTTTCTTCAAGTTCAACAATTGGCCATTATTAAACTATTGCTTAAATGGACACTCTAAATAGATAATAAGTTTCATTAACAGAAGGTAATGAATAGAATTTGAGCACACCAAAATTATTTAATTATTAGGGAAAGGAAAAACCAGCTCAAGTACAATCTTCTACCCATCATGCTAATGATAGTCTAGATTATAAAAATCTTTCAGAAATTATCTTTAATGAATAATGGAACTAGCCAAACAATTAAGTTGTCACTTAATGGTTGCCATAAAGATGGACAGATGCTACATTAATTTGTCATCTGTGCACTATTAGAATCATTTAATTACTAATGCATGATAAGCTTTTGCACTGGAGAATGCTTAGAATGAATATCACCCTTAACTAGAAAATTATGTTGCATTTTATAGAATAATGCACAATATGTTATATGTAGTAAAATCAATCTAGTAAAGTCTAAGTAGAATAATGTTGTTTATCTTGACGCATTTGATTGAACTAACATTAAAGTATAAAAATGATTACTTTTCAACAGATTACAAGAAATACTTCCTTTAAAAACTAGTTCATAAGTTTTTACATTAGCAGTTCTCATATGCTCTTTGTTAAATTGTCTAGTGTCCAGTTAGAATATATAAAGGAATGCCAAATAATCAACTACCATGCACCATGGAATCTATACCTCAAATTATTGACTGAATCTAATTGACCTATTGATAAGCATACTTCGTATGGGTTTCTTCATAAAAAATTATATGATAGCAACTAATATGTTTTAAATATGATAGAAATTATCTTGGAAACCATAATTTACATATTTCTTTGACTTACCTGAATTGATTAGGAAAATAAGGTTTATCTTTTATTGTTTCAAAGATTATAGCTGAGAATCAGAAAATTCTGTCTCAAAGAGTATGTTACGAGTAACTGCTGGACTCTTTTTTTTTTTCCCCCATAGTTAGTAGGGATTCCTTAAAATTAAGGATTGTTACATAGCTCTGAAGAATGTGGATTAAATACTGAATTCAATTTCTTTTTTGGTCAGTACTGAATATGGGGTATCATCAATGTGTATGTTGTACTGAGCTCCATGTTCTGAGTACATTCTTCAGGAACTATAACTTACTAGTAAAGTAAAGGAGTTACACTGTTAATGTAATATTCCACATTATTTTAGAGCAAGAAAGTTACCAGTTTACCTTTGATCTGAGTCATGAAAACTGTGGAAGACGAAGGATATACATCACCATAAGACAAATCTGTGGTACTGAATTGATAACTCATGCTTCTAATGCCTGTTTTTACTTTCCAGTAATAATTGAAGAGGTATCATTGTTTTGGAAATCTTATAATTTCTTGCAGTTGTTCTGTTAGTTATATGAAATAGACTTACTTTTTCAGGTCCTAATGATGTCCTGATGAACAAATCAGGTATAGCCTCTGAAGAGATATTAAGCTATTCATTGTTATTGAAATTGGATTGATTTGTACATGTATATATAGGTGAGCACAGAAATAAGAAAGTAACATTTTTAAATTGAAAGTTTTTTCTTACAGCATTTGATTTGAGCTTCCAATTACTATAAAATGTTTCCAGTGGCATACTCAGTTTTAGGTCTGCTTCTCAACATTTCCACTAATCTTGTCCACAGAATTCACATTATTTGTAGTTCATTAGTCAAAACAAACAGAATTTTGTTGGAAATAAGAATTTCAATTACAAATTTTCAGAAGAATGTTTTGAAAGTTATAAGACATAATTGGGAGTAATTAGAACACAAATGAGCTATGATATACATGATTGCTAAAGATTCTTACAAATGTTAATAGATCTCCTTATGTAGGTACATGTTCAATGTAAAAATCTCATTTTCATGCTCTTACATAAAATATATATATTTGCCTACCATTTAATGTTTATCAGTTAGAATTTCCCATGTGTGCTGAGATGTAATCACAAGGAAATATTCTTACTTTTTCCCAACTTGGTAGTTCAAATTATGATACTTGAAGCTAATTCTGGTTTTAATACTTAATGATGATTTAACTGCTGGTTAAAAAACAGTTGCCTGAAGTTCAGCCATGATGATATATTTCATTAAAGTAGTAAATGATCAGAAAGATTACTGCAAAATTCTATACCTAATCCCATATTTGAACTCAGTGTTAACTTTATCTCACTGTAAATTATTCCAGCTCTTCAAGAATCCATTTCTGAGTTCCAGCTGTACCAGCATCTGTCATTCAAAGCTGTCTCCAGACATCTGAATCCCAGTAACATGCCCTCCTCAAAGGTCTGGGTACTACTTCCCTCACACAACTTTTATATTTGTATCAATGAAGTGTCCCCTTCTCAAAATTCTAAGTATATTCTCAATGGGGATATTCTTCTAAAATAGTGTTGAATTCTATTTTCTTTCAGTGACTTCCCTAGCCTTAGTAATGGCATCTGTTTCCTACTAACTATATGACATATCATTATTTAATATTTGTTTTTGACATTGCAGTTCTCTAATACCCCGTTAAAACAGTCATTTCTGCCTTCTGATCAGACTTAATTAATACAATCATTGCAACCAGGAGTGGAAGACTCATAATAACTGTCTCTAGAGACCTGAGCACAATATTAAAATAAACCAAATCTGTATTTTAAATTATGAAAAATATCCTTTATACTATAGCTTTATAGTTCCATGCTCTAATCTCTAAAACAATGTTTACTCCTCTCATTTTTTATGATCTTCAGTTCAAGCAGCTGTTATTTGACTTTGTTTCATTATGGTCCTTACAGCAATAGTAACTAATCCTTGACAGCATAGCATTACAATCATTCATCATTCAAGGTAAGAATCAAACATAGCTAATTTGTTTTTAATGCCTAGCTTTTTATTGTATGTCTTATACAATTATACCTGTGTAATTTATTAAAGGGCATAGAGACACTTGAGTTTACTTAATTTATTCTGTTTTCAATACTCTCTTCTTTCAGATTGGATTTTTGAACGTTTTGTTACATTTTAAATGTTAAAATAATAAGGATTTGAGAATAAAAATTATTTTATATATATTATATAATTAAATAATCTTAAGAATATAAGCATAGATAAATACATTAAATGTGATATCAAATGTTGAATTGATTTGTTGGTTTTTGCAGGAGTTAAAGGTTATTTTTTTGTTCCTGTACAAATACATATTTCTGAATATTTCCCCAAATCTGTTTTTTAAATCACTATGCATTTGCTGAATTAATGAATAAAAGTAGCACAATAAATTTGTAATATGCAAATGTTTTTGTTTTAGTGATAGCTAAAATATCTCTTCATGTGGTTCAAATTTTTTAGAGTAGGATTTGCCTAATTCTTCCTTTCTATTGTGAATGTTTCTCCCAGGGCTCTCCTCTTCCTCCATTCTGGAGACTCTCAAGTGGCCTTTGGAGGTTTCATCTTCCATCATTGAGCTGACATTTGTTTGGAGGAATAATAGTAAAATATTTAGGGCTGAAAGCGATGCCAGAACTTAATGGTTCATACTAAATTAGAAGCATAGCCTGTCCAGAAAAGTTTTGTATTTATACTTAGTTTGTTGTGTCCTAAAAGACAAGGTAAATGTAAATTTTATGTAGTTAACTCTGTTGGAAAGGTTGAGAGTAAGAAGATATTTGTTGCACCCCTTTTATCTCAGGATGAGCTTACTCCCTCTATGGTGTTATTTGGGTTGTTTTTGGTGTTGACTCTCTTAATCCAGCACATGGTGGAATTGTATTTTTCTGCTCATTTGAAAGTAGTTTAATCTGCAACTTGCTTTCTAAATGAAGTATTGGCAAAGATTTAGTGTGGGGGCGATCCAAGAGGGCAGACTAGAGGGTGACTGCATCTCCTGTCGCTCCAGAACCCAGGATTCAAGAAGGGGAGGCATTAAGAGACTTGGACTAACATAGAGCCACGGGGTGAGTCTCCCCCACCGGGTGAAGCTTGACCTGGGCAGCAGACCCAGACAGGGGTGGCTTCTCAGAGCAGGGCAGGGCAGCTAGAGTCTTCCCCAGGCAGACCTGCTCCCTCCGACGGCGGGCTCCTTCCATGGCCAGCTTCTCAGAGCAGGCCGCCCAGTGAGAGCCTTTCGGCACAGAGCCAGCTCCAAGTCCCTGAGCCAGTGGAGAGCTCCAGACTGCAGGCAGCTTCAGGGACCAGAACAGGGCAGCCAGAGACTTCTCCAAGCAGCCCTGCTCCCTCCAGAGTCAGGCTCCTTCCTCAGGGCGATCCAAGATGGCAGAGTAGAGGGTGACTGTATCTCCTGTCACTCTAGAACCCAGGATTCAAGAAGGGGAGGCATTGAGAGACTCAGACTAACACAGAGCCACGGGATGAGTCTCCCCCACCAGGGGAAGCTTGGCCCGGGCAGCAGACCTGGACAGGGGCAGCTTCTCAGAGCAGGGTAGGATAGCTAGAGTCTTCCCCAGGCAGTCCTGCTCCCTCTGGTGGCAGGATCCTTCCACAGCCAGCTTCTCAGAGCAGGCCACCCAGTGAGAGCCTTTCCACACAGAGCCAACTCCAGGCCCTGGAACCAGTAATGGGCTAGGGGAAGCTTTCTTCAGAAGCACTCCATTATCAAGTTCCTCCAAGACTTTAGGCTACTGAAGGCTGGGAGGTGATATACTAGAAATCTACAGGGACACTATAAGCCAATAGAGGAAATCTGCAATATCTCAGAATCTGACTGATATCTGACCAATATGAGAAAACAAGGGAAGAAAATGTCCCAAACCTAGATACTATATCATTAAAATCCAATGACAGCACAGCAGAAGAAATGTCAGAAAGGGAGTTCAGAATGTACATAATTAAAACAATCAGGGAAGCAAATGAGGAGATGAAAGAGCAAATGCAGACATGGAAGGAGGAGATGAAAGAGGAAAAGCAGGCATTAAATGATCGCACCAATCAACAGTTAAAAGAGCAAATATGGGAAGCAAGAGATCATTTCAATAAAGAGTTAGAGACACTGAAAAAAAAAAGCAAACAGAAATCCTTGAAATGAAGGAAACAATAAACCAAGTTAAAAAACTCCATAGAAAGCATAACCAATAGGATAGAACACCTGGAAGACAGAACCTCAGACATTGAAGACAAAATATTTAATCTTGAAAACAAAGTTGAACAAACAGAGAAGATGGTAAGAAATCATGAACAGAACCTACAAGAATGATGGGATATAAAAAGGCCAAATTGGATCCAAGATGGCGGCCTAGAGAGTGACTGCACCCCCAGTCGCTCCAAAACCCAGGAGTTAAGAAGGGGAGGCATTGAGAGACTTGGACTGAAATAGAGCCACAGGTGAGTCTGCCCACTGCGTAAAGCTTGGCCTGGGTGGCAGGCCCAGATAGAGGTGGCTTATGGGAGCCGGGCAGGGCAGCTAGAGTCTTCCACAGACAGCCCTGCCCACTCCGGCGGTGGGCCCCGCCCACACAACCAGCTTCTCCAGGTTCTCGGAACGGAATGGGCCCGCTAGTGAGAGCCTTTCTGACCAGAACAAGCTCCGAGTCCCGGAGCCAGCGCAGCGCAGCGTACTCCGGCATACAAGCAGCTTCAGGAACCAGGATAGGGCAGCCAGAGGCTTCCCCAAGTAGCCTGGACCCCTGCGGTGGGAGGTGCCTTTCAAGGCTAGCTTCACGGAGCAGACCGCCCAGTGAGAGGCTTTCTACATAGAACCAGCCACAAGCCCCCGAACCAATGGAGAGCTTCGATCCACAAGCAGCCTCTGGGATCAGGGCAGGGAAGCCATTTCAGGTGGCTCTGCCCACTCTGGCCGCAGGCTCTCTTCACGGGGCGATCCAAGATGGCGGCCTAGAGGGTGACTGCATCCCCAGTCGCTCCAGAACCCAGGAGTTAAGAAGGGGAGGCATTGAGAGACTCGGACTGAAATAGAGCCACAGGTGAGTCTGCCCACTGGGTAAAGCTCGGCCCAGGTGGCAGGCCCAGATAGAGGTAGCTTATCGACCTGAGCAGGGCAGCTAGAGTCTTCCCAAGGTAGCCTTCCACACTCCGGCAGTGGGCTCCTCCCACACTGCCAGCTGCACGGTGCAGGCCCACAGTGAGAGCCTTTCCGCACAGAGCCAGTTCCAAACCATGGAACCAGTAGGGGGCTAGGGGCAGTTTTCTTTGGATGCACTGCATTATCAGATTCCTCCAAGACATCAGGCTACTGAAGGCTGGGAGGTAATACACTGGAAATCTACCGGGACACTATAAGCCAGTAGCGGAAAACTGCAATATCTCAGGGTCCCACTGACAACTGACCATTATGAGAAAACAAGGGAAGAAAATGTCCCAAACAAACCTAGATACTACATCAATAAAACCCAATGACAGCAGAGCAGAAGAAATGTCAGAAAGGGAGTTCAGAATGTACGTAATTAAAACGATCAGGGAAGCTAATGAGGAGATGAAAGAGCAAATGCAGGCATTGAAGGAGGAGATGAAAGAGCAAATGCAGGCAATAAATGATCGCACCAATCAACAGTTAAAAGACCAAGTATGGGAAGTAAGAGATCATTTCAATAAAGAGTTAGAGATACTGAAAAAAAAAAACAAACTGAAATACTTGAAATGAAGGAAACAATAAACCAAATTAAAAACTCCATAGAAAGCATAACCAATAGGATAGAACACCTGGAAGACAGAACCTCAGATATTGAAGACAAATTATTTAATCTTGAAAGCAAAGTTGGCCAAACAGAAAAGATGGTAAGAAATCATGAACAGAATCTACAAGAATTATGGGATATCATGAAAAGGCCAAATTTAAGAATTATTGGGATTGAGGAAGGCTTAGAGAAACAAACCAAAGGAATGAACAATCTATTCAATGAAATAATAACAGAAAATTTCCCAAATCTGAAGAATGAAATGGAAAACCAAGTACAAGAGGCTTATAGAACTCCAAACATATAAAATTACAACAGACCCACACCAAGGCACATTATTATGAAAATACCTAACATACAAAATAAAGACAGAATTTTAAAGGCCGCGAGAGAAAAGAATCAAATTACATTCAGAGGGAAACCAATAAGAATATCAGCAGATTTTTCAATCCAGACCCTAAAAGCTAGAAGGGCCTGGAACAACATATACCAAGCCCTGAAAGAAAACGGATGCCAACCAAGAATCTTATACCCAGCAAAACTTACCTTCAAATTTGACGATGAAATAAGATCCTTCCATGATCAACAAAAGCTAAAGGAATTTACAAAAAGAAAGCCAGCATTACAAAACATTGTCAGCAAAATATTCCATGAGGAAGAGATGAAAAACAACGATGCAAATCAGCAACAGGAGACGCTAGCCTAAAGGAATAGCCAAATAAAGGAGAAACCAAATCATGTCAAAAACAAATATGAGTCAATTGACTGGGAATACATATCACATATCATATCATATCACAATAATAACCCTGAATGTTAATGCCCTGAATTCATCAATCAAAAGACACAGACTGGCAGATCGGATTAAAAAGAAAAATCCAACAATATGCTGCCTGCAAGAGACTCATCTCGTAGAAAGAGACACCATAGACTAAAGGTGAAAGGATGGGGAAAAACATACCATGCACATGGACTCAGCAAAAAAGCTGGAGTATCCATCCTCATTTCAGATAATGTGGACTTCAAACCAAAACTAGTCAGAAGGGATATAAAGAAGGACATTACATGCTGCTTAAGGGAAGCATAAATCAGCAAGACATAACAATCATAAATATCTATGCCCCGAACATTGGCTCACCCACGTACGTCAAACAAATTCTTCTCAATTCCAGAAATCAAATAGACCACAACACAATAATACTAGGCGATTTTAACACACCTCTCTCACCACTGGATAGATCGTCCAAACAAAAATTGAATAAAGAAACTATAGATCTCAACAACACAATCAACAATTTAGACTTAACAGACATATATAGAATACACCATCCAACAAAGAACGAAAACACTTTCTTCTCAAGAGCACATGGATCCTTCTCTAAAATAGACCATATTTTATGCCACAAAGCTACTGTTAGCAAATACAAGAAGATAGAGATACTACCTTGTACTCTATCAGATCATAATGGATTGAAATTAGAAATAAATGACAGAATAAAAAACAGAAACTTCTCCAATACCTGGAGATTAAATAATACACTATTATATGATGAATGGATAACAGAAGACATAAGGAGGGAAATAAAAAAATTCTTAGAAGTAAACGAGAACAAAGACACCTCATATCAAAATCTCTGGGACACTATGAAAGCAGTACTTAGAGGAAGATTTATTTCATGGGGCGCATTCAACAAAAGAAGTAGAAATCAACAAATAAACGACTTAACACTACAGCTCAAAACCCTAGAAAAAGAAGAGCAGACTAACACCAAAAGTAGAAGACAGGAAATAGTTAAAATCAGAGCCAAAATCAATGAAATTGAAACAAAAGAAACAACGGAAAAATTAACAAAATAAATAGTTGGTTCTTTGAAAAAATAAACAAAATTAATAAACCCTTAGCCACACTAACAAAGAGAAAGAGGGAGAAAATTCAAATTACTAAAATTCGGAATGAACAAGGAAATATGACAACAGACACGAGTGAAATACAAAACATAATTAGGAGTTATTTTGAAAATCTATATTCCAAAAAACCGAAAACCTCGAAGACATCAACAAGTTTCTAGAGACATATGAATTATCTAAACTGAACGAGGAGGATATACACAACTTAAATAAATCAATTTCAAGCAATGAAATAGAAGAGGTCATCAAAAGCCTACCAACAAAGAAAAGTCCAGGACCAGATGGGTTCTCAGCCGAGTTCTACAAAACCTTTAAAGAAGAGCTCGTTCCAATACTCCTCAAACTATTCCGTGAAATAGAAGAGGAGGGAACCCTCCCAAACTCGTTCTATGAAGCCAATATCACCCTGATACCTAAACCAGACAGAGACACATCGAGGAAAGAAAATTTCAGACCAATATCCTTAATGAACTTTGACGCAAAAATTCTCAACAAAATTTTAGCAAATTGCGTATAAAAATATATTACAAAGATAGTGCACTCTGATCAAGTGGGTTTTATCCCAGGGATGGAAGGTTGGTTCAACATCCAGAAACCAATAAATGTCATTCACCATATCAACAGACTTAAAGTTAAGAATCACATGATTATTTCAATAGATGCAGAAAAAGCATTCGATAAAATACAGCATCCCTTCATGCTCAAAACACTAGAAAAAATCAGGATAGTGGGAACATTCCTTAACATTATAAAGGCCATCTATGCTAAGCCCATGGCCAATATCATTCTAAATGGTGAAAAACTGAAAGCATTCCCCCTAAAAACTGGAACAAGGCAGGGATACCCTCTTTCACCACTTCTATTCAACATCGTGCTTGAATCTCTAGCCAGAGCAATTAGACAAACCAAAGAAATCAAAGGGATACAAATTGGAAAAGAAGAACTCAAACTATCTCTTTTTCCTGATGACATGATTATATATTTAGAGGAACAAGGAAATTCCACCAGAAAACTTTTAGAACTCCTAAGTGAATTCAGTAAAGTAGCAGGTTACAAGATCAATGCTCATAAATCCAATGCATTTTTATACATAAGTGATGAATCTTCAGTAAGAGAAGTTAGGAAAACTACCCCCATTCACAATAGCATCAAAAAAAAAATACTTGGGAGTCAATCTCACAAAAGAGGTGAAAGACCTCTACAATGAGAACTAGAGAACACTAAAGAAAGAAATGAAGGAAAACCTTAGAAGATGGTAAGATGTCCCATGTTCTTGGATAGGCAGAATTAATATTGTCAAAATGACCATACTACCAAAAGTACTATACAATTCCAATTCCAGATTCAATGCAATTCCAATTAAAGTCCCAATGACGTACCTTACAGAAATAGAGCAAGCAATCATGAAATTCATCTGAAAGAATGAGAAACCCAGAATAGCTGAAGCAATCCTCAGTAGAAAGAGCGAAGCAGGGGGTATTGCAATACCAGATCTTCAACTCTACTACAAAGCAATAGTAACAAAAACAGCATGGTTTTGGTACCAAAATAGACAGGTAGATCAATGGTACAGAATGGAGGACATGGACAGAAACCTGAATAAATACACTTTTCTCATACTAGACAAAGGGGCCAAAATATGCAATGGAGAAAAGATAGCCTCTTCAACAAATGGTGCTGGGAAAACTGGAAAACCCTATGCAACAGAATGAAATTAAACCCCTATCTCTCACCCTGCACAAAACTCAACTCAAAATGGATCAAGGACCTCGGAATCAGACCAGAGACCCTGCATCTTATAGAAGAAAAACTAGGTCCAAATCTTCAACTTGTTGGCTTAGGATCAGACTTCCTTAACAGGACTCCCATAGCACAAGAAATAAAAGCAAGAATCAACAACTGGGATAGATTCAAACTTAAAAGCTTTCTCTCATCAAAGGAAACGATCAGTAATGTGAAGAGAGAGCCTACAGAGTGGGAGAATATCTTTGCCACTCATACTTCAGATAGAGCACTAATTTCCAGAATCTATAATGAACTCAAAAAACTCTACACCAAGAATACAAATAACCCGATCAACAAATGGGCTAAGGAAATGAACAGACACTTCACAGAAGAAGATGTAGAAGCAATCAACACATATATGAAAAAATGTTCAACATCTCTAGTAATAAGAAAAGTGCAAATCAAAATTACCCTAAGATTCCATCTCACCCCAATTAGAATGGCGATTATCAAGAACACAAGCAACAATAGGTGTTGCCGAGGATGTGGTGAAAAAGGAACACTCATACATTGCTGGTGGGGCTGCAAATTAGTGCAGCCACTCTGGAAAGCAGTATGGAGATTCCTCAGAAAGCTTGGAATGGAACCACCATTTGACCCAGCTATCCCACTCCTTGGCCTATACCCAAAGGACTTAAAATCAGCATACTACAGAGATACAGCCACATCAATGTTCATTGCTGCTCAATTCACCATAGTCAGATTGTGGAACCAACTTAGATGCCCTTCAGTTGATGAATGGATAAGGAAACTATGGCATATATATACAATGGAGTATTACTCCACCATAAAGAATGATAAAATTATGGCATTTTCAGGCAAATGGATGAAATTGGAGAATATCATGCTAAGTGAGATAAGCCAATCTCAAAAAACCAAAGGATGAATGATCTCGCTGATAAGCGGATGATGACATATAATGGGGGTGGGAGGAGTTAGCGTTAGGGTTAGGGTTAGGTTTAGGTTTAGGGTTAAGGAGGGGGGCAAGAATGGAGGAAGGAAGGACTGTATAGAGGGAAAAGAGGGGTGGGAGGGGTGGGAGGGAAAAAAAATAACAGAATGAATCAACCAACATTACCCTATGTAAATTTATGATTACACAAATGGTATGCCTTGACTCCATGTACAAACAGAGAAACAACATGTATCCCATTTGTTTACAATAAATTAAAAAAAAAAGATTTAGTATGATTTCCAGAAGCTTTAAAACTCACACTGAAATTCAACTGGGTCTTTTCTCAGTCACTGTGATATGGAACATTGTGACCAGCTATAGTCATCATGATCTGTAGGTGACGTACTAGTGTCATAGTTGTATCACCCTAGGTATGTAGGTCTGCTTCCTTGCAGACCCATGGTGGACATGCACAGGACAGTGGTGCATCTTCAGGTGTGTGTTGACATAGTAAAGTCTAGTCTACCTCTCAAGAATACCCTGTGAGGAACTCCAGCATCTCTTTGACACATACAACCTCTAACCCCCACTTGCAGGAGCCCAGCCTCCCTATGCTCCCTGTACTCATCTCTCATGTTGATTCTGAGTTATCTTCAAGAATCATTAGCCTCTTACTATTTCCAGAGGTTAGTCAGTTCTAAGATAACTTTCTTTTTAATGATAGTCTAATTCACCTTTCCTTTTCATCTAAGAGGTTGAAAGACCAGAGTGGGGTTTGAAACAAACCTTTCAAGTTCAAATCTACCTAAAGCACATACATATTGTCTGTAGTATTGGTATTAATCATTGGAAATTTTTATACCTCACACTTGGCATTTCTTCTTCTCTTTCTGTTGTTAACTCCTAAATATTTATTAGCTCCTAAATATTTATAGGTTATGTTTTACAATAGTTACCTATTTCTTTTCAGGGAGACTTATTCTTTCTTTTTTATTAAGATGTTTTACTGAATAAAAAGATTGTGCAGCTATAAATAATACAACAAATAACTATGTACCCAACATGCAGTGAAAGCTGTAAAATCTAAGAATCAAGCTGGTGCTTTCTGCCAATACCACTTGCCAATCACATCTTTGGTGCCTGCTCCTCCCAATTCTCTTTGTATCACATTTGGTTTTGACAATGCACAAGCATTTCCTTATACTTCTTAACACATTCGTATATATCTTCAAGTGTAAGAATTTGCTATTTTATTTTTCATCTTTCAGTTTTGTTTTTAAAAACAATTATATGAACATTGTTGAAGGCACATTCTCACATAGGTGTGAGAGAGTTCCTTTTGGATTTTTGGGTAGGGGTGAAATCATTGTCATAACACACAGAGACTTTCACTAATGGACTACAAACTTGTTCAAACTGGTTGTGCCAGTTTACACTTGTTTCAAAAGTGAAAGGGAGTTTTCACTGTTTTATACACTTGTTTTCACTTGTAATATTGTCAGTATATAAACACATTGCTTGTGAGTATAGAATATCATGCTTTTGGTGTTAGTTTGCATGTGTGGATTACTTGTAAATGTAGTGGCTTTTAATTGATTGCCACACATTTTTTAGTTTCAGCTTCTTGCTGTAATTATTGATACTCTTTATTTTTTGATTTTTTAAAAATTTTACAGACTGCATTTTGGTTCATTGTGCACAAATGGGGTACAAATTTTCAGTTCTATGGTTGTGCACAATATAGAATCCTCAGAAATCTTGGAATGGACCCACCTTTTGACCCACTTATGCCACTCCACATTTTATATCCAAGGGAGTTAAAATCAGCGATACTACAGTAACACAGCCACATCAATGTTTATAGCAGCTCAATTCACAATAGCTAGATTGTGGAATCAACCTAGTTTCCCTTCAACAGATGTATGGATAAAGAAACTGGTATATATACACAATAGATTATTATTCAGTCATAAAGAAGAATAATATTATGGCATTTGCAGATAAATGGATGAAATTGGACAATATCATGCTAAGTGAAATAAGCCAATCCCCAAAAAACAAAGGCCAAATGTTTTCCCTGATAAGTGGATGATGATATATAATGGGGGTGGGGAGTGGGGGGTGGGGGTGAGAAAAGAATGATACTCTTAGTGGTTATTTGAACTTTGTTAAGCTTATCCCATGTGTACTAATAAGTGCTTATCTGTTATTATTCTTCTATTCTAGATAAATTCAATCTCCATTGTCACTATTTTATCCAAGTTATTTAAATATACATGTGTGTGTTTACGTGAATGCACTCAATATGTTTCAGGGCCCCCATAACCTAAGCTAATGCCCACTTAGCATTATATACATGTTGGTAGACAACACCATTTGTATGGCTAGTATGACATTTTATTTATTTTATTGTATAATATATCACATCTGTAAGGTAATTATTATTCATGTATCCCTTCTAAAGTTGAGGAAATTAAATTAGAGAAAGATTTAGCAACATGCCCTAGCCCATGTGTTAGTAAGTCTATGATTTGGTCCTGTACAGGTGATTTCAGAACTACTCTCCCTTTAGAAAACTTTATGGTATTTTATAATGTTTAATATTTTTAAGACATTCCTTCCAAGCAAGTTCCACATTAAAACAAAATGTATACATACAGGACCATAACCAAGCCAGGCAAACCTATAAGGCATGGAAAACATGCATAATCAGGACACTCACTTCCTTGCTCATCTAATTTCAAAATACTGCTCCACCTTCAATCCTTGTCCCAAAAAGTGTAACATTTTCAACACACAATAGACCAAGCATGAAAAATGCACATTTCTCTTTATGGAGGGCTGCCCATGGTAAGGCAGAAAACCTGAAAGTGGATTCTTGCTGCAGCACAACTGTGCTCCCAAGATTGCCAGTTTGAACTCTAGGACTTATTCACATTGCTGGGAAAGAAAACATTCTGAGGTCACTATCAACACAATTCATGATCAAGCATTAATCGGATACCTGCCTGTTTTATGAATTAGAAAATCAAGTCAGAATTTAAAAAGATGAATTGGAAGTTCAAGTAGTGTTTTATAATCAACTATCTTAAAATTTACTGAATAAAATTGCAGACTGTTTCAGCACTGAAACTGGATGGTTTTTTTCTAACTCCTACTGGATACAGGAAAAAAATGTATTCTTTCATCAACTCAACCACTACATTTTTCCTTCAATCAAATCTGACCTGTGCAATACCACCTGAATATCCAGTGAAACTGCAAAATTCCATTTTGGCATTCCATTATTTCACACACCTTAAACAATCTAGCCAGCATCCAAGTGACAAAAACTATTATGTATATGGATTTGCTTTTAATGCCTTTCCTCTGTCCATCTTCAACATAACACTACAGCTGTATACGTTTACATGGTACCTGGGAAGAATTGCCTTTGACATATCATGAATCCTTCAACCAAAAGGCTCCAGTCTTATAAAATATTACAATCTTCTACTACAGAAATAATATTGGTTGCAACCTGGAAATGACCTTTCTGGTGTTGGATTGTTCTTCTATCAGATGTGCTGTTTCAAACCAGAATACACAGCCAAAGTAATCTCAAAAAGTTTAAGGGAAGCTAGTGCCCTTATAACTATACTAAATAATTGATTTAAAACTTTACTTCTTTCTACAAATCTGGGCTCTGCTCTGGTAGAGATTTTACTTTTATGCTCGTATCCTTTCTTGAATAAGCTGATACTGACAGAATTAGGAGGTCAAAAAGTCTTAGAGGGGTAATATATGTGAAAGGAAGATGCAGAATCAGATTTGAGAAGCAGCAACCTCATATATAAGGTGGATCTGGCACTATCTCAGCCAACTGTGTAGAATTTCCAGAGGACAGATGACCCAGAGGAGTTCCATGGTACGCAGAAAGGCCATGCCCCAGTGCCTTTGCAACATTTGATCTTTGACTAGGAGGTAACTGGTAAGAGAATGGCCTCTATGCACATGTTGTGTGCAGATCCCCAAAATGTTGTATTTGAAGGCTATGGATGGTCAACTGAAGATACTATTTACTATTTGCAGTTTGCAACTAAATGGTGAACTCTTCTCTTTTCTATTCTTTCTTTTTCTTTTTGTTCTCTCTCCTTCCCTCCACCTGGCCTGCCTGTCTCCCTCTCTCTCTCTCTCTCTCTCTCTCCTTTCTCGCTCTTTCCCCCCACCCCCGTGTGTGTGTGTGTGTGTGTGTGTACCACTAAATTATATCCCTGGTCCTTTTATATTCTGAAATCAAGGTTTTCCTAAATTGCCCAGGCTGACCTTGAAATAATGATCTGCTTCAGCTTTCCAGGTCATTGGGATTACAGGAGTGCCCCACCATGCCCTGTATGACAAGTTTTTTCTTAAGGGAGATTTAAGCATTGAACTTTTATAGCTGGCATTGGCACAAAGATATAATGAATATTAACTTCAATATCAGATTGTGACTGCCACTTGCCATATTGGTCTTATTCCACTTTAAAAAGTAATAAGTGAGGTCAGAGGGTAATTAGCATTTACAATAAAGTATAAATAGAGAATTGATTTAATAAATGAAGGTAGAGAAGTTTAAGTGCAAGTGATTTCAACATCCAGCTTTCTCTCATATAGAATGATTAATAGGAACTCTTGAATCTCATAAAAACAAGGACTCAAAGAGCTAAGATGGCGTCAGTGTAAATGTTGGGGTCACTTCTCTTATCAAAAATTCCTTATCAGAATGAGATTTATCAAATTATGTTACATGAATGTATTAATATGGCATGGTGAATCCCACTATTATGTATAAATATCATGCACCAATAAAAAATAATTAACTAATTAAAAAAAATCCCTGACCAGCTAAAATTTCAGTTGAAGTAAAGATGAGCACAGAAATGATTTTTGGGAATTGAAGTCATATAAGTGATTTAGTAAAAAAGTCACTATGCATAAACACACATGTACATTACACACACACACATTTGCATCAATATTAGTATTCTTTTACACATGGATATTTAATGATATATTTATCCAAAATTGTATTTTAGAATATATGCTATATTACAGAATATTTTCACCATGAACAAAAATACCTGGTAGAGGAAAAGACAAATAGTATTGAACTTCATTGTGTCTGTTATTTTAGGAGAAGAGACAACTCTGGTATTCTTGGCTTTTCAGTTTAGTAGTCCGGAACTCCAGTTGTGGTTTGTAAAGTAAATTTTAAAATAATGAGTCCAATGTATTGTGCAGTTGTTTTGCTAATCCTATGTATTCTGGAGTCAAACTAGAGCCAGGTCCACTGTAACTATATATTTAGACAAATTACTTAACTTTATCTGATTTCTAAACTGTAAAATGAAAATATTACTGAAGACTAAATATTAGTAAGACTCTGAAAGTTATGTATGTACAAAAGAACACTTGGCATTTAATAAGTAGTCAACATTATCTTTTTAAATAATTAGTTATCACTTAAAAATTTGAAATAACCTAAATTTCAGTGCCTACTATCCATATATATGCCTATATTCAAATATAGGCATACTTGAAATATTGTCCAGCAAACAAAATTGAACAATATTATGAAAAAATAAACATCAGCAAAAGCAACATAAAATAAATTTAAAATCCTTTTGGATGAATAACACTTGTTTTGTGTGTTTCAGGAACATGTTTGTTTATTCAGTTTTCCTGCTTTAAAATTTTTTTAAAAAAATTCATTGCTTGTATGAAATTTTATCTTTCCTGATATTAAATGATTCAAAGGATCTGACCTCAGACCCCATCCAGGAGGTACCACACCCTCAATCTACACACACATTTAGTTGAATCCATTAGTCAAAGGAAAATCATCATTTCCTCTCATTATAGGCACACATTTAGAAATTCGTGGCAGTTTTATTCTCAAATCACAGTTTCTTTGTGAAATGTAATTAGGTTTTTAAGTAGGTAGATATAAATTATCAGTTCACTATAACATTTTGGTACTCTTTTAAGGTCATTATGTTTTGATTTTATTTTTAATATTTTTAAGTAAATGTCTTGCTATCCTACTAGGTCATAAATGACTTATTGAGTAGAGTTCCAAGGCATTGTAGTGACTTTGTAATACATCATTATTGAGTGATTAAATGGGGGATTTCACTTGGAAATTTCAATTTGAGTTTCTAATCTCAAACTTTTAACAGAATGTGTATGATGTATGACTTAAACTTATTTTTTCTAACTAAAATTTTGTATGCTTTGGTCAACATCTCTCCAGTCCTCTCCACCATCCCCTCTCACTCAGACACAGATAATCACGATTTTATTCTTTACTTCTATGAAATCAATAATTTTACATTCTGCATGAGTGAGATAATGTGATATTTATCCTTTTGTGCATGTCATATTTCAGTTGGCATAATGCCCTCAGGACCATCTACATTTTTGCAAAAGACAAAATTTCTTTATTGTTGTTTAATAATAGTCTATACATGCAGACATATGTGTGCACACACACACATTTTATTTATACACACTTCGAGTTTAAAATATTAAAATATTGGGTTCGGTAATCTCTGCACTATATATTTAGTCAAAATTTTATAACTGTTTATTAACATGATTCTAATATTGCTCTGTCTAGCTCCTCATACTATTAAATATTGTCCTTCAACTATGTTTTTTTTAAGTGTGAACAAAGAAAATGTTCTGTGAAAGTTACGAAGTGACTTTGGTTTTTGTTTATGGAATGCGTCAAATGACCACCATTGTTAGATTGATCTTTTATTAAGTATTTTCCAAAAACATTGTGTTTAGCATTGATTAATTTTTAAACCAGTTTTACAAAGTTATGACTTTTTAATTATGAAGCATATTTGAAATATTATTCAGCAAACAAAATTGAACAATATTATGAAAAAATAAACACCAGCAAAAGCAACATATAATAAATTTAAAATCCTTTTTGATGAATAACAATCCTGGGACCCTTATTTTAGATTTCAGATCTCTCTCTCTCTCTCTCCCTCTCTCTTTCTCCACTCACACACACACCCACATCACAATATTCGTGGCAATATTTACTTTTAAAAGTAAATGATAACAGCTAGAATATATTAGTCAGGGAACATTAGAACATTAGATGATTTTATAAAAAAAATTACCAAGAACTGTCTATAAATCTAATGTTATTCTCTAAATGGAAAATATGCAAGGCGAGGGTAAGAACTTAGTTATCTGTATTAAATAATATGGGTTTAAATTTTGCTGTTTGTTTGAATATCATTAAAGGATATCACATATTTTGATGGCATGAATTTCTCTCTTCTTATTTAAAGTACAGAGTTAATGTGTATAGCCAACATTTTCTCTTTTGCCACATCAACTATTAGAGTTTCATCATGCAAAATTCCATCAAATATTTTACTTGAAAAATTGTTAAAATGTATAGTATTTCTTTACACCATTAGTCACTTGTTAAATTGCACACATAGAACATCTGTTTTTTGCTTGTATCACAGTCCCTATTACAAAGGCAATAGTACTTTGCAGCTAGAAGGGGAAAACAAAACAAAATCTGGAAGCTTAGCTTTATGGTGAGGAATTAACCATAAATCAGAATGCTGCTTCTTATTAATACTGAATTTCAATTGGTCAGTTCTAAAACTAAATTTAAAATTAAAGTAATAATCATATGAATTGAAGCTTCATTTAAAGTGAAGATAACATATAGGTGATTATTGATTGTGCAAAATGTAAGGAATATATTACAGACTTTGAAAATTAACATCTTTTGTTTGAAGATTAGAAACTGAATAAAAACTTATGGTACTAGAGTATTATTGTAGAATTTGAAATGTTATATCTGGTGAAAGTGGAAAGAATGGATTTTACAATTATATTAATTAAAATTTGTCAAGAGGATTAAGAGTGTAATGTAAAATTTTCACAGACTTCATAGTCTTAATTTTAAGTTGCCAGGAACTCTCACTTCCGTCCTTTTGTACTTGAAATTACAAGAGTTTTAAAATTCTGACCGCCCCCCCTACCTTCCACTTGCCATGAAGTGAAGCTGCTTGCTATACCACCCCCTCTCCATCATGATGCTCTGCCTTACCACAAGCAGGTAGGAATGGACGAGCTCACCCTGGACTGAAATCTCAGAACAGTGAGCCAGAAGAAATGTTTCTTCCTCTCAATTTTTTTTTCCATGTATTATTTTTTTTCCATGTATTATGTTACAGAGACACAAAAGTGATTGTCACAATTATATGATAGAAAGATTTTTTTCCCTCGAACTGTTGTTTGGTGGAGGAAACAGGTGGTAAACAAATAATCAAAAAGAAAAATCTTAAAATTTAAATACTAATGAAAAAAAGCAATGTAGAGACTGGTGTGGGTGAGATGATGTTTTTAAAGAATTTACACTGAAAATCTCTTTGAGGAAATGACTTTGGGATTCTGACAAATGACAAAAAAAAAAAAATATAATAAAAAGAGCCTCGTTTGAAGTTCTAAAAGTGGGAAGATGTAACACATGTAAAGAACTGAAATCAGTGGGTAACTGGCAAGTTTGGTTCACGAAAAGAGAGCCTGTGTGGCTGTAACTGCCTCAAGCAGTGGGGTAGCACAGACTGAATCAGAAAGGAGGACGGTGCCAGATCATTTAGCATTTTGAGAGATACAATGAAGACGTTTGATTCAATTACAGGTTTATAGGAAACTATTGGAGGCTTTTAACAAGAGGAGAGATATAATTTATGTGTTCACAAGGATAAGTCTGGCTACAGTATGGGAGACACACTGGGACTGGAGGACAAGAATGTCAGAAGAGAATGTCAGAAAAGTTGCCAGTAGAAGCTACTGCGTGAGTCCAGCCGGGAGGGGAGAGGGATGCCAGGCAGTGTTCCTTCAGAGGTGCCTGCGTTCCCTACCCTCAGAGTCAGTAAAATACTGCTCTGCTCCCCCGAATTCCTTACATTTTGAAGTCATTTAACAATATTCCTGAAAGTTTACTATGTTGCAGGCACAGTTGCAAGTAGTTTACATGAATTGATGCATTTAGGTCTTTCCATTTCACAAGGTAGGTAATCATATTATAGATGAGGTTATAGAACTCCAGAAAGGTTAACGAAATGGCCCAGGGTCGGATCCAGAAGCAATCAACATGGAACTCCGACTATCTTGACTCTAGCTTGGAACTTTTGCTGATATTGTATAGAATGTACAATAAGTAGATAATATCAAAATACATGATTCCATTTGCAAAACACTCTAAGGATATATTTAAGGGGTTTACATTTATCTGTTCACTTCAGGGCTGCTCTGTCTCTTGTTAATTAGCAACCTGAAATTTGGAGATATTGCATTAGAAGATTGAAATCCTATGAAATACGACCTTAGATGTTTCTAATTGAGAACAAATTAGCACACGTTGTTTCCATTTATTTCATTGTTTTAATGCATAAATATTGATGCAGAAAATTGAATTTGACATTTTACTGTCTTCAATGAAAAATATAAACATCGTATTCTATTTTATGTTACATTTAAAATGCATTCATAAAAGGTGGTTTTAAACCCAGGTTTTAGAAAAGCTTTGAGAAAATGATGATGGTAGCTATAGGCAGTTTAATAGGGCAGCTGTGTTTTCTGCTGCTGGTTATTTGATGCCAAAAACAAGCATGCTAAACATTTGACCACCGTGGCACAGATAGCATAAAGGGAATTGGAAAATTTCAGATTTAAATGCGCATCTCCTTTTTAGTACAATATTTCTCCCTAATATGCACACACATTAACCTTGAAAAAACTGAGTTGTAATGGCTGAAATGTTTGTACCTATTGTGAAATAGTATGTGAAACCAAAGTTAAAAAAATTCTGGAAATAAGTCATATTTTACAATATATAATGAAATTTCTCAAATTAAGAACAGATTAGTCTTCTAACATATCTGATGATTTATCTAGAAAAGCATATTTATTTCCTAGTAGGGGATCATTTTTACCCTAAAGGTCTACTGAGCAGGGGTATTCTTGCTATAGAGCCAAAATGTTTTTTCAGAGGACTGTGTTGTGCAAAAGTAAGTACTTGGTTAAAAATATGAGATACAATTTAATACCCACATAGGTGGCTATTTAAAAAATGTAAAATAATAACATTTGTGAGGTTGTGAATAAATCAGAACCCTGATATAGTGCTGGTGGTTATGTAAAATGGCACAGCTGCTATAGAAAGAGTTTGGTAGCTCCTTAAAAAATTAAACACAGAAGTACCACATGGTCCAGGAAATCCACTTCTAAGTAGATATATAATAGAATTGGAAAGTACATATACTCAAACAAATACTTGCTTCTGGATGTTCATACAAGCACTATTACTACAGGGAAAATGTCAAACATCCATCAATAGAAATTAATTACTGGTATATATGCTACAGAATGAATGAAACTGGGAAACAATAGGCTAAGTGAAGGAAGACAGATGTGAAAGATGGTCTGATTCCATTTATATGAAATACCCACAAGAGATAAATTCATAGAGATAAAAAATAGATTGGAGTGAGATGAATTCCTAGTTTTGATTTACATTTCTCTAATTGCTAGAGATGATGAACATTTTTTTTTTTTTACATATTTGTTAATAGATTGAATTTCTTCTGTGAAGTTCAGTTTCTTAGCACATTTATTGACGGTTATTTGTTGTTTTGGTGTTAAGTTTTTGAGTTCCTTACGTATCCTGGAGATTAGTGCTCTCTACTTGAGGTGTGTGTGGTAAAGATTTTCTCCCATTCTGTAGGCTCTCTCTTCACTTTATTGATCATTACCTTTGCTGAGAAGACACTTTTTAGTTTGATTCCATTCAATTTATTGATTCTTGATTTTACTTCTCGTGCTATGGCAGTTTTGTTAAGGAAGTCAGGTCCTAAGCCAATGTGAAGATTTGGGCCTACTTTTACTTCTGTTAGGCACTGGGTTTCTGTTCTAGTACCTAAGTCTTGACCCACTTTGAGTTGAGTTTTGTGCAGAGTGAGAGGAGTTTAATCTCATTTTGTTACATATGGATCTCCAGTTTTCCCAGCACCATTTGTTAAAGAAACTATCTTTTCTCCATTGTATGCTTTTGATGCCTTTGTCTAGTATATATTTGGGTTTGTCTCTGTGTCTCCTATTCTGTACCATTGGTTTTCCCATCTGTTTTGATGCCAATATCCATGCTGTGTTTGTTACTATAGCTCTGTAGTATAGTTTAAGTTCTGGAATTGTGATACCTCCTGCTTCACTCTTCTTGCTAAGGATTGCTTTGGTTATTCTGGGATTCTTATTTTTCAAATGAATTTCATGTCCACTAGTTCTGTTTCTAAGAAGAATGTAACTGCATTAAATCTATATGAGGCTTTTGGCAAGATGGCCATTTTGACAATATTAATTCTGCCTATCCAAAAACATGGGAGATCTTTCTGTCTTCTTCACCTCTTTTGTTAGATTGATTCCCAAATATTTATTTTTTGAGGATGTTGTGAATGGAGTAGTCTTGCAGTTGATTCATCACTGATGTATAGGAATGTGTTTGACTTATGGGTGTGAATTTTATATCCCGCTACTTTGCTGAATTCATTTATGAGTTCTAGAAGTTTTCCGGTGGAATCTTTTTTTTTTTTTTTTGGTCTTCTAAATATGTCATCAGCAAATAGAGATAGTTTGAGTTCTTCTTTTTCCTATTCATATCCCTTTAATTTCTTTTGTCTGTCTAATTTCTCTGGCTTTCATTTTCAGGACTATGTTGAATGGAAGTGGTGAAAGAGGGTATCTCTGTCTTGTTCCACTTTTTAGAGGGAATGCTTTCATTTTTTCTCCATTTAGAATGATGTTGACCTTGGGTTTTGCATATACAGCTTTTATGATGTTGAGGAATTTTCCTAGTATCCCTAGTTTTTCTAGTGTTTGAACCTGAAGAGGTGCCGTATTCTGTCAAATGCTTGTTGTGCATCTAGTGAGATGATCATATGATTCTTGTCTTTAAGTCTGTTGATGTGATGTATTAAGTTTGATTTCCAGATGTTGAACCAACCTTGCATCCCCAGGATGAATCCCCACTTGATCGTGGTACACTCTCTTTTAAATATGTTTTTGCATCTGTATTCATCAGGGATATTGTGTCTTTGTCTGATTTTGGTATCAGGGTGATACTAGCCTCATAGAATGGGTTTGGAAGGATTCCCTCCTTTTCTATATCATGGAATAATTTGAGGAGTATTTGATGGTCTTGTAGAACTCGACTGAGAATCTGTCTGGTCTTGGACTTTTCTTGTTTGGTAGGTTTTTGTGGCATCTTCTATTTGGTTCTTTGAAATTGATCTGTTTAAATTGTGTATGTCCCCCTGATTCAGTTTGGGTAGAAATCTGTTGATGTCTTCAAGATGTTCTATTTTATCACAGTATAAATTTTCAAAACAGTTTCTAATTATCTTCTGTATTTCAATAATGTTTTTGAGAGTAATTTGAGTACTCTCTTTTCATTTGTGTGGCTAAAGGTTTATCAAGTTTATTTTTTCGAAGAACCAACTTTTTGTTCTGTTGATTTTTTGGATTGTTTCTTGTGTTTCAATTTCATTGATTTCAGTTTCAGCTCTGATTTTAATTATTTCCTGTCTTCTACTGCTTTTGGTGTTGATTTCTTCTTTTTCTAAGGCTTTGAAATATAATGTTAGGTCATTTATTCATTGACTTTCTATTCTTTTAATGAAAGAGCTCAGTGAAAATGAACTTTCCTCTTAGCACTGCCTTCATAGTGTCCCAGAGATTTTAATATGTTGTTATCAGTGTTCTCATTTACCTCTAAGTATTTTTTTTTCCTTGCCTGATTTCTTCTGCTATTCATTCATCATTCAATAGCATATTATTTAGTCTCAGGATGTTGGATTAGCTTCTATTTTTTATTTCATCATTGATTTCTAATCTCATTTCATTATGGTCTGATACAATGCAGGGGTCTCCCACTAGTCAGAATGGCAGTTATCAAGAATACAAGCAACAATAAGTGTTGGCAAGGATGTGGGGGAAAAGATAACACATTTGCTGGTGGGACTGCAAATTGGTGCAATCATTATGGAAAGCTGTATGGAGATTCCTCAGAAAACTTGGAATGGAATCACCATTTGAATAATTTCTCCCATTCCTTGGTTTATATGCAAAGAACTTAAAATCAGCATACTACAGTGATGCAGTCACATCAATACTTATAGCAGCTCAATTCACAATAGCTAAACTAACTATGGAACCATCCTAGATGCCATTCAATAGATGAATGGATAAAGAAAATGTGGTAGTATACACAATGGAATATTACTCAGTACTAAAGAAGAATGTAATTATGGTATTTGCAGGTAAATGGATGGAACTGGATAATATCATGCTGAGTGAAATAAGCCAATCCCCCAAAACCAAAGGCTGAATGTTTTCTCTGATACATAGATCCTAATCCATAATAAGGGGCCGGGGCTAGGGAAGAATAGAGGTACTTTGCATTAGGAATAGGGGAGTGAAGGTAGGGGGGGTATTGGGTTAGGAAGGATAGTAGAATGAATCAGGCATTATGACCCTACATACATATATAATTGCATGACTGGTATTATTCTATATCATGTACAACCAGAAGAATGAGAAGTTATACTCCACATGTACAACAGGTCAAAATGCATTCTACTGTCATGTATAACTAATTAGAACAAATAAAATTAAAAAACAGACTGAGCTTTGGCAAGGCTGGTGAATTAAAAAGAAAGTGACTGCTTAATGAATGTAGGGAGTTCTTTTAGGCTGATGAAACTGAACACTCGTTAGACATGGTATATGCAAAAAAAATTGAATATAATAAGTGGCAATGAATTACATACTTTGAAGTGACTAATTTTACATTACATGAATTTCATCTCAAAACCAAAAATGGTATAAAATATGTCCTTTTGTCAATTAAATAAATAAATGTGATAAGCAAGGAAAGAGAAAATAAATACTTGGGGGATATGTATGAAAGATCATTTATTAGGCAAGGAAAATCTCCACAATTATAAAGTGTATGTGAAAAGCTTGAGAATGGGACTCCCAGTAATATAGTATGATGAAACATGATAACTGAAAAAATTAAGTACTATGCAAAAACACAATACCAAAATGGTATACTGAAATAATTTTATTCATAGACTTTGTGGGCGTAAAATGTTGTTTGTGTGGCTAAAAACTTCTCAATGCAATGTAGTAACAGGAAATAGTATACTGAGGAAAATAAATAAGAATAAAAATGCTGTGTGTCTAACCTTTATTGCATCATTCAGCATGACACCTCTCCTGCTGGACAAGACTGCAATGTGCTTTCTTTCACTTCCTTTTTTGCCCTTGGACTTCTTTGCTACCTTTGTAGATTTTAAAGGATCATAAAGCACATTTTGGAATAATGTTCTGACTCATTTAATGAATCACTTGGAAGCATCAAGATTTGAGTGGGTTTCACAGTGAGGGCTCTGCAGTGAGCATATACCACAGTACAGCTCGCCTAGAATCTGCCATCTAGCAAATCTGAAGGTGCTTTAGATCTGAGGATGTTTTGTGAACTGTATGGTGAATTTCCCTGAAGTCACAGCAGAGACTTTATTGTACTGGAAGAAGTACATATTTTCTGCTGCATAAACTCTACTCTCTTTGAAATTCAGAATTTATATAGCTGCTGGGTCTTATTGAAGAAAGAGCTTGACCAGAGGATATCAAGAATCTGCGAGCAGAGCTGCACATCATAAGCATATATCAGAAGTCTCGAAATACACAGAATGCCCATGCTGGAGAATATGGAAGTTGTCCCTGTTCCCCCCAAAAAAGGGACATTCCTACTGATGAAACATTCATTTCTTAGAAGTTTGATAGACTCTGAGTTCTTGATCTTGCATTCTCAATATAGCCCCTGGCTGCTACAAATGCATGCCATCCTTGCCAAGAGAATGCCAATTAACTATGGTATGAATAAAGACCATCACTGGCAACCTTAGGCAGCATACTTCATCACTAAGTATCATATATCTAGGTAGGGGGACACATAGCCGAGGTGATTCTCAGAGTCAGTGTCTGCTATGACCAATAGGAATTTGTCTTTATTTAGAATATTTCCCACAAAATGAAGACATGTAATATTTAAGATGACCTGAGAAGCTAATTTTATTTGAATAATAATAATTTATTGTGATCTTTCAAAAAGGCTATAAGAATATATCTCAACAAGATAGGACTCTACGCTCTAGAATTGTTTGTTATGGCTGCTCATTAAATTAATAGTAATTTAAAGTACATTATAAATTCACATTGATTTATCATTTGAAATGAGAATATATTATATCCCATTTTTTAGATGAAATATAATCTCATTTCAAAGGATGGTACTAGAACAAAGAATAAACTGAATTAGTTTTCAAACAATATTTATATGATACTTGTGTTTATAGTGCTAGCCTGCTTGATCTCCTTCATTTTGTGAAAGAAAATTATATATTAAAATGTCATTGGTAGTATTCTTTACAAATGCTCAAGAAGAAACTATAATATTACTACTGAGATAATTGCATGGTATAAATTACCAAAAATATCAGGAACATTGTAATAAATGTTGGAATTTGTTTCACTGTTTTTCAGCAAAAAAAAAGTTCAATATATTATTTGCTTCTAAATTTGATTAATTACAAATACAACTGTTTATGTACAAATATAAATTCTTTTAAAATATAAACCTTTTGGTAATTTATCATTATATTCTTATTACTAAAAATGTCAACTCCAAAGTAAGTAAAAAGAAAGACAAGAGAAAATGGATACTTGAAATTAGTTCTGATTACAAGTGGCCTGGTTGATGCATGCATAAACTCATTTACAGATCCATGCATGAGAACTTCAATAATATGGATTTATTTAATACCACAATGTATACACATACATCAAAGATTGTAGATCAAAAATACATACAACTTTATCCATCATTGAAGGTAAACTATTTTTTAAACAACTTTTATTCATCGTTTCACAAATATTTGCCAAATACCTGCTTTGTGTTAGTTCTCACTGTAGAAATTGAAACTACAACAAGGAAAAAACAAGTGATTCTCAAATCCTTTAAGAGTAGTGTCTGAGCTGAATTACACAAGCATAAAGTAATAATATTGAAGTAGAATTTAGAGATCAAGTTCCATTAATTATTTTATTTATGTTCCCACATTTTCTATCCAGATATTTAAATCCAAACCACTTTCCGTATTTTCAGTTATAGAGAATTTTGGAGAAAATAACTTTGATAAATCAAATAAATCAAATAAATCTTTCGAGTTATTTGTTTATTCCTTAAGTTCCTGAATAACAATAATTTTCAAGTATTTTTGAATATCCAACCCAAGAATTCACTGCTACCCTTTACTGTGTCAACTGAAAGATAAAAGAAAGAAGAGGATAGGAAAAGAAATAATCTAAACAAAAAATATATTCTAGAATCTTAAAGAATTAGTGTATATTGTAAATTGGTCTTAATGATTATATAAAAACATTTTGTGCACCAATTTGAATTATAGTGAGTTTATTTTAAAGATAAAAATGACAAAATTTTTTGAGAAAATAAAATTATTATTTTATAGAAAAAATTTTAGTATGAGAAATGAGTACCTAACATTTGCCTTTAGAATGAGTAATACTATCACTCCAGCCTATAGATAGACTAACTCAGGTGCAAAGATATAACATATAATGTTTAAAAATATATATTGGGAAAGGAATAAAAAACTAATTTGAACTTTTGAACCCAGATAATATAGTTCCAGAATCAATAATCAGTCTGACTGTCACTTACAACTATTATGCAGTCTATTTATATAGTAAATAATTTTATATATTTATATATATGTATATGTTTAGGTCTATAAAAGTTTATATATGGATAAATTTGAAAAATAAGACCAAAATTACCTTCCAAGATACAAAACAGTCCCATTGAAGTTACTTGATTATTTTTCACATAAATTCAGAGGATTCTTTTCCTGAATTAGAAATGTAGACATTGCAATTGATTTAGTGACAGCATGAGGGCATCCTAAGATCATGAATACACAGACACATTCAATTTTACTGGATTTTGAATATAATGGACTTTGAATTTATATTTCAGGCACTATTTTTTATTACTACTACGAAATCATTTTTAAAACAATCTGCCATTCTGCAATAGTTAAGAGAAAGAAGTTGAAAACTTTACCACAAAATTGTTATTGCTTTTATTTTATAGGTTACTTCTGCCCATAATATTTTGCTCTTCTATTCATTTGTATAAAATTTCTATATTACGTTAATGTACAATAGACGTTATTGGTACATCTATTCAAGATTTCTCTGAGGATGCTAATTAAAGTAAAGGAGTGATTGCCTGACAGTTGTCTTCTCTTTGTTCCTCTTTCCTTAGTTGATAAATGTGGAGACACACTGGATCCATGCTGGGAATTCAGAATCTCTGCATTGATAGTTTAATTTGAAAGGCACAGAGACTGAAGATGCAGATGTATATGCACTAATGGTCCCTTCTGAGTTCTGAATATGTATTGCTTGTATATGAGGTGTCCCCCCAAAGCTCCTGTTATTGCAGGAATAGTCAGAGATCAAAAGATCACATTATGAGAACTATAACTTCATCAGTGCATCCTAGTTTTAGTGGACTAACTGGGGGCAGGGGTAACCGTAGGCAGCTAAGGCATGGTTGGAAGAATTGGATTACTTCAAGTGTAGACTGGAAGGGTGCATCTTCCCTGTGGCCCTTTCCCTTTTTCCCCGTTTCTTGGTCACTATGAATAGAACAATGCTCCACCACCATGAATTTATGCCATATTAGCTGTCTCATCTTAGGTCCAGAGCAATGGAGCTGAGGAATCATGCGCAAAGCCTCTGATACTATGATACCCAAATAACCTTTTTTTCCCTCTAAGTTGTCCTTGTGAGGTATTTTAGTCACAGTGATGCAAAACTGACTAACATATGCATTGATGAATTTCAAATAATTCTTGTAAACTGTTTCATATCCTAGAAGTTTTCCAATAAATTACCTTCCATTTTTTAAATGTAAGCTTTATGAATTTTTCCCATATATTCAAATGAAAATAAATATTTACATGGAATGAAAATCATGTTTGAAATTAACAGAAAATTACTGAATGGAACTATGCATATATAAATACTTATTGTAAATAACAATATTTAAATTTTACTGAAATTTTATACATTTTTTCCAACAATATGTAAAGCATTACAACATATCTTTTAGAGTCATACAAACTTCAATTGCTAAGTTGTATAATCTAATTTGTAGTGTTGTACTAAACAACATATCTAGTACAGGGCATACAAAATTATCAATAAATATTAACTATTTTTAGATTTTGCAATGTATTTTCAAGATTACAAGAAAGTAACAGTTTTAACATTAAATTCTTAGCAATATTAAATTATTTTAATAATATAGATTAGCTCTCCATTTTTAAACAATTCATGGAATTATATTTTAAACTTTTTCATTGCTCAAAGTATGAAGCTGATACCTTGTGATATCTGAGGCAAAATAAAACATGATTCATGTGTGAAATCTTACATACTTGAAACTCAGTTATCTGGTAACCATATATATAAAATGTTGAAAAGTATAAAATAAAAGCAGGCAAATATTCTAATGAGTCATAATAAAAGCCACAAAGAAATAATGATAAGACAGCTGCTCAGTGGCCTGCTTTGTGTGTGTGCATGTATGTGTGAGAGGGACATGATTCATTTTTTATGTCAATCATCATAATATCTTGTTACAAATTAACGTCTAAATTTCTTACTCATTTTTCTACTCTCTCACTGTCACCAGGTAGGCTTTTAGCAACAGCTCACGGTAACTGTCTTATACTTTCTTCTTTACAACAGGAGATCCAGAATAAGATTCTGGTATGAGTAGACATTAAAAATAATGGATACATTCAGGGTAATTTTATGATAACACATATGCATTGAAGCCCCAATAAGTTTGCTGAAAAATCATTTAATATCAATCCATATAGCATGTGGATTCACATTGAAATGACAGAGTGTGAGATATTTTTCTATTTAATTTTTAATTTCTCCTGTTTCTGCACATCCTTTGAGCCTTTGTTTCAACACAACTTGCAAGCCCCGTTCCACACTATCTTTTCAAGGAAAGTTTTAGAGCAGAGAACCTTGGAAAACTGATATAGTGTCCCCTTGAGACACTAAGGACAGGTAGGCATACTTAGCATTCAGTAAAAGAAAGATGTCTTCTTGGTGACAAAGATGCATCATGTTTACTGACATTACAAAATCTTCAGGTTTACTAGACTCAGAGCTCTTCTTCTGTAAAATAGTCCACTCCACAGGCAGGCATAACTCTGGGGCCATTCTTGCCAGCCTTATGAGACTGGAGGGGTGTGGGGCAAGAGGAGTAGGCACTAAAATAATGGTGCCCTTGAACCCTTCCTATTTCTTGATAGTTTTGGAACGGGAAAGGGATGGTTAAGGGACATGGGTTTCTGGAAGAGGAAGTACGAAGGCCTTGTGAGACAATTTACAGGTTAGTAGGGAAATTCACAGGAATGGGTAGCAAATATGTTAGTGAATCTTAGGACTCATAGGGAAAATGGCGCTTCACATTGCCAGCTGTTAATGAGAAGAAGTTGCAGAGGTGATTACAAAACAATTTTGGAACTGTTTACAGTGACTTCCACTTAAAAAGTGACCTACTTATTTTTTTCTATTCTGTACTTCCGTGAAAATTCTGTCAACTACTGTGAAGTCAGTATAAGATCTTCCCATGGTAAATTCTGTTACTTTTATTCTTTCTTTTTTCAGACAAAAAAAATTACAGAGATGTACACCTACACTGAACATGAAAAGAGAAGAGTTTCCAGTTTAGGAGAAACACATACAAAAACTTGTAAGTTTTGTCTGTTTTCTTGTTAGATAAGGGGACAGTTCATTTCTTGTAAAGAAAAAAAAGCAATAAGAAGGCCATTTATGGTTCAAAGTCTTCTAAAATTTGGATGCATTTGGAGATGACAAGAGTTTTCTTAATGAGCATTTGTTTCAGTAAGTACAGTCTTACCTTTACAGAAACAGTTTCAGACAGGAAAACAAAAACAAAAACAAAAAACCTGTGTGAAATGAAAGCAAAACACAATGCATCTTTCCTTTTAACAAAAGGTTATCCATGGGTAAGTTAGAAATTGACCCAATAGAATCCAATAATTCCAAAAGTCATTTCACCACTGAGGCAAAACTCCCCTACTTATATGTTAGAACCAGACCAAAATTTAAGAGGTACTATCTTGCCAATGTAGCAGCAAATGACTCCAAGTAAGGAGAAATCCCCAGAGAAATTTACCATTGTAAGAACCAAACCCAAGTCAACCAAGGAGCACAAGATACACAGCTCCAGTCAAAAAGAAATGTGTCATGGTTGTTGATTCAAGGGACTCCCAAAACTGAAGCAATCACATCAGTAGTGATTACCCTGCTAATTCACATGAACTTTAAGTAGACAGAAATCTTCAGAAGTCAATTAGGTTGAACACAGAGCAGCCCATTAGCACGGGTATTGCATAAAAAGCAGTTAGCCCTTTGGTGAAAATAATACACTACATGAAGCAATGCTTTGAACCCTTGATTCCCAGAACTTCTCTAAATATCTAGGTATGATGCCCCATTAGTTTGCCTAAATTGAAACCTAATTATTTCCTCTACTGTGTTCTGTGGCTGTTTAACCTCAGGGCCAGTTCTGGAGAATGAAAAATATATATGGTCACTCACTTGATGGGCAGAACTTAAAGCCATATTTCTACCAACGTTTGGACTGCAGATATATTTTCAGCTCCTTGTTCTACTACATGGAAAACTACAATCAGTCTGGCATACTAAAGTCACTTCTCTTTGGTACCACGAATTTGTAAACAAATTGTGACTTCTGATTTAACCATCTGTGTGATTCATACTCATTCCCCAATATGAGCCCATTCTCTGAGGAGACTTTCTGGAGTGAGATTACATATTGAGCCTAGAATTATCAGATGGCTACCACCACTGTTTGGATTCTTTATTGTACCTGTCATGGAAACCGATTCATCATTATAGAAGTATCGACAAATTCAGGAGTCACACTGCATGCATTCTTGTCCCTACATATTCCTAACAAAGTTGACCCCTTCTTGGTGCCCATGGCCACAGGCCTGTTTCTTTTACATTGTTGCAGTGTTACTGTTCCAGACTGACCAGTCAACTCCACTTACATCACTGTAGTCTTTGAACCTAATCAGGTGGGTTTTCAGCAATCAGTGTCATTTTTAGTCTGTCAGTGATATATTTTTCATTGTGAAAGCCTCTCAGTAGTAGACTGGCTATAGTGGTTTTCAAGATCATAAAATAGAGAAGGTCAATTTCCAGGCTTGTAACCAAGAAAGTGGCAGCTTCTCTGCAAGGTGGATTTACTGGAAAAAAAAAAAAGTGGGGGGTGTTTTACTGGAATTTAAACTAAACATTCAAAGCAGATCAGGGACTCAGAAGTCACCATCTCTCCAGGGATGTGGAGGACAAAGGAAGGAACCATTTTGCAGCTGCCATGGCACTGGGGGGTGGTAGCAGAAGGGGCCCAATTTCTGGCAAAACTGAAATACAGGCCCAGTAAACATATACTGCATGACATACAGTGTTCTTAATGGAGCAGGAGAAAATCAAAGGTGGAGAGAGGTTTACACAGGGATGAATGGTCATGTGAACCCACCCAGCTCTACCCCTCGTCCTCCGATCCAACTGCTTTGCAGGATTTGCTGGGAGAGATGCACCTGGTTAGGGATTCAGAAGGATGGGGGCATGAAAGATTGCTTGGAGACTGAACCCAAAGCCAGGAAATGTGGGGCCAGCAGACAACACAGGGCTAAGAATAGACTCCCCCACTGCATGAGTGGAACCCAGGGGAGATCCCTGCATACAGCCTCCAAGCATGGACCAACAGTTACTGGGCACTGGAAATGTGCCGTTTTAAAATCTCCACACTGGCATTCAGCAAAGAGCCTGGAAGCCACCTAAGCCTAAACCCTGCTTCCCTGATTCTGCCTACTGGATTATCTCTCACACCAGCATCAGAGGGTGGAGCTCACACTTCAGACCACACCACCTAAAACTGCTGAAAAGAGAAACTGAGAATATTTTGAACTTCATTTGACAGAATTCTTAAAATTTTTTCAAGATTTTTAATTTTTCCTTTTTTCCTTTTTTAAAATTCTTTATTCTGTTTGTGACCTTAATGGAACATAGACATTTATATACATTTTTTTCTTGTTTTAGCATTTGTGAAGTCATTCATTTTTCCATGAATTCATTGTTTGAGGATTAGAATGTTTCATTAGTACATTTTAGGTTTTCTTGGTATTTTTCTTTAGTTTTTAAAATTTTTACTTTATATTTTTTCCTCCTACCTGTTTCCTTGGTTCTTTCTTTTCTTCTGCTAATAGCTAATCTCTATTGTTCTCTTGTTCACTCTTCCTTTAATTTTTTACTTGTTTTCTCTCCTTCTCCCTCATAATCATCATATTCTATATCACTTCTATTCTCTCCCTGTCCACCACTTAAAAATGTAAATCTGCAAACTTGCTGTTTTTATTATAGGCAATAACTGATCATATCATTTCTGTTTATTGTGACAATTAAAATTGCAGCTATCATAGTAGGAATTATTTGGCTTAATGTTGTATATTGTTTGCTTTGGTTGTTGTTATTACTTGTCTTCCCCTAAACAATAAAGTACTGGGATCCTTCAGGGAGACTATAAATCCACAGGGTAGAAAATCTGCTGCCTCAGATCCATACTGTTAGATGGGTAGACACACAAACAACATGAAAAATCAAGGGAACAAATCACCCCAAACAAATCAAGATACTTCAATAACAGAATTCACTGCCACCACAGTGGAAGAAATGTCAGAGGAAGAGTTTAGAATAGATAGCTAAACTAATCTTTGAAGTAAGAGACAATGTAAGGAGCGTTCTCATAGAGAAAATACATGAAGTAAATGATCAATAAGGAGATAGAGATTCTGAAAAAAAAAATCAAACAGAAATACTCAAAATGAAGGAATCAAAAAACCAAATTAAAATTCAATGGAAACAGACTAGACCACTTGGAGAATGGAGTTTCAGGAAATGAAGACAAAATACATAATCTTGAAAATAAAGTTGACTGTAGAGAAAATATATTAAGAGACCATGAACAGAATGTCCAAGAAATATGGGATAACCTGAAAAGACCAAATTTAACATTTATCAGAATAGATGAAGGCTTGCAGATACAAACCAAAAGAATGCACAATCTATTCAAAGAGATACTATCAGAAAATTTCCCAAAGCTAATGAATGAGGCTTACAGGACCCCAAATACACAAAATTGCAACAGACCCATAAAACGTCACAATATTTAAAAAATGCCTAACATACAGTCAGGATAGAAGGCTTCCAGAGAAAAATGACAAGCCACACTTAGAGGGAAACCAATACAGATCGAATCTGATTATCAACCCAGACCCTCAAAGCTAGAAAGCTTAGGAACAATATATATCAAGCTCTGAAAACAAAAGAATGCAAGTCAAGAATACTATTACCAGAAAAATTAAGCTTCAGAATTTATGATGAAATGAAAACCTTCCAAGATAAACAAGTTAAAAGAATTCAAAACTAGAAAACCTGCTCTAAAAATCATACTCAATAAAATATTTCATGAAGAAAAAAACCCAAAATAAAAGGGAAAGGAGAGGAACAACACTAGAAGAACAGTCCATCAAAGGAGAAACTAATTCAAATTAAAAACCAGAATTAAATCAAATGACAGGGAATAAAAATCATTTCTCAATACTAATACTGAATAAAAATGACTTAAACTCATCAATCAAAAGACATAGACTGGATTTAAAAACAACACCCAACAAAATACTGTGTACAAGTGACTTACCTCATAGGCAAAGATATCTACAGACTGAAGGTAAAAGGATGGGAAAAAAGTTATCACTCACATGGATAACACAAACAAATCAGATAAAGTGAACTTCAAGCCACAGTTAATCAGAAGGGACAAAGAAGGACATTTCATACTTAAGAGAATTATATATCAATACATAAGAATCATAAATATTTATGCCCCAAACAATGGTGAATCTATGTACATAAAACAAATACTTCTCAATTTCAAGAATCAAACAGACCACAACACACTAATACTAGGTGATTTTAACTTGCCTCCCTTACCACTGGATAGATTCTCCAAATAAAACAAAATAAAAAATCTATAAAACTAAAAATGCAATGAATAATCCAGACTTAATAGACATATGTAGAATATTTTATCCATCAATGACTGAATAAATTTCTTCTCAGAAGCAAATGGATCCTACTCTAAAATAGACCATGTCTTAGGCCACAAAGCAAGTATTAGCAAATACAAAAAAATAGGGATAATACCTTGCATTCTATTAGATCATAGTGGAATGTGTGTGTACTGTGTGTGTGTGTGTGTGTGTGTGTGTGTGTGTGTCTTCTTTGGCCCAACTTTTCTACATTTTTCAGGCCCTATATATTATAGCAATTTTAATGTTTTATAGCTAATTTTTTAAGACTATTCCAGATGATTACTACAAGTTCTTACTAGATTAAAGGAACTGTGGAGAACAGTATCAATAAGATTTTGTTTTTATTTAAGGTTGAGTAGTACATGATCTTGATCTAAAGTGCTTCTAGTAAATAGGGTTCAGCGTCTTCTCTCAAAGAAATGCTGACACTGGAGCATCAGAGGACACGTATTGGGAAAAAGTATCAATACCTGAATATTCATCAAGCCCAAGGCTTATAAGTGGAAGAAGGCAGTTCTAAAAGTTCCTACCAATGGGTTCCTGTATTTTTAAAAAATGTAATATATGAAGATACCAAATAAATGAACTAATGTTATACCTCAAAGACATAGAAAAAGAAAAATACATACACACTCAAAATGTTAATCACCACATAGTTCAAGACAAGGATCACAGGATTATATCAATATGTGCAGAAAATGCATTTGAAAGGCCAGCACCCATTCAATTTTATAATACTAGAAAAATGAAGAACAGAAAGAACTTCCTCCAATATCTGAAAGCCTATATATGACAATCTAAAGGTCAACATGATAATGAATGGAGAAAAACTGAAAGCATTTCCTATAAAAGCAGGCATGTCCACTCTCCCCACTACTGTTCAACATAGACCTTTAATGTCTAACCAAAGCAATCAGGCAAGAGAAATTAAAGGATATGAGAGAAATACATGATCCTCTGTGTAGAGATGGGAAAAAAAAAAAAAAAAAATCACCAGAACTGTAGAGTTGCTAAAAAAAAAAAAAAAAAAAAAAAAACTTAGCAAAGTAGCAAGATAGAAGATCAACACATAGAAAGTAGTCAATTTCCTTTACTCCAATAATGAATCTGCTGCAAAGGACATTAGGAAAACTGTCCAGTTCCCAAAAACTTCAAAGAAATTAGGAATAAATCTAATCAAGGAGAAGAAAGACCTCTAAACTGAAAACTACACTACACTGACATACGCTTTCTAACAAAGTATCCATTTTTGACCGCCAAGAGGCAGAGCAGGAAGCTGCTGTCAGAGCAGCACAGGGTGACAGGCCTGTGGAGACATCAGAGACCAAAGGTGCCCAGAGCCGCCCTCTCTGACTGGCCTGGCCATTTCCCATTTCTCATTTGTGTGCACTTGGCTTTACAAAACTGGGTTCACAGAAACCAGAGGTGAGAGCAATTCCACATGGTGCATTTCACCTTTCTGTAAAATTGCATCCATAAGATGGATTGACACCTTCAGTCCTGAAAGCCTGTGTGCATCCTGTCCCATACCTGTAGCAATAGTCATGCGACGAAGATTTTTCATGGGGAGTCTTCATGGCAGGTGGGGAGGGACCCAGCCACTGCAGCAGGCGGGCCTGGCCCTGCCCACTGGCACCTCTTCACTCCCTACGCAGTATCATGGAGATGATGCCATAGAACATCCTGAGGCCTCCCATGCCTTCTCACCTGGGATTTCTCCCACAGTTGCCACCCACATGTCCACATACCTCAGGAGGGATTCCTCCTGACCACAGTCACCAGCTAAAGGTCCTTGTCTACATGGCTCAAGAGGACAGACTTCATACACAGCGGGTTAAGGGGAGTGAGTCTGTCTGTACCTGGTCAAAGCAAGTGAAAGTTCTACGCTGGCTTAAGGCAACTGTTCTAAGTGCGAAGGGGTCAACAGATAAAGGAGAGGAAGGTGCCTTGGTCCAGGAATGAGAGATGATGCCTGGTGGGAGCCTGCCCTCCCCCTACGGCCCGTCCTTTCTTTAAATCAGTACAGTTTTTCAACCTTTGGAACAATTATTTTATTATACAATTTGTCTAAAACAAATTTAGTAAGCAACATTTCAGAAGAATGGGAGAAAGGATAGAGAGGGGCAGGGCAGGTGAAATGTCCCGGGCAGAACAGTCTCTGGTGTCTTTGGCAGGTGGGGGCAGAGGGGACCCAGGCTGGGCGCTGGTTCTGTGTGGCTCGGCTCTCCACTTGCTCGTGGCCACACCGTCTATGGGTCCGGCGCGTCTCTTCTCTCTGCCATTGGAACAACCGCATTGCTGGCGCGTGGCAGGCAGCAGCACAGTCTTCGGACACAGGTGGCGATCCTCCCAGTCCAGCCCTTCCTGTTGTCTGCGGGTGAATCCTGGGAGGAGTTTCCGTGGGCTCTTCCGAGCAGCCTCAGCAGCACCCTCCAGCGTTTGGGCAAGTAGGACAGAGAGTCAGACTGGGAGGCTGAGCTGGGAGTGGGGTCCTCTGTGGGCGGGAAGCCGAGAGGGATCGCGGGCAGGCTGGCCCTTCTGGCGGCCTCCTGCCCTGGCTCTTTGGCCTCCTGGGGCAGCTGAGGCTCACAGGGCGAGGGGAAGTTGTGAAGGGCAGGCTCACTCTTGCTCTTCCTTGGGAGGCCAGGGAAAGCAGATGGATCCACCGCGCGTGGGCAAGGCACAAACCTGGGAGGCACAGGCTTCCGCTGGAACGTGCACCCGACCCCCTGGCTTTTCCGGTGCTGGACAATCAAGTAGGTGGCCATGGCCGCATCAAACTTTCTCTGGACCAGGGATAACCAGGTCTGGTATGGATCCAAACCCATGTCCAGCAGGAGCGTCATGATTTCGGGGTCTGGGTGTTTGGGGAGTACCTCCCTCCACGGGTGGGGTGCGTCCTCCTCGCCCTGCTTTAGCCACGGATGCTGAGAGATTTGCTGGGCCGTGGGCCGCTTGTGGGGCTTCACCGTCAGTATGCTGCGGATGAGCCTTCGGGCTTTGACGGGCACACGGCCAGGGACATGGTACCTTGCCAGGACGATGCACATCAACAGCTTCTGGGAGGTGGAGGCCATAAACGGGAGGGTCTGTGTCAACATGAAGTACAGGATGACCCCCAGGCTCCAGACGTCCACTGGGGGGCCCTCGTACTCTTCCCGCACGACCGTCTCGGGGGCCAGGTATGGGAGAGTACCCCAGAACCTCCTCAGCTTCTGCCCAGGCCGGAACCTGGTGGCAGCGCCAAAGTCCACGAGCTTGATGTCGCCTCTGGCATCCAGCATGATGTTCTCTGGCTTCAGGTCCCGGTGCACGATGCCCCTGTGGTGGCAGTAGCCCACGGCACACACCATCTGCCTGAAGACCCTGCGGGCCTCCTCCTCCTGCATGCCACGTGCGATGTGCTGCAGTAGCTCTCCCCCACCTGCGTGCTCCATCACCATGTAGATGTGCTTCTTGGTGCCAATGACCTGGAAGAGCTGGGCCACACTGGGGTGCTCCAGGCTCATCCACACACTCGGTTCGGAGAAGACCGGGATGTTCTCTGGCACCAACTCCAGGACTTTCACTGCCACCTCTGCCCCAGTGGGGCGATGGCGAGCCAGGACCACCTGGCTGTAGGCGCCATGCCCAATGGCCCTCACGAACTCGTAGTGGTCTGTGAAGGCGCGCTCAGGGCGGGAGCAGAGCCCCCACGCTGAGGCTAAGCTACTCTCACTCTCATTACTCTGGCTAAACATCCTAAGCAGGAGCACCACCTAAGGATGCTAGCTTAAAAAAAATAACAAGCCAAAACAACAAATCAAAATCAGAAAACAAAAACAAGACAAAACAACAAACCCAAATCAAAGAACCAATATCCCAAGACCATTGCCACCAACCACCAATCACCAACCACCAAACGCACTAACTAGCTGGGATTCTGACAGGTCACCACCAAGAGCTTCCTGTACTTGTGGACAAAAGCACAGCTTCAGCCCATCCTCTTATATACCTGCCCTTTCAACTTGCCTCACAATGGTTCTTTGTGAGGTCAGAGCAAAAAATGGTCCAGTCATGCCTGGCCAGAACCCGCAGTGATCACCTCCCTTTTAGGCCTCCAGAACTTTCCCATATTCACCATAGGAATAAAAAGACTCCAGACATTTTGGGCTTTTGTGGGTTATGGAGACTGATATTTACTTGTTTATAAATTAAAATTTGTACACTATCTAAAAGCACTCACCTTTTCAATTCTAAAAATTTCTAATAACTCTAGGCTTTGAGGACCAAATCTTATCTATACACTCAAATTATTTACTTTCTTTCTCTTCAAAATAATTTCTGTCCAAATATGGTAGCATCTCACTTCTATTTTTTTATATAGAAGTGAGATATAAAATATATATATTTTATAATAGATATAAAATATATCTATATATTTATATTTATATAAAATATATCTATTTTCTATAATAAAATGCTCTGTTTCCTAAGACACTGGAAAGCACAGTCTTCACACCTTTGGGGCTAAATGGAAGGAAATCTTCATCATAAGTTTGCCATTCAGGGCTTCAAGGGATTTTTCATTAGAAGCTGAAACAACAATGGGTTGATATGTTCAAAGTGTTAAAGGACAGAATGTGGAAACAAGAATTCTAGAAACAGCTAACCTGTCCTTCCCAATGTGGAAGAAATGGAAGGATTCCCAGATGAATAAATCCCTTCATGCTGCTGTAACCAAATACTTTGGACTAGGTAATTTATGAGCAGGACTTATTATCCTCTACCCATTCAAGATCAAAGCATTTTGTTGCTGTATCCTCACATGATACAAGGAGAAGAAAGATTGAACTCAATTCATCACACACTATTTTTGGGGGTGGTATTAAGGGGGGAACATACTGGTGATTGATCCCAGGGCGTCATACATATCAGAGATACACTGAGATACACCCTCAGTCCTTTATGTATGTATGTATGCATGTATGAATTTTGAGACAAGATTTTTCTAAGTTGCTCAGGTTGGGCTTGAATGTGTGATTGTCCTGCCACCGTGAACTGAGTAGATAGGCTTAGAGCCTATTACGGGTTCGATCTGAGGTGTCTTTCAAAAGCTCCTGTATTAATGCAGAAACAGTGCTAAAACTTTAGATTGTGAGTTCTGTAACCTAGTCAGACCATCATACTTCCACTGGAGTTACTGTGTGGTAACTGTTGGCAGCTGGGGAGAGAATTGGGTCACTGGAGTCATGCCCTGGAAGGTTGCTTCTTTTCTGTGTCCCCTTTCCCCTCCTTCTGCTTTTGTCATGTCTTGAGGGGAACAGCTTTCCTTCACTGAGCCCTTCCTTCATGATGTGCTAACTCAGGGTGGACCCAGATAAATGGACTTTGCCATCTATGGACTGAGACCAGAGGGTTCATGTGCCATAGATAAACTCTTCATCTAAGTTTTTCTTGTCAGAGGGTTTCTTTAGAGTGACATAAAAGCTAACTGAAAAATTGGTATAGGGAGTTGTGAGTTTATTGCTCTGAATAAACTTATCGGTTAGATCTAAAAACCTTTGAAGTTGGTTTGCAGTAAGAATTTTTATTGTTTAGAGATCCAAGCTGGAAAAGCTTTGAATGTTTTGCAGAGTTTATTGGTGATTCTGGTTAGAGCTCAGATGCCCAGAATACTAAGAGAAATGCAGACCTTGCTCATGATCAAGAGGGATATGAGGAACTTATTTGAAATTGAACTGTAGACCACTTGTGTTACATTCTGGCAAAGAACTTGATTACATTTTATCCATGTCCTGAGACTCTGTGTGAGGCTGAATTTTAAGGTACTGGTCTAATGAAACTTGTGGAGGGGATTTCAAGATAGCACAGCATTCATTCACTGCCAAGGATATTGCTGGCATCTTTTAGCTTGCTCTATTGTGAGAATGGGGAACAGAAAAGAGAGATCAAAGATTTCAACAACTTGCAATTTGTCCAGAAAAGTGCATGAGAAGCTGAGTCTCAGGAAGATGAGCTTGTTAAAGAGATTATAATCCCTAAAGAGATGGCAGGTACTTTTCACAAACACAAGAGGAAGATGAACTGATAGTAACCGAGGAATTTACAAGACCTAGCCACTAATGGCTCCAGGATATAGAAGAGAATATTTCTTTGAAAAGATCGTATGGGTCACTCTACTGGCCCAGAGGATATTTAAAACATGCTTCACCATGCTAAGTCAGGACCTCATTGGCCCCCTTAGCCTTGGTTCAATGCACAATGGATATGCATTACATTGTGACATTAGTATCTGAGGCAGACCGGGTTTGAAATGTATGAGTACAGCATTCTCTCTGAAGCTCTCACACTATAGCTTCACATCAGCGTTGTTTCTCTTTCTCATGTTAAAGTGATCACTTTTGCTAACTGCACAGCAATATCTGTAGAACATACCTACAGTGAAAAGGATGGAAATTCAAATGTTTCATTCCAAAATCAATTTGATAGGAGAGAGAAAATCATGGATGGATACATAGCTCAGTGATTCAGGAGATTGCCCTGCTCTCCTTATAAGGACACAAATCCCACTGAACTAGTAGCCTGCACTGCTCCCTTTATAAGGATGCAAGTCACACAAAAATACCAGCTTTCCCTACCCTCTTATGACCTCATCTTAGGTAATTACATTATCATATATCCATTTCAGAATAAAAGCCCTTATTCCTAGGTGTGGGATTAGAACCTAGCAAATGCTCTGGGAGATATAACTTTACCCATAATACTCTCTATTTCTATTTTTCTAAGAGTTTTTATTCATAGGTGTAGACGTTTGTCATGTGATATTTCTACATCAATCCATTGCAATCAAAAGACTTCCTGGACTTATCAGTGAAGTGCATGTCCTTAGTAAGTAAGGTCTTACAAATTTATCATGCTCAATGAACCAATAACCTTTCACATGTTCACCTCTTAAAGATTCCACTGGCCAACCTCACCACACTGAGGAACAAGCTTCCAATACATGAACCCTAGAGGCAGTGAGCACTCCATACCCAAGCACAGCCACACTATTTCCTTATTATGCTGTTGATGTTTTGAGTATCTGTCATAGTTGATATTCCATTTAATACTTGATATTAAAATTTTGTCTATTCTTTCCTTCATCCATGTTATTACAATTCGTGAATTTTACAAATCATTTCAAACAACCAGCTCTTTATCTCATTGATTTCTTTCATTGTTTTGATATTCAATATAATTAATTTCTGCTCTTAAGTTCTACCTTTTGCTTTATTTTGGTTTATTTGCTCTTCAAGCCCCCTGCTCCCACCCCAGATTTTTCAGGTGGTAAAAGTGATTATTGATTTGTGCCTATTCCTCATTTGTAATGTGTTTTTAATGTTATCAGTGTCCAAGTACTGCCTTAGATGTATTCTACAAATTTTTAAATGCTGTTTTTTTACTAGTTCAGTGTCTATGTTATTTCCCTTTAAAGTTCCTTAACCCATAGATTATTTAGAAGTATGCTTATTTTCCAAGATTTTGGAGATTTTCTTTCATCTTACTGTTTTCTAGTCTGAGTCCTTAGTGTTGAAAGAACATAAACAGTGTAATTTCAATTCTTTTAAATTTGGTAACTTTGCTTTATGGCATGGGATAAGGTTTATACTGATTTATGTGCTTTTTTATGCATATTAAAAGAATCAGTATTCTGTTGTTGGGTTAAATACACTATAAATATCTCTTATAGTCTTTTCTTAGAAGGTGTTGCATTCTCCTATATCTTTTGCTGTTTTCAGCCTGGTTGTACTATGAATTGTTCATTCTCAAAATCTAATGCTATCCCTCTCCTCTTGCCTCTCATGTCACCCAACAAAAATAAATTGATGATTGATAAATAGATAGATCACATAAAAGTTATCCATACCCAATAGGGAAATGAAATTGAATCAGAGTCAATAAATTGATAGTAGTCTCCTGTCCTGCACTGTCTGGTGCCTCTCTTGATTTCCAAACTCTTGGAGGAACTTACATGGAACCTCTCATAGTTGCACGCTTTTTCTTTCCCTGGATGATTTACTAGGATGGACTCGCTTCTTACTTGAATTTATGGTATTCACCTGTTCCTCCATCTGACCTCAACCTTGGGGTCACTTTTGTGTTATTTGCTAGGTCAAGATTGCCCAGATATGTTGTCATTCAGGAGCAGCAGACATGAACATTTTCAATTCTTTTCATCATCTCCCATTTCTGTGCACTCTATATCTGTCCCACCAGTTTATAACTTGTCCCTGAAAGCTCTCAGCTTCTGTGACACAACCCATGATTCACCATCTAGGGACTTACCATGGACTCCAAGGTCCACCCCACTTTCCCAAATAGAATAGTTCCACATTAGTCTTTCAGATATGAGGAAGGAGTGAATACAGGGCAAGAAATACTGTTTTTACACAAAGTGTTCTCACACTAAACAGGTTTTAAGGACCAGTGATCTTCATTAGTATTTTTTTCCCTCTATTTTCCCACCTCAAATGGGCCTTCAAATTAGCTTTCCAATATTTTTACTCATATTGCATTTCTTTCTGTGCCTATTAAAAAGCACAGACTCTTTACAAGTTCATTTTCCTCTCCCTCTACTATTCACATAACTTTACTTCTTAATGGAATATTACTGAACCTTCAAGAAGAATGGAATTATGGCATTTATCAGCAGTAGATGAAGGTGGAGAATATCATGCTAAGCAAAATAAGCCAATCCCAAAGAACTAAAGGCTGAATGTTTTCTCTGATATGTGGATGCTAATTTACATTAGAAGGAGCTAGAGAAGAATAGAGGTACTTTGGATTAGACATAGGGAAGTGAAGGCAGGAGAGATGGTATAGGGGTAGAAAGAATAGTAGAACAAATCAGAAATTATTACCCTATGTACATATATGATTACATGACTGATATAAATTCTTTATCATGTACAACCAGAAGAATGAGAAGTTATACTCCATTTATGTCTGATGAGTCAAAATGCATTCTACTGTCAAATTTAAGAGTGAACTGATAGATTTTGAAGAAACTTCCATGAGCCTTATAATCCAGTAAACCAAAACAGATATCCTTGACCTCTTGCTATTCCAAATACCTAAGAAAAGCAGATTTCTTTTTTCATTTGATTCAGGTGTCTTAATAAATCTATTCATAGGTAAAGATTTGGACAAAAGTAGTTGGTAAGGTAACTGACCTAATTTTGAAAATTTGGGATTCCATCTCCTGTTGATCCAGGATGTGATATATTTTTCTTTCCTTAATAGCAACCCCCGAAAATGGCCCAACTGCTGCAGCTTTCTGGTGGCATCCATGTAAAAAGGGGGGCTGGGGGAAAACTAGGTTCTGTTATTGCACCTTGATTCTTGTGTTGGGTTCACATATTCTTAAGTCATAAAGAAAATGTGTTGTTTTTGTACACTGCACAGCAAGCCTCCTTCCTCAGCTCATAATGCATCTCTGTAAATTTTATAAATATTACCCTTCCAAAAAAATCACAAACATCATTTTTAGGCTGAAGGGGCTATAGCTCATTGGTGGAGTGCTTGGCTAGCATGGAAGTGACCCTGGGTTCAATCTTTGTCCCACACTAGCAAATGCACAGATGCAAGTAGGGGATAACTGTGAAAAAGATAAAGTTTCAGCTATTGAATAAGACAAAACAACAACCTCATCAGATGGGGAGTCAACACCTGAGACCCTAGAAGGTGCATCGGAGTGGGCCTCAGTTACCTCTTTCAGTATTACCCTTCTTCATCAAGAAAAATACCTGGGTGTAGTTCTAATATGTTTTCATGCACCTTAACTTTAATTAACCAAGAAGTTTTCCAGCCTCTGTGATGCAATTCCATTCATGATTTATCCAACATTTACCTACACCTTCCCAAGAAATTCTCCAGAAAAAGGAGGTGATTGTTCTGGTTTCTGGACCTCTACCCCACATGCCTGTCAGGCCCTCTGTGTCATTCCATGGGGAGCCATATATGAACTAGCTCAATATGTGTGCAAACAGGACAGGATGTGCAATTCTTCTAAAAATCAGGACTGAGTTCAGTTATTAAAATTAAACTGGGAACCTTACAAACTACTGCATTTCCAGTAGGCTGTCTTGGTCATGCCAATCTGTGCCCTTTACTGTTTGCTTCTCACTTTGGGAGTTCTCAGCATCCTGAGTAACACACTCATTCTAGGACTCACATAAACATTCTTATGTTCACATATTATATATGGAAAAGAGGCTTTGCATTCCCACCCTGCTCATGCAGTGTGAGTGGTCATGAAAGACTGTGTCTAAAGAACATCTCAGTAAACCTTTGATGACTGTGGCATCTTTCCAAAATGTTACCACTCTTCGTTACGGTGGGAAGATTCCTCGAGTGATAACTGTCTTATTTCTTAAGTGCACAAGGTAGTTATTCCTACCCCGAGAATCATTCCTGTAAAAAAGGTGGTAAGAAATCTACTTTTAGGGTTTAAGTAATAAACAATTTCACCTTGGTTATGAAAATTATTCAGGTTAATCGCAGTTCTCTGTTCAGAGCTGTTATGGTTGATGAAATTTCCCTGAATTTCTTTGTAAGCCCATGAAAAGTTATGCACTGTTACTATATCTTTTTATACTTGTATTAGTGATCTGGGCCAAAGAAAAGATCAAAAAAATACTTAAGAAAGCCATTTGGATTTCTAAGGTAAATGCAGATGGTGTATAATTTGTTCAGCTGAATTGATTCAGAGACCACAAGGGTAAGTATGCCAGGTAAAATATGGGACATCCATATAAATTTGAAATATTTTATCATCAGTATGTACCATCCCAAATATGGAACTTCATTATATTTAAAACCTGTGGATATGCTATTTAATTTAGCTGGATATTGTGAATTTTTATTTACTAAATCTACAATCACTGAATGGGAAATATTCTTGAAGTCAATATTGCAGAATGGTCTTATCCTTTTTATTAAAGTCCTGCTGATGTTTGCCTTAATTAAATGTTGCAAGAAAAAATTGAATGGGTTCGATCATATTCTCTGTTGGACTGATTGATTAGGGTAGCACTCCTGAATAATTCCTCTAAAGCCAAGACATAAAACAAAAGATGGATAATTTGGAGAAACAAATTTCCATTGTCATTTGCATAAAATTGTATGCATTATTTTCATAGATCCATTTCGCAATGTATATTTTGTAGATGTGAATTTGTATCTCTTTAATATCTTTTACATCTGCACATAAATTCTCTGAGTTAGGAGTAAGAGTGTTTATACTATGGTGGCTGCCTAATAAATGTGTTGGAATGAATGGATATATGTATAAATAAAAATAAATGAATAAATTACCATGTAAGAATATATTCACCATTAGATACATAGGATTTCCATATTACTTTTCCATTAGGATAATTTGTTTACAACTCTAACATCTACATATAAATAAGCTTGCTCATTGTAAAGACAGAATTAAAGACAGGCAGTTAGTGTAGAATAGGTAATCAGGTTGAATAGACAAAATGAAGGTCAGTTTGGATCCAGAGAAGTTGGAGAGGATCCCTGGGAGATTGGAATGTCACTGCCTCCAGAGCCCTTTGATCACCAAGACTACCTGCCTATCCTACCCCTCCCAAAAGGTTGCGGACAGGAAATGGCTAATTAATGCCCCCTGGGTGGAGGGCGCTGCTTCCTGCCTGGATCACTCCCTTTGGCTCTTCCCCCTGCCCAGCTGCTTCTCACCTTTTAACCATCCCACCAGCATCTCATGGGCCTGGTCACAAAGGCAGGAAGGAGAGAGATAAGGAGGGAGAGAGCAGGAGAACAAAGGAAACTGTAGTCTATAGGAAGCAGGATGCTCTCACTTCTGGGGATTCCAGAACACCAGCCATGGCCCCCTTCTCCCTCCCAGGAGAAGTCTGTGTTACTACCTTGAAATAAAACCTGCTCCATACACTTGCCTCAGTGTGCTTCTCTCATGTTCAAACTTCAACATTTGAGGAAGCAGAACCTGTCACTGATAATCAATCGCTATCTAAATATTTGAAATATGATAGATATGCTTCATTTAAACATGATGGGTTAGAGATAAAATTCAACATAATATGAATTAATGTAAAAATTCTTCCAAATGGTGTTGGTTATGATATCGCCGTTTAACCGTTGATGAGTTCTGCTTCCTCAGGTGTTGAAGTATAACATCAGAGAAGCACACCAAGGCAAGCATATTAAGCAGGTTTTATTTAAAAGTAGTAATAATACAGACTTTTCCCTAGAGGGAGAAGGGGGCCATGGTTGATGTTCTAGAATCCCAAGAAGTGAGTGCACCCTACATCTTTTATAGGTTAAGGTCTCTTTTGTTCTCCAGTTCTCTCCCCCCTTATCTCTCCTTTCTGCCTACATGACTAGGCCTGGTTTTGCAGGTGAGATGCAAAAAGTGAGAATCTAATGGGCAGGGGAGGGCCAAAGTAATTCAGCCAGGCAAGGGCCCTGGGAGCTTTAATTAGCAGCTCCTTGCCTGTAGTCCTTGATAAGGGCAGGTAAATTTGGTAATCAATGGGCTCTGGGGATCCTTGACATTCCATTCTCCCAGGGGCAGTCTCCAACTTCCAGAGGCAGATGGCTTTCATGGCCTCCATTTCCTTGATTTGACCCAATCCCCTATTTCTACACTAACTGCCTGTCCCCAATTCTGGCTTCATTTATAAAGTAATTTAAAATGTATTGTTTTTATTGACGGGTATTGCATTAATATAAGGAGAGTAGACACCACTGAGGATCTGCTCCAAAGTTCTCCGAGAATCCCCTTTAAAATGGGGTTGGAGAGCTGGGGTGTAGCTGAGTGATAGTGCCCTTGCCTAGCATGTATGAAGCACTTAGTTTGATTCTCAGCACCACATATAAATAAATTAATTAATTAATTAATTAATTAATAAATTAAATAAAGGTGCATTGACAACTAAAAAATATTTAAAAACATAAATAAATAAAATAAAAAAAAATAGGGTTGGATTCCTGGCAACCATGCTTTAAGCATTTACTTCTCACATATCAGTTTTTAAATTATAGTGTTCTTTTCACTGTATGTATTGGGTTTTCACATGTGACTGTGAAGTTGATGAGGCAGGGTGACTTTCTTATTATTAAATAATCTTTCTTGTCAAGCTCTTGCCTTGGATGATTGTATTTCACTACCTACTAGGCTTCAATTGACTACTATAATTTCTATGAAGGTAGTTTAATTTAATACATTATAAGCAAATCAGTTTTCTCTTTTCATCTCTCTTGACTTCAAAAGGTTTTCTAAAGATGTTCATCAAAATTTCAGATAAATTTATTCTCATTTGTCTATATGCCACCTTTATGTATCCTTAAAAGTGTATGTATGCATCATTGCATGGCATATGTGTCCTTATAATTAATGGAATTTAATACACTTGTTCATCATTATCAGTTAGAATTGTAGCTAACTTTTATTGAAAGGCTATAGTTCACTGTAAGCTCACTTTCCTAATAATGAGATTTCTCCCTAATAATTGTCTTTATTTTTAGAGTCTATGAATAAATTTTATATTTAAATAAAACATGCCCAACATCTCAACTTTTCAGGTACAATATGGTGACCCAAAAGTCAAATGAAGCTATGAAATATTTATAGAATAGTTAACTTTAAGGAAAAACAATTTTAATTTAGAAATTGAAACAATACATTTCCTTTGGATTTCTACCATAATTGGTTCTTCTTCAACAATTTGGGCAAATACAATATCCAAATATAAATTCCAAATTATGAAGAAATTCCTTTTTGGGACCTAGATAACATTCTCTCCACAGGTTTATTTTCAAACATTCAGCTCACAATGGGGAGTCCCTTCAACATTGCAAGGAAATGACTGACAGAAGGTATTGTTTCATAATCTCTTTGATGCAGTTGGCGTGAGACTTGCGGTCTAAAAGAGGCCTTTGTAAGTAAAAGGTTGAATGCCATGAAAGGCAGTCTATACAGACTCTAAGTATTCCTAAGGGGGTTTGTTCCTACTCTTTAAACCTGCCCTTTTGATGAACTGAAATGATTTCAAAAGAAAATGATTACCAACATTGTACGTTTCACTATGGATGAACAGTGAGCTATACCTTGAGATAAAGGTCAACTGTGGCTATTGGTTAAATCCGCAGGAGCCAGCAAGTCAAAAAACCATCACTGCAGAAGGAAGGAAATGTGTCTCACCAAATCCTTCACAACCCTCTAATAAAAGAGAGTTCAAAACTAAGAGGTGGAAGCAAAGTCACTAATAATACATATTAATTTTCATTATATAGAATTAGTGAAAAAGGTAGGGTGGTTCTATTATTTGACAATAGAGAATTCTTCTGTAGTCTATTTTGAAGAGATTTACTGTGCCTTAGCAAGCTTCAGAAGTAGTTCAGAGCTAAAGCTTAGGGATGTCGTTTTATAAAGATTGGCCATTAAACTTTCTGATTAAGGAGAATTCTATCTTCAGAACTGGGTAAATATATTCCCAGTTAATTCTTGCACCTTGACATAGGTAAATTTGTCTGAATATCCTTGATATGGCATCTTCAACTCTTTAAGGGATAATAATTTCTGTATTCCTAGAGAAGGATATGGCTCTCAACTATGTGTGTGTGTGTGTGTGTGTGTGTGTGTGTGTGTGTGTGTGTTTATGAGATTAGTGAGGAAAATTGTGTCATGGAAGATTTAGAAATTAGACATATTCTTGGGAGTACAAATAGATAATGGTTTTATAAGATTATCTATACATTTATCTATTCCTTAAGGAATTTATCCATTGTCCATTGTATGGTAAGGAGTTTATGAAACAAAACAAAAATTCTATTCATACAAAATACAGTTCTTGAGAACAGAATTTTGAAGCAACAGCAATGTAAAATGGCGAAATAACATTTGATCCTATTTGATCAATATCATTTCCCCAGAAAATTCTTCCCTTTCCACCCTTTCTGGAATATAGTTCCACCCTTCCCCTGTCCCACTTGTTCTCTATACTTCTGCTGAACTTGTGTTCTGTCCTTCTTCTACTGCTTCTTAGGATAAATTGACCCCATCAATACCAGTAGACTTCTAACTGAGACTGGTCAATTGCAGGCTGGTTAGGAAGATGAAGGTATGAAAAAGGAGGAGTTCATGGATTTAATTTTTTCTGTGTGCCTTTGGTTGTATCTCTAGAAATAGGTGGTTAAGTTCTGTGGTTACTGTTTTTGACACAAGGATCAGTCATGATTCCAGCTTCTGCCAGTGACCTGGTCTCTGGGCTTCTATAACACTCCATTCTCCATTTGTCTTTCCAAGAAGCATCCTGCTACTGGACTGGATTGCTTTACACACTGGTTTAGGTTCTCGACCAACCACATCAATAAATCATCCTCTGCATTAAATTCTTTCTATACACCCAGAAAGGTTTCTTTCCTGACTTGACTCAGATTAATTAGTATGTTTTCCTTTTTATCTCCAATTGCTGTACTAAACAATCTTTTGTAATGTATTGTATGGGAGCCTTCAAATTATTTAATGGGAACATTACTATTATACTCTGGGGTCATTATAAGTTCACTTCTAATGTTCAAATATCATTTTGGAAGTTGTTACACTTTTCTAATTCAAGATCTTTCAGTAATGTTGACTAAATCTAGTTTTAACAGTGAAAGTACTGTAAGCACTTTGGAGAAACTTCATTGAACACCCTTTGGGAAATTATTGTCTCAACAAGTCTACTTCCTTATTTTTAGAAGAAAAATCTCAATGCATTTTTAAAAATTATACCAGTTTTACTTTAGATCAATCAAATTATCTGTCTTTTTTTTAAAGCAAGTTAATTGAATGGCAAGAATTTTACTTTGATTTTTTTTCAACATGCATTTGGCCCATGTAAATGACTCATTATGAATCAAGCTTACCAAATGGCATGCAAAGCAATTCACTTATGTTCAGAATTTAAAGTTACTTTCCCTCTTTGTTTATAGTTTTTACTTGCCTTCTGAGTTTTTTTTTTCTGATAATATTCTCATTTAATAATTTTTATTTTACATCTTATTTTGAAATAGTTTCCTTTCAAACTATTTATCTTTGAAAAAGATTTATCTTTGAAAAGAAAATTGATTTAGATCTGTAAAAAATTTTGATAAGTTTTGCATTTGATTGGAATGTTTCACCCTGATGACAGAAGTAAATAAAAAATTTCTTATTCCAGTTGGGATTTCCATTTTTTTTGCTTTGCTTATCTGTCTGTCCTCATACCAGTTTATTTTTCAATACTTTAGAGTATTTGTGCTTACTTTTCCCCACTAATATAAATTTGTATTTAATGTGAAACTATCAGCAATCATAGAGGTAATATTTTAGCATTTATAATTTTACTTAATTTAAATTAGCAGACCGACCTGATTTTTGTTTAAAATATTTTCTCTCAAGGATTTTTATGATCATGGAATTATATGAAAAAATTGATTAAATACCATTGGGAATACTCATTATTATGGTTTAGATGTGAGGTGTCCCCCAAAAGCTCAGGTGTGAGACAATGCAATAAAGTTTAGAGATAATATGATGGGATTATAAAAAGTTTTAACCTAAAATTGTGCATTAATTGCCAGATAGTTGTTAACTTGTGATAACTGCAAGCAACTAGGGTGTGGCTGGAGGAGGGTGTCCCTGGGGGAATGGCTTTGGGGTTTATATTTATCATTGTTGATGAGAGCTCTCTCCCTCTCTACTTCCTCCCTGGTTGCCAGGTCTCCTGCCGCTTTCCCCAGTCACACTTTTCTATGAAGTTCTGCCTCACCTGGCGCCCCAAGAAATGGAACTGGCTGTCTACAGACTGAGGCCTGTGAAACCATGAGCCCTGTTATGAACTTTTCCTCCTCTAAATTTGTTTTCGTCACGTCTTTTGGTCATAGCAGTGAAAAAGCTAACTAAAACAATCATCTTCAAAATCCACAGGATTTTCAGAATTTCATTTTCTCTAGTGTCTATTTACAGTGAACTAAATTTGTGAAGATATAATTCAGGTTTTTTAATGTGATAAAGAAGAACTAGCAAAATAGAGTTATGGAGTTCTGTATTTTGAGCAACAGACCATATTTAGCTAATTTACTGATGTTATAAATTTGCCTAACTAACAAGATACATAACAGAAATAATGAAGTTCTAATAATAATGCTATTTATATATGTAGTGAAATGCTTAGGAACTTGTATTGGGAAATAATTAATTTGTGTAATTTTCTAATAATTATGTTAATTCAACATAACCTGAAATTAATTCAAACTAACCTGAAATACCCAATGTTATCTCTTTAAGAATAGTTTATAATATACTTATGTATTTTCCCAAGAGAAGGCATATGAAATACCTGCCTATTCATTCATAATAGGAAGGCATTTCATTGTCAAATGTTAAAAAGAAGGTTCTAAATCTGTATTTTGTTCATGTGCACACCATTTTGCTTGAAAAATATTGTAGGTCATTATTATAAGTACTCAATTTATGTTTGAAGCATACAGAAACAATGGTTCTACAAATCAAGTTTAAGCATTCTTGGCTCTGGCTGCTACCCTCTCCAAGCCATTCCAATTGATGAACACCACCTGTGGCACTCCTAATTCATAGCAGCAGGCAATAATTTCCCTTGAATACCCATTACCAGTAATTATTCCCAAGATAGACTATTAGATATGGCTTGTGAACATCTCAGCTGTAAACTTGAAAAAATTAATTCTAATATTTCCTGTGAGATTCATTTGTAACTTGATGACAACATATATTAATGAAGTTCTCTTAAAATGGCATGGGCTTATTTTTGGATAAGTTATAAAATTAAATAAATTTTAAAAGATTTTGCAGACTTATATGATTATTTTAAAAATAAAAATAGTTGTAAGTCCTGGTGATAAGGGACATGAAGTAAATTATAGTTGACTGTTGAGGTGGTTGTTTTTTTTTTGTACTGAAGCTGTTTTCAAAAATTTGAGTTAAAGTGCATATAATTCAAATTATACATTTATACATGCTTTGGTACAAACATAACTGCTAAAGACTAAAAGAAACAAAAACAAAGTGTCAAGCATATTTAACATGCAAATTGATTTTGGAAACTTGAATTAACTGAAGTTCAAAAGAATTTAAAGAGATTAAATACTCTTGTAAAATTATAAATTCTTTGTAAAATGCAGTTCATATTTGCATGTAAGCACCATCTATTTGTAAGCTTTTTGATATTAATAAAAGCATTGAACTTTTAATCTTTTATTTGTATTTAGTGCAGATATTTATGTCAATGTTCTTATTCATTTTTTCAACTTAGGAGTTATAATAAAGGAATATGTATGGCTATAAACGTTTGTGAGATGTATATTCATAAGTTCCCACAGTCTGCTACAAAATGATAGTGCCTGACAGTTCACAATTACCCATCTCTTTGTTTCTTCTATGAAAGAGAAGTTATAAATTTATACACAGTAAATGTGAAATAAGAATATTAGTGATAGGCAGAAACAGCATTGCATGCAATCTATGCAAGACATGTTTTTGTTAAGGAAATAGAATAGTTTTGCTAAAAAGTAAAAATGACTGCTGCTTCCTGAAGCAGAGGAAAGTATATGCAAAACCTAAGTGGTTATAGATAGCCACAGAAAATGCATGGAGAGGAAATTTTACTTCTCCTGGTCAAAGCTGACTAACATTTAAAAGATTTATTTGTAAAATTTTCAAAATATGCACTAAAACAAAATTATATTTGACTTTTTTTTCTGTTAAAATAGGAAGATTTCTTAGAGTATTGATCTTCTTTAATTAAGAGTCTGCAAAGGTTTTCCTTTACTTTTCGGGAATCCTAATGTATGGAAAGATTTTCCATCTTGATATAATTTCTGGTGTTGTCTATTGACTTCATGATATTCTTGATTATTTAAAAGGGCAAAGACCTTTCACTTTTGAGAGAGTTTTTTAGATTCATGTTGCCTCTTACATTTACTTTTAATAGCTTTTGTTTTTACTTTAATTTAATATGTAGCCATAATAATGCAGCAATTCAATTAATCACATTCAAATCTATTGACAAATTTTAATACTTACTTTTTGCTTTCAGAATCACACTTCAAATGATAACTCTTCAACCAAAAACTCTTTTAAAGGTTTTCAAGAAGCCTCCTGGAATCACAAAGGATTCTTTCTTTTACTTTTTGAAAAGAGTGTTGCTAGAAATAATTGTTTCTTTTATTTCTATTGATAAGCAGCTTGGCATGCATCCTCAAATCAGATGTAGTGCTTAGGCCTTCCTAGGTTAAAGGAGTGTGAGTAAAACATAATTCAAATAAAAATTTCAGAGAATGTTTCATAGGAGTTTTTTTTAATTGAAGACATTTTTATTGGTGCATTATAATTATACATAATAGCGAGATTTATTATGCCACATGTGAATTTGAGAAATTTAGCAGTTATTCTTTCTTTGGTAGAGATAGCATTCATTTCTTGTAAATTAGTTTCAATTTTAAATGGATTTTTTCATTACAAGAATTTCAAAACAATGGTGAAGCTGTAATTTGTGATTCCCAAACATAACCCTACTACTAGTTGAGACACCACTGAGGAAAAAAAAAAAGAAGAAGCTGGGAGTTTGTGAACTGGGTGTCCAGAGGTCATGCAGGAAGCCTGTGTGTGTGTGATATGCCCCAGGTGTAGTTGGTTTGGGTTGAGGGGGTTGGGCACTGTGCAGGATTCTAACTGCATCCATATATCAGATACTTGTGTGTTGGTAACTAAGGTGTACTCTCAGTGGTGTATCATAGGAATTTTCAAAAGATACGGCAATGTAACCATTGTTAAATATGTTTTATTTTATTGTAGTTCTTGAGCTTGTCTTATATTTGATAATAGAAATTTGATAATATAAATTGATAATATAAATTTGTTTATTAATTTAATCCAGTATATTTTAGGTCAGATGTTTCAATTTGCAGATTCACCTCACTTTTTAAAAAAGAAAATATTAATATGCAGCTTTTATTTTAAAAACAATTTTAATTAAAAATTAAAAAAACTACCTGTGTATGGTGTACAACCTCGTGTTCTGGTATATGTATACATTGTGGAATGGCCGAATCAAACTGTTTGATAAATGCATTACTTCACAAAAAACTTTATTTTATGATGACTTCACTTGAAGCCTTTGATCAGTTTTTAAGTGTGCAATGTATTTTTATTGATACACAAGCCATGATCACCTTGTGATATATAATAGATTTCTTTAAATTACTTTTCCTGTGCAATTGAAATTTTGAGCCTTACAACCAAGATTTTTGCCATCCCCCAACTTCCCAACTTTCAGTAAACACCATTTTATTCCTTGTTTCTCTCAGTTCAAATGTTTTCACCCTCAAGATAAAAGTGACCTCATGGAATATTTGTATTTTTATGCCTAACTTATTTCCCTTAATATAATGTCTTCCAGATTCATACATGTTATCACAAAAGCAGGATTTCTTTCCATCCTTTTTAAGACGGAATAGTATTCTATTATAAGTATATACCAAATTCATTCTTTGTTATACATTTAAATTGATCCCATGTCTTAATTTTTGTGAATAATGCTGAAATGAGCGTTGAAATGGAGATATATTCTTGAAATACTGGCTTTATATCCTTTGAATGTATAATGAGTGGGTTTTACTGCATCAATATGATACTTCTGTTTTTAATTTTTTTAGTGATATCTGCACAGCAATACAAAAGTACATTTCTGACAAGTGTCAAAATCTTCTCTTTGTTTCATTTCCTTACCAGTATTTGTTTTCTTCTCTTGTTATGGTTTAGATATGAGGTGTCCCCCAACAACTCATTGTGGGACAATGCAAGATTTTTCAGAAGTGAAATGATTGGGTTATGAGCTTCAACCAAATCAGTGGATTAATGCACCACTTGGATTTATTGGGTGGTGACTATAGGCAGACAGGGTGTGACTGGACAAGTCACTGTAGGTGTGACTTTGGGGTTTATAATTTGTCCCTGGTATGGGCAGGGAGCTCTCTACTTTCTGACTCTCATGTCCTGAGCTGCTTTCCTCCTCCATGTCCTTCTACCATGATGTTCTCCCTCACTCTGGTCTCAGAGCAATGAAGTGAGATGTCTATGAACTGAAACCTCTGAAACTGAGTGCCCAAATAAACTCTTCCTCTGTGTCCTTGTTGAGTTTTTTAGTCATAGCAACTAAAAAGCAGACTGTAATATGTCTTATTGATATTACCCATTCTAATCAGTGTGAGATGATATTTCATTGTGGTTTTACTTTGCTTTTTTGATGGTGTTTTCTGATGCTGAACATTATTTTAGAGACCTATTCACTGTTTGTATGTCTTATTTTGATAAATGTTTATTCGTGTCACTTGCTTGCTTTCTAACTGGCTATTTCTTAAAATTTAGTTAAGTTTCTCATTTATTTTGGATATCAAACATTTATTTGATATGTCATTGTAAATGTATTCTCCAGTCCTAAAGACATTGTCTCTTCCCTCTGTTGTTTCCTTAATGGTCCAGAAGCATTTTGATTTGATGTCATCCAATGTATCTGCTTTTGCTTTTGTTGCTTAGACTTTTGTGTTCCTATCCAAATATCAGTAAATATTAACTTTTCTGTTAAGCTATTACCTAGTATTTTTACAGTTTCAGGACTTAAGTTTGACATTTATTTTGAGTTGACTTCTGAGAATAATGAAACAGGAACTAATTTCTTTCTTCTGCATTCAGATATCCAGTTTTCTCAGAATCAAGTAATTTATTAAAGAAACTTATTATTTTTATTGTATATTTTTGGGATTCTCATCATAAAACAATAGACCATAAGTGTATTGATTTATTTCTGAGTTTTTGATTCTGTGGCATTGGTCCATGTTTCTATTTGTATACCATTACTGGGTTGTTTAATTACCATGGCTTTGTGATAAAGTTTGACCTTAAGTAATGTGATATCTGCTTTTTTTTTCTTTACTCATGATTGCTTTGGATTTTAAGAATCTTTTGTGCTACTACATGAATTTTTTAAATAGTTTTTTTTTTTTCATTTTTATGAAGAATCACATTAGAATTTTGGTAGAGGTTGCATTGAATCTGTAAATCACTTTGGGTAGTATGGATTTTTCAACAAATATTTTTCTAATTTATAAGCATGGACTATTTTCCCATTTGTTTGCATTCTTCAATTTCATTCATCAACATTTAATAGTTTTCCATGTACAGATCTTTTATTTCATTCACAAAATTCATTTCTCAATATATTTTCTTTCTTGTAGTTATTTCAAATAAAAGTACTTTGTTGATTTCTTTTTCTAGTACTTCCTTAATTGTAAGGAAATGCTACTGATTCTTCTGTTTCATTGGGTATTCCACAATACTACTCAGTTTATAAGATCTAACAGGCTGAGGCTATAGATCAGTGACAGAGCACTTGCCTCACATATGTGAGGCACTGGGTTCAAGCCTCAGCACCGTATAAAAGTAAACAAATAATATAAAGGTATAAAAAAAAAATCTAACAATTTTTTCCTGGCTTTCCAATTTTTGGACCATGCACTTCAAAAAACTTGTCAATAATTTTTTTTTCTCTTCTTTCTTTCAGATATAATTCTTCACCCAATCTTGTGCCAGATTTATATCCCAGGAATATATGTCATAAAACCTGGGACCCATATCTTTAAAATGTAATGATCAAGAAAGAGAGCACCACTGTCTACCAGTTCTTTTTGAAAGTAATAACCTAAATTTAATAAGCACCAGTGAGCAATCACAGCTCATGTCAATCACATTGATTGTCCTCCCACATCACCCCCAATACCTTTTCATTTGCTCACTGGTGCTTAATAGTCCTTCCACCTTTTCTTTCCATAGAATTGAATTCCATATCTTTTCAATATAGCAAAAGTCTCCAGTAATGTCTTTCTTGCCTGTTTAACTCTGGTTCAACTTTCCACTCATATTTCTAACTTTTATATGCATGTTTTCAGGACGGCTAAAATCTCTTTCTCATAAACAGGCTGTTCCCAGCGCTGTAGCTAAATTGCTACTGAAAATTATTTTCCCCACTCAATGAATCCCTTTGTTCCCCTCTAGGGACTGAGGAACTCACTTAACTGCTAAGGTTGTTCAGGATATGTAAAGAGCATTTCTACTCTCACAAAAAATACATTACACATGCCACCATCGATTCTCTGAAAAATAGAATAGGCCAAATACAATTCTTAAATGCAAACTGGCCAGACTATGGGGAACTCAACTGATTTTGGCAAAAGTGTTACTTTATTTATACCCGATGATACTTTCACCTTTCTGATTAAAACCAATTATCCACTTATAAAATGACTGTGACACCAATAAATATCACTATACCTTCTGTGTCTTAAAGAACTCTACTGTGATCCAACCTGATATCTTTAAGTACTGCTAAGTTCTTATTAAATATGGCTATACTTACCACTCACTAGTCAAATCTCTACATTCTAGGTGTACATACTCATGTTGTCCAATAAAAAAAATTTTCCATTATACCTACATCTACTAAAATTTAGTCTCATCACTGAGTTAGACAATGACTTTCAAATTTTATACTCCATTCCTTTATCTCAGATCATCACTCTAGAATAATTTTCTTGCTAATTTAGACAGTAGACATGCCTGTAATATAAAGCTATAAAAACATACTCATTTTTGATAATCTAAACATCTTTGCGTATTTTCTTTAAATGTGATTTTATTACGTGCAAATCCTAAATTTTCTTTACTTTTTGAAAATATTTCCACAATTTTTTCTGGGATTGTACTGTGGATACTCATAAATCTAGAATCTTAATGAATTTTTTTAGATTATCTCATTTATTTTTGCATGATTTAGACCCTTTTATTTTTGGTATTTATCCTGGAAAAAATATTCCAAATACCTGATTCTCTAGGTTTATTTTTTTCTTTGAACAAGAACACTTTTATTCTCTTTACAGGAATAGAATCTTATATAGCTTACATACCAATAACAAGTGTGTTCACTCTTCAACTATACATTGTTATTAAAATAAGTTATAAATTGTCAAATTATTTAGACTATGCATTGCATATTTCTTAAAATCTACTATATGGTCATTTAAGAAATAAAATTTAGGCAAGACAGTTTGTTTCTTTTCTCAAGTTAAAAACATTTCATGTTAAATATTCAAAATAGATTATGTTTTATCTTCGGTTTATCATTGGGATGACTTTATCAATTGTGTAATAGTATTCACTCTATATTGACTTCTCTGTGTTTAGAACATATTCATAACTTTGCCTCTAATTATAAGTTTGCATAAAGGACAGAGGAGACAGCTTGGTATTTACTCTTCACTGTTCTATGATGGATCATAGTTTGTTTATTTATTCCTCTATGACCAGAGTTACATTTGAGTCGCCCCACTTACCTGCATTTAACATTTACTACTGTCTGGTAACTTGAAATCTTTTCTATATATTTGGGTATGAAAATAGCTTCCAGATATTACATTCCCTTAAGAGTTTCAGCATCCATTTTCATTACACTAACCTCTATAACTACGTCTCTGAATATTTATTAAATTATCTAAATACAGCTTTTGATTATGTCATTTATTTTCTGTCAGGCCTGAAAAATTAATAATTAGGCTAACTGAATTTTCAGCAAGATTACATTAGATTAATTTAGTATTTTATCAATTATATAATGCTGTGTGATTGAACACAGTAGAGTAAATGGTTATGAGGATTTTCTTCCTACTTGAAATATTAGGAGGAAATATGACAAAGACATCTCACACACATTTTTCCTTTTTATCTTAAGATTCTTCAACATGAAACAGCTAAAATCTGAGGATAGACAAAATACCCTAAGCCTAGAAGCAAGTGTGGCTGCTAGTCTTACTTTAATATCTTTAGCATGGAATTTAAAACAAATACGCTTCTTCAACTCTGTCCTAATAAAGACATATGTACTCTGCACAGCTAGAAAGTAGTTTAGAATGAACTTTTAATAAGTATTCTCTCTATAAAAATCACAATCTTCTCTGAAGGAAAACTGATTTTTTAACTTATGGGAATCTTCTACTATGAGGGCATAGTTCAGGAAGTAGTAAAGTATCTATTACCAGTTTTTATTGGTTGTTTTTGCATATGTGATACTATTTTTTATTCTTTATAAAAATTCCAGTTTATTGTGAAGCCCTAAATTCTATTTCTCAATGAGACCAAGTTAGAAAAATTTTAAACTAACTACAGATAAATGAAATTATTTAGCAAATGCTTCTGAATGCCCAATGTTGGAGAGAACAGTGAAGATCAATTTCCTTTTAGATTGTAGGAGAGATTTGAAGTACATGTTCATTTTCTCTACGTTGAACCATTATTTGAGAACACAGAGAATTAAGGTTTATTGATTGATTTTATTTATTTTTTATTTTGTATTATTTACTTTTATTTATTTGACCAAAACTACATTAATTAAATTGTACTTATTCTCTGATACTGTTATGGTTTGGATAGGATGTGTCTCCCAAAAGCTCCTGTGTTAATGTAGGAATGTTCAGAGATAAGATGATGACTTCATGGGAACCATGAGCTAATCAGTTTGAATGAACTAACTGACTGGTAACTGTAGGCAGGTGGGTGTGGTTGGAGGAGAAGGGTTACTGGGAGCATGCCATGGAAGGGTTCATTGTCCCTTGTCCTTGACCTTTTTCTGCTTCCCAGCTGCCATGAGGCGAGCAGTACTCTTTTGCCAGAGCCTTCCTCCATGATGCTCTGCTTCACATTAGGCCAAAATGAATGGAGTAGGCTGACCATGGACTGAGTATCTAAAATCATGAGCTTCAAATAAACTTTTCCTAGTCCAAGTTGTTCTTCTCAGGCATTTTGGTTGATCACAGCAATGAAGAGCTAACTAAAACAGATATAAATCAATAAAAATAATTTATTCTGTATCTTTACATGATAATACATTATTCTAAGAAAACATTAGAAAAGATTAATTAGAAAAGTCATGATGACATGAAAACTTAAAGAATTATCAAAAATATATATTCATAAAATACAAGTTTTATCATCATTCACTGAAAGTGACTACATAACTATATAAATAAAATGTAGTTTCCTGTGGAGTCTCAGTATTTGCAGGTTTATAGTATGTTAACATTTTTAAATATTATTCTCTTAATTCCTAGGTTGGTGATGACATTTGTAATGAGCTCTTTTATTTTTATATTTAATGGGTTAAATGTCACAGTCACAGATGTGTATTGCCACTTTTCCTAAATGAAATTTAACAGCAGCAGCAGCAGCAGTTATTTCTAAATGGTATTGATCAAATGCCAGAAATGTATGAAAGAGGAGAGGCAAAGGAAATAGAAATGAAAACAGGATGAGGAAGATTAGTAAGAGTACGTGACACCCACCTCGTGATTCTTAATTAAATGTAGGCGTGACATTGGATCTCCCGAGGATAGAGGGATTATATTTTCTTTTTTCTATATCCTTTATTTTCCCATTTCTCTCTTTTACTTTTCATTACACTGTTTTCTGCCTTTTTTTTTTTTTAATTGTCCTCCTCTTTTTAAATAAAATGTCTCTAAAACCTCCAGTTATTTCTCCCAAAGGTATTTCACTCCTTTCACGTGCTCTGTTCTGACACCTATGCTCAATTTTCTCCTTGAAGTTTCTGGTTCACAAAATTTACTAGGTGCTCCTGCTGAGACTCACACTTCCCTTAGATAAAACCTACTTCAAATTGTTGGTGAAATCTCCCCAAGTCTTTTCCCATTATAACTCCCTTTTCTTGAACTTATTTTCTCCAAGTTTCTAGAATTGCTTCATTATAACACGCTTTTCTCAGATTTCTTCTCTACAAAATTCAAAAATTATTATCAGCTTTAAAATAAAGTAAAACAATGTTATTTTACATCTTCTTTGTTTTTTCAAACCATGAATGAAAGCTAGAATATCTAAGTTGTCCAAAATTGCACTAATTTGTTCAAAAAGGCATTGTCTATATTGGCATTCCTTCCAACTGATCAAATTCCAGGTTCTTTTAATGAATTAAAGTCACATTTGACTATCAAAGTCAGCTGAGTAACTGACTAGTTAGAAAATAAATTTTTGCACAGTACGATAAGAAGACACTTACTGGACAGTGTCTGGATTGTTGTTCCATCAAAAATATTGCTTTCACCAAATGTGTGCTCTTTGTATGAGTGCATCTGGCAAGGATTTCTATGTGCCTGAAATAGAAGTAAGAAACAAATGATGGGAAAATTTAAGAAAAACTAATCCCTGCAGTGCACATTGAGTCATAAGAGAATTTCAAAAAGACCAGAGACACATAGTAGAATAATGAATGTGAACGTGTTCTCCCAAGACAGCTATGCCTTAAATGAATAAAACAAAATTGACTCATCCTTTTGATTCAAGACTTCAAATATAGTTAACAATCATAGTAGTAGTCCATAGCTCTTAGGTACACCTTCCATGAAATTGCCCTTAATCTATCCCTATAATATACTTTCTTGTGTCTAGAATTTTCTTTTTTTGGTCTTTTTGTTTTGTTTTTAATTCATTAGTTCTTTCTTAAATTTGCATTTCCTTCCCACTATTTAAATTGTCAGCATTATATTTTAAAATTGGCTATGTTTACATATCATTCTCACATAATTACAAATATTGGAGTTAATGGTTTAGTTTACTAGTCCTATCATAGAGTCAGGTATGTCAACCTAAATCTATTATCAAGTAGAATTGGTATATTTAAAATCAGGGTGTGAGCTAATCTCAAAGCCAGTAGTCATTTATATTTCTAGAGAGTCCACATTCTTATGACAAGTTTTGTCAACTTGATGTGGCAAGGCTATGTTACATACTTATTTAGTCATAAAACAGCTAGATTTTGCTCTGAAGGTATCTTGTAAGGTGTTTAAAATCTACAGTGAAATGATTTTAAGTAAGATTACTTTTAATAAAACAATTGAACAAAAATATCGTCAATTGTGTACAATTCGTGTACAATTATAATGTAGCAATAAAAACAATGTGTTTGATTTTCATCCAATTAGTTGAATGCTTTTAAGAGCAAAAAGGTACATTTCCAGAGAAAAGATTTATTTTAAGGAATGGGCTTATGGGATTGTGGGGCTGGCAAGGTGGAAATTCTTAGGTCAGCTTCAGACCTCAGCCAGGAATTAAGTCTGTATTCTTGAAGCAGAAATTCTTCTTTTCCAGAAATCACAGTTTTGTGCTCTTAGGGTTTTTCAACTAATTATTATTTTTTTTTGTTTCCAGGAGAACTCTGACCAATATCTATTTCCAATGTTCCAACTTTTGTAGCACTGGTGTTATACAATGGGATGGAAATGGTTACAAGGCCACCTTTTTTCTCCTTTTACTGTGAAATCATATCTGGAATAAAAAGTATGTAGCTCAATACATTTTGCATACAAGTAAATGACAGAATTCCTGGTAAACAAATGAATACCATTTTTTAACTTATGGAATAACTTTTCACAGTAGATTGTACTTCATTTACCCAATACCTCCACTATTGGGGCATGCCTCTCTGGAAAAGTCTTACTGTAGTAATGGAATGACCTAATTTTTTTAATGGTAATATTTAATAACAGACATTTAACTCTGCACCAGCTTGGAATCTTACATTATAATCTAGGTCCAAGTGCTCTTAGACCCAATTTGTCCCAATGAAAGAACAGACTGGGAAGATGAAATTGCAAGTCTTATTTTTCTCTCTTTTCACCTATGGTTTGGAGTTATTTGTTCTAACAAATAGATAAAGTGTGATACTAGTGAAATCTCTAATTTATCTTGATTCAAATATCCAATAATTTGGGATTCAGAAACCCAATTCTTTAGATTAATTTGCACATTTTTAAAGGTAAAGACAAGTGTATATGAGAAAACTAAAAGTCCCTGCAATTCTATTTTAATATATAATTCTGCATTAGAATTAATATATCCTGGGCTAGGGTTGTAGATCAGGGGTAGAGTGCTTGCCTAGCATGTGTGAGGCACTCCATTCAATTCTCAGCACCACATATAAATATAAATAAAATAAAGGTTCAATGACACTAAATGTTTTTTTAAAGTATACCCTCACTTCTCTTGTTCTACTATAATCCATCCATTCTAGAGCCAATATTTTGATGAAGTTATATAATTATTTAATAATAAACTTTTCTAGCTCCTTCTTTTACTTTTTCATATTATTTTTATTTTAAAGAAAAAATTTTATCTGGTCAAAAAAAATACAGATAATGTTATACCTAACAGAGAAATCTTGATGATTTTTTTTAGAAGATAGAAACAAGAAAAAAATTCTCACCAACACAGCAACTGTGGAACATAAAAACAGAAATTCTAGTGAACATAATAATAGGAAAACAATATGTAAGAGAAAGATTGGAAGGAAAGAGGTAACTCTCATTATAGAAGATATGCAATTTCTAAATTAATCAGTCAATATAATGAAAACAAAAACTTTTACAGTAGAAAAGAGGGATCAGGAGTTGCAGGATAAAAGAAAATGAATAGGCGGAACTAAATACCAGTACAGGCAGAAGAAAGATGGTGGAGCTGGAGTGGGAAGCACCATGAATTTGTCTCTTCACTTACATAATTGCATTGGCAAAGTTATCTGAGGTAACACTTTTCAAACTCTGCACTCAAGTCTTGAATTATAAATTTGTTAATTTTGGCCAATTGATTTTTAGCACAGTAGTAACTACCCATCTCCTATTCTCTAGTCCCAAGGCATGCAATTGTGCCTATATTCCTATAGTGCCAAGCACACAGCTTGTGGGAGGAAGAATGGGCAAAGAGCACTCTGCCCTTCCAAAATAAGAGGGGCGTTAAGACATTTTCAGATAGCCAAACTTGAGAGTAGAACTAAATAAGTGGACAGATATTCCATGTTCATGAATAGAAGGACTCAATATTTACTAAGATGTCAGCTATTCCCAACTTTATCTATAGATTCATTGCAATCCCAATCAAAATCTCAACAAGGTATCAAAGAACAAATTCTTACACTACCCAACTTCATTATTTACTGTGACACTAGAGTGATAAAAAGAGTGTGGCATTTGTTAAATAATGGATGAATACATCAATGGAATAGAGTAGAGGGCCCAGAAATAGACTTGCTTTAATATAGTTGACTGATCTTTGAAAAAGGAGCAAAGGTAATAAAATGGAGAAATTATAGTTTGAAAAAAGCTTGATTCTGGAGTTCTGCACATGCACATGTTAAATATGAATCTAGATGCAAATTAAAAGAGACTCAAAAATTATTTCTTTTTTTTTTTTCATTTGAAAATCCTTTAATCTTTTTAGGCCACCAATACCATTAAAATGATGAATGTAAGAAAATGAAACTTCACAAAGAAATCACCCCACTGTGTTCTGAAATCCTTAAACCAAAACTCTTATACAAGAGTTTAAAATAGAGCCTACCCAGCCCCCACACTGAGGTCGGATGCCATCACTGGACCTGCCTGCCTAGCCCCTACTGCTGAGGGACAATGCACTTGCCTCTGTGCTGACTCAGTGCATCCTCCCTGGGGCTCCCCAGCTTCTTTGGAGGCTGGTGCAGGCATTTTGAATTATTCCTGAGGGTGTGGCCATCATCATCATTGGAAGGGTGGCTCCTTTCCTGAGACACCTACAGGAGAGTGGAGGCCATTTGTCAGGACTCAGAATTCAAGAAGAGGAGGTATTGAGAGACTCAGGACCAACTCAGAGCCACGGGTAAGTCTCTCCCACTGAGCAAGGTTCCCGGGATGGGGCACTAGTCCTGGAACACAGAGAACTTCCTGGAGTAGAGTTTCCCAGTGAGACTCCCCTGTTGGAGCCATGAATCCGGACAACTGGGAGGACTGCAGAGAAGGACCACCCAGTGAGAGGCTTTGGCATAGAGCGAGGGTCCCAGACCCAGGTGGCAGGACCAGACTGCAGGCAACTTCTTGGAGGAGGGCCGTCCAACAAGAGACTTCAGTGAAGGGGGAGGCTCCCTGGCCCAGGCAGTAGGTTCAGTCCCCAGGGAATGTCGCAGAGGAGAGCTGCCCAGCGAGAGACTCACTTGCAGGGCAAGGCTTCCTGGCCCAGGAAGGTCCGGACCCCTGGAAACAACACAGAGGAGGGATGCCCAGCCCAGGTGGTAGATCTGGACTGATGGGAACTTCTCAGAGGAGAGCTGCCCAGCAAGACTTCCCCACTAGGTGACGCTTTCCCACCAGGACAGTAGAACCAGAGACTCAGGCCCAGACCAGCCAAGCCCCAACCCGCAGTCTAGTCCCCCTTTGGCTGACCATCGATTAACAAGTGGAGGCACCTCTCCCCACTAGTAGGGAATATACCCCACCTGAGGCCACCACCTCTAGAGGGGAGTCTTCCTTGTGGAGCACTGCATTATCAAGTTCCTTCAAGACTTCAGGCTACTGAAGGATAGAAGTTGAGTTATTGGAAATCTACAGGGACACTATAAGTCAACAGAGGAAATCTGCAGTACCTCAGAGTTTCACTACTAGAGGGGTAGATACTTGACCAATATGAGAAAACAAGAAAATGTCCCCCCAAAACCTAGATGCTACATCAATAAAATCCAATGACAGTGTGGCAGAAGAAATGTCAGAAAGGGAGTTCAGAATGTGCATAATTAAAATGATCAGAGAAGCAAACGATGAGAAGAGAGAGCAAATGCAGGCTTTGAATGATCGTACCAATCAACAGTTAAAAGAGCAAATGTGGGAAGCAAAAGATCATTTCAATAAAGAGAGATACTGAAAAAAAAAAACACCCAAACAAATACTTTAAATGAAGAAAACAATAAACCAAATTGAAAACTCCACAGAAAGCATAACTAATAGGACAGAACACCTGGAAGACAGAACCTCAGACATTGAAGAAAAAATATTAATCTTGAAAACAAAGTTGACCAAAGAGAAGAAATGGTAAGAAATCATGAACAGAATCTACAAGAATTGTGGGATATCATGAAAAGGCCAAATTTAAGAATTATTGGGATTCAGGAAGGCATGGAGAAATAAACCAAAGGAATGAACAATCTATTCAAGGAAATAATATCAGAAAATTTCCCAAATCTGAAGAATGAAATGGAAAATCAAGGACAAGAGGCTTATAGGACTCCAAATATACAAAATTACAACAGACCCACACCAAGGCACATTATAATGAAAATACCTAACATACAAAATAAAGACAGAATTTTAAAGACTGTGAGAGAAAAAATTCAAATTACATTCAGGGGAAAACCAATACGGATCAGCAGACTTTTCAACCCAGACCCTAAAAGCTCGAAGAGCCTGAAACAGCATTTTTCAAGCTCTGAAAGAAAATGGATGCCAACCAAGAATCTTATACCCAGCAAAACTTACCTTCAGATTTGACAATGAAATAAAATCCTTCTGTGATAAAGAAAAGCTAAAAGAATTTACAAAAAGAAAGCCAACAGTTCAGAACATTCTCAGCAAAAATTCCATGAGGAAGAGATGAAAAACAATGATGTAAATCAGCAAAGAGAAGAACTAGCCTAAAGGAATAGTCAAATAAAGGAGAAACCAAGTTGTGTCAAAAAACAAAAATGAGCCAAATGACCAGGAATACAAATCATATCTCAATAATAACCCTGAATGTTTATGGCCTAAACTCATCAATCAAAAGACATAGACTGGCAGATCGGATTAAAAAGAAAGATCCCACAATAGGCTGCTTGCAAGAGACCCATCTCATAGAAAGAGATACCCACAGACTAAAGGTGAAAGGATGGGAAAAAACAAAACCATGCACATGGACTCAGAAAAAAAGCTGGAATATCCATCCTCATATCAGATAATGTGGTCTTAAAGCCAAAGTAAGAAGGGATAAAGAAGGACATTTCATACTGCTTAATGGAAGCATAAATCAGCAAGACTTAACAATCATAAATATCTGTGCCCCAAACAGTGGCCCATCCTTGTATGTCAAACAAATCCTTCTCAATTCCAGGAATGAAATAGACCATAAAACAATAATACTAGGTGATTTTAATATACCTATCTCACCCTTGGACAGATCTTCCAAACAAAAATTGAACAAAGAAACCATAGATCTAAATAACACAAACAATAATTTAGACTTATCAGACATATACAGAATATACTATCCAACAAAGAGTGAATACACTTTCTTCTCAGCAGCACATGGATCCTTCTCTAAATTAGTCCATATATTATGGCACAAAGCTACTGTTAGCAAATACAAGAAGATAGAAATACTACCTTGTATTCTATCAGATCATAATGGATTGAAATTAGAAATAAATGACAGAATATAAAACAGAAACTACTCCAACACCTGGAGATTAAATAATATGCTATTGAATGATGAATGGATAACAGAAGACATCAAGGGGGAAATAAAAAATTCTTAGAGGCAAACGAGAACAAAGATACATCATATCAAAATCTCTGGGACACTATGAAGGCAGTACTTAGAGGAAATTTATTTCATGAAGTGCATTCAATAAAAGAAGAAAAAATCAACAAATAAACACCTAACACTACAGCTCAAAGCCCTAGAAAAAGAATAGAGCAACAACAAAAGTAGTAGAAGACAGGAAATAGTTAAAATCAGAACTGAAATCAATGAAGTTGAAACAAAAGAAACAAAATAATGGACAAAATAAATAATTGGTTCTTTGAAAAAATGAACAAAATTAATAAACCCTTAGCCACACTAACAAAGAGAAGGAGAAAGAAAACTCAATTTACTAAAATTCAGAATGAACAAGGAAATATCACAACAGACACGAGTGAAATACAAAACATAATTAGAAGCTATTTTGAAAATCTGTACTCCAACAAAATTGAAAATCTTGAAGACATCAACAGTTTTCTAGAGACATATGAATTACCTAAACTGAACCAGGAGGACATACACAATTTGAATACATCAATTTCAAGCAATGAAATAGAAGAAGTCATCAAAAGCCTACCAACAAAGAAAAGTCTGGGACCAGATGAGTTCTTAGCCAAGTTCTACAAAACCTTTAAAGAAGAGCTCATTCCAATTCTCCTCAAAGTATTCCATGAAATAGAAGAGGAGGGAACCCTCCCAAACTCATTCTATGAAGCCAATATCACCCTGATATCTAAACCAGACAGAGACACATCGAGGAAAGAAAATTTCAGGCCAATATCCTTAATGAACATCGATGCAAAAAATTCTTAACAAAATCATAGGAAATCACATACAAAAATATATTTAAAAGATAGTGCACCACGATCAAGTGGGTTTTATCCCAGGGATGCAAGGTTGGTTCAACATCTGGAAATCAATAAATGACATTCACCATATCAACAGACTTTAAGTCAAGAATCACATGATTATTGTGATAGATGCAGAAAAAGCATTTGACAAAATAGACCATCCCTTCATGCTCAAAACACTAGAAAATTGGGATAGTGGGAACAATCTTTAATATGGGGAAGGCCATCTATGCTAAGACCATGGCCAATATCATTCTGAATGATGAAAAACTGAAAGCATTCCCCCTAAAAACTGGAACAAGGCAGGGATGCCCTCTTTCACCACTTCTATTCAACATTGTCCTCAAATTCTAGCAAAGCAATTAGACAGACCAAAGGAATTAAAGGGATACAAAGAGGAAAAGAATAACTCAACTTATCCCAATTTGCTGATGACATGATTGTATATTTAGAGGAACGAGGAAATTCCACCAGAAAACTTTTAGAACTCATAAGTGAATTCAGTAAAGTAGCAGGATATAAGATCAATGCTCATAAATCTAATGCATTTTTATTCATAAGTGATGAATCCTCAGAAAGAGAAGTTAGGAAAACCTCCCCATTCATAATAGCTTTGAGAAAAATAAAACACTTGGGAATCAATCTAACAAAAGAGGTGAAAAACCTCTACAATGATAACTACAGAACACTAAAGAAAGAAATTAAAGAAAACATTTGAAGATGGAAAGATCTCCCATGTTCCTGGATAGGCAGAATTAATATTGTCAAAATGGCCATACTACCAAAAGTGCTATACAGATTCAATGCAATTCCAATTAAATCCCAAGGATGTACCTCACAGAAATAGAGCAAGCAATCATGAAATTCATCTAGAAGAATAAGAAACCCAGAATAGCTAAAGCAATCCTTAGCAGGAAGAGTGATGCAGGGAGTATCACAATACCCGAACTTCAAGTATACTACAAAACAATAGTAACAAAAATGGCATAGTATTGGCACCAAAATAGACAGATCAATGGTACAGAATAGAGGACATGGACACAAACCCTAATAAACACAGTTTTCTCCTACTTGAGGTGCCAGAAACATGCAATGGAGAAAAAAATAGCCTCTTCAACAAATGGTGCAGGGAAAACTGGAAATCTGTAGGCAACAGAATGAAACTAAACCCCTATCTCTCACCCTGCAAAAAAATCAACTCAAAGTGGATCAAGGACCTCGGAATCAGACCAGAGACCCTTCATCTTATAGAAGAAAAAGTAGGTCCAAATCTTCAACATGTTGGCTTAGGACCAGACTTCCTTAACAGGATTCCCATAGCACAAGAAATAAAAGCAAGAATCAATAACTGGGATAGATTCAAATTGAAAAGTTTTCTCTCAGCAAAGGAAACTATTAACACTGTGAAGAGAGATCCTACAGAGTAGGAGAAAATTTTTGCCACTCATACTTCAGATAGAGCACTAATTTCCAGAATATATAAAGAACTCAAAAAACTCTACACCAAGAATACAAATAGCCCAATCAACAAATGGGCTAGGAAATGAACAGACACTTCACAGAAGAAGATCTACAAGCATCTACAGATACATGAAAAAATGTTCAACATCTCTAGTAATAAGAGAAATGCAAATCAAAACTACCCTGAAGATTCCATCTCACCCCAGTTAGAATGGTGAACATCAAGAATACAAGCAACAATAGGTGTTGGTGAGGATGTGGGGGAAAAGGTACACTCACACATTGCTGGTGGGGCTGCAAATTAGTGCAGCCACTCTGGAAAACAGTATGGAGATTCCTCAGAAATCTTGGAATGGAACCACCATTTGACCCAGCTATCCCACTCCTTGGCCTATACCCAAAGGACTTAAAATCAGCATACTACAGTGATGCAGCCACATCAATGTTCATAGCTCCTCAATTTGCAATAGCCAGATTGTGGAACCAACCTAGATGTCCTTCAGTTGATGAATGGATAAAGAAACTGTGGTATATATATATATATATATATATATATATATATACAATGGAATATTACTCAGCCATAAAGAATAATATAATAATAGCATTTGCAGGCAAATGGATGAAATTGGAGAATATCATACTAAGTGAGATAAACCAATCTCAAAAACCAAAGGACGAATGATCTCACCACTAAGTGGATGATGATACATAATGGGGGGTGGGAAGGAGGCAAAAATGAAGAAGGAGGGGCTGTATAGAGGGAAAAGAGGGGTGGGAGGGGTGGGGCAAAGGAGAAAAAATAATGAATCAAACACCATTACCCTATGTAGATGTATGATTACACAAATGGTATGCCACTACTTCATGTACAACCAGAGAAACAAGTTGTTCCCCATTTGTTTACAATAAAAAATAAATAAAAACAGAGTTTAACATCAATATTCTTCAGTGCAGAATGTAACATCCTCTCCTTTATGCTCTCATAACAGCACATTGTGTATCACTTACTGTAAGTACTACTGAATTATAATCCTGATTGTATTCTTCTCTAGCATATCTGCAGCTTATTTGAAAACTAGGATCCTATCTTGACTTACTCATTTTCAAATATTTGGAACCTAGCACAAAAAAGGACCATAGAATCAGGCAACATTCTATTAAAGTGTTGTAAATCATGTAGATAGAAGCTATGTATACCAAAGCAGAATTTAAGAAATGTCAGTGGTTAAGAAAATCTTGTTTCTACACATTCTTCAACTCATCAAGGTATTTGTAACCTTTGTTTCAAAGCTATTTTTCTATCAGTTCTGCCTTCTAAATGTGTTCACTATGGAAAGAGACTTATGGCATCAATAAGGTGTCCCCATGTTCTCAACTAAAAGATTAGGCCAAAACCAGATATGTAGGTATTTGCTGAATCAGTCAATGGAAAACAACTTGGCACAGTAAAAGTAGGTGCGATAAAATCATATACTTTAAGGTCTGTATGTCTGTGTATATTCATGTATAAGCTTACATGTCTATACATATGTGCATATATATATGTACACACACATATACATATATATACAAATATGCATATACAAATAATATATATGCACATATGAAGAACTCAAACTATCACTATTTGCTGATGACATGATTTTATATTTAGAGGAGCCAAAAAATTCCACCAGAAAACTTCTAGAACTCATAAATAAATTCAGCAAAGTAGCAAGATATAAAATCAACACTCATAAATGTAATGCATTTTTATTTATAAGTAGTGAATCCTCTGAACAAGAAATTCGGAAAACTACCCCATTCATAATAACCTCAAAAAAATACTTGGGAATAAATCTAACAAAAGAGGTGAAAGACCTTTACAATGAAAATATAGAACACTAAAGAAAGAAATTGAAGAAAACCTTAGAAGATGGAAAGATCTTCCATGTTCTTGAATAGGCAGAATCAATGTGTCAAAATGGCTATACTATCAAAAGTGCTAAACAAATTCAATGCAATTCCAATTAAAATCCTAATGATGTATCTCATAGAAATAGAGATAGTAATCATGAAATTCATTTGGAAAAATAAGAGACCCAGAATAGCTAAAGCAATCCTTAGCAGGAAGAGTGATGCAGGAGGTACCACAATACCAGACTTTCAACTATCCTACAGAGCAATAGTAACAAAAATGGCATGGTATTGGCACCAAAATAGACAGGGAAACTAATGGTACAGAATAGAGGACAGAGAGACAAGCTCACATAAATACAGTTTTCTCACACTAGACAAAGGAGCCAAAAACATACAATGGAGAAAAGATAGCCTCTTCAACAAATGGTGCTGGAAAAATTGGAAATCCATATGCAAAAATTATTTCAAAATGGATCACAGACCTAAAAGTAAGATACAAAGCTATACAACTCCCAGGATATGATAGCCAAGAAAATTATGTGACTTTGGATATGAAAGGACTTTTTAGAGTACTAGAGGTATGATCCATGAAAACATGATAAATTGGACTTTGTTATAATTCAAAGGCTTTGGCTTTGTAGAAGATAGTCTGAAGAGAATGAGAAGATAACCCAGTTTGGCAGAAATATTTGCAAAATATACATTTTTTTGTAGCATGTGGCACTGGGGATTGAACCCAGGAGTGCTTTGCCACTGAGCTACATCTCCAGTCCTTTTAAAAAATTTTAATTAGCAAATTATATCTGTACATAACATCTGGGTTCATTTTGACATAATCATACAGCATGGATTACAATTTGCTGCAATTCAGTCCCCAGTATATATCCTTTATTTATATCTCCTTCCTCTACTGGTCTTTCATTTATCATTTTTAAAAATCATTTTTTAAATTACTGTTTTATGGTTATACATAAAGGGGAAATTCACTGTGCTATATTCATATATGTACATAGCAATTGAATTGCAAGAAAGTAGAAGAGAGATCAGTGGAGTAGAGGAAGGAGATAAATTAGGGAGAGAAGGAATGGGAATAGTGAGGAATGGTGGAATGAAATTGTTTAATATTTTTTAAAAATATGCATTTTAGTATTCAGGTCCTCTGTCTAAAATTCTTTAATGCATTTTGAGTTAATCTGGTTATTGGTTAAAACTCAATTCTGCTATAAATTATTTTAAGATTGAATGAATAGATCAGAAAATTTAGAATGATTATTTAATTATGCAACATTTTCACTTATGAATATCTTGTATGTATTTTGAAATGCCTACAGATTTTCAATTTTCTATGTTTTTTTTACTTGTTGAATGATAATGAATGGATTAAAGGGTTATTATATTTATAAAACTTCCACTTAGGTTGAACTTTACAAATACTTTTCCTAAGTAGTGATTATATGTTATTTTTTTAGAACTTATGTGTATTAAATAAAACAGATCTATTCAAAATCAATATAAATTTTGTATGGCAGAGTTGAGTAACAAACTACCTCTTGTTGAATATTTTCTTCATATTTCTGCAAGTTATAAAAAAAGACCAAATTTTGTGTTTCATTCGGAACTTTAGCCACTGAAATTATTGCTTATGGTTTTGCAGATATTTATCATTAATTTCATTAAATAGAGATATAATTGCCAAAGAATTATAGTAGCAGTAATAAATGCAATGGAAAAATTCTGAAATTTATTTTACTGAAGTCTTTGATGTGACTGTAACAGTCAAGTTTATTGATGTTCGTGCAGTGACTACATGAATTATTTGTTATAATTATTCAGACTCCAGGATAAAACCAATGTGGTGTGTTATTTTTAACCATATGCTGTATGTTTGCATTTTTTGAAAAGGTTTCCATTAGAATATAGAAATATGTACTTATATGTATAATATTATAGTTGAATATATGTTAAATGAATTTTAAAATTTCTATTAAAAATTAAGTATGGATCTTTTAGCATTGTGAAATATTCCTTTTTGCTTAGTTGAGATTTTATCATGTCTTGTCACTATTCTATTCACAAAACAAAAATATTTTTTGTACAAAATATTATATACAAAGTAGAACCATGCAGACACTAGGGCAATAATATTAGTGTTGGTTATTAATCTTCTCAACAGTTTACAAATGAAATCAAACCATTCTTATTGGCAGAACACTTTCAAAATGTGCAACATATATTTCTAGAATATATAGCTAGAAAATTTTCTTCATATCAAGATTGGTGATTCATTTTGAAAAATTATAAGTAAAATAAAAATAATCGAAAATCTATTTTTACTTCTGATCATGAATTGAATCAGTTTCTGCAACCGTCCCTGAAATAATAAAATTATTCCTACAATAATATGTACTCCATTTATAGTTGTAACTATTTCTATTTGAGAATTGCAGTAATTACACCTTTATACATCACAGTATACAAAATTAATACATGAACTGAAGACCCTGCATCAACAATAAAATTTAAATTGCTTAGTCTGGTTCCAGGATATTTGTTGGAAATAGTTAAAGGAGTCAGTTTCTTCCTCCATATCATAGGTAAGATTTGGCATTTTTCTCAGTTGTAGTCAATGTTTTGATAGTTCTAGACTTAAAGACATAACAAGTTCAAATGCACCAAGTTATTGTCAATTTACTAGCTCTTTAAAAGGGAAAACAAAAGAACTTTATGTGAAAAAAAAAAAAAACCCGAAAGTTTAGCCTTTGTTAAACATGATTTATTTTTTCCACATGCAAAATGTTAGTTTTATTAAAATCTAACCATGGTCTATGAAACATTTATATTTCATGTGCTTGCCAAACAAATTGGTAATCGCTGTATATATAATTGCTCTTCAGACTCAACTAAGTACAGATATGTTTATTATTTTTAGATTATCAAAACATTGAATATATAAAATTATATCTACAACTATAGATTTTAATATGTTTAAGACATCAGAGAACTGTGTGTGTATTCATTTATTTGTATTCACCTACAAGTCTTTTGAGGAAAGTATTAGCTATTCTATAATTGTAGCTTTAATTCTGGACCAAGTAATAATAGTTTTTCTCATTTTTCAAAAATTTGGATCATGATCTTATTTTCAGCTGTGTTTTTGCTTTGGCAATCACAAATGCCTTGAACTCTTGGCCTTTCATGACTTGGCTGCCTTAATTCCTTTCTTTTGCCTAGAAGTATTTTTTCACTTTGAGTTTTATTCAGATTTTTTAAAGAAATTCAGATATACAATATAACAACAGAACAGAACAAACTCTTTGCAAATTATCTAGGTACATAATTCCAATTTATTTTGTTTTATTTTACACTAAAATCTAGGTATAAATGTTGGGAAAACTTAAAAAAGTAGAATAACATCATGATATAGTACATTTTCTTTGCCCCAGAAGTCATTCAAAGTGAGTAATTTTCCTCTAGTAAGCCACTTACTACAATAAACATGTCTTTTATTTTTATACTTCTAAATTTGTATGTTGGGAAACTGAAGGAAAGAGAGACTATTTTTCTTGGAAAATGCCATATAGCCACTAAATTCTATAGGAAGAGTCTAGCAAAAGCATTTTCATTCTGAAATATTGACTTTAAAAATATTTAATAAAGATAAATTAGTATGCAATTTTTGTGACCGTGCAATAGAAAAACATTAAGCAAGTCATTAAAAGCAAAAGTCACAAAGCATACTTTGCTAAACTTGGTTACATCAAAATTAAATATTCCAATTCACCAAGAGCATTGTTAAAGACAAACAACAGACTGAGAGAAAACATTTGCCACATGTTAAACCCAACAGAATTGATATAACTAATTCCTATAAAGCAAATGAATAAAATAAACTGAATTAAATAATTGAGAAACAATTATGAATGTGAGTCAAAGAAAAATAATAAAATGGTCAATAAAAATGTACATAATATTCACCATCTTTTAAGAAAACCACATGTTAAGACTAGTAATTGAAATGACTTTAGAGAAAATAGATGAAAAATACTATTAATATACAATTGTGTAAAATTTATATCAGCAATTTTTCCATTTTGTTTGTTGTCTAAATATTTGCCTTTATGTGTTCATGATAAAATATGTACCCTAATATCCAGGAAAAAATTTTTTTTTCTAATAGTGAAAAAATTAAGAAGGTATGTAGGTGTGCTATTAGAAAATAATCAAACAAATTATGGACTGTTTTAGTCAGCTTTTTTGCTGCTTTGATCCAAAGACCTGACAAGAACAATTAGAGGAAGAAAAGTTTACTTTGGGGGCTCCTGGTTTCAGATGTTTAAGTCCAAAGAAGGCTGACTTCATTCCTTGGGGCTCAAGGTGCGGCAGAACATCATGGCAGAAGGGTCATAACATTACATTAGGAAGGAGGGAGGGAGGAAGAGAGGTGGGGGGAAGAGAGAGAGAGAGAGAGAGAGAGAGAGAGAGAGAGATCTGCTCAACTAGGACAAAATATATACCCAAAGGCACACCCCCAAGGACTCACGTCCTCCAGCCATAACCTACCTACCTACAGTTCCATCCAGTTAATCCCTACCAGTGGATTAACACCAATTAGGATAAGACTCTCATAACAATTCTTGCATTGTCTTACATAGGAGTTTTTGAGGGATATCTCAGATTTAAACCACAACAGGTATGCTCATATTATATAGTGCAAAACAGAAATGTATTCACATTATTATATATATACATATATATATAAAATTTTTCTATTTATTTGAAAAATACACCAAAATCATAGGATAGATTACATTTAAAATATAATATCAGTTGTTCAAACAAAAGCACACATAAACACTAGTACTGTAAATTTCCACATTCAAATGTGTGCACATGAGGGAAAAATTTGTAGATGTATACAGGAAACAGATCACAGCAATACCTAAATGGGGAAGAAGAAAAGGCTGAAATTAGTAGATATCAAAAGAGACTTTAGCTTTAAGTAGATCATTTTAATTGTATGATGAGCAATCACATTAATGGTATATTCAAGTTTAACATTTGAATAAAAATGACAAAAACATTCTCCATTACAAAAATACAATTTAATGATTTGAGAAGAAATTGATTTGGGTAGTAGATTATAGACATAATTGTACACCAAAATGTCATGATATATGAAACCTGAACTACACAACAGGGTGGCCTAAATATAGTGAAAGCAAAACTAACCACGAATGCAGTACATAGGGGAGAATTTGGAAATAAAAATTGGAGATAACAGATAAAAAAAAGATGGAAGAAGAGAATTAGGTGGAGATCCCTGATCCGTCCTCAACACAGAAAGGAGGCAGTGAAGAAGAGCTACCGAAGGTGGGTGACAGAAGGAATCCTCTAAGACTCAATATTAGTCTGACCCTGGAGAAACTTTCTTTTGTTTCAATTTCATTGATTTCAGTTCTGATTTTAACTATTTCCTGTCTTCTATTACTTTTGGTGTTGCTGTGTTCTTCTTTTTCTAGGGCTTTGAGCCATAGTGTTAGGTCGTTTATTTGTTGATTTTTTTCTTCTTTTATTGAATGCACTTCATGAAATAAATTTCCTCTAAGTACTGCTTTAATAGTGTCCCAGAGATTTTGATATGATGTGTCTTTGTTCTCCTATACCTTTAAGAATTTTTTAATTTCCCCCCTGATGTCTTCTGTTATCCATTCATCATTTAATACCATATTATTTAATCTCCAGGTGTTGGAGTAGTTTCTGTTTTATATTCTGTCATTTATTTCTAATTTCAATCCATTATGATCTGATAAGAATACAAGGTAGTATCTCTATATTCTTGTATTTGCTAACAGTAGCTTTGTGCCATAATATATGGACTATTTTAGAGAAGGATCCATGTGCTGCTGAGAAGAAAGTGTATTCACTCTTTGTTGGATGGTATATTCTGTATGTCTGATAAGTCTAAATTATTGTTTGTGTTATTTAGATCTATGGTTTCTTTGTTCAATTTTTGTTTGGAAAATCTGTCCAGGGGTGAGATAGGTATATTAAAATCACCTAGTATTATTGTTTTATGGTCTATTTCATTCCTGGAATTGAGAAGGATTTGTTTGACATACAAGGATGGGCCACTGTTTGGGGCACAGATATTTGTGATTGTTAAGTCTTGCTGATTTATGCTTCCATTAAGCAGTATGAAATGTCCTTCTTTATCCCTTCTTACTTTGGCTTTAAGACCACATTATCTGATAAGAGGATGGGTACTCCAGCTTTTTTTCTGAGTCCATGTGCATGGTTTTGTTTTTTCCCATCCTTTCACCTTTAGTCTGTGGGTATCTCTTTCTATGAGATGGGTCTCTTGCAGGCAACCTATTGTGGGATCTTTCTTTTTAATTCGATCTGCCAGTCTATGTCTTTTGATTGATGAGTTTAGGCCATAAACATTCAGGGTTATTATTGAGATATGATTTGTATTCCTGGTCATTTGGCTCATTTTTGTTTTTTGACACAACTTGGTTTCTCCTTTATTTGGCTATTCCTTTAGGCTAGTTCCTCCTTTTGCTGATTTACATCATTGTTTTTCATCTCTTCCTCATGGAATATTTTGCTGAGAATGTTCTGAACTGTTGACTTTCTTTTTGTAAATTCTTTTAGCTTTTCTTTATCACAGAAGGATTTTATTTCATTGTCAAATCTGAAGGTAAGTTTTGCTGGGTATAAGATTCTTGGTTGGCATCTGTTTTCTGGCAGAGCTTGAAAAATGTTGTTCCAGGCCCTTCTAGCTTTTAGAGTCTGGGTTGAAAAGTCTGCTGATATCCGTATTGGTTTCTCCCTGAGTGTAATTTGATTCTTTTCTCTCACAGTCTTTAAAATTCTTTCTTTATTTTGTATAACAGGTATTTTCATTATAATGTGCCTTGGTGTGGGTCTGTTGTAATTTTGTATATTTGGAGTCCTATAAGCCTCTTGTCCTTGATTTTCCATTTCATTCTTCAGATTTGGGAAATTTTCTGATATTATTTCCTTGAATAGATTGTTCATTCCTTTGGTTTATTTCTCCATGCCTCCCTGAATCCCAAAAATTCTTAAATTTGGCCTTTTCATGATATCCCATAATTCTTGTAGATTCTGTTCATGTTTCCTTACCATCTTCTCTGTTTGGTCAACTTTGTTTTCAAGATTAAATATTTTTTCTTCAATGTCTGAGGTTCTGTCTTCCAGGTGTTCTATCCTATTGGTTATGCTTTCTATGGAGTTTTCAATTTGGTTTATTGTTTCCTTCATTTCAAGGATTTCTGTTTGGTATTTTTTCAGTATCTCCAACTCTTTATTGAAATGATCTTTTGCTTCCCACATTTGCTCTTTTAATTTTTGATTGGTGTGATCATTCAAAGCCTGCATTTGCTCTTTCATCTCATCATTTGCTTATCTGATCATTTTAATTATGCACATTCTGAACTCCCTTTCTGACATTTCTTCTGCCACACTGTCATTGGATTTTATTGATGTAGCATCTAGGTTTGTTTGGGACATTTACTTCCCTTGTTTTCTCATATTGCTCAGGTATCTTCCCGTCTAGTAGTGAAACTCTGAGGTACTGCAGATTTTCTCTATTGACTTATAGTGTCCCTGTATATCTCCAATAACTCACCTCCTAGCCTTAAGTATCCTGAAGTCTTGAAGGAACTTGATAATGCAGTGTTACCCAAGGAAGCTTCCCCTCTATGGGTGGTGGCCTTCAGGTGGGGTCTATTTCCTGCTAGTGGGCAGAGGCACCTCCACTTGTTGACTGACGGTCAGTCAAAAGGGGGGGCTAGACTGCAAGCTGAGGCATGGTTGGTCTGGGCTTGTGTCTCTGGTTCTACTGCCCTGGTGGGAAATCCTCACCTGGCGGGGAAGACTCACCTGGTGGGGATGTCTCGCTGGGCAGTTCTCCACTGAGAAGTTCCCTTCAGTCCGGAAGTACCACCTGGGCTGGTGAGCCTTGCCCTGCAAGGAAGTCTCTTGCTGGTCAGCTGTCCTCTGTCATGCTCCCTGGGGTCCAGACCTACCTCCTGGGCCAGGGAGCCTCGCTGTGTGTGGAAGCCTCTTGCTGGGCAGCCTTCCTCCGAGAAGCCGCCTGGGGTCCATTCCTGCCACCCAGGCCGGGGAACTTCTCTCTGCACAGAAGTCTCTTGCTAGGCAGCCCTCTTCTGTGACTTCCAGCTGTCGGGATTCACTGCTCCAGTGAGGTAGTCTCGCTGGGCAAATCTTCTTCAGAAAGTTCCCTGCGTTCTGGGAGTACCGTCCTGGCCGATGAGCCTCACACAGTGGAAGAGACTCACCGAGCGGCTCTGAGTTTGTCCTGAGTCTCTCAATACCTCCTTTTCTTGAATCCTGAGACCAGGAGCGACATGAAATGTAGTCACCCTCTAGTCTGCCATCTTGAAAACCCCCCTATTAACTGATTTTTAAACTGATTTCAGAACTTGGCTACAAGTTCATATCTGGTTTAGATGAGCTGTGGAGAACAGTATCAACAAGTAGCATTTTAAAATTCAATAGCATAAAATTTTCTGTTTCTTAATATTCAAAATTCAACATTCACTATACTATATTTTTGTTCAACTTATTACTAATATTAATATAAATTAACAACATCAAACATAGTATCAAGTGTGTATTTGAGTCTGATTTTATGGTATATGAATCGATTGCAATAATCTCTACATAAATTCTTCATTTTATCAAAGTTGTATTCTATTTGGCAGTCAAGATTCTTATTAAAAAATGTTAACAAAGCTGTTGAAAATGTAAGCAACCACAATTAATTGGTGTGTTATTCTCATTAAGAAAATAATCATTTGCCATGCTTTATACATCTCCAGGTCCCAGTTGTTTAGTTTAAACTAATGCATTTAGGGAAATGACTAAACAATTTCTCTTTTGATCTGAATTAAGCCATTGTTCCTTGCGACTCATATTTAGTACTCTAGTGGTAGCTAAGTATTAAGAAATTTATCTTTATATGTTTTAGTTCTTTTTATTTTCATGGAAGTTTTGCAACTCCCATTGTCCAAATAACAATATTAAATTATTATTAGTCTTTTAAAAAAAATCCTAGTAAACTTGTCTATTTTTCAGCAAGGAATACTCACTTTCATTACCCTCATTTCTGTGGGAGGAATGTGGTCCTGCACTTTATTGATGCTGGATTCAGGCATGGAACTTGTTTGATTAAAAAAATGTCATGGAGTTGTGTAATAGGCACCTGAAAGGCACTTGTGTGGCTGACTTACTTGTCTTCTCCTGACATTGTTATGAGAAAGAAATACTTTATGTCATATGAAAGAGAATGAAGATCTCTGGGGCAGACTTGCATCCATTCCTCTTCCTGGAGATAACTCTGAGTCCAGAAGTAAATAAGACGTTAATATCACTGTTTTTTGTCACTGAAATGTTATTTTTTGTATATAGTCAGAGCTAACCTAGTTACCATTATAAAGTTAAAGTATGTAACTTTCTTAATATTAGCCATCCTGCCAGAGTGTCAACTCCTTTTTATTTTTTAAATAAACCCAGAATGTTTTTATGACATTAGTATTAAAGTGAAAAGCCAGATATAATCATACTTTTCACCACTGAATATAGTGCATGAAAGTGATTATAAAAACAAACTTGAAAGCTACTGGTGTGTTTGGAAGTGGGTACACATGAACATGTAATCTACAAGAAATAAATAAATGGAATAAACATGTAAAACAATGCTTTTTGTAGTTATGTTTTGACAGCTAATATTTTTTACTAATAACTCTATGCTCACTCTTTGAGCTTTATTTGAAGACTATCTGTGTGTTTATTTAGTTGGTAACCATTAAAAATTTTGCTTCTTGGCTGGGGATGCAGCTCAGTAGTAGAGTACTGCCCTAGCACAGCACAAGGCCCTGGGTTCAATCCCCAGCACCCAAATAGCCAATGTGGTCCTTCTATATAAATATATGCCTGTGATTTCTTCCTCTAACCAAGAATCATGGTTCCATTAACATCAACATACTTTAAAACAAAGATCAAATCACAAATAACTCTGTGTGCAAAATCTACTCACTGTTTCCTGCTGACTGTACTGCTGAGCTTGCCCTCTGTGCCGTCATGTTCAAAGAACCCAGTAGTAACCAGGTTACTATTTTTTGTTCAGAAGCTAAAATGAACAAGAAGAAATCAACAATAGTCTTCAATATTACTGACTAAAAGGAAATATACAGCTAAAAGATATTCTAGGATTTTCAGATCTTATAAACCTACTCAAGTTAAATCAAAGCCAGTTGTGCCTGCGCTGGTTCCAAGAGTGTCTCCACACATCTAATTACCTCTAATAATTTCAGAAGTGCCATGGTAAATTTCTTCTTCCAAAATATGAAACAAAAGACAGGATGTAATGTTGGAAAAATGAAAAGGGGACGTTCTATAAATGATGGAAATGATAATTTTCATTTCTAATTTGAAAAATGTTTTGATTGAATTTTTATGTTTAGATTAGTGATGACAGTTCCTTGCAGGGAGGAAGAGAGAGAGGGTATTTTAAACCTTGGCACATGCTCTAATTTTGAAAGCCTAAGAATAAGTGAGTGCTGTGGTTTGAATATGCCCCTTCAAATTTATGAGTTAGAAACTTAATCCTCATTGCAACAGTGTCAGTAAGCAGGATCCCTAAAAGGTGAGGTCTTGTGAACTACACCTTCATAAATAGATTCAGGTATGGATCATGGGATGGGTTAGTTATCCTGTTAGCGAATTACTGATGAAGTGATGAGTTTGTTGTTCTCTCTCTATTTCTTCCTCTGTCTCTTGTTATTTCTCCCACTCTCTTGCTCTTCTACTTTCCACCATGTGATAATGAAGCAATAAGATATTTATCAGTTGTGGCCCCTCAGTTTTGGAATTCTCAACTCCTACAACCAGGAACCAAGTAAATTTCTATTTTTTTTTTTTAGTTTTGCCAAGTTTTATTTCTTTTTTAATTAACAAATAATAATTTTATATATTTATGAGGTATGATATAATATTTCAATGCATATATATATTATGGAATGATCAAATCAGACTAAGTAGCAGATCCATTAACTAAAATAGTTATTTCTTTTTTTTTATTATTATTTTTATTTAGCTTTTAATTTTTTTACAGACTGCATTTTGATTCATTGTACACAAATGGGGAACATAATTTCGTTTCTATGGTTGCACACAATGTAGATTCATACCATTCATGTAATCATACATGTACATAGGGTAATGATATCTGTCTCATTCCACCATTTTTCATACCCTCCTCCCTCTCATTTCCTTCTACATATTCTTTATAAATATATCCAATGTGAGGAACTTTGTTATTGAAGTGCATAACAAACAATGATAGTAGGTTTGGACTTTTGTACAAATTAATTTTTGATAATTGACTAACATTTATTGTCAGTATATTAAAAATTGATGCTTACCTATTATTGAAAAAGAATTTTGTTTTCAGAATTTTTTCACTTTATAATGTGATTATCACTATGAATTAGATTTTCCATTCTTAATGCAAATATTTTATTAATGCTTTCTAATTATCTGTCATCATAAGGAAACTTAGAATCACTCAAACCAATTTTTGAGTTTCATGAGAATAGGAATTGCCTAACGGCTTTTTTTGCATATGCCTTACAAAATGATCATTTAGAAGTGGAGTTGAATTATCAAGGTTTTCACTGCATTTTCCATTTAATAATGACTTGATAAACTTTGTCTTGTCTACCTCCAGCAACAGCTTTATTTATAATTATGAAACAAATTAGAATGATAGAAAAAGAAAGGCATCATAATAACAAGGAAAAAGCTGATATACATGAACAATTTTAGTATTCTATGCATTAAAAATATTCAAGTACTATAATTTTACTCAGAGGTCCAGATGCATAAATACTAATGGCTTACCACATCAACTAGAAGGCAATTAGACTCACTACATTTAGAACTCTACTTAATAACTTTCACGTGTTATACATATAATACTTAAAATGCAGAATGATATTCTCTAATTACCATGTTAGAAATAAGGTTGTCTGATGCTGTAAAATATAACAAAATTTAAGCTACTAAAATCCCCAAATTTAAAAATGGTAGCATTTAAGTGAAAACCTATATTTGTCAGATCCCAAAGCCCATATACTTAACTACTATGCAATATCAGTAATCGTGTTTGATAGGAAAGGATATTAAAGAAGAACTCATAACTTTGTTAGATTTTATTAGGATAGAGTTAAGGGAAAAGAAAATGAGTTTTAAATGGTTTCAGTTAATGTACCAGTGAAGGGTAGTCAACAGTGCAGGAGTATAAAAAGCACACTGTAATTGTGATCAATAAACTAGCCGGGCATTACATTTACAGGAGCAATTACATTAAGACAGAAATAATTTGAAAGTTATCTTAGGAAATTTCAATTTCTCCTCCAGGTCAGATGTGACCATTAAAGAAATAATACAACTTCATTATATTATCAAAAAATGAATATAGAATTGTAATCAATAATCACTTTAATTTACCCAATTTATCTATGAAGTATATATTATTAAAATATTATAACAGATATAAAATTAATGTTTATTGAACCTGGTAACATAAAGAAAATAAAAATAAAATTTAAGTTAATTGAATATGCAATTTTCACACAAAGCTAAATATAAATGCTTGGTCTGAGAAGTGTCTGTTCACCCAAGAGAGAGAATTCAACTTAAACCAGTGAATTGAAGAAAATTATTGAACTGAGCATTCTCAGCAAATATTTCCTTCAGGTTTCAGTGTGGTGATTCTCATATGACATCTAAAAAAATTATCATTTCTTTTTTCCTTCCTATTAGATGTTAAACCATGCAGAAATTTTATTGCATCTTTTTGAAATGCTTCTGCAAGTATAGCAGATTGTTTTCCTTGCAAAAACTTGCCTAACACATAAAAAGATTTGTTAAAATAGCTATAAAAGTTAAGGAACTTTGTTTTTGTGTCTACTACTTTGGTAATCTGATAGGAAATGTAGATATGACTAAAAATAAAAACAAATTTAGTATATTTTGAGCATAAGCAATGATATCTAGTAAAAGTGAACTCTGATGAAGGAAAACATAACAGACTCACCAAGTAGATGAAAGCAAAAATGCAAAGAAAAAATGTGATTTACTTATCTAAAACTGCATACTATCTCAGAAAATATTAATTGATATTAAATATACCAAAAGCTGTTTGATGTTTCCATTAAAATTTTTAAAAATCTACTAGGGCATAGAAGAAGAAAATTGGATATTTGGGACTTCTTCATTGTACTTTGCAATGTATCTGCCAGAGTCAAATTTCCATTGATGAGTACTAGAATTCACACTGTGGATATCCTGTAGCATCTGTGTATTAACTGCCCTCTATTCTATTACTGTTCTATTAAGGAGTTTACCAGAGTTCTAACTGATCAGATTAATTAGCATATGCACTCAAAGTATTTGTATGCCCACTATTCATAAGCAATTGTATAACCAGCCTAATAAGAAATAGAAATGGAATTAGAAAATGACTTATAATAATGTATTTGAACTTTGGGCCAATAAAATCACACACCAACATGAAATCTATTCAGACACTGATAAATAAAAAATGAGAATTTAGAAAATCATATGTGAAATTGAAAACATCATTTTAAGAAGTCATCATATGATACCTAAATTAATCACTATCAGGAAAAGAAAATGTGTTATCACTATGAACGATACAGATATGAAGTAAATAAGAGAAACTTAGGATTACTATAGACTGACCTAACACAACATTTAAACAATGTCGACACATCCCTTTTAAAATGAAACTCCCTAATTGTGACATGATAATAGAGAATCTTGCAACTACGGAAGTATTGGCAAATGTAATTAGAGCCATTCCCACAGAACAAGGGAGAGTACCAGGACAAACAACCAAATAAAAACCTCAGGCCAGATGGCTACTCTGGTGAATTCTTCCAAACTTTAAAAATAATCAATTTTTACACAAATCATTCTAGATTATAGAATAAAGAGAATATGTCCCACCTGTTTCATGGAGTCTAATATAATCATATACTTGGCAAAGATATTCTGAGAAAGAAAACTTCCAGTTAATCTCATTCATAAGTTCAATGCAAAGTTCCTTTAAAAAGCAAGCAAAGCAAATTCAAAAGTAAAACCCAAAGAAATTGAAGCACAACCAAGTGAAGTCATTCTAGAAATGAAAATGGTGTGATTTATCATTTAAAATTTAGTGTAATTCACCATATTTTTAAAAAAATGGATGAAGTCATATGATCATCTTAATAAATATAGAATATAATTTGATAAAGTTAACTATGAAAATCTTTGTAAATTATAGAAATAAGTAACTTCATTATTCTATTCAAAAATATCTTCAGGGAAAAATACTTAGCATAATGCATAATGATAAAATATGAAGCTATTCCTCTGGACTGAGGGAAAATTTCTGCTATCCATTCTTGTTCAATATGGTACCAGAATTCTATCTAAGGTCATGAATGAAAACACATGTTAATAAAGAAGAAATTCTACCAATATTTATTTATGATAAATGTTATTTATAATCCACAGAAAACTCACTATAATATCTAAAATTTGTAAGTTTGCTGTAAGCAACTTACATAGGTGATTTCCAATTATAGTTTATGTATCATTCACAGAAAATTAAATATTTAAAAATGGCTCAGCTTCTCCAGGTTCTCGGAACGGAACTGGCCCGCTAGTGAGAGCCTGTCTGAACAGAGCACGCTCCGAGTCCCGGAGCCCCTGCAGTGCAGTGTACTCCTGCAAAGAACCAGCGGAGAGCCTCGATCTGCAGTCAGCCGCAGGGATAAGGGCAGGGCAGCTGGAGACCTCTTCAGGCGGCTCTGCCCACTCCGGCTGCGGGCTCTCTTCACGGGGCGATCCAAGATGGCGGCCTAGAGGGAGACTGCACCTCCGGTCGCTCCAGAACCCAGGAGTTAAGAAGGGGAGGCATTGAGAGACTCGAACTGAAGTGGAGCCACGGGTGAGTCTGCCCACTGGGTAAAGCTCAGCCCGGGTGGCAGGCCCAGATAGAGGTGGCTTAGCAGAGCCGGGCAGGGCAGCTTGAGTCTTCCCAAGGTAGTCTTCCACACTCCGGCAGTGGGCTCTTCCCACACGGCCAGCTGCACGGTGCAGGCCCACAGTGAGAGCATTTCCGCACAGAGCCAGTTCCAAAACGTGGAACCAGTAGGGGGCTAGGGGCAGTATTCTTCGAATGAGCTGCTTTATCAGATTCCTCCAAGACATCAGGCTACTGAAGGCTGGGAGGTGATACACTGGAAATCTACTGGGACACTATAAGCCAATAGTGGAAAACTGCAATATCTCAGGGTCCCACTGACAACTGACCATTATGAGAAAACAAGGGAAGAAAATGTCCCAAACAAACCTAGATACTACATCAATAAAACCCAATGACAGCAGAGCAGAAGAAATGTCAGAAAGGGAGTTCAGAATGTACGTAATTAAAACGATCAGGGAAGCTAATGAGGAGATGAAAGAGCAAATGCAGGCATTGAAGGAGGAGATGAAAGAGCAAATGCAGGCATTAAATGATCGCACCAATCAACAGTTAAAAGACCAAATACGGGAAGCAAGAGATCATTTCAATAAAGAGTTAGAGATACTGAAAAAAAACCAAACTGAAATCCTTGAAATGAAGGAAACAATAAACCAAGTTAAAAACTCCATAGAAAGCATAACCAATAGGATAGAACACCTGGAAGACAGAACCTCAGACATTGAAGACAAAATATTTAACCTTGAAAACAAAGTTGAACAAACAGAGAAGATGGTAAGAAATCATGAACAGAATCTACAAGAACTATGGGATATCATGAAAAGGCCAAATTTGAGAATTATTGGGATTGAGGAAGGCTTAGAGAAACAAACCAAAGGAATGAACAATCTATTCAATGAAATAATAACAGAAAATTTCCCAAATCTGAAGAACGAAATGGAAAACCAAGTACAAGAGGCTTATAGAACTCCAAACATACAAAATTACAACAGACCCACACCAAGGCACATTATTATGAAAATACCTAACATACAAAATAAAGACAGAATTTTAAAGGCCGCGAGAGAAAAGAATCAAATTACATTCAGAGGGAAACCAATAAGAATATCAGCAGATTTTTCAATCCAGACCCTAAAAGCTAGAAGGGCCTGGAACAACATATACCAAGCCCTGAAAGAAAATGGATGCCAACCAAGAATCTTATACCCAGCAAAACTTACCTTCAAATTTGACGATGAAATAAGATCCTTCCATGATAAACAAAAGCTAAAGGAATTTACAAAAAGAAAGCCAGCATTACAGAACATTCTCAGCAAAATATTCCATGAGGAAGAGATGAAAAACAACGATGCAAATCAGCAACAGGAGGCGCTAGCCTAAAGGAATAGCCAAATAAAGGAGAAACCGAATCATGTCAAAAACAAATATGAGTCAATTGACTGGGAATACAAATCATATCACAATAATAACCCTGAATGTTAATGGCCTGAATTCATCAATCAAAAGACACAGACTGGCAGATTGGATTAAAAAGAAAAATCCAACAATATGCTGCCTGCAAGAGACACATCTCATAGAAAGAGACACCCATAGACTAAAGGTGAAAGGATGGGGAAAAACATACCATGCACACGGACACAGCAAAAAAGCTGGAGTATCCATCCTCATCTCAGATAATGTGGACTTCAAACCAAAACTAGTCAGAAGGGATAAAGAAGGACACTACATGCTGCTTAAGGGAAGCATAAATCAGCAAGACATAACAATCATAAATATCTATGCCCCGAACATTGGCTCATCCACGTACGTCAAACAAATCCTTCTCAATTCCAGAAATCAAATAGACCACAACACAATAATACTAGGCGATTTTAACACACCTCTCTCACCACTGGATAGATCGTCCAAACAAAAATTGAATAAAGAAACTATAGATCTCAACAACACAATCAGCAATTTAGACTTAACGGACATATATAGAATATACCATCCAACAAAGAACGAATACACTTTCTTCTCAGCAGCACATGGATCCTTCTCTAAAATAGACCATATTTTATGCCACAAAGCTACTGTTAGTAAATACAAGAAGATAGAGATACTACCTTGTACTCTATCAGATCATAATGGATTGAAATTAGAAATAAATGACAGAATAAAAAACAGAAACTTCTCCAATACCTGGAGACTAAATAACACACTATTATATGATGAATGGATAACAGAAGACATCAGGAGGGAAATTAAAAAATTCTTAGAAGTAAACGAGAACAAAGACACATCATATCAAAATCTCTGGGACACTATGAAAGCAGTACTTAGAGGAAGATTTATTTCATGGGGTGCATTCAAAAAAAGAAGTAGAAATCAACAAATAAACGAGTTAACACTACAGCTCAAAGCGCTAGAAAAAGAAGAGCAGACCAATACCAAAAGTAGTAGAAGACAGGAAATAGTTAAAATCAGAGCCGAAATCAACGAAATCGAAACAAAAGAAACAATCGGAAAAATTAATAAAATAAATAGTTGGTTCTTTGAAAAAATAAATAAAATTGATAAACCCTTAGCCACACTAACAAAGAGAAAAAGGGAGAAAACTCAAATTACTAAAATTCGGAATGAACAAGGAAACATCACAACAGACACGAGTGAAATACAAAACATAATTAGAAGCTATTTCGAAAATCTATACTCCAACAAAACAGAAAACCTTGAAGACATCAACAAATTTCTAGAGACATATGAACTACCTAAACTGAACGAGGAGGACATACACAACTTAAATAAACCAATTTCAAGCAATGAAATAGAAGAGGTCATCAAAAGCCTACCAACAAAGAAAAGTCCAGGACCAGATGGGTTCTCAGCCGAGTTCTATAAAACCTTTAAAGAAGAGCTCATTCCAATACTCCTCAAACTATTCCATGAAATAGAAGAGGAGGGAACCCTACCAAACTCGTTCTATGAAGCCAATATCACCCTGATACCTAAACCAGACAGAGACACATCGAGGAAAGAAAATTTCAGACCAATATCCTTAATGAATATCGATGCAAAAATTCTCAACAAAATTTTAGCAAATCGCATACAAATATATATTAAAAAGATAGTGCACCACGATCAAGTGGGTTTTATCCCAGGGATGCAAGGTTGGTTCAACATCCAGAAATCAATAAATGTCATTCACCATATCAACAGACTTAAAGTTAAGAATCACATGATTATTTCAATAGATGCAGAAAAAGCATTTGATAAAATACAGCATCCCTTCATGCTCAAAACACTAGAAAAAATTGGGGTAATGGGAACATTCCTAAACATTATAAAGGCCATCTACGCTAAGCCCATGGCTAATATCATTCTAAATGGTGAAAAACTGAAAGCGTTCCCCCTAAAAACTGGAACAAGGCAGGGATGCCCTCTTTCACCGCTTCTATTCAACATCGTCCTTGAGACTCTAGCCAGAGCAATCAGACAAACCAAAGAAATTAAAGGGATACGAATAGGAAAAGAAGAACTCAAACTATCCCTGTTCGCTGATGACATGATTATATATTTAGAGGAACCTGGAAATTCCACCAGAAAACTTTTAGAACTCATAAGTGAATTCAGTAAAGTAGCAGGTTACAAGATCAATGCTCATAAATCCAATGCATTTTTATACATAAGTGATGAATCTTCAGAAAGAGAAATTAGGAAAACTACTCCATTCACAATAGCATCGAAAAAAATAAAATACTTGGGAATCAATCTCACAAAAGAGGTGAAAGACCTCTACAATGAGAACTACAGAACACTAAAGAAAGAAATTCAAGAAAACCTTAGAAGATGGAAAGATCTCCCATGTTCCTGGATAGGCAGAATTAATATCGTCAAAATGGCTATACTACCTAAAGTTCTATACAGATTCAATGCAATTCCAATTAAAATCCCAATGATGTACCTCGCAGAAATAGAGCAAGCAATTATGAAATTCATCTGGAAGAATAAAAAACCTAGAATAGCTAAAGCAATCCTCAGTAGCAAGAGCGAAGCAGGGGGTATTGCAATACCAGATCTTCAACTCTACTACAAAGCAATAGTAACAAAAACGGCATGGTATTGGTACCAAAATAGACAGGTAGATCAATGGTACAGAATAGAGGACATGGACACAAACCCAAATAAATACAATTTTCTCATACTAGACAAAGGTTCCAACAATATGCAATGGAGAAAAGATAGCCTCTTCAACAAATGGTGCTGGGAAAACTGGAAAACTATATGCAATAGAATGAAACTAAACCCCTATCTCTCACCCTACACAAAACTCAACTCAAAATGGATCAAGGACCTCGGAATCAGACCAGAGACCCTGCATCTTATAGAAGAAAAAGTAGGTCCAAATCTTCAACTTGTTGGCTCAGGATCAGATTTCCTTAACAGGACTCCCATAGCACAAGAAATAAAAGCAAGAATAAACAACTGGGATAGATTCAAACTAAAAAGCTTTCTCTCAGCAAAGGAAACTATCAGAAATGTGAAGAGAGAGCCTACAGAGTGGGAGAATATCTTTGCCAACCATACCTCAGATAGAGCGCTAATTTCCAGAATCTATAAAGAACTCAAAAAACTCTACACGAAGAATACAAATAATCCAATCAACAAATGGGCTAAGGAAATGAACAGACACTTCACAGAAGAAGATGTACAAGTAATCAACAGATATATGAAAAAATGTTCAACATCCCTAGTAATAAGGGAAATGCAAATCAAAACTACCCTAAGATTTCATCTCACCCCAATTAGAATGGCGATTATCAAGAATACAAGCAACAATAGGTGTTGGCGAGGATGTGGTGAAAAAGGAACACTCATACATTGCTGGTGGGGTTGCAAATTAGTGCAACCACTCTGGAAAGCAGTGTGGAGATTCCTCAGAAAGCTTGGAATGGAAACACCATTTGACCCAGCTATCCCACTCCTTGGCCTATACCCAAAGGTCTTAAAATCAGCATACTACAGAGATACAGCCACATCAATGTTCATTGCTGCTCAATTCACCATAGCCAGATTGTGGAACCAACCTAGATGTCCTTCAGTTTATGAATGGATAAAGAAACTGTGGCATATTTATACAATGGAATATTACTCCGCAATGAAGAATGATAAAATTATGGCATTTGTAGGCAAATGGTCGAAATTGGAGAATATCATGCTAAGTGAGATAAGCCAATCTCAAAAAACTAAAGGACGAATGATCTCGCTGATAAGCGGATGAGGACATATAATGGGGGGTGGGAGGGGTTCGCATTAGGTTTAGGGTTAGGTTTAGAGTTAGGCTAAGGAGAGCAGTAAGAATGAAGGAAAGAAGGACTGTGTAGAGGGAAAAGAGGGGTGGGAGGGGTGGGAGGGGTGGGAGGGGTGGGGGGGAGGGGAAAAATATAATAAACATCATTACCCTATGTAAACGTAAAAATAAATAAATAAATAAATAAAAAAAAATGGCTATTTGTATTTTTATCAGAAAATCACAAATACTTTTAAATAACCAATAAAAGCAGATCAGATATAAGTACTTAACACAGAAAATCACAATATATTCCCAAGTGAAATTGATAGATATTAGAAAATGTTAGAAAATACTGTGTTCATAATGTACATAAATCTGTAGAATAAAACTTTAACTTTTTGATTTATAGATTTAAAGGAATTGTAACAATACTCCAGTAGGTAGTGTGGTAATAAAGTGTGCACAATGATATATTAACAAAATTTTTCTTAAGCTTTAACAATCAAAATACCAGTTAGACCAATTTTTTCCCTAATCCCTGCCCCCTGTCTTCTAAAATTCTAGTGACCACTATTCTACTCTCAATCTCTACAACACCCACTTTTTGAAATTCCACATATAATTCAAATCATGCCAGGTTTATCTTTCAGTGTTTGGTTTGTTTCTCTTAAGTAATGTCCTCTATATTCATCTGTTGCAGCAAATAGCAGGACTTCATTTTTTCATGGCTGGATGACATTACATTTTATATATATATCATGTTTTCTTTACCCATTTTCCCTTAATGGTATTATGAATAGTGCTGCTGTAAACATGGGAAAATAGGTGTCTATTTGATATCTTGATTTTATAAATAAATGATGAAAGTTTGAGTTCATATTAATTATCTGTTTCATTAATATCCAATGTTTGTATGAGTCAATTCATTCATTGTACCTTATAAATATGTACAATTATTAAGTGTCAGTTAAATATCCCTAAAGCATAGTTGATAGAAACAAAAACAGACAAATGGTATTGCATTAGACTAAATACCTTCTGCACAGTCAAAGAGATAATCAATCAAGTGAACAGAAACCCCAGGGAATGGGAGAAAATATTTGGAACTATGTACATGATAAGGGATTAATATCCAAAACATATAAGAAATTCAACTCAATAGCAAGAAAACAACCGAAACTTAAAATAAAATGGGAAAAGAACTTGAATAAACATTAAAAAAAAGAAAAAAATGACCAGCAGGTTTATAAGAAAAAATTCTCACTGCCATTACTTATTAAGAAAATGCAAACTAAAACTAGCAGATATATCACCACTCGCCCATTAGAATAGTTTTAATTCAAATGAACAAAGAAACAAAAAATGTGTTGGAAGAGAGGCCAAGAAAAGCAAAACTTTGTATACTGTTAGTGGGAATACAAATTAATATAGCCATTTGAATTTTACTTAATTGATAGGCTTGTCATGTTATGGGCCAGGCTATATGCGCAATGACCAGACAGACTCTATTTTACTCTGTGACTCCATCTCATGCAGGAAATGCTTCTCCCATGGGAACACCCTGCCTCTGTACCCACCAACAGTTGCTTAGCATAGCATGTTTGGCAACATGAAATTGTAATTCTTTTTAATATAACATTGTTATCTTTTTGTTTCATATTTTTCTTGGACAACGTACCCTGTTAGAGAATGAAGGTCTAGATGATGTTAGTAGCATTTCGTTAACTTATACCCAACTAAGGTTTTTTTGACCCACTTCCTCGTGTGCTCATGATTTTAGATCTCATGATGTTAATGTGTAGTTTTGAATCAAAGCAACAGACACTTATGATTAATGTACAACATGCTTTACTTATGGTATAAAAATCCATGCAATCCTAAGCTCTGGGCTGTTCTCCCAATAGCCATTTTGGGTGTTGTGTGAGACAGTCAGTTGGTTGGCTAATAAAGACTCTCAAATTTGGACTTCTCAGTGGTGATCAGTCTGTTCTTAAGTTGCACTCCATAACACACAGGATATGCCTGTGAGGGTGTTTCCAGAGGTTAGTGCAAGTCATTGAACTGAGTCTACATAGTCAAGATCCAACTGGTTGGTGATAGGGGTGCCCAGACAGAACAAAAGAGTTAGACAAAAGGTGATTTCTTCTCTCTCCCTGCTGGATCTAGAACACTCTTCTTCCCTTGTCTTTGAACATAATTCCAGATTCTTCAGTCTTTTGGACTCCAGAATTTATACCACTACCCTCCATACTCCAGGTTATAAGGCTTCTGACCTTTGACTGAGATTTAATTACACAATTGCATTTCCTTTTTCTCAGGAAATTGAACAGAATTATGCTACCAGCATCCATGGTCTTTAGTTTGCAGACTGCCTGATGTGGGACTTTATAGCCTTCATAATTGTATGAGCCAATTTACCTAATAAGTCCCTCTGATTTCTTTCTGCACATCCATTTTACATGTTTCTATATTTCTGAAGAACCCTGAGAAAGATAGGTATGAACAACGAAGTGAAATAAATAAAAGAGTCATTATGTTCATTCAATTGCTATATGCTGTATTAAGTAGGCTAAATTTTTATTTTATATAAAAGGAAAATGTATTACTATGTTCAAGCATGAGAATTTTATAAAAATATTTATATGGAAAGGTATATGCAGTTGCAGTGTTACAGGTTTTGAAAATGACAGCAGCACTGAGAACTAAAAACAAAATTATTGATTTTAATAAACCAGGTCAAGATATATAAAGAAAATAGGATATAATGGGTCAAGTGATTGATCATGGGAGATGAGAAAAATAGAATGACCTGAGAATATCCAACATATTTCTAGTTGATATAAATGTCTAGGTATTCATGTCATTTGCCACAATAAGAAAACAGAAGTAAAAGGCAACATCACTAGAGAAAAACTGGGGAGGTGGGAATCACTTCAAAGTTATCATATTGAGGACAACCCATGTTTCCACCTGTTTGAAGGATGAAATAAAATTTTCAAAAACATGTTGTCATCACTGTTAGTTTTTCCTCTCAGCCTTATTTATATCCACATTCGTCCATTTGCCATTTTATAAAGTACCACATGTAAAGAATGGGTCAAATATTAAATATATGTATTTATGAGAAACTGTTTGGTAACCAAACTTTATATTTTAATGACTTTATTAGAATTTTTCTCTTTCACTATTTGACATAGATTCATGAGAAATAATATTATGATAATTTTAGTAAAAATACTAGTTATATTAATAAATATGGAATTGAATTACTCAGTTGAAGTCATATTTAAATTTATAATTTATACTGTTATAAAAAAGAAACTTAAAATAACAAAGGCTTTGAATGCCATAGTTAGAATGAAAATGAAAACGATCATCTGTTTATACCACAGTCTAAACTCCAACTGCCTTATTATAATCATCATAGTGGAGGATAAAGTAATTTTAGTTATAATTAAAGAAGACAGACAAAATATATAAAAGAAAAACCTGCTTTTGTTTTGGTTTCCAAAAAAGACCTGTGATTATTTTAAACTTTTAAAAACTATTATGTATTTAATACATATAATATATATATATGTCCATGTATATATATAAATGTATTAGAAATAATGATATTTATAAAGATACTTTATATATGGACACTGAGGCACTAAGGAGAAAACCAAGGTGAGCATTAAAGGTTTGTAAAAGGAGAATAATAACTTTGCAAAAAGTGGACTTGAAAATGCAAAGCCTGGTTTATCAGAAAAACAATCTTTCTTTTAAATATGTATGAAGCTGTAAGCAGACAATTTTCCATAATTTATCTCCCTACTGCATGCTATCATTACATCTTCCTGGATAAAGAGATCAGAATGAATTATGTAAATTCTTGATTGTGTTATCAAGCACTCTTGTACCTTGGTAATCATCGCTTGATTCTTTGCAATTTGGAAATAATGACCTCCCGAATGTTCACAATCTATTTGTAATCTGCTCAAGGAATCAATGCAAAGATTGGTTTATATTATTAAAGAGTATCCTCAAAAAGAAAGCAAGACAACAATATGTTGAGAAGCAGAATTAATTAATTGTGTTTTGTACAAATTGCTCTTTGAAAGAATGGACATTTCTTGAAACACATTTAAACTTAAATTGCCTAACATTATCGAAATTATTCAAGTATCATTTTAATTGACCTTGGTAAGGCTTTCACGTTCTTTTAATATTTCTTATATACTGTGAAATCATAAGATTCATGTGTCAATTCCATCAACTAAATATCTATCTATGTGGAACATATTGCATTGGAACACTGCTTTATAAATTTTGTAAACTACTTGAAAAAAATACACTTGCATTTATGTTTAACTTTTCCTTTTGTAGTCAGAATTTGAAATTTGTGCCTTTCCCTGTGTAGTAAATGCATCCCACTGTCCCTTAATAAACTCTCTGGATATCCTTAGACATTATATTTCTGGGAACCTGAAAGGTTTCTGTTAAATGCCATCTCCAAAGGACATTTCTACAAATTAATAATCTTAGTAAATACTCACTATAAAATAACAAAACAATCTCAACTGAAACAAAAGTTTGACTCCTAAGCCTCAAAGATATTGTCTGTCTTTTTAAAGCTAAGAATATTAAAACATTACTCTTTAAAAAATTTTCAACTTCAGCATCCCAGTATCTCAGGCAGGTTTTCCTTATGGGCAAACAAACATATGAAAATGTAGTTTAATGAAGATCACATAAACCTAACATTAAATCTCTGCAATTTGTATTCTCAAATTGTAATGTATATATACACATAGGTAAAATAAAAGTTAATCTTTTAAGTGGGAACTAATTGAAAAATAAAACAACAGATAAGATTTCAGGACTTTGTAATTTAAGTAGTCGTAACTGCAAGAAAAGGTTAAGTGAAAATCCCTTATTGTTGAAACATTTTAGAAAATTTGTAATAACAGCTCAAAATTTTTTCTTTCACTTGAATTTGTTTTTTGTTAACCGAATTTCATTTTAAAAGTCACAAAAAGCTTGTTAATAGGATTAATTTGAAAACATTATGAAAAAGAAAAAAATCAAAGGGCGATAGAGAGACTGGGTAGAGGATAGGTTACCTGAGAGGGAAAGGCCAGAGACCAGATATTCTGGGGGTAAAAAGAAAAAGTAAGGGAAATAGAGATATGATTTGTAAATAAGGTAAATAAAGATAGGCTGAATATGACTGGAGAATAAGAAGTAATACAAAAATATTTCTTCTTGGTACATTTATTAAACTTAACAATTCTAATAACTTTTCTGGGGTAAATTCTGTGCAATTTTCTACCTAGGAAACAAAACCCACTTTTAATTTTTCTGTAGAATTAATTTCTTTGATTTATTATGTTGTCTAGAACCACCATAGAACTTTAATCAAAAATGTTATAAGCTTTGATCGAAATGAATTTCTACATATCACTTCATGCTTTTTCTTTATAGAGATGATCATCATTTAAGTTAGATTATTATGAATGCTCTTTATTAATGTTAAATGTTCTGGGATAAACTCTTTTGGTCATGATAATTTTTTTTTCTGTGTTGTTGGATTTGAATTGCACCTTCTAATTAAAAAAAAACTCATTAGAAAATAATTTTACATTCATTAAAATTTTGCATAGAGTACAGAGTTTTAAAATACCCCTCAAATATAAAAACCTTTTCCTTTTTGGTGTCTTGATTTAATATTTCAGTCAGCAGAAAATTAGATACAGGCTCTCCACTAAGAGTTTTTAGGCCAGAACTCGTCACACAGTTCTATTCTACCAGAAGAAGCCAAGTGAGAGCATCTTAACATGCACTGGAATACAGAAAGTCAGAGATTCCATCAAATCCTTGAGTCAACAGAGCTGCCAGTATGGAGCCGTAAGAGGCTGCTTTTTTTTTTCAAGAATTATTTTCTTTCCATGTACCATATTGTAAATCATTTGGAAATATTATAAGGTTTATGATTTTAATATGCAAACATTATTATCATGAGCTATTTCTGTGGGCATGTTATGTCCACATTATAACATTTGTCTGTTTCTGCATTATATTTGAGTGCATTACACCACTCCAATAATGGGTGTGTTTTGTGCAGTAGGACATTAAAGTTTCCACCTATTTGCCTACTTACAGGCCTTCTTTCTTTATTACACTTTTCTCAATACTGAATCAGCAATAACTGAGTAGTCTACAGCTCCTCATTGAGTAATAGTCCCTAAAACTTCCCATAGACTATACTCACAACACTGATCTTGGACCCTTCTAGAACTCTTTCTTTATTCATTTGAAGATTTTCATATGAGACTTAATCTGCACATGAGTATTCCCATTCATTAGACAACAGTTGTTTCTTGGAGAAAAATCAAGTCCCAGCATTTTAGCTCTTGTATCCAAGTCTCACGTAGAGATAGGAATAAGAAATTAAAAGGAAGTGATGATAATTTCCTTGTATTTGATCATGGTTTACATTTTCAAAATACTCTATGCATATTGGCCTTCTCACACAAGGACATGAAACACCTGATAAAGATGTGTAATTTATCTATTATTTCCATCTGGCTAATTTCATAAATTCTTAAAGTCTGTTATCTAATTATGTTTCATTACTTTCATTTTTTGATCTATCATGTTATTTAATTGTGTCTCTCTTATTTCCAAATTACACTGGTAAGTGAAAATTCTTTCACAGCTCATTGCTTTATAATAAAGAATAAATTTGATTTTAAAAGGCATCATTAATACATTCTAGATTAACTTGAAAACTTGTTTTTAAGAGAAAATACTTATTTTTTTGTTTGAATTATCATTTTAATTTTGTACTTTATATTTGTCTGTTATATATGTATGTATGGGTACATATCCATACAATTTAGTGATATACTGCTATATTTGTCCATTTATACTTGTGAGAAAAATAATTATTTATACATATAACTATATATGCATAGACTCACAAATCTGTGTGTCCTATAATTCAGTTATTTTAAAATCTTCATCATAATTGTTTATTTGGTTGCAGTTAAAATAGACGTGTTACAAAGATAATATGAAGATGTTGCATTCATTAGTTTATTGATATATTTAGCCCTGATAATCGCTATAGAACTACTGGTTTGATTTCTCTCACTTTAATAGAAATCAATTTATAATTAGTTTAATAGTTGAATAATTTAATAAAATTGAATTAAACATACACTGTATCTTTCTGTCTTTACTTGGCACAATTTTGAAATTATTTGTATTGTTAGGTGCAAAACTACCTTATTCTTTTGAGTAAGGGGTACCTTCACACACTAGGCTATGTGTCATTGTTTGTTTATGTAGTCACCTACTAATGGAAGTTGGGTTTTTTCCACTTTATGTCTATAAAGTATAAAGCTGCTATGAACATTCATGTTTATGTCTTGTGTGAAAATATATTTTAATTATTCTTAGCTATACAACTAGGATGGAATGAATGAGTTACATGGCAGGAAAATTCTTAATATCTTAAGAAATAGTCAAATTCCTACCCCAATTGGTGCCCATTAAATGCCTAACAGCAGTGCATAAGAATTTCAGTTACTTTACATGTTTGCTAACATTTGATATGTTCAATATTTTATTTGAGTTAATTATGAGATCTATAGTGACATTTCATTCTTATATAATTAGCATTTCTCTAGTTAATATAGATGTTGAGCATATACTCATGTTTATGAGTTTTTGTTCAAATTATTTTCTTAAATTTGTTTTTTTAAATAATTTTTTAAATAATTCCATTGACAGCCTCAAGACTATTGGTCTTTTTATGGGTAAGTTTTTGTTTTTCTGAGGCTGTACTCTTCATTGGTAATTAGTAGCATTATCTTTTACAAATACATGGTAGTAAATTGCCTTCTTAGTTGTAATAGAAAAAAATATCTCTAGATATTGTTGAATGTCTTCTGGAACTAATAAGGAGTTGACAAACTCCTCTACCTCAGTCCAGAGTAGAAACTGCTGATCCAGGCTTTTCATACATCATGGGTTAATTTTTAAATGTGGTAAAGAAAGAATCCATGTTCCTGTTTTTCAAAGGATTATAAGATTGGTCTGATACTATTTTTGAAAAGATTATCTCATACCCATTTAATCACCTTGATATCTTCAATGGATAACAATTTAACTTATTTGTTGCAGTTCTATTTATCAAATCAGTTTTGTCCTGGTGTTTACTACAATGTTATAATAAGACTTAATATCACATATTAAATGAACCCAATATATTCCTTCAGTTCTAAGGTTGTATTATACATTGTAGGTGCCAGAAGTTCTATCTTCAGTTTTGAAACATCTTGACAATATCTGTAAAATTCCCTTTGGAGACTTCGATTTTGAGTGCTTTGAATTTATAAATTAATTTTGGGGAATTAATGTTTTAATAATTTATAGTCTTACAACCAAATGGTCATAATACATTTCTTAGTTTATATATTCTTTGGTTTTCCTCACCAAATTTTTTCAGTTTTTAATGTATGAATCTTAAATATATTTTGTGCTTTCTCTATTTCATATTTTGTGTTATTAGATTTCACATTATTTTCTGAATTTTAATTCATGATGTTTGTTGGCTAGTTTATAATAATGTGAAGATCTATTTTTCTTGTACCCTCTGTCCTTAATAGCCTAAAAGATTTGTTAGCGTAATTTTAATTTTTCTTATATATTTATATATACATGAAAATGTCATTTGTAAATGAAGCAAAATTTACTTCTTTGTCTTTATTCCTAGATTTTTTCATTTCAGATGATCTAGGACCTCAAGTAAATGTGACTATACCCTGGTTCCCCAACTTAGGTAAGGCAATCACTCTTTAATAAGTCACTATGTTACTATTTCAAGGATTCTCTTAGCATACTCATCAAATTGAAATTCAGTTGTGTGTACATTACACTGACAATTTTTATCAGAATTGATATTGAAGTTTTGAAATGCTTAACATACATCATAAAACATTGCAATTGTTATTTTTAGTTTCCTTACAAGATTAAATACAACTTTTTCACAATTGGGATAAATTTTACATATCAAAATTAACTTTTAAAGTGAGTAATTCACATGAATTCAATTTTGAAAGTTAATATGATTAGATTGCATCTGGTTATAGTTATCTCCTTTCATATCTGTTTGGTCTGATTAATTGCCTATGTCTTAGAATTTATGCTTTTGATTAAGTTTGGGAATGTATCTTAAATGTTGTGAAGTCTATCTTAAATTAATTTGGACTCCTTTTTGCAATTATCACGAACAAAGTCAAACAGCAATTGGTATGTTTTATTTTGCATCTATGACTTGACATAATTTTTATCCAATTATTGAATCAATATCTTCATTTTTGTGTTTCATAAAGTTTCATTTTATGAATAATATCATAGTTTCAGAATATTATTTTAAAAACTGGCAATATTCATATCTGCAGTATTAACTAAGTGAAATAAAATTGTATATTCTTTCTATATTTGGCTAATCCTTTGGAAAATGAGTTACATTTTGCTATTAAGTTTGAATTTCACAGAATAGCAAAGAAAATTTCTGTAATCATTAACATGACATATAGACAACCCTAATTTTGAATGGTAATATAGATTAATCTAATATTCATTCATGTTACATTGTTTTATTTATATACTGAATACAAATGTATTTTCCCCAAAGACAGTATGTGTGATATTATTCAAGCAGTATGTGTGCAGTGAGCACAAAAATGAGAAGTCTGTATATTTATAGGAATAATTTTCTACTTTTTTAATCCTTTGATTGTGCCAAAAGAGAAATTTGGTGAATTAAAGGAAAGATAAGAATATTTTATACCAAGACAATTGTATCTTATAATTTCCAATTCTTATTACTTAAAAACAAAAACAAAACACAACAGTGATTTTAAAAAGAAGAGCAGTGACAACAATAACTATAACAAAATCAGAACTGGTAATAGTATATGAGAATTGTATAAATAGGTTTCAGACTCATCTGTTGTGAAAGCTTTCTATAGCTTGTTGGGATGTGTGAAATATTCTCACATACAAAATCTCTCTTTGGATTTGTTAGGAAAAAAAAAATACAACACACACCTGTAATTCTATGAAAGGCAATAATCAAAATGACCATTCAATATATTCCAATTAAATAAAGATGCATGAACTTTAAAAATATTAACCATGTTTTAAAAAATCTAAAAGCATAATAATGATTTTGTATTGTTTGTGATTATAATAGGCAAAACGAAAAACTATCATACAGTATAAATTAATATGGACAAAAATATAATTTTAGAAGTAGGTTACACAATATATTGCTATCTGTAATATAAAGATTTGCAAATCTATACAAAGGCATAGTCATCAAATTTCTTATAAATACTGTTTTACTCAGCTTCTTATCACTGTGAACAAGAGAACGGACAAGATTAATTTTAGAGGAGGAAGAGTTTGGCACTCAGAACTTCAGAAGTCTCAATCCATAGATGGCCAACTCGATTGCTCTGGGCCCAAAGGGAAGCAAAACATCATGGTGGAAGGGTGTAGTGGAGGAAAGCAGTTCCAGACATGACAATCAGGAAGACAGAGAGCTCTGCAAACAAGGACAAAATATATACCCCAAAGGCACACCCTCAGGGACCAACAGCCTCCAGCCACACCCTACCTGCCTTCAGTTAACACTCAGTTGTGCTGATTAGGTTGAGTCTGTCAGAATCCAGTCCTTTCACCTCAAAACTTTCTTGCATCATCTCACTTATGAACTTTTGGGAGACAGCCCACATACAAAAGGTATTTTGAATACAGAAATTTAGATAAAGCTATTTCTAAGATTTTCATCTAGTCTAAAAATAATAATTGTTTCCATAAAAGATGTAACTGGAGCAGTGAATGAATTACAAGTTGATTTGAACCATCTCAAGGCAGAGGCGATACCCTTCTGAGAACTCTGGTGGTGTCTCCACACTGATAGGAGACAGCTCAGTCGCTGGTGATGCCTTGCTCAATGAGAGTTCTGTGTCTCACAGAATTTATTGGTTCAAATAGCCTTAGCTGCAAATGCCAGCTGGCCCAGTGGGTAGAAAAAATATGGGAGTGCCTAATAGCCTTGAGGTGCCAGCTGCCCAGTGGAAGGAGAAATATCTCCAAAACTGGTGAGCCCAACTGAACTGTTTCCCTCATCACCTTGTTTTTGTTTATCTTGAAGAAGCTTTCTCACAATAAATTCTTTTCAAGTTTAAACCTCTATAATAAAAGCATTGGCGCCCTGCTCTTTTCTGTTCAGCTAGACCCCACCCAGGGCTGGCCCACCCACTGCCCGCTTCACCTATTTTCACATCTTTTGCCTTTATTTCTAACTCTCACTCTAGTTTCAATGTGCTCAGCACCCGCGTTTCAAAGAACTGATTTGTGCTGCGCAGCATTTAACTGATTTTCAGATAAACAATGCTATTTAATTGATATACAAACTTCATAAGAAACATGACCAAAGAAAAAACTAAGGGTCACAAAATGTATCTTTTTCCTTATATTTTTCTACAGAACCCCTGATATGGTAACGACTTGCACAGTTGACTATGCAAGTTTAAATTTAAACTTGATGTTAAAAATAAATTAATTAAATAATATAAAGTTAAATATCGGTTCTTCAAACTAGTGCTCTGCTATGGAAGATAACACGTGATTCTCATTCTGGATATCATAGTGAGGCATTTCCATCACTGCTGAATATGTGTTGGACAGCACTGTTTGAGAAATTATTTTTGAAATTTCATGATGAAATTCCCAAGAGCCTGCATTGACATTTTGCCCATCAAACTATTAACTGTGTGACTTGGACAATCATAAAATTTATCTACTCAAATTTTCTCCTGTCTAGATAGATATCTGCTAACATACTTGTCATAGAGGACTAACATTAGGGTTAAATTATATAATGCAAATAGTACACTCAGGAAATGCTAGGTCTATTGTATGTGCTACATGAGTCCCATTGTGGAAATAAGATAATAATTTTCATTACTCAATTGTTTCTTGATCGTAACAGTTTGAAAATCTCCCCTAACTTCCTGCTATGATGAGACTTCCAAGGATTTTCTTCCTTTACTCTGACTCCAAACCAAATGATCATGCTGTTTGACTTTCTTGAAACACACACACACACACACACACACAAACACACACAACCGGATCAAGGCCAGTCCTCACGCATATCAATTCTTGATTTGCCACTTTCTACACCCTTTTCTCTAAAACAGAGTGCATATAAACCACTATAAGCATGATAGTGAGCCTGACCCTATACTTTATCTTCCAAACTGAGACACTTGCAAGAGTAAGATTAGTAATTGTTTTAGAATATGACATTGAAATAGAGCCTAGGCAATATGATAAATTAGGGTGATTCTACCAGTCTTTCTAATAGCAGAAGATGCAGCATGAAAGTTCATTAGCAGGAGTATCAAAGAAAAACCTAAACTTCTTGGCATGTAGAATTCATTATGTTGCCCTAAATGAAATTCTTGACTTCTTATTTCACACTGCATTCCTTAGTACTGAGGCTGCCTCTTTTTCATACGGCTTTGTCACTTACTGAAAAGCAGGGAGAGGACAGAGGTAGATCAATAGAGTGAAGTTGTCAGTCATTTTCTCCAACTTTTCCTTCTCTTCAGTTTATGCTCACTTCTCCCACTTAAAATTTTCTCTGTATTGTAGTGAAGTAAAAAATGTACAGCAATTGATGCTTTAATCATTATCAAAATATGCAGACGGATTAAGTGACTTATTCTATTTTATCCTCTAATTCACTGTTTATTCAATGATCCTCAAGGGGCTGGTGAATTACTCCATATTCTGCAAAAGAAACATTTTCTTGATGCACTTTGATTTAAAGGAAAAGTGACTTCTAAGCATTTGTTGACTGAACCAGGAGCAAAAGTGTATTTCTCACTGCTAGTTAGCTCGCTGCCTATTTCATGCTTGCCAAGGTGTCCACACATTATAAATACACATTCCCCAACTTCTTAATGATTTTATTAGTGCGATATAGTTATACATAATATTGGGTTCATGTTGACATACTCATATAAGCACGGACTGTAATTTGCTCAACTTCAGTACCAGTATCTCCCCTCCACCCATCTCTTTCCCCTGTCCCCTCTCCTCTCCTTTATTGGTCTTCCTTCTATTTATAGATTTTTTTTCATTAGTGCTTTATAAATGTACATAGGTGAAATTCACTTTGACACATTCACATAGTATGCTATACTGCAGCATCTTCAACCACAATGTAGCCTCTGGTCATTTCAGCATTTCTTTGTACTATGTTGATAATTGATAAAGAACATTTCCCAATTGCCTTATCTGCATGCCTCTTTCTTCATCTTCATACCTATTTCTCATGACTTATTTTGATTGGCCATACATAATTGTTAAATACCATATACCAATTTTTTCAGAAATAAGACTCAGAATGTCTAACGATGTTCTTATTTCTTTTTCCATTGTGGGTCATTATTAATATTAGATTTCTTTAAAAACTGTTCACATGATGTGATTGGATATTATTCATCATAAAGCAAATCTTTTTATAATAATTTCCTAAATAACAGAGTTGTTAAATGTCTGTGAAGATATTTTTCCTCACGTAAATAAACTAGACCTTGATATATATCCTAACCATAATGTCTATACTCCAGGACTAGAAAATTCCTTTATTAAATCAATACAATGCAATTCCATAACTACTTTGTTTTCACACATCTATTTGTATCGAAATTATTATGAATCAGAATGTTTACACTGTGACAAACTTTGAACGACCAGTTCGCTAGATAATTTTTTAGGAAAAACTGTTTCAATATGCCTTCCAAAAAAAGTCCTACTTTTGTTTTCCATTGCACTTTTCCTCTTTATTAAGAAAACAAAGGTCTAAGGCAGGTCCAGCCAAACACTTGCAAGAAAGTTGAATACAAACGGCTGCCCATATGCCATGCGTCTAAAAACTTAAGAAATTATAGATCAAGAGATTGTAATATAACACATATTCTTTCTCCTTTGATAATAATACTTTCATAGCACGTTTTAGCCCAGTTCAAATTTGAAAATAGTTTATTCCATTTATTGCAATGCTGAATTATTACACCATGGAAGATGGCCCCCTGGCTACCTTTGCTACCCATCATTGGCTCCTTCCTGCATTATGCACAACCTTGCATATATGTTCAGGTTTATGACAAAGATTTGTCTGTCAATCTTGAAATTAAATTATCTTGACTACTACTTCTTATATACTGGATTCAGAACCCACATAGATCCTGATATTTGTCTCAGAACTATTTGGACAAAGAGTTTCAGTTTGGGGCACTCACTGTCTGATGTACAAAATAAAGTCATGAGTTCCAAGTGTGACCATTCCCCTGGCCAATGGGAAGAGGTATATGTGTAAATGAGATCCAGTAAGGCTTCATAATAAGGCACCCAAGGCATTTGACACTTTTTCCAGGGTTTAAGGGCAGCAGTATTTTGTCATCTTGTTGAAGTGGCAGCCTTCAAGGGCAATACCAGATGATCTATCCCAGATGTCATGGAACAGAAACTGTCATGGACCAATTTGAAGTGATTGAACACACAATTTATCAAATTAAATTGAAATGCACCAACAGAAGCAAAAAAAAAAAAAAAATTGCCAGGGAAGTAATATCAGTATACCTATGATAAGGTAAATTTTGGTATATTACACTAACTGATCCTGAATTATGTAATGTTCATATGTGCTCAATCTATCTTCATCATAATCATCATCTTTCCACCTTTCTATATTCCTACCATCACATTATCCGCAGATGGTTTTGTTACAGGTATGAGAGTCAATGTTTGAACACAGGAATGCTTGGGACAAGGATGCATGCACATCTTCTATTAGAATGTTGTATATAAATAGGGGAAAATATGCTTTGCCAGTTAGCTGCAGCTTGCCAGTTATCTTGCTGAACAGTTATAAATTTATCTGTATTTGGGAGGGTGAGACATATGGCAGAATGAAGCCATACCGAGTGACACCAGTGGGGGCCAATTTAAAGAAGACACAGTTGTCAGCCTAGATGTGCACAACTGAGATTTTTTTCCCCACATTTTCTATCTAAAAGTGATACTCTTGCTTCGCCAAATTCTCTATGTATTGCTACAATCATTGTTTCTTACATTTATCTTACTATAAAGTATGTTACATGGAATCTAAGTCTCTTTCCCCCAGCTCACTTTTATGTGTACTTAGCACTTGACACTATGAATGTATATGCATTTCATAAGTAAATTGCTGACTTGTTATTGATGTTTAAGTTTTCCTATGTTGAAGCCATTTTTTCTTATTGTTTATAACAGAAATATTTTAAAATTAAATAGCAAGTTCATATTATGTCTCAAGGCTTTCATTTCCTTTAAAAGTAAAGTTGTTTTTGAAATGACCTAAATTCTTATTTCATTATATAAGTAAATTAGTAAGTCATGTTCTTTTGAAAATACCACATTGTAGACATCATAACTTAATATGGAATGGAACACAAAAATGAAAATAATGGGATATTATTTTTTCTTTATTTCCTTTCTGCCTATTCCTTGAATTTTTTTTTATATTTATTATGGAATATTCCATTGTGAAAGTATAAATTAGAGAAAAAGAAAATAAAACAAGAAAAAAGAAGAAAGGATAACATCAATCTTAAATCTGTCGCTATGTATTAGCGAAGGTCAAATTTCAGCAGATGATAAAGGTTTCAAATTGATGGATCAAAGTAGGTTTTATATGAGATATATTTATGGTTTCTTTTATAAATCAATAGGAATCAACATGATTTTATATTCATTAGTGGTAAGCATTTTATGATTCTAATGTAATTCATGACATGCTTTTGTTCTAACTACTTGTCAGTCTATTAAACATCATTTCTTTCAACTTTACCTTTCAATTAGATATAAACAAATATCTTTTGAATATTTAGCACTTTCTGCTTTCCAAAAGATTCTCATTATTCCATATTTACCTAAAGGTTTTCATGTAATGAATGTCTGTAATTCAGATCTAGACATCTAGCAAAAGCATGTTGCATTAACATTCTTTATTTTTTATTTCAGAAGTTAGTTTTAAGGAGAGTTTTGAAATCGTCTTATATAGTCTTATACACTTAACTGGTCACAATAATTTATATACAGGTGACTCTTCATTAGATTCTTATTTACATTAATTTACATGCCTGTATGCTCAGATACAAATAATCTGTTATATAATTATCTGTGCAGTAGAAAATGGCAATATCAAGTTTCATTAGTATAATTAGAATCAATTAAATGGCAGATGTTACTGAATTCTTTATTTGGCTTGTTTATTTTCTAGGGTAGAGAACTAAACTAATTCTCCTCCACATTTTATAGCACATCATCAACTTTAGTCCTTTTTTAAAAGCCTAATTTTTTGTTTTGTTGAAGGAGTATGTGTTATGAGCCCTGGGCATACAGAAGGAAAAAAACAAGCATATTTCCTGCTGTGAGTCTAGGTGGGTACAGGATAATGGTGTAAATGTATTTTAACCAATGCCAGTCAGTAAAAATGTTGCAGAGAAAAATAAAGAGGGTGAGGCAATATGAAATGTTGGGGCAGAGTAAAAATGGATTATGAGTGATGATAAGTTATGTTACATGGGAAGAGATTTTAAAAGTTCATGAGGATATGGAAAAAGAGTGAACATTGAAATAATAATAATGATAATAATGATAATGATAATAATAATATTATTATTAATAATAATAGTTTTAAAGGGGAGACCTTGATTAATGTCCAGCAAGGGCACTAGTATGGCCAACATATCAATGACCAATGGAGAGTGATGAAAGATAAAACCATAAAAATGAGAATGAAAAAATCATGTACAAACCTTAACCATTTTAAATATTTTGGATCATACTCCCATTGACATAGGAAAATATTGGAGGAGTTCAAACAGAAGACATATATGATTATGGTTTTCAGTGGCTCATTTTGATTGCACTGTGATTCAAAGACCATAGGTGAAGAAGGACTTCAGCAAGGTTACCAGTTGTACACTTTTGGTAAAATCCAAGTGAGGTGTTGCAGTAGGTGGAGCAGGACTACAGCAATATAGCAGCAGTTTTGGACTTCCTCTGTATAAAGACATAAACCATATAAGAGATATGGTTTCAAAGTACCTGGCTTCCAAATGCTATTTACAAGCACAATGACATGATATTGAAAAAATATTGCAATTTCTCCCAGTTTCAGTATCCTCATCCATATTTGAGGCTTACATATATAAATGTAAGATAGCAATTGACGTGTAAGATATATTACCTAGTACAGAATAAAACTTGAATTATTAACTTTTTAAAATTTCGAATGTGAACAGAAAACTGGATGGAATGATTGAGAAAATAGAATATGGAAAATATACTAAAATCCAGTGGATTCTAAACTTTTAAAATGGCATATTTATGGTATGTGGAATATATTTCAGCAAAAAATAAAACAAAAGGTATAGGGGATAGTATTCTGAATACATATTTTTCTACAAATCCTTTAGAGACATAGTATCATTCACATACTAAACAATAACAAAATCAAAAAAGGGAAAAATAACTGAGAGTATAATACAAAAAGAAACAAATTACTCTGCTTTAAATAAATAGCATAACCACACCACATAGAAGTAGAGAGATCAACCTAAATAACTGTGGGAATACACCTTTTTAACCATCCTCTTCTAGGCTAGTGCCAAAAAACTGTGTGTTCATGAGATTTCTATGACTGTAATGAAATTCCTGGGAGAGTCAAATTATAAGGCATGGAGGCTCATCCTGGCTCATGGTTTCAGAAGTGTCAGTCCATGTGGCCTGGCTCTCTCATTTTGGGCCCATGACAAGGCAGCATATCATGCTGGGAAAAGCAGGGTGGACCTATTCATGATTGTAGTAGGAAACTGAAAAGAAAGAGAAAGAGAAAGACATTGGCATCCCATGATACTCTTTAAATTTTGCCACCAAGGACCCACTTCATAAAGTTTTCCACAAACTTTCCATCACACTAAGCTAAGGACCAAGGCTTCAATACATGGACCTTTGGGTGACATTCAATATCTACACTATAGCAAACTGTAAATAAGTAGTGTACTTAAATTAGTAAATTTGCTACTCAGTTTATGATTTAATAATTATAAAACTGCTTAGTATACATTATAGGGCTAACAAAACAACTAGATCATTATCCTATCAATTGATTGGATTATTAGTATTTATCCAAAAGAACTAAAATTAGGATATTACAGTGATACATGCATATCAACATTTATAGCAGAAAAATTCACTATAGTCAAATTATGGAACCAGTCTTGGTGTCCATCAATAGGTGAATGGATTAAGAAAATGTGATATATGTATGCATTGTAGTTTTACTCTGCCAATTAGGAAGAATGAAATTTTGTCATTTGCTGGTAAATGAGTGGAAATGGAGATCATTATGCTAAGTGAAGTAAGTCAGACTCAGAGAAGTCAAGGGTCAAATGTTTTCTTTCATATGTGGAAACTACAGGAAATAAAAATAATTAAAGTGATCTTATGAACATATAAGGGAAATCAACAGAATAGGGGAAGGGAATAAAGAGAGAAAGGGATCAGAAGAGGGCATGGGGACATACTGTGAAATGAATCTACCAAGCTATGCTATGTCCATGTATGACTATACCACAATGTATCATGCTTTTATATATAATAATAATGCACTATTATCTTAGTAATAATAATAGATGAGAGATCAGAATAGAGGAAGCAAATCATGGGGAGGGAGGAGGGGAAGGAAAAGGATAGTAAAGTGCAATGCAATTGTTCAAATTATGTTGTGCATAAGGAATACAACTAGATGTGAAACAAGAATGTACCAATAATGGATAAAAGAAAAAATTTAAGTTATGTTGCTAAGAATACATTAAGTATATTGGAGTCATGAATTTGAACTTTTAATATGGCTTTATGATAGAAATAAAGATAGAACCAAAATGAAGTAAATATATAAATGTACATTAAGAAGATTTGCAAATTCAGCAATTTAAGATAATTTTAACTCTAGTCTCATATTTTTAATTGTATTTCCATTCTCTGTTCCTCCTATTTGTCTTATTATTAGCTGTTTCTTTATCACATAAAAGCATTTAACAATGACACATGTCTGATGTCTATTATACCACAATTATCTTTATTATATTTCTAAAATTTACATTTCCGCTGATTGCAAAACATAAGCAATTTTCTTCTATATTATTATGTATAGTATAGTACTATAATAAAATAGCAAATATAAAGCAAATTTGAACTTCAAATTATATACTTCTGTAATTCACAACATCAAGATATAGTGAACTAATCAGAACTCAAAGTTTTCAAAAAATAAGTTTTATGGGATAGTATTTGTTTTATGGATTCACTATGTAAATAACATCATACCCTATGAATATATTGTTTTGTGATTCAAGGTGACATTATGAAAAATCTAATACAATTAGCAAGGCAAGTAAAAATTATATGTCTAGAATATATCAAGTATAAGTAGTGTACTTAAATCAAGTTATGTCAGAAGATTCATCTTCATAATTGTTAGAATATTTTGATTTTGATTGCTCCTAATAAAATTCTGTCTTTCTGGTTTCAAAGAATTCATATACATTGTAAATTCAAGTTTAATGAATGACTAAATTTTACCTGCAGATAAAAATATAAACATTAGTCACGTACATTCCCTTTGTGTATCTCAATGAACTTTAAATTTTAAGTTATTTTGGAAAATTTGCTGTAGTTGATGAAAAAAATCTTTTGTGTTAAAACCTAAAGAATTGCATTTTTTTGTGTTTCAGTTAATCCAAAATTTGAATACCTATGCAGTGTCCTTACTACATATTGCAAACTTGTTAAGCACAATATTTAAATATTAAAAGGGCTTTCTAGAGAAATTTAATGACAGTTTTTCAAAAATTTGTTGATCACAAATATAGTCATAAGAAAGTTACATACTTTTACAACTCAAATGCATTATGTTTTCTAAAGTTTTGATTATTTAGCTTTTCTCAAGTATGGATTATAGTATTGTGATTATTTAAAATCAATACTATATATATGTAATTTGATTATGCCCTTTAACCTTAAGTTATTAAATTAGTACTTATATGATATTTATCTGATAAATTACAGTTAATTTATTTACTATATGGGATAATTAAGCTACTGAGAGAAATTTAAAGTACAATTAAATTTTTTATTAGGGTAATGAAAATCCAATAAACATACTGAAGTAAATTAATGTATAAATTATGTATTCTGAAGTGAACTATACAACTCCTGGTCATATGCAATGACACCACAGGGCTTTAAGCTAACAGAATGGGATATATTGTTCTGTACTCTTTTCATGTTAGGAATTTGACACACACACACACACATACACAAATAGTTCTAATTTAATGTAGGTCTAGATTTAGCATTTTCTTAAATCTTGAGCATATTTTGCCAAAGCAGTTTTGCTGTGCCTTCTCTTTATGCATGCAGTTGGTAATCCTAACCTTTGACTTTGATTCTAACCCATTTTATCAAACATCAGTAGTCACTCTGCCTGCTCATATAGGAATTACCTGCATTGTTAGTAGTCATTATACAATACTAAGTTCATTGAAATTTAAAATGGAGTATAAATAGATAAGTAAATAGGCAAACAGATGCCTAAAAGATAGGAAACATTTGATTTCCTATCAATGAATATATAATCCACAAAATATGTGAAGACAGGAAAAATATAAAAATGTCCATTTTGATATTTACTAGTACTGTAAAGCAAAGTTTGAAATGTGGATTTGTACTTTAAGAAATTTTAAAAAAATATTCATTCTAGTTATAAATACTATGTTAAGTAACTTGTGATTTTGATAAAACCTACTGTTTTTGCCAATCATTTATCCATGTGCTTTCAGACAGCTAACTTTTGCTTTCCTTGCTCTACTTTGAATCTCAGGGCAGCATCTTTCCTGGAGCTATCTTGTTGATTGTATTCTGGTCAAGTTCTGGGAATTAAGTTCATAGAGACTGGTTGGAGAACTGGGAAGAGGGAAACCCAGGTGATATCTTCCAGGATTTAGTTGCTCTCAGATACCTCTGCCCTGATCTCAGGTCCTATAGAGCAGATTAGACTACAAACCTCCCCCCCATCTCTGCCATCATGGTTACATTACTCATATGCCCATCATACCAGCACTGAGTCATTTTGCCTGTTCTTTTTTGATTATATACTCTTCATTGTTTCAGATGTGTCATGGATGTCAATATTTGATAGGAGTTTTCACCTCTTGTGTTCATTCCTATCGACCAATTCGTATGTCTGTAACATCAAACTTTTTGTCTGAGGAGCATCGATTTTTATTTCTTTTCCTTTTAGACTCCTGACTCATCTAATACATCTGTCACTGCCCATTTTTTACCTTATTTTCTATGAGACTTTTCTCTTTGTGTAGATCATGGCGGTTAATTTCACAAGAAAAATCATTGTCCTTTGGAAGAACTTCACCTCATCGCTTTCTTTCCGGTCCACTTTGAACCAAGGTCAGGCTTTTCCACACTCTTCCATGAGTTGCTTGTAAAGCTAGATTAGGCACTGAGATAGCAGTGGTTGCTGATGACATGAAATCCTGAACTACTTTTTGTTCTGATTACTTATGCCTTGTGCTGTATGCTAGATATACTACTGCCATCTTCCAGAAGATTGTTTGAAGGAAACCTACAAGATCATATGACACAATGTCTCTTAAAACACACACCTTATGAGCGCAGTTGCAATTTTCTCATGAACAGGTAGTTTCCATCTGGATCAAGTAACTAACTGTTTTGTTTTGCATATGTTTTTGTCTTTACCAAAAGGTGTACAATTTTCTATTGCAAATGCCATGTCTTTGTTCCAGAACACTAAATTTCTGTATTGTAATTCTTCCATTGGGGCTTTCTATAATCTCCTGTTATCTTTTTCAGCAATGATAACATGAAAATTTATTGCAAGCGGATCTACTGCTGTTTTTAATTTGCAATACTCAACTGCAGTTTTCAAGGATCTATCTGATGTTTGCAAGGTCCAGACTGGCGAATTAAATGGTGATATTTCAAAAACATTAACCTTGCATCATTCAGGGTTAAGAGTGGCACTTAGTTATTTTAAACTCCATGCAAATTATATTGTTTTTAACACAATCTCTCAGCTAAGATTTCACAAGTACCCACTTGAACTGGGTGAACTCAGATATCTCTTACCACCGGGGCTTACTGAGGAAGGACTCACGCCAACGACAGGGTGTGTTTGTTAAATAAGTAACCAGTAAAATAAAACACTGGGTGGATCTTCTCACTGCTGGATTCACTGTGGGATGAACTTTTGTCAGGTCTATTTATTACCTGACACCTCTGAACCCCAGTTTAGCACAAGACCATAGTAATGCTTTGAGATCCTGGTAAAAAAAATGTAGACTTGGAAATTTTTTTCAATTGTCCTTTCAGTATTTTAGCCTATTTCCTTAGTGCAGGGATGCCTGGGAGGAAAATGGCTCTAGATTCCTTTATAGAACAAATGGGGGAATCAATACATTTTACATTTGCTATCATGTTACAAGGTCCTTTCTCCGGGGACCTGAGTTTTTCTTTCACCAGTGTTTTTTGAGTTCAGAAACTTGCTCAGTTCCAAAATCTTGACAAGGGATTGTGACATTTAGCTGATGACTAGACTGCATGTAGACTTTAGATCATCCATCCTTGATTTGTTTTGCTGATACAGATCCCGTAGTCTCCTTCTCAACTGCCTATAAATACCTCACCTGAAGATCCCATGTTCTTTTAACCTTGTTTTTTATTTTTATTTCCTCTCTTTTTCATTCCTTTGTCTCTATTTTCTTGCCTTACTGTGGGTTACTTGAATATGATTTAGTATTCCTTCTTGATTTAGTCATACATTTTATAAGATAATTGTATAATTTGCTTAGTGGTTGTCCTAGATCTTAAAATACGTATAAATGCACAGTCTACTGATATTGCTGTTTGTCCAATTAGAGGAAATGTAGAAATTTCACTTTTACTTAAGTCTCTTTAGCATCTGTATTTGTCACAAAATTAAGAGTTTATTTTACAGTGTATATAATATCTGAAACTGCTATAATTTTTACTTGAATGATCTAATTATAATTTAATAAAATCCTGAGAACAGCATATTATATTTATTATTTTTCATGATTCTGGTGATCATTTTTCCTTTCCAGAGATCCAAACCCTTTTCTATGTTTATACAGTTTCTATCTCTTCATTAATCCTTAAGTTTAGTGATAATTTTTTTTTTCAGTTTTCTTTCATCTGACAATTATTTATTTTGTCCTTATTGCCAAAGAATATCTTTGCCAGGTGTGAAACTCAGTTAATGATTATTTCAGCAACTAAAGTTTGCCGTCATTTTCTTTTGACTTGTTTTCATTCAGATGAGGAATCATTTCCTTTTGAAGTTGTTCCTGTATAAATTGTGTGCCATTTCTCTCTGCTCTCAAGAGTATGTCCTTTTCATTATTAATTATGTTGTATCTTGGTTTAGGGTATTTAATGTCTATCCTATTTAGAATTCAGATTCTTAAATCTGTAGATCTATATCTTCCACCAAGTTTGGAATTTTCAATTATCTCTTCTAATATTTTTTTCACCACTGTATTCTTTTTCTTAGACTCTGTATGTTGTTTTAACTTTATTTTATTAGTTTTGTTTGAATTGCATAAATTCTATTGAGCTGATGTTAAAGTTCCCTGAGCTCAGAGTCTATCCTCTGTCATCTTTATTTTTTATTTTATTTTATTTTTTTGCATATCAATCTTTTTTTTCTTTTTTTTATTGTAAACAAATGGGATACATGTTGTTTCTCTATTTGTTCATGTAGTCAAGGCATACTATTTGTGTAATCATAAATTTACATAGGGTAATGTTGTTTGATTCATTCTGTTATTTTTTTTTCTTCTTTCCCCCCCCCTCTTCCCACCCCTCTTTTCCCTCTATACAGTCCTTCCTTCCTCCATTCTTACCACCCTCCTTATCCCAAACCCTAAACCAAACCCTAACCCTAACGCTAACCCCTCCCACCCCGCATTATATGTCCTCATCCACTTATCAGCGAGATCATTCGTCCTTTAGTTTTTTGAGATTGGCTTATCTCACTTAGCATAATATTCTCCAGTTTCATCCATTTGCCTGCAAATGCCATAATTTTATCATTCTTCATGACGGAGTAATATTCCATTATATATATATATATGCCACAGTTTCTTTATCCATTCATCAACTGAAGGGCATCTAGGTTGGTTCCACAATCTAGCTATGCTGAATTGAGCAACAATGAACATTGATGTGGCTGTATCTCTGTAGTATGCTGATTTTAAGTCCTTTGGGTATAGGCCAAGGAGTGGGATAGCTGGGTCAAATGGTAGTTCCATTCCAAGCTTTCTGAGGAATCTCCATACTGCTTTCCAGAGTGGTTGCACTAATTTGCAACCCCACCAGCAATGTATGAGTGTACCTTTTTCCCCACATCCTCGCCAACACCTATTGTTGCTTGTGTTCTTGATAATCGCCATTCTAACTGGGGTGAGATGGAATCTTAGGGTAGTTTAGATTTGCATTTCTCTTATTACTAGAAATGTTGAACATTTTTTCATATATCTGTTGATTGCTTCTACATCTTCTTCTGTGAAGTGTCTGTTCATTTCCTTAGCCCATTTCTTGATTGGGTTATTTGTATTCTTGGTGTAGAGTTGTTTGAGTACTTTATAGATTCTGGAAATTAGCGCTCTATCTGAAGTATTAGTGGCAAAGATATTCTCCCACTCTGTAGGCTCTCTCTTCACATTACTGATAGTTAATATTGCTATTATAGCAATTTTCAGTTCCATAATTTTCATTTGGTTATTTCCCCATAACTTCTTATATATTTAATGTGGTTTTCTTCCTCTCTTTTTGTTTTGATTAATTCATCAGAACTAATAATTTCTTGCTAGAGCAATTTTATAATTACCATTTCAAAGATTTGATCAGGATGTGGGTGCAACTCAGTGATAAGAGTACTTTCTACCTTTGTTAGGTTCTGGGTTTGATCCCAAGCACTACAAAAAATACTTTCTAAAAATAAAATTCTAGTCAGACAATTTTAATATGTTATTCATCCAGTGGGTTGGGAGGTGCAGGGTGTATACTTGGCTTCCCACTCATAACCATTGAAGGTATAATGGCAGGAGGTGGATGGTTTTCAATTTTTTGTCTCATTTATTATCAAAAAGGTTTTGTTAGGTCAAAATTTTCCCAAACTTTTATTAGAGTATCAGACAAGCTCGTATTTATCATTGCCTATAGGAGTTTCTGGCTTGGGGGTTTCTGTAATGCCCTGCCTGTGGCATGTGGGAATCAATAAGGGAACCAAGGACCTATTTCACAGTCATTCATCATATTCACAAGGTCTCTTAGTAGCCTGCCACCTGCTCTCCAACTTTTAGAGTTTTCCTATGCATGTTTATTGCCTTGATCCAGAATATTTTTGCAAAAAGAGGAAAGGCCTAAGGGGAGTTTGGCTATTCCATTTTTGCCAGCTCTTAATAATCTTCATTAAGATTATTACCTAAGGATCAGGCCCCTGCTTAGTGGTACGCCCTTGTCACATGACCTTTATTAAGGTAATTACTTTGGAGTCCTGCCATTAACAGTGATTCCTTGGAAGCAGTCCAGTATGGGTTGCTTGTACTCTTACACATAATGTTAAATTTGTCAGAGTAGTAAGACCCTAACTATTCACTCATGCTAGCCATTTCTCAGGATTGTGTATGCTGGTATCAGTTCTGAGAAGTCAGGTCATATTTCTCTCTAAAGAGCCACCTTGTTCTGCTTGCCATTAGTTCTAATACTATTTTTGAATAGTATTAGTTGTAAGTATGAATTTGCTTCTGATCTATGGGAATCTTATCCTCTGACAGCATCCATGAAACTATGACTGACCAATGTATTAACTTATCATAATGTTAAAATCAATAATCTCAAAGCTAACATTGAGCTTCATTTCTGAACTACTTCTATTATCATTCCTCTCACGGTCTGCAGAGGAGAGCTACCATGCATTCTTACCAATGCCTATTCTTTTGTCTTGGTAGGTAAATCATGGATACTTTTCTTTTCTCTCCTTTTCTCTTTCTTTCTTTCTCTTTCTTTCTTTCTTTTCTTTCTTTCTTTCTTTCTTTTTCTTTCTTTCTTCCCCCTCCTTGCTATTCTTCCCCACTCACCTACTTCACTCTGTCCCCTGCATCTTCTTTCTTTCTTTCTTGCTTTCATTTTCTTTTCTTTCTTCTTTCTTCTTTCTTTCTTTCTTTCTTTCTTGTTTTTTCTTTTTTTGGTACTGGGATATTAAAACTAAAGGACACTCTTCAAACCACTGAGCCACATCCCCACCCTTATTTTGTAATGTTATTTAGAGACATGGTCTCACTGAATTGCTTCGTGCCTCACTTTTGCCTGAGGCTTGACTTTGAAACTACTTGATCCTCCTGCCTCAGCCTCCTGAGTTGCTAGCATTACAGGTGTGCACACCATGCCTAGCAATACTGTGTTCTTTCTAATGGAAAATAATCACTTACTGCATCTTCTAGCATTATAATGTATTTATTTCAGCAAGCCCACATCTCTGAGCACAGTAAATACTTTTTCTACTGTCTGTAACAATTCTGGTATAATGATCATATTTTGTATTAGTGATAAAATATGACTTTTTCTTTTCCATCAAGTATCCATCTCTGTAGTACGTTGCAGTAATTCTCAGTTTGAGGATTACTAATCCATATGTTTGTCTCATATAATGTGTCAGTGTTCCATATTTTCTAGCCAAGTCCTGAACTTGGCAGAGCAATCTTCTTAGTTTGGAGTTTAATACTTTTTTGAGCTTGGCTACTTTGAATTAAGCCCTAGGTCTGTTCCTCAGCACATTTTGCCTTTGTTTCATATGAAATGAAAGCAATGTGTCACTACCAGAAGATATCTGGGTACACAATAGCATTCAATAGCAATTAGTTTTGGCTCATATTTCTGTTACATATTTTCAGAACCAAATTGATCTCAGCAATGGCCACCATGTACACAATTTTTTACACTTATCTTCCCTCCCATATTTCTCAAAACCTTGACTTTTCACAGTCCTAAATTCTTTCAATCAGTATAAGTAGCGGTATTCCCACTGTGTAAGAGGTATGTATGCTGTACATGGTACTGCAGATGAGACTCTGGTCAACCAGTCTGTAAGATATCCTGTCTCAGTGCTTTCTTTCCTTGATAGCTTCCAGTAATAACTGTCACAGAATAAAGTCTCTAGGAATCCAATTCATAGGTAAGTTATTGCATGTCATTAAAATTCTTATCATGCAGAACTTCCCATGGATAAATATTTGTGGAAGAAAATGGAAGGAACAAAGAAAGAATTTACCCTTATTGAGGGCTAACAGCAGCTTCAACTTTCCTATAGAATGTTATGGGGAAAGTACCTTTTCAAAAGTATAGCCATTTGGGTCAACCCTTTATTGGCCAGCCCTTTATATAGTCCAATATTAGTCATCACACATGGGCTTCCCAGTATAACTCTGTGTGATATAACTTTATCCAGAAGTGGAACAGATACTTGAAAGGGGAGATGATAGTGTCCTCCAACAGCTTTCTCAAATGAGATAATGCACCCTCATGAATACATAGCTATCTTCTTTTAGTGTTTTTGTATATTATAGTAAGGATTAATATTAATTAGTCAAATAGTTTTGTTATTTTAATATGTCATTTTATTTCCAGAATTCAATAATTTATGTTTTTCATTAGTCTTAACTTTTCTACTCAAGTAGGCTACAGAGAAGTATCATTTATGTTCACTTTTATTTCTTATTCTGGGAGTTTAAATTATTTAATAATTTCATCTAGTCACTTACATTTGACTAATGAAATTATTTATTAAATTATGATAAGTATCAGAAAAAGATGCTTACATCATAAATACAGTCTTACATGCTTGTATGTTTTTATAAGCCATTGTTAACAATATGCTTTAAGAATGAGAGCTACATATGTTATAGAATACATAGTATGTATTTAGGAACTTCAAAACCTATTTTATCCAGATATCCTGGTTATTGAACATTCTTCTAATTTTAATGTTTCTACCACTACCAGTTGTTCATATTTCAAGGTTATATTTTGTAAATGTAAAATACAGGCTTGGAATAACATACACCACAGTTCTAAGACCAGCATTAAAACTGTTTAACTTCTGAAAGTTTTAGATTCTTGGAAAATAGTGGAGATAACAACTAGATGTATATTATTAATTTTAATGAAATGGTGTGGTTAATATAGTATTAGGCATGTAGTAATAACAAAATTAAATGAAGGTATAATTCAGTCTGATATAATTGCATATTTAATAAATCAAGTGGCAATTCAATGTATCTAACTGAGGGAAAAACAGAGAGTTTAATGAGACATATGTAATCAATGTTTAGAAAAATATCATTCTAACTGCAAGAAACCTGTCTGTTCTCATTCACAATATATTTATTATTTTATGCAGAATACATGAAGTATTTTAAGAAACTATGCTAACTCATAACCTTGTGAAAGCAAAATGTACCCATTGAACTTCATGTTTCTGCAGTTTTTATCTTTGTTCTTTCCGAATTTAGAAAACTATTGGGTCTAGGCGTGGTCAGTTGGTTTTTTCACTATACTCTTCAGTGTGTTTATGTCAGTCTTGAGTAATATCCTTAGGTTTGTAAGTCCTTGTATTCCAGTGACTTTCCCCCATATTCTAGCTAACTTTCATTACTGTTTTTTGACTATGTGAAACATTGCCATTGTTCCATATAAAATATTATACTTAAGGGATGTGTCATTGCTAGTTATTCCTTCTACCAGTGTGTATTCTTGAATTTATTTTTGCTTTTTCCAATTCTCTGCCTGTAAATATGCACATCTCATATCTTATTAGTTTTTGATTTATGATAGTACTATTTCAAATAGGAAAGATATTGCATATTATATTATATTATATTAATATATTATCTCCCACAGTTTAACAAAGAGAATAGCACATTATATAACTCATTGTTACTTTGCTCCTTTCTAAAGTTCTTTTCTGGTATGGGGGGATTGAAAGCAGGAGAATGCTACCACCGAGCTACATCCCTAGTTCATTTATTTTATTTTTTAATTTATTCATGATAGTAGAATCAATTTTGTTATATATTTATACAACATGGATGTGTATCTTATTCTAATTAGGATCCCAGTCTTGTGGATGTATATGATGTGGAGGATCAATTGTG